>NW_025814833.1:32167500-32792500 GCF_022079265.1 Lynx rufus | reverse complement strand
AAAATAAATCTTTTGGGGGCACGTTGTGGCTCAGTCGGGTAAATGTCCAACTCTTGATTTCAGCTCAGGTCACGCATGATCTTGCGGTTCTGAGTTTGAGCCCCGCATCAGGCTCTGTGCTGACAGCACTTTCTCTCTGCCCCTCCCCACTTTTGCTGTGTCTGTCTCTCTCAAAATAAATAAATAAACTTTAAACAAAAGAAATCTTTTAAGTCCCCCATTCTATGGTATTTTGTTGTGGCAGCCATAGCAAACTAATACTGAAGCAAAGGTCAAAATGGTGAGAGCAGTACAACTATTAAAATACAGATGTATGTCAACAAAGACAGAAAGTGAATATGCAAAACCAAAATGCACTGATGAGTTATGGTAGTCGGATATGTGTGATTCCTTTATCTTGGCAAATGCTGCAATAGCTACATTTATCCAATTTAAAAAATTGCCACAGGGAGGGAAAAATGTGTGTCAAAGGTTTATTACAACAGCATCAATGAAAAACAGACTTGGTTACACTGCACTATATACCTATGATTAAACGTATCCTAATTCTCTCTCTCTCCCTCTTTTTCACATAATTTCAGTAGCTTTGCATGCTGTGCTTATGTAGTCATTTGTAAATGATGATCTGTTGAGTGACGAAACATGGTAAATTAACTTGTGTGGTGTGCTTAATAACTTTTTTTTCTCCTGAGGAATAAAGCTTTTGTGGCTGGAAACAGTTGAAAACTTCATGCTATTGAACCACAGCTGTACAGCTGGACCTCGATCCCTGTTTGGACGTTTTGCCAATCCCTAGAGAATCTTGACTGGCTCCCAGCTTCTTTAGGCCTCTCCTTTCAACACCCGGGGTCATCAGCTTGTGTACCTATACAGTGACCCATCACAAACCAAATCTGACCTCAAGCGCGGGAATGTGAACCAGACTGGAACATTTTGGCAAGCTACCTGATTGTGAATGCAACCTTAACCTTGTCTCCCAGCCATCTCCCATAATTGGATCTTGTCTTATTTGTGCTTGAAGCTATATATTAATAATGTATAAGGTACTTCAGCCCTCTCAGAGGCTCCTGTCTTGTTCTATCCAACACTCAGAGCTCAGTTTCTGAACCTCAGTCTAGAGTTACCTTCAGTAACTCTCTGGTCTCCCTGATTCAGGAATTGCTCCTAACTCCGATAACCACCACCAAATCCATATGAGGACCACTCGCATCTGAAAAAACTCCCTCAATTCTTAAAATGCACATGCATGAACCCCGTGCTCTCTTCTCTTGGAGTAGACTCCATGAATCTGCATTTTTTAAGCTTCCCAGGTTATTCTGAAAAGAATATAAACATATAAAGAATATAAATATATATAAAGAATATAAACATATAAAAACTCAAGTTCAAGAGCAATTGTTCTGCACAGCAGCCAGAAAGATCTTCCTGAAAGTCAAATCTGACACCTTACTTCTCTGCATTACAACCTTCAATTTCTCATTACATTGAAGTTTAAGCCCCAAATGCTTAAGACAGGTTGCAAGGCCTTTCAGGACCTGACTCCTGTCTGCTTGTCCATGGTCATGTCTTACTGGTCCCTGTTTTTCTAGTAATACTCAATTGCTACTGGTTTTCTGTACCTACCATGCTACTGCAAACTTTCATGCCTCTGCTTAGGCCTGTCTACCTAGTGAATATCCGGTCTTCAAAACCCCACTCAGGTAACCTGTACCAACACTACAAAGCCTTTACACATCACACACACACACACACACACACACACACACACACACACACACGGTCTCCAGACTTAATTGCTCTTTCTCTATCTTTACTGTGTATGTCATTCTGTTGTTGCATTGAAGTCATACAAACTGCATTTCTTTTATTCCTGTCACTACTTCACCCTCTGCTAGACTGTGCGTTCTTGGAAGGCAAGGACACCATCCTAATAACCTCCATATTCAGAGTGCCTTACATATAGTAGGTGCCTGATAAATGTTGACCACAATGCATATGCGCTCTTTAAAGCATCCAGATTCCAGTGAAACTCTTTCTGTCATGATAGTTAATTTCATGTGTCAAGTTGACTAGCTACATCGTGCCTGGATTAAACATTATTTCTGGGTGTTTCTGTGAGGGTGTCTCTGGATGATATGAGAATTTGAATCAGTAGACTCAGAAAAGTAGATTGCCTTCCCCAGTGGATGTGGGAGTCATCCAATCCATTGAGGTCCTGAATAGAACAAAAGATGGAGGAAAGAGGAATTCAACCCTTTTTCTTTCTGCCTGGTTGCTTGAGCTGGGACATGGATCTTCTCCTGCCCTCAGTGCTCGGAGTTCTCCTTTGGACTCAGACTAGAGTCTACAACATTGGCTTCTCTGGTTCTCAGACCTTTGGAGATAGAGAGATAAAGATAGAGATAGAGATAGAGATAGAGATAGAGATAGAGATAGAGATAGAGATAGAGACAGAGGGTTATAGATATATAGATATAGATATTCTGCCCTATTGTTTTTGTTTCTCCGGGGGAACCCTGACATCTATGATACATCTATGATACACTGATCCAGGAATAATTTCTGACGATCTTGCCTCCTGGCTTGCTATTTCCATGCATGCTATTTCCTCTCGATAAAGTTTACTTACTCCATATGACAAAATTAGATTAATTTTTTTAAATCCCACATTTAGTACACAACGTATCTCTTTGTACCTCTATTGTTGTGATTTTCACACTCTTTTTAATATCATCATTAATTGAGGATCTATAGTTTTGCTCAACATTGTATGTTCAATGACTGCCACATGGTAGGTGCTCAGTAGTTAGGTATCAAATTAATAACTGATATTCTTTTTTTTATAACTGATGTTCTTTTGCCAAGGTCATGAGGTCTTATTCGATTAGAAACCTAGAAATGATTTCCTTTATTCAGCAGACTGTAAATAGTATGTGACATTGATTTTAAAGTATTTTGCTTCCTCTTGTCAGTTCTTGATGAGATGGTTCAGTGTAATCCATCATTTTAGTATTTGATCATTCTCAAAATAAATTAGTTAGTTCCAAGTCTTCATGGGAAACAGGTTACCATTCAGAAAGCACAAATACTCTTTCTGATTTGAAACGTGATTCCTTGGGGTGCCTGGGTGGCTCAATCGGTTAAGCGGCCGACTTGGGCTCAGGTCATGATCTCGCGGTTGGTGAGTTCGAGCCCCGCGTCGGGCTCTGTGCTGACAGCTCAAAGCCTGGAGCCTGCTTTGGATCCTGTGTCTCCGTCTCTCTCTGCCCCTCCCCTGCTCATGCTCAGTCTCTCTCTCTCAAAAATAAATAAACCTAAAAAAAGGAAAGTGATGTCTTTGGACGTTATCTTATGCTTTCTAAAGATTGAGCTAAAATATTAAACTTCACTTGTCTCACATCAAAAAGTGCTTTGGGGGGTGCCTGGGTGGCTCAATAGGTTAAGCGTCTGACTTCTGCTCAGGTCATAATCTCACAGTTCGTGGGTTTGAGCCCCACATCGGGCTCTGTGCTGACAGTTCAAAGCCTGGAGCCTGCTTCAGATTCTGTGTGTGTCTCTCTCTATCAGCCCCATCCCCGCTAGCTCTCTCCCTCTCTCTTGCTCTCTCTCTCTCTCTCTCTCAAAAATAAACAAACATTACAAAAAAAATTTTTAAGTGCTTTCAGATGGAAGAAACAGGGTGGGAAGGAAGTCAATCAGCATTCCCTGAGATCCTACTATGTTCTCACTGTAACATAACAATATAGGCATTACTGTCCCCTTGAATGTAAAAACAATGCAACTATGATACCGATTCCCATTTTAGAAATGCCAAAAAGGAAGTTAAGGAATATGAAGTGTATTTCTCACTGTTACTCAACTCAAGCAGAAGAGGAAGGATTCAAATCCAACTCTGACAGCCACTAAGACTGTATACTTTTCAGTGAACTAAGCACATCATCTGCCTTAGAGCTCTTAAGCCTTTCCCAGTAGCAAGAAAAACAAAGAGAATAAATTGTTAGATAAAACCTTGGCCACGGAGATTAATACCGGATCTTCTGTATGTGTTTTCAACTTGCAGTCTATGCTATTCATTCAACAAATAAGTATTGAGGGGTCTCCATTTGGGAACTGGGGATACAGCAAGTTCAAAGACTAGCACAGTGTCTGCACTGGAGGAGTATACATTTGAGAGGGAGATCTTAAAAAATAAATAAACAGCAAATCATCCATTCCATTTTCAGTAAGTGATACAGAGGGGAAGACGCAGATGCTGTGGATCATAGAAATGGGCCTGACCTCTGGATGTCAGAGAAGGTTTCTCTGAGGATGTGACTTTCAGAGGTAAGATTTGTAGGTGGCAAAGAGTTGACCGGGCAAAGGATGGAGAGAGAGTTGCAGGCAGTGGGAACAGTGTGGGAACAGTTGCAACAGTGTGCAGTGTGCAACAGTGGGAACAGTGTGCCTTTGAGGCAAGAAAGAACACAGAGTTTTAGAAGAACTGAAAGATAAAAAGGCAGACAAGGGTGGGAATAGAGCAAAGATTTGCATCCTCAGCCTCTGCAGTGCTAAGCTTCTCCATGTCAGTGCTGGGTCCAGCCAACTAAGGTGAAGAATATGCCACACTCAGTTGCCAGGAAAACGGACAGCTGGTGAGATGAGCGGCAAAGCGGGTACATGCCGCAGTTCATTCACCCCGGAGTACAACCCAACGTGGCAAAGATATCCAGGCTTTTTATTCCTAAGTCACCAAAACCTTCCTGTGTTCCCAGTGAGCATCAAGGCTCTGCCCGTGTATCTGCGATGAAAGTTGCCCAACCTCCTTCTCATCATGCCTATTTTTAACCTACTCTAGGGATCTCTCACCTGCACTCAACCCAGAAGGGCCATCCTGCCTAGCTCTGAGCTAAATAAACTGTTCTCCAGAAGTTTTCTATTCCTATTTCTATTATTTCTATTTTCTACTCATGGATGGCAGATGCAATCTCTCAGGGCCCCGTTTAGTGTAAAAGAGACACAGTTCACTGAAGAATTGTATTGTTTTCTGAGTCTCAGTGCCCTTAACAATAAGGAAGTGAATAAAGTGCTGGTTGGTAAGGATTACAGTATAAACTGAGGTTGATCAAATCTGCAGGGAAGCCATCTAGAAAGAATGCGTTTAGATAAAGGTGTAAGTCATGGCCCAATAGCAGGCCCAACTGTGTAGCCTTTCAGGCTGACCAATTCCCAATTTCTATTCTTGAAAAGGAGTGTAAAATGATCATTATAAATGAAAAAAACATGACATGAGTAATCTGTTTTCTTAAAATTCAAGAGGAAAATTAATTCAAACATTGCTCTACTTGACGTGCACAATTAGCAGAGTTTTGGAATGGCCCCAAGTGACAGCTTCAATCTTAGCTCTTCAAATAAAAGCCTACATATTTTTAGACAGAAGAACTGACTAAGATATAAGTGGCTCGCAGTTAAAGTAATTGCATATCTGGTGGTGGTAAAGTGAATTATAGAAGTGACAAATGCTGTACTTAAATAATTTCAGGCAAACAGCATCCCCCTTCTGCACAGAACGGATCCAAAAGAGCAGAAGTCAGTACAACATCTGCCTCATTTATTCTGTTCTTGCCTACACGGCCAAGGCCCAGTTCCCTGTTTGAGCTGGAGTCACCAACCAGCCTCTGACAACAGCAGATAGACCAAGAGTGATTCCTAGCAGCAGTCAGCTTCCTTTTCTGAAAAGTGAAAAAATGTTGACAGTATCTCTAAATCCACAACATTTAACCTTGACAAAAACTTTTCTTCTGGTTTCAATGAAAAAGGACTCTGCTCTTCAACAAATGTGAAGAATGCCACTCTGCCTGGAATGCTTTGTCCTCACCAACTCTCCATGTCGGCATCACAGTGAATTTCCCCCTACCTTGCCTTCTACAATCCTGGGTTATATGCCGGTGCTTACCACTCTGCGTTCTTTTAGCTGTGCCGGGATTCATCTCTCTTCGTAAATAATTTGCTAAGATCTAAGGTCCTGGAAGACGGATACCATGATCCCAACTCCACCTCCAATATGTAAAATAGCTTTGGGCACACAGTATTATTATTTAATAAGGGCTTTTTGAAGTAGATACCAGGATTTAAAATCTTCTTTAAGCCAATCATTCTGAGATTGTTTACGTCATACTTTGAAAACAGGTTGCATCATATATGCAGTGAAGAAACTACTTCTGAACTATTCAGCTGACCCTCTTAGTTTTTTTAGAAGGTTCCTAGCTGCTATGTTTTACAAAGTCATGGTTCGACTGCTTTGGGGAACGTTATGCTGCCCATTGGGTAAATAGAGCTTCTGTGTTAAAAGAAGACAAACTTCAATTCTGAAGATTTTTTTTTTTGCAGGTGGGGGGTGGTGGGAGGAGGGGCAAATAGCAAAAATTACAAAGGAAAACTTCTGGTATCTATCTTTGTTAAGTCCACAAGTATGTATTTCCTTTGAAAATACCAGCCTAAAGAGCATTAAGTTGCTCTTTAGAATAATTAAGAATATGAATTTGTTTGGTACATATTTTTTTGATTATCACAGTCACTGCATTGTTTCCATTAACATATGCAACGTGATTATTGATTAAATGCTTGTTTATGCATTCAGCCAAGCTAATAAGTTATGTAGCTTCATCATCAAGTTCTGCCGCTGGATCTCTGAAATATGAAATTGGATAAGCATGGTATAACTTTTTGTTAATAAAATATGCAGAAAAGGTAGCAAAGTGTACACCATGAGTATTCAACTGGTAGACTTAATCAGCATAAAAGTGTGATTATGTAAGTGCAGGGCAGAATCAATGAAGTGTGCCACATGAGCCCTGCGTTGTGCTGCATAATTCTCAAATTACACCCCTTTGTGACCATGCTTATCTGGAACACCACAAACCTAGATCAGAGAAAAGGAACAGATACGTGACCATATGACATTGATGGGTCTTCCAGAAGAGGAAGTGTTTTCGATCTCATTTCTTTCCTCCTAGAATTTTACTTGGCAAAACACTGACCCTTAGTGAAATTGGCAAAGTTGTGTCTAAACATACGTACAATTGAGCTAGACTCAGGCATCACTCAAAAAAATTCTTAGCACCTTTTTAAAACTCTTTCTCTTTGATCAAGGGCAGTAGGAACTTTTCACCTTTTCTGTTACATGAGGAATTTTTTGAAGGTTACTCTGTCAGTCAACTAGAGCCTTTAGTCTAACAAAGGTTTTTAGGTATGTAATAGATTTTTTTTTCTTGAGGTTAAGTAATACAGTAGGGCCAAAGTACCTTGGCACAGGCATTGGTCTTCTTTATTCATGGACTGAACCTGGGGACAAAGGAAGCAGACTTCTTTACCTCTCTCATCAAAGATACTACTCTGCCATAAGCATTCTCTCTTTGACTTCTGCCTTGTACTGATGGACCCTTAAGATATACACACAATTGGATGGGAAACTAACCATTACCCCAGTCTGGAGAAATTTAGAAGGACAATATAAAATCCAGGTATCTAGCATTTTCTTCAGTCTGGACTATAATATTTCAACATTCATATCCTAGGATTCACATAATGCTTTTATTTATGTACTTTTCAGTTTCATTGAGATATAGTTGACATTTTACATTGTGTAAGTTTAAGCTGTACAGTGTGTTGATTTGATACATGAATATATAGCAAAATAATTACCACCATAGCATCAGTTAATACTATTCCTCCATCCCATCACATAATTACCATTTCTTTGTTTGTGGTGAGAACATTTAAGATGTACCATCTTCGCAACTTTCAAGTATATAATACGGTGTTATTAGCCGTAATTACCATGCTGTGCATTAGATCCCAGAATTTGTTAATCTTATAACTGGAAGTTTGTACGCTTTGAGCAATATCTCCCCATTTCCCATATTCCTCAGGCCCTGGTAACCACCATTCTACTCTCTGTTTCTCTGAGTTAAGCTTTTCTAGATTCCACATATAAGTGAGGTCATACAGTATTTGTCTTTCTTCGTCTGACATATTCACTTAGCATAATGCCCTCGAGGTTCATCCAAGTTATTACAAATGGTATGTTTCTTCTTTTTTATGGCTGAATAATACTTCATTGTGTGTATCTACTGCATCTTCTTTATCCATTCCTCTGCTCAGGGACACTTAGGTTATTTTTACATCTTGCCTGTTGTGTACAATGTTGCAATGAACATGGGGACATAGGGATCTTTTTGAGATCCTGTTTGCCTTTACTTTGGATCTATACCCAGAAATGGGTATATATAAACTTATATAATTGTTCACAGTTATCTCTTATGATCCTTTATAATTCTGTAATATCAGTTGTAATGTCTCCTCTTTCATTTCTGATTTTATTTGAGTCTTCTCTCTTTTTTTTTTTTTTTTGCCGAGTTAGTTTATCAATGTAGTTTATCTTTTCAAAACACCAGCTCTTAGTTTTGTTTATCTTCATGATTGTTTTTTGGTCTCTCATTTATTTCTGCTTTTTTTTATTTCCTTCCTTCTGCTACCTTTCTTTGGACTTGGCTTGTTCTTTTTTTCTAGTTTTTTTGAGGTATAAAGTTAGGTTGTGTACTTGAGATCTTTCTTAATGTAGGCATTTTGCAGTATAAACTACCCTATTAGAACTGCTTAGGCAGCATCCAGTATGCTTTGATACGTTGTGCTTTCATTTTCCTTTGTTTCAAAATATTTTACTTTCCTTTTGATTTTTTTCTTTGGCCCTTTTATTTTTCAAGAGTATGTTGTTTAACTTCCAT
Source organism: Lynx rufus (assembly GCF_022079265.1). Classification (NCBI taxonomy): domain Eukaryota; kingdom Metazoa; phylum Chordata; class Mammalia; order Carnivora; family Felidae; genus Lynx; species Lynx rufus. Next base: position 32,783,738 of record NW_025814833.1, on the reverse strand, counting down.
ATATTGTGAATTTGCCAGCTTTTATTCTATTACTGATTTCTAGTTCCATCTCATTGTGATTAGAAAAGATAGTTGGGGGGCGCCTGGGTGGCGCAGTCGGTTAAGCGTCCGACTTCAGCCAGGTCACGATCTCGCGGTCCGTGAGTTTGAGCCCCGCGTCAGGCTCTGGGCTGATGGCTCGGAGCCTGGAGCCTGTTTCCGATTCTGTGTCTCCCTCTCTCTCTGCCCCTCCCCCGTTCATGCTCTGTCTCTCTCTGTCCCAAAAATAAATAAAAACGTTGAAAAAAAAATTTAAAAAAAAAAAAAAGAAAAAGAAAAGATAGTTGGTATGATTTCAGTTTTCTTAAATTTGCTAAGGCTTGTTTTGTGACCTTTCCTATGTTCTAGGATAGGAGAACATAATATGTCCTTTCCTATGTTCTTTCCTATGTTCTAGGAGAGGGGAACATAATTCCACAGGCATTAGGAAGAATGTGTATTCTGCTGCTGCTGGGTGGGATGTTCTGTATATGTCTACTAGTGCCATTTGGTCTAAAGTGTGGTTCACACTCAATGTTTCTTTGTTGATTTTCTGTCTGGATGACCTATCCATTGTTGAAAGTAGGATATTGTAGTCCCCACTATGACTATATTGCTGTCTGTCTCTTCCATCAGATCTGTTAATATTTTCTTTATATAATTAGACACTCTGATGTTGGATGCATCTATATTTACAATTACTACTTACTCTTGATGGATTAAACTAGGTTTTCTCCTCCAAACTAGTAATAATTATTGTGTATCGTTGTGGTATCCTTCCCTAGCTAAAATGAATTCCAAATGAAGAAAAGAAAAGCTCTACTAATCGTTTGTTGTCTGATGATATAGTTTATAAGGAATGTATGTGTGATCATTTGCTTACTGCTATATATTGGAATCTATACCTACTATGGCAATGTTGTAACATCATGGGGTGGAACCCCATTGAATTTTGTTTTGGATTCTTTTATATTAGCACTTTATCTATGCTATGTTATACTTCCATTTTTTTAGTTATCATATTTTCTTTTTTTCCTCCACTGGATTGAGTACATATATTTCTGCTGGTACATGAATAGCACCACCATTCTGAAACAGTCTTGTATAAGGATTAATTGAAATACATTAAGTGCAGATTTGCTGTTCTCTTTCCTACTCCCTGTTTGGATAGCCTTTCCCAGCGTGATGATAAGCATGGAGATCAATGCAAAAAGCAAGCTGTCTAAACTGTTTTAAACCTCATACAATGTATCAGGAGAGTGTGTGTCTCTTTTCTCAGTCCAAGTTCCCTAATTTCTCAAGTCTCTTCCTAAGTAATGATGACAGAGTAGACCAGTAACGCAGTGTGTATATATAACTTTTATCTAACAACAACAGTTGTCAGTGCAGCAAGCTAACTTTTATATTTAAGTCTCCCTTCATAACACCGTTTTTTTGCATAATGTATGTCTCTAAAACTTCTTTCCCAAACTTCCCTCAAGGAGGAACTAGAGAGGACATGTTACTCCAGCCCCAGTTATTGTTTACTTCATTTACTTGTAGTTTTCCTATCGTAATGCTATTCACATAAAGAAGGAGACCTAGTTTTAAAATAACTGAGAATGGACTATGAACAGTGCAGCTTTGACTAAGACCTTGAACTTTATCTGTTAAGATTATTACTCTGCTCTTGGCTATCAGCATTCTTGTCATTAGTAAAACTAAAGTCATTATTCAACTCTGTCTTTTACTCTGTATGTTTGTCTCTCTCCCTCAAAGGTCTCTCTCTTGCCTTAAGTTCTGGCTGACCTAAATAGTTTGCTTTCACTTTATTAATTTAAGTCCTTCTACTTCTATGAAGTGACCCAAATGCCTTTCTTTCCTTTCAGTCAATACTTTTCTTCTCTGATCTATAACTTCCACTTGATATTAAATCCATGTACTGATGAAGAGAGCTCTGAATTACTAAACCCTGTACGTTCAATTTTAGTTTTTAATAGGTACAATTGCAAAATAACAAGACCAAAAAAAATATCAAAGGCAAGAGGAAGGAGCCAATAACGGTAAAAGCAGAGAGTAGTAAATTGTATAACAGAAAAGGGCAGTAGTAATTAATAAATCAAAATATGGCTATTTCAAAATTCCAATAGCATAGACAAATCTCTGACAAGTTTCATCCATTCAGCGTTTGCAATAAAATGGTTGAGTGGCAGGTTATAACTACTATAACACATTTTAAAAAATACTACCCATATACAGTGTTAAAAAGTATAAAGTTCTGAAGGAAACAAGTAATTAATTTTCAAAACAAAAATTAACGTTTGCTCAAGAAGTAAAAATTCTGCAATAGACATGGAAGAAATGGACAACGCTGTCAAAGAACTATCTCTTTATAGATAAATGGCTAAAGAAGATGTGATGTGTACACACACACACACACACACACACAAACACACAATGGAATACTACTCAGCCATTAAACAGAATGAAATCTTACCCTTTGTAACAACATGGATGGACCTTGAAGGAATTGTGCTAAGTAAAATAGGTCAGACAGAAAAAGACAAATAAGGTTTGATTTTGCTTATATATAGAATCGAAAAATCAAAACAAATGAACAAACAAACAAAACTCATAAATACAGAAAGTAGAATGGTGGTTACTAGTGGGTGGGTGTTGAGGATTGGGCAAAATGGCTGAGGGGCATCAAGAGGTACAGACTTCCAATTATAAAACAAGTCAGGCATCGGGATGGATTTACAGCACAGTGACTACAGTCAATTAAAAACCTCTAACAAGGCAGGGATTACTCTTTTTTGAAACTCTGTAATTTCTCGCACTTAACATAAAACTTAAAAATTATTTCCTGATATAAAAACTTTTAAAAAACAACAAAAGGGGCGCCTGGGTGGCGCAGTCGGTTAAGCGTCCGACTTCAGCCAGGTCACGATCTCGCAGTCCGGGAGTTCGAGCCCCGCGTCAGGCTCTGGGCTGATGGCTCAGAGCCTGGAGCCTGTTTCTGATTCTGTGTCTCCCTCTCTCTCTGCCCCTCCCCCGTTCGTGCTCTGTCTCTCTCTGTCCCAAAAATGAATAAACGTTGAAAAAAAAAATTTAAAAAAAAAAACAACAAAAGAACTACCTCAATAAAAGCACCAAATCCCAATTATTTTACAGATAATTTGTTTCAAATCTTCAATAAGCATATAATTTCGATATTATTACACTGTTTCACAGCATATGAATACCTGTATATTTTCTTTTCAAATTTGAATAGTTTATATAGCATAATAAAGTTCTGGATTTGGAGTAAAGCATATCTGGATTCAGTTCCTAATTCTGCCAGTTACTAACATTGTGTGAATTTGAACAGTCAACTTCTCTGAGTCTTATTTTCCTCATTCTTAAATAGGGATTACATGTCTCTGTCTCTGTATCTCTGTCTCTGTCTCTCTCTCACACACACATTCTTACCTCCTAGTGTTATTGTACAAATTAAATATGTGAAGCATTTAAAGTTTTCCCTAGATTTGGTAACAATATAAAATGAAAGCAATTATTATTAACAATTCCACTTGTTAAGCTAATAAAAACTTGATACTGAAATCTGACAATGTCAGAAAAAGAAAAGTACCCATAGATTGCACTTATGAATTCACCTGCAGAATCTGTGGTTATAATCACAAGTTATAGCCAACAGAATATTTTTTAAAAAATAACATAAAACTTCCAAGCAGGTTTTATTCCAAGAATGGCTCAATATTAAGAAGTCTCTTAGTATATTTTACACCATTAGCAGGCATATTATCATATCAATAGATGCCAATATGATAAAAATCCAAGTACCACTTCATAAAAGTCTTATCTTTTCTGATAAGAAGTCGGTTCATAATTAGTAAAGAAAGATTCTTTCTTACTGTGTTTTTCTTAAAAATACCTAGATCAAACACTCATCTACCCATATGAAATGATCGAACAATTGAGAGGATAATATTAAAGCTATGGTGAAAAAAGACCATCATCATCTCCATTATTGTTTAATACTAGCCTAGAAGTCAGAAGAAGAACCCAACCAATACTATAGTCTTGGTTCCTGACTCCAATAACCTTCACCTTTATTTACTTCACTCTTTAGACTGTGTCATCATCTGGAATTCGTCCACTGCTGACCTCTTAAATTCAAATATGCAATCCTCTAACTATTATATTCTACCTTTCCTATTCTCTTATTCCATTGTTCCCATGCTACTTGTTCTTTAACTCCCTTTCAGTTCCCATTCCTTATCCTCTTCCACTTCCTCAAATTCTTTTATCTCTTTGCTGGTTGCACTTGGTTCAGTATCTTTTAGCTAGACCCTATTGTGTATCAGTGAAGCTGCTATCCTCCATTTTTTTTTGTCGCTGTTCCTATCCAGCGTGCCTCCAACCCAAACCAATCCAACCACCTGCCCTCTTTGCCCCCTACATTCACCAGCCCTGCTCTTCACAGTCAGGTGCCACCACAAAGCCATGGTCTCCTACCTTAGCTGGACCACCGAGACTACTTGGAAGCATGTCTACATGTTCCTGATCAGATTCCTCATTTTCATTGCCTACCTTTCTTTCTCTGCAAGTGATCTTATTTCCTATTTCACTGATTAATTACAAGTAATCAGTAGTGAGACATGAAAAGCCCTAAACCTACAACTCCTTCCTGTGCAAGAGAAATGTCTACGTCTGGGATCTTCTGTCTTTTAAGTGTATCACTAGCAATAACTAACAGTTACTAAGTAAGTGCTTATTGTGTGCCAGGCATTGTGCTAAGTGCTTAATATATATTATTTCACATAATCCTTCAACAGCCCTATGAGTTAGGAACTATTATCATGTCCATATTACAAGTAAGGAAAGAGAGTCCCGGAATAGTCAGGTAAGTTGCCCAAGATCACACAGTTAAGATATAGTTAGTCAGGAATGAAACCTAAGTCTGATGTACTTCCAGGCCTGTGGTTTTCAATAACCACTCTATCATTTACCAGTTGTGAACTTTCCCTTTTGTCTTTAACATTTTCTCTATATTGGCACTTTAAATGCACTCAATCCTCTCCCATTAAAAATACTTCCCTACACCGGGGTGCCTGGGTGGCTCAGGCAGTTAAGCGGCCAACTCTTGTTTCGCTCAGGTCGTGATCTCACGGTTTGAATTTGAGCCCCGCACCAGGCTCTGTGCTGGGCACCAGTGCCGCCCCTTCCCCACTCGTGCTGTGTCTGTATCTCTCAAAATAAATAAATAAACTTAAAAAAATACTCTACTACACTGATCCTGTATTTCACTCTACTCACTGTATCCACATCCTTGCTCCCTTTTGCTCCAAGCCCAATTTTTACCCGCTTAGATCAGCACAGTCCAATGAATTGTGTGAGCCATGTGTGAGCCACACGTATACTCTTAAATTTTCTAGTAGCCACATTAAAAAAAAAGAAGAAGAAACCAGTAAAATGATGGTTACTAATATATTTTAATCCAATGTATCCAAAATATCATTGGACTATGTGATCAATATAAAGATTACTAGAGAGATATATTGTATTCTTTTCTTATGCTAAGTCTGCAAAATCCAACGTGTGTTTACACTTACAGATGACTCAGTCGACAGTTGCCACGTTTTAAGTGCTCCACAGCCACATGGGGCTAGTTGCTGTTGTACTGGACAGTGCAGACCTAGCGCATGCCACAGTGACTATGTTTGAGGTGGTCAACACCGATTACTTACGTGCTAAATCTTTCTTTTTCTTCTATTTTTTATTTTTACTTTCAGATAGCACGGGAGCCAGGGGAGAGGAGCAGAGGGAGAGAGAGAGAATCTTACGCAGGCTCCGTGCTCAGCGTGGAGCCCAATGCGGGGCTCGATCCCACGATCCTGGGATCATGCACTGAGCTGACATCAAGAGTCAGAGACGCTCAACTGACTGAGCCACCCAGGTGCCCTACTTACATGCTAAATCTGATGAGCATTTTTAATATCTTATTGACTGAACGTTATAGAGCAGTTAAGACCATTAACTACTTCTTAAAACTCTGTCTTTAGCTTCTAAAACACCATTCTTTTTAAAATTTTACTCCCGTCTGTCTAGTGCTTCTTAATATCTCTTCCTTCCTCTCAAACCTTATATTTCAGTCGTCCCTGGGACTCTGTCCTTGTGCAGAAGTCTACCACTGGTGGCCCTCAGGATGTAACTTGCTGGAAAAATTCTCAAGTCTACCTCTGTCCGTTAGCACCTTGCTGTTCCCAGGACAGACAGCATCAGCATCATCTGGAACATTACTAGAAATCCACAATTTCGGGCCCCACACTACACCCACTCACTCAGAATCTGTGTTTTGATAAGCTCCCCAGGTAATTCACATGCACATTAAAATTTAAGAAGCACAGATCTCTGGGGCACCTGGGTGGTTCAGTCGGTTAGACAGCCGACTTCAGCTCAGGTCATGATCTCGTGGTTCATGGGTTTGAGCCCCACATCGGGCTCTGTGCTGACAACTGAGAGCCTGGAGCCTGCTTCAGATTCTGTGTCTCCCTCTCTCTCTGCCCCTCCCCTGCTCATGCTCTGTCTCTCTCTCTCTCTCTCTCTCTCTCTCTCTCAAAAATAAACATTAAAAATTTTTTTTAATAAATGAAAAATAAGAAGCACAGATCTCTATAGCTCTGCCTCTCTGATGCCTTTCCCTATTATGTTTTCTTGGAAACTGTCTTGTTACTCTCTAAAATTCAGCTCAGGTTTTATTCCTTCTGTGAGGCTTTTTAAAGAATCCTCTACTTTCCCCCAATGAAGAGCCAAGTACCTTGACTTCTTTTTGCTCCCTGTTGTTGTATCTCTACTACAGCCTCTATTGTATTGCAGTTATCTTTCTACTTAAGTGTCTTTCCTAGTAGAAGTAAGATGGTCTCTTTGAGGACAAGCATTTTAGGCATTTTGTTTGGTCATTCTGGGATCATTCATTTTCATGCCTTCATTTCACCGTTTTTTATATATATCGGAGGCTCAAAAATGCTTGTTAAATAAAAGAACTGTGGGACATGGGCAGATAACTTGCCCTTTCTGAGCTTGAGTTTTTTTCAACTGTAAATTAATTTCTTAATAATCCTTCCCTTAACCATAACAAGTTATCATGAATATTAAATCAGAACAAACATTAGCTTTCTGTTTCCTAAGTAAGGAGAACTACCTCAAAATTCAGTAAATAGACACATCAAGTCAATCTAAATCAAGATCTCAAAATACTTGCATCTTCGTTGGGTTTTATAGGTATGTTCACATTTCAAACCCCTTCTGCGGTACCTGGTTACTAGGCCAAAATGCAAACTCTTGAAATTCTGGAGTTCCTCACATCCAACCTCCTCCCCAAATTGCCTGAATTTCTTGACTGGAAATAAATCTGTTTTGACTTATTAAATCCTTTCATCATAAAAGTATCTAGTAAGAAAGAACATAATCATGGCTAGTACTCTTAGATTGAACTCCTTTCACTAGCCGCTCTGCTAAATCTTTCCCCTGCTTATTAAAAAAAAGTCATCTTCAGCCCTAACATTTTCAAGAATTTCAGAAAGAACTATGTCATATTTTTATCATCAGCTCCCTCTGGAACCCTCAGAAAATGAGTAGTGAAGACTTTCCTCTGATTTTCCAGCACCTCTGTACTGCAACGCACTCAATTATCCCTTAGAAGTCTGCTTTGCACATTAATGGTTTGTCTTGTTTTTTCCCTCCTGGATTTAGAGGTTGGCATCAGTTTCCAGAAGTTATAACTTTATTCCATCCGTATTTTCCAGTGGAGTAGTTTCCATCTCATTGGTCTGTTCATTTTCCCTTGATGAGTTTGTAGTATATGTCTTCTCAGCTTTATCTGCTGTGAAAGCAGAAGGGAGATAAGGAGCAAACTGGGCAGATATCCTGATCTCTACATCAGGACACGACCATTGCCAAAGCCAGTTTGGCTCTTTCCTTGTTCAAGGGCAATCATGACACACAACTTTGTGTTTTGTTTTGTTTGTTTGTTTGTTTGTTTGTGGAGACAGACTGAAGTGCAATGAAAAGGCTTCTTTTCCTAAAATTTTTAATTGTTGTTAGTTGACAACAGCAGCAAACATGCTTCTCCAACACTGCAAACAGGTGGGCTGGTGATCTGGGAGAAGAACGAGGAAATGAGAAAATACAAGAGAAATTTAGAAAACAAGTCATGTGATATGACATGACCTTTGGATCTCACAGTTGTGAGATCTTTGGACCTCTTCAGTTGTGTATTCAGAGGGAAAGAAGTAAAGGCTTGTTTTAGTCATTCACTAAAAATAATCTAGGAGTGGGGGTGCCTGGGTGGCTCTGTGGGTTAAGCCTCCGACTTTGGCTCAGGTTATGATCTTGAAGTTCGTCAGTTTGAGCCCCAAGTTGGGCTGTGCAGACAGTGGGGAGCATGCTTGGGATTCGCTCTCACCCTCTGTCTGCTCCTACCACGCTTGCGTTCTCTCTCTCTCTCTCTCTGTCTCTCAAAATAAATAAACTTGTTAAAAATCTAGGCATTTGTCAATTTTTTAAAAAAACATACAGCACACTTATGTCAGAAAGAAGTAAAGAAATAAAATGTAGAAGTCAAATCTTTATCCCCAAGTTCTGAGTAGTTCTTAGGATCATTGACTGTATGTGCCTTTTCTTCTTTTTTAGTTAGGCAATTTTCATCTCTGCAATTTAGCTATATGAACATGACCAGTTACTTCACTCTCTGAACCTGAGTTTCCTCTTATGTAATGTAGAGAAAACAAGACTACCTTTAGAGTTTTTATGAAGATAAAACAGATGTTATATTTTTTAACCTGTGGAGCTATACAAGTTGTATTAGTAATAACAGACTCTCACAAAGGAGATGGAAGCTGAATTAAAAAATGATAGATGGGCCAGATGGGCAGAATGAGGGGAAGAATATTCAGGAACATTCACGTAATGCCTACTAGGTTCCAGGCACCTTTCCACGTTACAGTTTCAAAAATGATGAGTGAAAGCATGGAGGTAGCACTGTACAAAGTCACTGAGTGAAGGAGATTAAAGCTGTGGTCGCAGATACCAAGCTCAGTACTTGCATTTTTCGCCCTATCGGCAACAAGAACCATATCCCTGCCGTTCGTCTCAGTGGCGGTAGCCTAACCACTGCTGGCTGTGACACTGATGAAGGTGAATTTGCTTCTCAGGGGAAGTGGGAGAGTCGAAAAACCAGTGCTACATATAAGATGCTCTTTACTGGATGCCCGGTGGCTGAGTCGGCTGAGCGTCCGACTCTTGACTTAGGCTCAGGTCATGATCCCAGGATCATGGGATTGAGCCCCACTTGGGGCTCCACAATGAACGTGGAGCCTGCTTAAGATTCTCTCTTTCTCCCTGCCCCTCTCCCTTGCTCACACACTCTCTCTATATATAAAGTAATAAAATTAAAATAAAATAAAATAAATAAAATAAAAATAAAATAAAATAAAAAATATGATCTTGAATTAGTTCAGGATTCAAGTGTTTTGGCAATCCAAAAAAAAAAGGAACCCTGGAATTACTTTAGTTTTAATTAGAAATAAAACCTTGGTGTTTTTTTTTTTTTTGGTTTTTTTTTGTTTTTGTTTTTTACATAGACCACTTCTTAAAAGCCATGCGAAAATGTCACCATGAGAAGTTTACTTAGACTAGCAAACAGTTGGTCCTGGTTACAGATTCGCCATACTGTCTGAACCCCTGGCTTTGTCATATTGGTAAGAAGAAAAGGGCAGTTCCCGGGAGGAATAATCTTTGCACAGCATTTAGGGAAGGGCGTGAGGAATCCGAGTCTGCGTGAACAGGTTGTATTGATTTTTCCACCATCCCGCCTAAAGCTGTGTTTATGGCTTGAGAGTTGTTGCCTTTGCGAATAGGCCGCATTCCAAAAGCTCATTTGGGAACCCACAGAGAGAGTCCTTTTACGGTCGTCAGATGAGCACCCTGACAGTCTACGGTGAGGCAGCAAGACGGGGAGGCGCAGCTTAGCAGCGAACTTGTCCAGGCGTGCCCGGAAGTCCCCCAGAGCGTCAAGTGGCACAGACGCAGCGCTCCGATCCGCGAGACGATCGGCCATCGCGTAGCTGCATCGTCACACCACATCCCAAAATGTACTCAACAGATGGCCGGTTACCAAAGAGAGACCGGCACACCTGCCTGCATGAGCCGCACACGGGAACGTGTGCTGCTGAATATGCAGAACATTTCAGAGCCAGCCAACCCCAGGGCCCAGCAGTCGCTTGCTTGGTGCTAAGTTGAAGGGGAGATTCCAAGAAATGAATCCTACGTTTCGTTCGTGCCAAGATTTTCCCCGATGCTTCTCTTTATTATTCGTATCCCGTACCCTCAGACAGATGTGCAGATATTGGCATCAGCAGTGCAGAAACGCAAAGCCAAGTGCCGTATGCAGCCCAGATGCCTCCCTGGGAGCTCCTTTGCCGTGACCCCAGGGAAGTGTAATGGGATGCCTTATGAAGGTTCTGTATAGTTGTTGCCAAGATCCTTCATGAGGGGCCCTTGGTCTTTGCTTTAATGGAAGATCAGTGGAAAGTCTTTGTGTGGTGAATGTCAGCATGTATATTTTAGTACCTCGAGACTGAGAAATTGCTTTCCCCGGCTTCTTCAGCCCGCCACTCAAGACAGCCGCAGGGGTAGGTAGTGGGGGGAGGGCGGATGGCAAATTGGGAAAACCACCGGAATTGTCCCGGAGCATAGTCAGTACGGGCTTTCACTTTGAAAGTCTAAGGTCACTAATTTAAATCCTAGCCCCAAAGAGGTGAAGATTCACGTTGGCTTTTCAGATCACATGAGAACACAAATAATTTTGTGCTAATGCATTGTGCTTTTTCCTTCTATGAAGGGCAAAGGGAAGGGCTCTTTAGATGTTCAAAGGAAGTGATACCATAGATGAACAAGGAAAAACATAGTTTTACCAAATTCAGCACAGAGGTCACCACATTTGGCCCCTTTCTTCTCTGCATCAGGCCCTAATAACAAATTAAAACTAGGCTTCACACGCTTATATGCCCGGACATGACCCTCAAAGATAAACACGGAGTAACTTCCTAGAATGCTATGTTACCTTGAAAATTTGGAGTGGAAAAGCACTTTATATTAAAGTAAAAACAGATATATTAGGAGTTAGAATTTTTAAATCATATTTTATTACATAAGGAGAAGTCTTCAAAAAGTTTGGGGCTTCGAGCTGCTGCGTCAGGCCATACATAAGTCCAAAAGAGCTGTGCATTCTCACTCCTGCACCGTGAGCACCTTTTTCTCAGAAGAATTTTCGAATTACTGCCGTGAACATAATCCCCCAATTCCTGGGAATATTTCTTGGGTCTTTAAACCATGCAGCTTCTGGTTCTGATCCAATGACTACCTTTGTTAAAAAAAACAAAAACAAAAAAAAAAACGATGTCTTCTCCACAGTCAAATTCAAACTAGGGAATTTGGGGGCTAAAAATCAAAACCTCTGTAAGTAGGTAGGGCGGTTGTTTACTCATTACTCTAATTTTACAGACGACAAAACTGAGGCCTGGAGATATAAAATGGCTTGCCCAAGAGCGCACAGCTAGTAAGCAAAAGAACGGTGACTGCCACAAGTTGTTTTGGGAAAGTTGTGCCCATGCTACTCCACAGGGAATGGGAGGCAGCAAGGAGGACTAGCTTCAAAGACCCCATTTTTATTCTCAAGTGATATGTCATAATGCTGCTTCTGACAAAAGACTGACACAAAGGTCACAGAGATTGTCTCTGAAAGAAAAATCTCAGAGTTTCACCTTGTTAGAGAGGTGGTAGGAGGATAAGATACCAAAGAAAATCCCTTAGCCCAGTAGTTCAAGTTTGATTTTCACTTCACTCAAAGTGTTTGCCTCTCGCTTCTCATTACAAAATAAACGAATACAGGGCGCCTGGGTGGCTCAGTCGGTTAAGGGTCTGACTACCGCTCGGGTCATGATCTCACAGCTCGTGAGTTCAAGCCCTGTGTCCAGCTCTGTGCTGACAGCTCAGAGCCTGGAGCCTGCTTCAGATTCCGTGTTTCCCTCTCTCTCTGTCTTTCTCCTGCCCTCTCGCTCTCTCTCTCTCTCTCAAAAAAATAAATAAAATAAAAAATAAAATAAAGTTTATTTTAAAAATAAATAAATAATAAAATAAATAAGTCCCCCGAATAACCATGACTGATACTGTAACTGCATAAGTAATAATACTTGCCTTTATGTTCTTTTTAGCGTCTTTTCAAAAACCTATTTATTTGAGTAGAGTTGATACACAATGTTACATTACTTTCACATATACAACATAGCGATTCAACAACTCTATACATTATGCTGTGCTCACAAGTGTGGCTACCATCTGTTACCACACAATGCTATTACAATACCATTAACTATATTTATTTACTATGCTGTGCCTTTTATTCTCATGAGTTCTATTCTTAATATGTAATGGTTTTGTGCTAAATGCTAACTAAGCCTAGGAAATCTGGGAAGAGGTTCCTGGAGGTGATGTTAGATGTACATCTTAAAATAAATAAAAGGAGTTTGACATGGAAAAGGAGGAAAAACATTCTAGAGTGATGAAATAGAACATGCAAAGGCTAGTGTACTGGGAGAAGTTCAGTGTTGGAAAGGTTGGAAAGGTAGGCTGGAGTCAGTTTGTGAGGGGTCCAGATTTTAGACTTCATCCTGAAGAAAATAGAGAATGATGGGCTGCTTTTATGTATGGTAGTGCCTTGTTTAGTTTGCCTAGTTCAGAACAGAATTCTATGGGTAAACACAGAAAGTGAAATGGACGAGAGTGTGTGAATTTAGGGACAAGGGAACAAATGGAGGCAGGGAATGAGGTCGAAGGTTACTACAAGAAAATACTCATAATAGGGGTGCCCGAGTAAGCTCGGTTGGTTAAGAATCTGACTCTTGATTTCAGCTCAGTTCATTATTTCATGGTTTGTGGGATTGAGCTCCATGTCGGGCTCTGCATTGACAGCTCGGAGACTGCTTGGGATTCTCTCTCTGCCTCTCTCTGCCCCTCTCTGCCCCTCCCCTGTTCCCCCACTCTGTTGCGTGTGCACATGTGCTCTTTGTCTCAAAACTATAAACTTTTAAAAAAAGAAAAATACTCATAATAATATGAGTCATGATTATACCAATTACTTACCATTTATTGAACCCTAGCTATATGCCACAGCTGGGCTAGGGAAAGAGCAGTGAACAAAACAGACCTATTGAATGAAATCTCCAGGGTTCCCCATGACTGAGGTTTTTAAAAAGCTTCCCAGGTGATTTCATATCCACAGCTAAGTTTGAGAACCACTGGACTGGACACTAACTTAGCTAAATCTCTGAGTAGCATATATTAATGCACTTAACCAATATCTACAGAGCACCTATTAGCAGAAACTAGGAACAAAGTAAGGGGAAAAAAAGAAAATTCCCACTTTCTTGGAAATTGCTTCCTGGAAAGAAGAGAATGGCTCAGGGAATGGGGCAGGGTGTGGGAAGTGACTGGTGACTGGTGATGACTTCTGAAAGGAGGTAACAGTTAACCTAAGAAGAGAACTGAAGGACAGTATGTCATGACCAGAAGGTGGTTGCATATGTTACTTGTTTGTAAGCATATCTTCATAAGTTGCCAATATGTTTTATATGCATGCTTGTTTATTTGCCAATGGATGCTTCTCTCACACTCAAATTTAGTGTGACTCTACATACAGGCATACTGGAGCACACACACAAACACACGCATACACAAATGCATGTGTGCACACGTGCATACACACACACACACATAACTGTCTCACACTCATACATTGAAGGTGGCCAAAACTGATTTCTTTGGAAGTTATAGAAGTGCTGCCTTGGCAAACTCTTGAGAATTAAAGCTAAATTTTCTAAAAATAATTCTTTCTACAAATAGTTTTGAAACTAATGCCATTTTTAATGTAGACTTTGTAGAACGAACTAGTGCTCATAAACTTCAGGAGATATATACCCCTGTTTTAAAATTTTAGGGTATTATGGAAGAGTCAGGTCATCATAATTGTTACTAGTGGTGAACAACTTAATGTTACTTGTCATGGTAAAAAGTGTAATGATCTTTATCTTTAAGCCACAGCTGTTATGTTAGAAGAGAAACCAAAGTGAAGGTCTGTGATTAACACCGAACCTTCGAAATTAAGACACAATTGTTATGTTTTTAACATGCTCTTATGAAATGTGCCAGTAGACCATTTAAAATACACATATTCCATAGTAAAAGGAGCTGCCACTTTTAAGTCAGTGATACTTTATTAATTACTACAAATGGATTTTATATTTATTTTCAAAGGATATTGTACATAAGTAGATACTCTATAAAGTTTAGTGTTATTACAATAAAATGGAATCAATAATCATTTGAGTTCCCAATCATAATATCAGTAATGGTGATTATGACAATGGAAGATAAAATTTATGGAGTGCCTGTTTATGGTGTAAGATATTGTGCTAAAAATTTCATATGCATGATCACATGTATTCCTCACCATATCCATACAAGGTAGGTACCACTACTTGTCCACATTTTGCAAAGGAGGACACTGAGGTTAGATGTTCCGTAGAAGATCATACAGCTACCAAGTGGGATTTAAATCCGTGCTGTCCAATTCCACCACCTAAATGCTTAACCAGCATACTCGACTGCCTCCTATGAGTTCACAATGTGCTAAGTACTACAGAGGACATTGAGATGATAACACTGCACACTTCTGCACAACTCCTAATTTTATGCTTAAGAGAGATATTGGCATCAGTATTTATGATTCAATACAGAATGCGATGATCTTCAGAAATGATGCCCTTGTTTTCCTCTAATTGTTCTCTTAGAGCAAAAAATGGCTATTCCAAATAAAACAGATTAAGTGGGACACGTTGTTTCTGACTGGAGAATAAAGGAAGACATAGAAGAAGTGAGATGTGAGTGAGGTGTCATAGAGGGGAAAGGACACCAACAGAGGAATATGGAGGGGAAACAAATGTCAGAAAAGGGGAACAAACAGGGGCACCCGGGTGGCTCGGTTGGCTGAGCATCCGAATTCGGCTCAGGTCATGATCTCGCGGTTTGTGGGTTCGAGCCCAACATCGGGCTCTGTGCAGACAGCTCAGAGCGTGGAGCCTGCTTCGGATTCTGTGTCTCCCTCTCTCTCTGCCCCTAACCCACTCGCCTTCTGTCTCTCTCTCTCTCAAAAATAAAAATAAACATTTAAAAAAAAAGGGAAAGGGGAACAGACGGAAATAAGACATGGAAATGAGACTACAGAACAAATTTAAGAAATGTTTTAATCATTCTGCAGTTACTGATAATGAGAATGCACTATATACCAGGCATTGTTCTATACCAGGAATACACAGTTACAAACAAGATCTCCAAAGACCTAACCTGATGGAGCTTCATAAGTTGTAATTAAAAGACACATTCAACAAGATAAACAAGAAAACATCTGGTAAGCATAAATAATATGGAGTAAATTAAAGTATTGAGATAGGGATGGAGGGAGTGCTAGGTTAGGGGACTACAGAAAGTGTTTCTGAAGACATTGATCTAAATAAAGTAACACTCAGTTGCCTTTTAGTTTTGTTGATTGTTTCCTTCGCCGTGCAGAAGATTTTTATCTTGATGAAGTTCCAATAGTTCATTTTTGCTTTTGTTTCCCTTGCCTCCAGAGGCGTGTCTAGTAAGAAGTTGCTGTGGCTGAAGTCAAAGAGCTTGCGGTCTGTGTTCTCCTTTCTGATTTTGATGGTTTCCTGTCTCACATTTAGGTCTTTCCACTATTTTGAATTTATGTGTGTGTCTGGTGTAAGAAAGTGGTCCAGTTTCATTCTTCTGCATGTTACTGTCCACTTTTCCAAGCACCATTCGCTGAAGAGGCTGTCTGTATTCCTTTGGATACTGTTTCCTGCTTTGTTGAAGATTAGTTGGCCATACATTTGTGGGTCCTTTTCTGGGTCCTTTTCTCTATTCTTTGTGGGTCCTTTTCTCTATTCTGTTCCATTGATCTATGTGTTTGTTTTTGTGCCAATACCATACTGTCTTGATGATTATAGCTTTGTAATACAGCTTAAAGACTGGAATTGTGACACGTCTACTTTGGTTTTCTTTTTTCAACATTACTTTGCCTATTCGAGGTCTTTACTGGTTCTATACAAATTTTAGAATTGTTTGTTCTAGCTCTGTGAAGAATGCCTGGTTCTTTTGATAGGGATTGTATTCAATGTGTAGATTGTTTAGGGTAGTATAGACATTATAACAGTATTTGTTCTTCCAATCTATAAGCATGGAATGTTTTTCCATTTTTTTGTGTCTTCTTCAGTTTCTTTCATAAGCTTTCTATTGTTTTAAGCACGCAGATCTTTTCCTCTTTGGATAGGTTTATTCCTAGGTATCTTATGGTTTTGGGGGCAATTGTAAACAGGGTCGATTCCTTTATTTCTCTTTCAGCTGCTTCATTATCAGTGTATAGAAATGCAACTGATTTCTGTATATTAATTTTATATCCTGTGACTGCTGCATTCATGTAATAGTTCTGGCAGGTTTCTTTGGTGCAATCTTTCAGGTTTTCCATGCAGAGTATCACGTCATCTGTGAAGAGTGAAAAGTTTGACTTCTTCTTTGCCAATTTGTATGCCTTTTATTGCTTTTTGTTGTCTGATTGCTGAGGCTGAATTCCAGTATTATGTTGAACAACAGTGGTGAGAGTGGACCTCCCTGTCGTGTTCCTGACATTAGCACAAAAGTTCTCAGTTTGTCCCCATTGAGGGTGATATTAGCTGTGGGCCTCTCATGTATGGCTTTTTGATGTTGAAGATATTTGCAAATGACATATTGGATAAAGGGTTAGTATCCAAAATCTATGAAGAACTTATCAAACTCAACACCCAGAAAACAAATAATCCAGTGGAGAAATGGGCAAAAGACATGAATAGACACTTCTCCAAAGAAGACATCCAGATGGCCAAACGACACATGAAAAAATGCTCAACATCACTCATCACCAGGGAAATACAAATCAAAACCACAGCGAGATACCACCTCACACCTGTCAGAATGGCTAACATTAACAACTCAGGCAACAACAGATGTTGACAAGGATGCAGAGAAAGGGGACCCTTTTGCACTGTTGGTGGGAATGAAAACTGGTGTGGCCACTCTAGAAAACAGTATGGAGGTTCCTTAGAAAATTAAAAATAGAACTACCCTATTATCCAGCAATTTCACTAGTAGGTATTTATCCAAAGGGTAAAAAAATGCTGATGTGAAGGGGCACACACAGCCCAATGTTTATAGCAGCACTAACAACAATAGCCAAATTATGGAAAGAGTCCAAATGTCTATCGACTGATGAATGGATAAAGAAGATGTGGTATATATATATGTGTGTGTATATATATATATATATATATATATATATGTATATGTATACATGTATATATCTACATATATATTATGTACAGATATATATATGTATATATATACATATATGTATGTATATATATGGAATATTACTTGGTGATCAAAAGGAATGAAATCTTTTTTTTTAAATTTTTTAATGTTTATTTATTTTTGAGAGAGATAGAGCATGAGCAGGGGAGGGGAGAGAGAAAGGGAGACACAGAATCTGAAGCAGACTCCAGGCTCTGAGCTGTCAGCACAGAGCCCGACGTGGTGCTCGAACCCACGAACTGTGAGATCATGACCTGAGCCGCAGTCAGACACTTAACCAACTGAACCACCCAGGCGCCCCAAAAAGAATGAAATCTTAAAAAAGGAAAGAATGAAATCTTGCCATTTGCAACAACCTAGATGGAATTTGAGTGTATTATGCTAGGTGAAATCAGTCAGTCAGAGAAAGACAAATATCATATGATTTCACTCATATGTGGAAGTTAAGAAACACAAAAGATGAACATAGGGGAAGGGAAGGAAAAATAAGATAAAAACAGAGATGGATACAAACCATAAGAGACTCTAAATACAGAGAACAGACTGAGGGTTGCTGGAGGGGATGTGGGTGGGGGGATGGGCTAAATGGGTGATGGGCATTAGGAGGGCACTTGTTGGGATGAGTACTGGGTGTCATATGTAAGTGATGAATCACTGGGTTATATTCCTGAAACCAGTACTACATTGTATGTTAACTAACTTGAATATAAATAAATAAATACATACATACATACATACATACATACATACATAGGAAGAAACCAAAATTGCCCCAAGCTCACTGCCCACTCAGAGGGTATTCTTTCTATGTATGTGTGTGTGTGTGTGTGTGTGTGTGTGTATACGCATATATATATACTTGCAAAATTTGCATGTACATATGAAAATATAATATAACCTGGGAAATAAATAAATAAATAAATAAATAAGGTAAAAGTTGTCCTCCTTTTGCATCCAGTGAACCACTACTTTTGTTGTTTGATCCTGGAAGCATTAAGCCCATAGAACATGAGACGAATTGATACCCATGGGGGTTCACTAAACCAGGTTCATAATATTCAAAGCGTGGGGCTGGTAGAACCCATGCAGTGTCTTAAAGGAGGTATATTCTATCCAAGTCAGCCAAGTGTGTAAGAACACCATCTCACTGTATGCCCGATGTCACAGATTAGATTTCCTGTCTGCGCCACGAGTCACATTCCACACTCAATTAATTTTGTTTCTACTGTTTTCCAGTATTCATTCTGTTCTTATCATGATTTTTTCACCTTTCCTGTTCAATCTAACCCACTTTGTTCTCTCTTTGGCTTATGATCTAGGCTTTCCTCATGATAATACTCTTTTCTCGACTGTAGTTCAATAACATACTGTAGGTTGTGACTCTTCAGGCTTGATCCGTCCCCAAGTGTTCCCTTTCTCTATTCTCTCTCTGTCTCTCTCTCTCTCTCTCTCATATCCTGACTCCATGGAGACAGCTTTCCATCTTCCCTGTCTGAGCCTTGCTGGAAATTCTGGTGATAATTGTAACCAACTAGGTATTAACAGTTGTTTACTGAGCACCTACCATGTTCCAGTCCTCTCAACAGCCCCATAAGATAGATAATTATTATTACTCCATTTTTATAGCTGATAAAATAAGGCTCAGACTTGCAGAAGCTACTCAAAACAAATCTCAGGAGAAGAAAAAGAAACATTTAGTATGTGGATAATATAATAAAAACTATTATTTATTGGGTGCTTTAAGTTGTGACCAAGAGGGGTGCCTGGGTGTCTCAGTCAGTTAAGTGTCTCACTTTGGCTCTGGTCATGATCTCATGGTTTGTGAGTTCGAGCCCCACACCGGGATCTCTGCTGTCAGCACAGAGCCCACTTCAGATCCTCTGCCCCCCTCTCTCTCTGCTCCTCCTGCACTTGCACTCCGTCTCTCTCAAAATAAATAAATAAGCTTTTTAAAATAGTTGTGACCAAGAAAAGAGAGAGTGGGGTGAAATACTTAAAGTTTTGAGAGAAAAAAAGAGCCAACCTAGAATTCTGTTCCCTGTGAGATTATCCTTCAAAAGTAAAGAAAAATAAAGACTTTCTCAGACAAAAATTGAAGGAATTGGTTGTCAATAGTCTGCCTTGCAAGGAATATTGAAAGGTTTTTCAGAGAGAAGGAAAAATATATGTCAGAAACCTGGATTTACATAAAGAAAGGAAGATCATCAGAGACTAAGTGAAGATAAAATTAAAACTTCTCCTTTTTCATAATCTAACAGATTATAGTTTGTTGAAAATAATAACAGCAGCAATGTACTTGATTGTATATATGCTTATGTATGTTTATGTATGCATAAAATGAATGATAATAATGATACAAGGGACAGGAGGTAGAAACTAGAATTATTTTATTATAAGGTATTCATACCACCCATTTGAAATTGTATAGTGTTATTTGAAAGTGGACTTAGATTATTTCTAAATGTATATTTCAAACTCAAACGCAACCACTAAAATTTTTTTAAAGATGTATAATTGATGTGCAAAGAAAGGAGAGAAAATGGAATAATACAAAATGCTTGATTAAAACCACAAACACCAGACAAAATGTGGAAGACAAAAACAGGAACAAGGGCAACAAATAGAAAATAGTACCAAATATGTACATATTAATCCAACTACATTAATAATCACTTTAAACATCAGTGGCTTAAATACACCAATTAAAAGAGATTGTGAAAGTGTCAGAGTAGATCAAAAACCAAAACTCAACTTAATGTTTTCTATATGAAACATTTTAAACATAAGGACACACATAGATTAAAAGTAAACAGATGGGCGCGCCTGGGTGGCTCAGTCGGTTAAACATCAGACTCTTGATTTTGGCTCAGGTCATGATCTCACAATTCATGAGTTCAAGCCCTCATTGCTTAGAATTCTCCCTCTCCCTCCTTCTCTGTTATGAGAGATAAAGAGGAGCATTACATAATGATAAGAGAGTCAATTCTCCAAGAAGACATAACAATCTTCAATAGACATGCACTTAACAACAGGGGATCATGATACATGAAGCAAAAACTGACAGAGCCCCAAGGAAAAATAGATGAATTCACTCTTATAGTTGGAGACATTTTTCCTTTCTGTAAAATAGGAGTAATACTAGTATGAGGATTCAATGAATTAACACATATAAAGCCCTTAAAGTAGTATCTGACACATTGTAGGAACATGAGAAATCCTAGCTTTTATTATTACTATTATTACTATTATTATTCTACCCAGAACCATTATTATTTTCTGTGTGTGACACACAGATTACTGTACTAATCTGTCACTTTTGCTTTTCTTCTGGAAACCTGGTAAAAAGGGAGGTGAAGAGAAGTGTAGAGTTTTGTTTTTGTTGTTGTTGTTGTTTAAATCACAGAGGGAAGCCATGTAATCTTCCACTCTTACCCTCAGCATGACCCTTACTGAACCGAAGGGAAAAAGAAAATTTCTGAGAGAAGAGATAAATAAAATGTATTCCTCTTCACATTCTTCCTCTACTGTTTGGATCCACCATTTTGGTGGGCATAGGGCAGGATTTAGGCCGCAGGGGAGATGGGATTCTTCCCCTGTCCATCACTCACCTTGCCTATTATCTAGCCTGGACAAAATACTATGAGGTAGTAGGGAAAGTGGCACATGAATTCATTAAAAAATTGGAAACCGAGTAAAGATACATTTGGAGGAAAAAATATGAAATAATAGGGGAACAATATATATATTTATAATAAAGGCTAGTAGGCAGTAGTTTTGGGTGTTGCTCTTGAAAGAAATTTTTGTTGTGTAAAAACTTCTGACAACTTCAGGTCTAGAGGAACCCTGTTTTGTTGTTGTTGCACTCCAATTCCTGTGTACAAGGGTGCATTAGGTATAGATGCCAGTGCCCTTGTGATAAGAAGCAGGAGGGAGCTAACCTTTATTGAGTATCTACTAAGGAAAAAGGTGCCTAATTAAGTTAATAAAAATCCCTTGAACAAACCAGCAAGGTCAATTTTGTTTATTTTACATATGAGGAAATGAAGTGCAAAGAGATTCAAGTGAATTGCTGAAGTTTACATAGCAAGTAAATTGCATATATGCAATTCAAACCTGGCTCTATTTCCAAAGACTCTTTCTGACATGCCCACCCTATCATCATTTTTTTAACGTGCCTAAAGAGGAATTTGGGACCCCCCCCCCAGAAAGCCAGTACGTGGTATAAAATTGTACTTCTTCATACATGACTAGCCTTAGGATATAAGTTTTGCTTCCTGATGCCTGTATTTTTAAATACTGGTCCAAGTTCATCTCCATTCATAATTCTTTAGGTAGGTGGTACCGACACTGCTGAGACCATGCTTCTCAGGCATGCAGATTGGTAGGTCAAAAGGAACCTGGAGTTGGAATCAGACAGTCCTGAGTTCCAGAATTAGTTTCATAATTTGGTTGTCTACAACATCGGGGAAGTTTCTTAAGTTGTCTGAGCTTTGCTGCCCCCTTTAATTCTCTTTTCTATCTCTCTTCTTCCTAATCTCATTTGGGATACATAAGAGGCATCTGTTTTCTTACCTCTGGTCCATCTCTTGTGTGTGTTAAATATTGCCACCGTAATAATGTATAACGATCCTCGTCCAAACTGTGGCTTAACGTTATCATTAATTCTCATGAACCTGTAGGTTGGCTTGGCGTCTCGGGCTTCAGTGGTGTAGCAGCTGGGGAAGTTCTGCTCAATGGGTTTCCTTCTGGGGCCCAGGTTGAAGGGTGAACAGCTATCCTGAGGACTTTCTTCTCATGCTCATTGCAGAGGCACAGGAGGGCAAGCAAAAACATGTGAGTCCTCTTGAGTTATAGGGTCAGAACAGGCATACTGTTACTTCTGCCCTATTTTCTTGGCCACAGCAAGTCACAAGGCCAAGCCCCAAATCAAGGAGTGACAATGTACCTTTTGCACTCATCAGTGACAAAAGTGTGGATGCAGGGAAAGGTGAAGAATTGGGGTTGATGAGTCAATCTGGCACCCTCTTTGAAACCATTTGAAACTTTCTTTATCTTTCTCAGGCCTATTATTCTACTTCATCAATTTCCTGACTTCCCATCTACAAGCCTTGTGTATCCACACTTACCAGCCATTTTCTCTTTTCTTCTATTCTCAGAATAAGATAATGCCATTCAAGGGCGCCTGGGTGGCCGAGTCAGTTAAGTGCCGAGTCTTGATCTCAGCTCAGGTCATGATCTCACAGTTTGTGAGTTTGAGCCCCATGTCGGGTGCATCTGATGGCACAGAGCCTGCTTGGGATTCTGTCTCTCCTCTCTCTGCCCCTCCCTCATTTATTTTCTTTCTCTCTGTCTCTGTCTCTGTCTCTGTCTCTTTCCCTCTCTTTCTCTCTCTCTCTTTCTCAAAATAAATAAATAAATAAACTTAAAAAAACATACTGCCATTCAACCTGTACTTTGAATTTCCTTCCCTTCTCATGCCTCTGGGAATCAATTATCTCTTCTTTTCCCCACATACTCAGACTTTTCTGTTTTCTCCTTCTTTTAAAATGCCAATTTCCCAATCTTAAACAAAAAACAAAAACAAATAAAAAATTTATTTGATCCTTTATTTTTCCTTTCCTTCCCTTCTCATCCAAGCTTCTAGAAAGCGTTAATTTCCTTTTTTCATTGCATTCATTCCTCAGCATACTTAAATCTGGCTTCTGCTTCCATCACTCTACGTTGAATAATGTTCTCTCAAATGTCAATGTGGATTATTCCTTTCCTGAAACACGCTTCCTTTGGTTTACATAAAATTAGTCTCTTCCTATACTCCTTTTATATCACTGTATGCTCTTCCTCGATTTCTTTCACTGAAACTTCTTCCTTGCCTGTGTTTAAAATGTTATTTCTATCAACAGACTAATAGATAAAGAAGATGTGGTATATACCATGGAATAGTACCCAGCCATAAAAAATAATGAAATCTTGCCATTCTTGACAACATGAATGGGACTAGAGGGTATCACGCTAAGTGAAATAAGTCAGACAGAGAAGGCCAAATACTGTAGGATTTCACTTATGTGTGGAATCTAAAAAACAAATTAAACTATACCAACTACAATAACAAAAAAAGAGAGAAACAGAGTCATAAAAATAGAAAACAAACTGGTGGTTGACAGAGGGAGTGCGGTGGGGGATGGAAAAATGGGTGAAGGAGATTAAGAGGTACAAACTTCCACTTATAAAATAAAAGTCACAGGGATGACAAGTACAGCATAGGGAATATAGTCAATGATATAGTAATATACTTCTTGTGAGTATTTTGTAGTATATATAATTGTTGGAGGTAATATAAAATAAAATGTTGTTTCCTAGAGGTTGGACCAGAGTCCTCATCATATTCATCATCTTTTCCACAAATCATCTATTCACCAGGTTTTGTCCATGTTTATCTGAATTTAAGATCTCTTTTCTAAACTCCAAGTATCTCCAACTGAATACATAGGTAACTGAAACAAAACTCAACCATTCTGAATTCACTGCTTCCTACGTAACACACACTGACTCTTACAGTTCCGAGAAGGTTAATGTTGCCAGTTTTTCTTGCTTAGTCTTCCAAATAAAACCTGATACTCGTCCTTCCTTCCTCTGTTTTCATCTCTCCATATCCAGCCAGTCACCACGTTAGATCAAATTGAAATCAATCCTTCACTACCCCTGCCACACTTCAGGTGCTTGTTATTTGGGGGGGAGGGGTTGTTTTTGTTTGTTGTTTTATTGTTTGGGACAGGGACTATTTCAGTAGCTTCTTAATTTCTCTCTCTCATTTTAGCCTTTAGGAGTAAAACTTTTATAACTAAGTGTGTACCACAATATTTGACACACATTAGGTGTCCAGTGTGAGTTAGATCCCTCCTTCTCTCATTCTGAAAGCAAACTCATAGCACTAGGCTTGACCCAAAATGAAACTCGCTCTGTGCCTTGATGACTTGTTGATTCCTCTTTTGAGAAACAGCTCATTTGGAAGTGAAGACTCGATTTGTTTCTGGCATCTCTGGTCTCCCATTTACTTTTTGGGCCCAGTCTCCTTTGCTTGGATCTCAGAATACTTAGTTTTCCGCTTCTCTTTATCTAGCTCTGTTCTTGGGAAAGGATATGATTAACACCGTCAGAAGGATTAAGCTTCAGGAGAGTAGATCTCAAAAATTTTCATTACCAAAAAAAATCACGTTGAGTTGATCTATGTCTTAATTGACCTTATTGTGGTAATCATTTTGCAATATACATATAACAAATCATCACGCTGTACACCTTAAACTTACATGTTATATGTCAATTACATCTCAATAAAGTTGGAAAAATCAATGCTGTGTATAGCAAAGCAATGAGTTATTAGTTTTACTTGCCAGGGAATTTTCTTCATGGAAAAGAAATACATTAAGCATGACTTCTTTCAGAAGGATTAGTGTTTTAAAAGGCTCCAAAGCCTTAATTAAACTAAAGGAGAAATTCTCCAATAGAGGAGTTTGGGGACGCAGTCATTGGTGAATGGAATTGTTTGTGGGTGATGTTGGGAGTTCCCTGAAATCATAGCCATGTCTGTATTCTGCTTCTACTCTCAGGCTGGCTCTGTACCTTGTTAAAGGTTACTGCTGTCAACACTGATTATTTAACAATCTTCTCCCCTGTTTGGAAAGCAAGGTAGATTACCATGGTACCTCAAGTGCCTTCTGCCATCAGGTTTGGATAGAGTTCATTTTCCTCCAATGGCTCCCAAATTGTTATTTTAATTAGTCCATTAATACCCATATCACTGTTGGTGGATTACAGTAAAATATCTTACTGACTGAAGAATTTTCAAAACAAATTGGAATGTGAAGGTGAATTTAATTGTAAATCTAGACTGTATGTGAATTAATTTGTACAATAATAGTGTTTAAAACAGTAATGTCAATTCTGAATATATAATCAAGAAATTCAATGACCTTGGACAAAGATGATGTTGGAAAAATTAGGTTACATGAAGAAATAATAATGACTAGCGGATAAATTTATATGCTGCTAATTAGGGCTGATTTAAAATTTGAAATTCGAAATGGCAGCACATAACATCGTTATCTTCATTTTGTTTTCTCAAATAAAAGAATAATTGAGAAGCCAGACTGATTTATGAAGCATGCTGAAATCATTGCTAACAGGCTGCTTATATTGTTTTCTTAAAAATCAAAAGACAGTATCTCCCCTATCATGAAACATATTTGGAAGTGAATTTGTCCCATGGCTTGTTCTGTCTACTTTTTTCCATCAAGTTTTCATGAAATCCTCTTCTCTTGTTTCATCCTCGGCCTCATTTTGTTGGCAGAGGTGGAAAAGAGAATCTTTGTTTGCTTTTTTTTTTTTTTAAATTTTTTTTTCAACGTTTATTTATTTTTGGGACAGAGAGAGACAGAGCATGAACGGGGGAGGGGCAGAGAGAGAGGGAGACACAGAATCAGAAACAGGCTCCAGGCTCTGAGCCATCAGCCCAGAGCCTGACGCGGGGCTCGAACTCACGGACCGCGAGATCGTGACCTGGCTGAAGTCGGACGCTTAACCGACTGCGCCACCCAGGCGCCCCTGTTTGCTTTTTTTGTTTGTTTCAAGTTTTTATTTTAACTCCAGTTAGTTAACCTATAGTGTAATAATAGTTTCAGGAGTAGAATTTAGTGATTCATCACTTACATTCAACACCCAGGGCTCATCACAACAAGTGCTCTCCTTAACGCCCATCACCCATTTAGCCCATCCCCCCACCAGCAGCCCTCAGTTTATTCTCTATAGCTAAGAGTCTGTTTTATGGTTTGTAGCCCTCCAGCAGCCCTCAGTTTATTCTCTATAGTTAAGAGTTTGCTTTATGGTTTGCCTCTCTCTTTTTACCTCCTATGCTCATCTCTATTGTGTCTTAAATTCACTTCAAATATGAGTAAAATCCTATGGTATTTGTCTGTCTCTGACTGACTTATTTCACTTAGGATAATACTCTCTAGCTCCATCCATGTTGTTGTAAATGGGAGGATTTCATTCTTTTTGATTGCCAGGTAATATGTATATATATATATATATATATATATATATATATATATATATATACACACACACACATATACCTATATATATACCACATCTTCTTTATCCATTCATCAGTCGATGGACACTTGGGCTCTTTCCATAATTCGGCTATTGTGATAATGCTGCTATAAACATCGTGGTGCATGTATCCCTTTGAATCAGTACTGTTGTATTCTTTGGGCAAATAACCTGGTAGTGCAATTTTTGGATCATAGGGTAGTTTGAACAAAGATACAAAGTTACTCTGTGAAAATTCATATCAAGTCAATCTTTATACAAGCAAATCAGTTTCCTTACCTCAAAATGATAACTTACTCGGTTAGTGGCAGAGTTAAAATTAGGTAACCAAGTTGGATCACCCACTTCAAATACTTTTTCATGTAAATTTCTATCTCTTTTTCTTTTCTGGGATTCCAAAGAAACATGTATCATAAGACTTGAAATTGGCCCTAACTCATATGTCTCTGTTCAGTTTTTCATCTTTTTTTCTTCTCTGTGCTTTAGTTTGTATAGTTTCTATTGCTACGTCATCTTTTTTACTGATCTTTATTTCTGCAGTTTCTATTTCATTATTAATGCCATCTAGTGTATTTTTTAATTTCATATATTGTTTTTCATATCTGGAAGTTCCACTTGGTTCTTATTTATAGTTTTAATATGTCTCTACAACTCTCCAAGTCATAGGACTACCTATATAATCTTGTATTTCAGTTTAACTATTAGTTACAAAGTGTTTTGTACTAAGTTTTGTATTCATTTTTAAGTTTGGATCTTAGTAATCATTTTACCAAAAGAGCCTAGTTAGACCTCCCTGGTTAACTCATATCCTTCCTAGCATTTGTAATTTTCCTTCATAGCACTCATAAGTACTGTAATAATATACATTTGGGTACAATTCATTTAATATCTATCTTGTTAAGTAGACTGTATGGACATGTCTCTTTTTGTTTAGTGGTATATCTTCAGCACTAGGACCTTGTAGTGCCCGACATATTGTTTGCACTCAAATATTTCAGCAATGCTTCCAGGAAACTGAAAGACTTAGGATGTATACTCAAAAAGTGTCCGTTTGAAGCCTTGAGATTTAAACAAAAAAGTCTCCAGAGCTAATGGTGTATAACTTTGCCTATAGTAATCAGGACCATCGTGGATCATAAAGTTTATTTTTATAACTTTTCAGAGCTTTAAAATTATAATTTAAAAGGTATTATAAGGCATATCTCTAACTTATTTACTGATTTTGTTGTTTGTGAAATATATTCCTCTCAATTAAGGCAAACAGCCATAACATACTGTATAGTGTATCAATAATCATGCTCTCCAGTGATCTTTGAAGAATACACAGAATCTTAATTTTCTCTCATTTTAAACAGGGAAAAGTATAACTTTCTGTTCAGGAAATCAATAAACGTATTATACCACCTAATTAGTTTGTGTTTTAGTTGACCAGGCCAAAGTTTAAGCTTTAGGAATTGCCAGTAAAGCCATTTTTATTTTATTTTATTTTTATTTTTAGTAAAGCCATTTTTATAATGGTGCCGGTGCCATTACCACCACCCAGCCTTCAGTGCTACTTACTAAATATTTGTTAATGATCAAGTCAGTACTATAGTTACATATACCATCTTGAATCATTAAAACATTCCTACCTGATTAATATTGTTAGGCCCATTTTTGTATTTATGGTGAATGAGACTTAGGGCGGCCAGTCACTTGCCCAAGATCACACAGCTGGTAAGTGTCCAAGTGGGTAGTTAAATCCATGACCAGGGCTCACAAGAATTGGCTTTGATTTTACTCTGGTAACATGTACATAACATAAAATTTTAACCATCTTAAAGTGTACAATTCAGTGATATCTGGTATGTTTAGAATGTTGTACAACCATCACTACTATTTAGTTCCAGAACATTCTCATCGCCTCAAAATAAAATCCAATGCTCATTTAGCCGTCATTTCTCATTCCCTCTCAACTGATTTTGGAGTATTGATTACGGACCCTGAATTCTGCTACACTGTTTATTTGTTTATTTTAAAGGATTGTCTGCATATGATCATGTCATCTTTGAACAGAACTAGTTTGGATGACTTCCTTTCCAGTTTGGATGGCTTTCTATTCCTTGCCTAACTTCTCTAGCTAGAACTACCTATACAGTGTTGAATAGCAGTAGTGAAAACTGGCGTCCTTGTATTGCACCGATCTTAGGGGGAATACTTTCAGTCCTTCACTCTTGAGTCTGACATTATATGTGAGTTTTCCACATTGCCTTTATCATGGTGAGAAAGTACCCTTTTGTTCATAATTTGCTGAGTATTTGTGTTTTGAAAGAAGGTTCAAATTGGCAAAATGCTTTCTCTGCATCGGTTGAGATGACCATGCATTTTTCATTTACTCAATTGACACGGCCTATTGAATTGAATGATTTTTATATTTTTTAAATGTGAAATACATCACTTTCATTCTCACGATAAACCCTGGTTTGACATGTTGTATAATCCTTTTGATATGCTGCTGGATTTGGTTTGCTAGTATTTTCTTGAGGAAATTTGTATCTCTATGCATAAGGGATATTGGCCTCGAGTGGGTTTTGTTTGTTTGTTTTTACTGTGATGTGTTTGTCTGGCTTTTGTATGAGGGTAATGATGGCATCACAGAATGTGGGAAACTAAAGGCCTAAGAACCAGAACCCATGAAAGTCCTGAGACCTAAGACACAAGGTCCAAGGGCTGAGATAAAAACCTTAGCTTAAAGATCTCAGATCCAAGGATGGAAGGGCCCAAACATACATAAAGGCCCAGGACTCCAGCCACTTTAGATGGACAGAAGGCCCAAGAGAGAAAGATACCTCAAGGATAAATGGGGTGGGAAGCTGGAAGCCCATGACCCAGAATCCAGAAAGGATAGAAGCCCCAAGACCAAAGGAAATCCCAAGATTAGAATGCTAAACCCCAGATTTTTTTCCATTGCTGCCCTCTCTACTTGTGGACATTTTCCATTCTCCCTTGTCAGTTCTCATGTTTCCATTGAAGCCCACTTCCTTTAAGATGGTCCTTTTTGATGTTGCTGTTACTTTAAGGAACTGTATCTTTAGATTGGCAATATTATACCCAGGCCAGTCTGAAGCCAATTTTTATCACAGTGTTGAGCCATTTATTGAGTGTTTGTTTTTTACATTTCCATTTCTCTTCACCTCCATTCCACTTGAGATGGACATATAGGTAACATTGTATTCCAGTCCTCCCTTTTCCTTAGAAACTCTAGACTGATGAGAAAAGGAAAGCATCAGGCTGGTGAGGGGTGTGGAGGAAGAGATAGGCTATCTAGAGAAAATGTGAAGAGACGTTCCAGGCCAATGAGAAGAATTAGACAAGTAATACTCAGATGGGCCAGCCTGATGAGAAGTGCCAGCCAGCTACACCTTATTTCTTTGGGCTTGGTTTCTGGCATCCTCAGACTACCACTACTGGGAAAGAATAAAAGAACAATGTTATCATCATCTGACTTTTATGGCATAAATGAAATTGTGAACTCATCCATTTGTAAAGGCAATGACTTCATCTCTACCCTTTTATCTAAAAGGAAATCTATGCCAAATGCTCTGATAAATGGGAAGATATACTTTGACTTGTGAACTGATGTGAAATGCAGAATATTTGAGCTTTGAGTGTTTTGAAGATTGAAAAATCTTGCTCAGCATGGATGACCACCAAAAAGCAATCTAAAGCCATCTACATACCACAACTGAGATAAATTTGGGAATGTGCTGCCTAATGTCAAATAAAATGTACTGTTTTGAAAAAAACAATGAGTTGGGAAGTATTTACTTCTACTTTTTGGAAGAGTTTGAGAAATATTGGTGTTAATACTTGAAAATTTTGTAGAATACTCATTAGTAAAACCATCTGGTCCTGGGCTTTTCTTGTGTGCTCTTTGATTACTGATTCCATCTCTGTATATTACACATCTATTCAAATTTTCTTTTTCTTCTTGAGTCGATTTTAGTAAGTTGTGTTTTAGAATTTTGAGTCATCCCTCTTTTTCTCTTAGACAGTCTTGATAATGATTTGTCAATTTTGTTCATCTTTTCCTTGAACAAACTTTTGGTTTAATTAATTTTCTCTATTGTGTTTCCGTTCTTTATCCCATTACTCTCTGCACTAATCTTTATTATTTTCTTCCTTTGGCCATTTTTGAGTTTAGTTTGCTCTTCATTTTTGAGTCTCTCAAGGAGTAAAGTGAGGCTGAAAGTATGCATTTATAGCTGTAAGTTTCCCTTTGAGCACTGCTTTCTCTGCTGTGCATAAATTTCGGTATATTGGATTTTCATTTTCATTCGTCTCAAAATATTTTCTAGTGTCTCTTGTGATTTCTTCTTTGACCTATTGGTTATTTAAGAATGTGTTGACTAATTTCTATACATTCCTAAATTTTTCAGTTTTCCATCTGCTATGGAAAGGATAGTTTGTATGATCTCAATCCTTTAAGATTTATTTGGACTTTATAATCTAAAATAGTCTATCTTGGAGAATGTTTTGTGTACACTTGAGAAAAATATGTATTCTGTTCTTGTTGGGTGCAATGTTCTGTGTATTTCTATTAGGTATAATTGGTTTATTTTGCTGTTCAAATCCTCTATTCCCTTACTGATCTTCTGTTAGTTGTTCTGTCCATTATTGAAAATGGAGTATTGAAGTCTGCACATATTGTTGTACAACTTTCTGTTTACCCCTTCAATGCTGTCATTCTTGCCTCATCTATGTTGGGGCTTTCCGGTCACGGGTGTGTATATTTATAACTATATGTCTTCTTGATGGATTGATCTTCTTATTGATATATAATATCCTTCATTGTCTCTTGTAACAATTTTTTACTTAAATTGCATTTTGTCTGATATTAATATAAGCCATCCCATCTCTCTTTTATTTCCAATATGCTTGAAGTATAATTTTTATTTTGTTTACTTTCATCCTATTTGTGTCTTTCAGTCTAAATTGAGTATCATGTAGTTAGCATGCAGATAGATCTTTTTGCAATCCTTCTGCCAATCTCTGTCCTTTAATGGGAAAATGAATCATGTCTACATTTAAAGTAATTACTAGTAAGGAATTACTTTTGCCAATTTGCTTTTTGTTTTCTGTACCCTTTATACATTTTTGTCCCTCAATTCCTCCATTGCAGCCTTCGTTTGTATTTAATTGACTTTCATAGTGTACTGTTTTTATTATCTTCCCAAGTATATTAAAAGATGTTCAATATCACTAATTATCAAAGAATTGCAAATATCACTTCACACCTATTAAGATGACTGTTTTCAAAATGTCAAAAGGTGGTAAGTGTTGGCGAGGATGTGGAGAAAAGAGAACCCTTGGGTGCTGTTGGTGGGAATGTAAACTGGTACAGCCATTATAGAAAACAGTATGGACGTTACCCAAAAATTTGAAAATAGAACTACCTTTTGATCCAGCAACTCACTTCTCAGTATATATCCAAAGGAAATAAAATCACTATCTCAAAGAGATATCTGCACTCCCATGTTTATTGCAGCATTATTCCCAGTAACCAAGACATGGAAACAACTTAAGTGTCTGCTAACAGAGGAATGAATGGATAAAGAAAATGTGGTATAGATATAAATGGGATATTATTTAGTCATAAAAAAAGAAGTAAATCCTGCCATTTGTGACAACACGGATGAATTCTGGAGACCATTATGCTAAGTGAAATAAGCCAGACACAGAAAGACAAATACTGTGTGATCTCACTTCTATGTGGAATGTAAATGAAATAAAATAAAATAAAGCTGAATTCATAGAGAGTAGAATGGTAGTTACCAGAAGCTGGGGGTTGGTGGAAAAGGGAAGATATAAAAAAAAAAAAAGTAGAATAGTGGTTGCTGGGGATCAGGGGGAGAAAGTCATAAAGAGTTATTGTTTTAGAAAGGTTCAGAGATTTGGTTTTGCAAAATGAGAAAAGTTCTGGAGATGGATGGCAGTGATGTTTGCACAACAATATGATGCACTAAACATCACTAAACTGTATACTTCAAAATAGTTAAGATAGTATATTTTATATTATGTGCATTTTACCACAATAAAAAAAATCTTAAAAAGAAATTTTTTACCTTTCGTCCAGTTTGTCAAATTTATTGTCCTAAAATTATTAATAGTATTTCCTCTTACCTCTTTAATTTTGTAGAATTTGTAGTAATGGCCGCCTTTTTGTTCTTGATACTGGTAATTTGTGTTTTCTTTCCTTATCTTTTTCAATCCAACAAGAGGCTTATTGATTTTATTGGTATTTTCAAAAAAATTAGATTTTGGTGTCATCAATTTTTGCCTATTATTTTTCAATTAATATTTATTTGATTTTGCTTTTTTTTCAATGATCTCTTTCTATCACTTCACTTTGGCTTTAATTTCCTCTTCCTTATTTAAAAAAAGATGTTTTTAGGTGGGAACTCAAATCGCTGATATTAGATATTCCTTATTTTCCAATATAATTATTGGAAGCTATAATTTTCCAAGTACTGCTTTAACTCTGCCCCACAAAGGTTAATATAATGTATTTTTATTATAACTCCTTCGAAACAGTGTCTAAATTCTCTTGGGATATTTTCTTTGTCTCTTGTATTATTTAGAAGTGCATTGTTTATTTTCCGTATATAGTTGGTATTTTTCTAGTTATGATATTATTATTGATTTCTGATATCATTTACTTGTGCCAAGAGAACAGATTCTGTATTATTTAAATCTTTTTGAAGTTATTTAGGCTTGTTTTATAACTGATCATTTGATCGATTTTGGCTTAAATGACAGGTGCCCTTAAAAAGAACGTGTTATTCTGCCACTGCTGGGCAGTGCTCTGTAAATATCGATGAAGTCAATGTGTTTGAGAGTGTTGTACAGAACTTTTAAGACATTACTTTTCTGTTGTTTGTTAAGTTGTTCTAGCAAATTCCAGGAGATGAGTGTGTGAAGATATCCAACCACGAATGCTGAAATGTATTAGTATTTCTTACTAATTTCTGTCAATGTTTCCTTCCCATGTTTTGAAACTTTGTCAATAGATTCACAGTCATCTATTATAGTTATATCTTCCTAGTGAACTGGCACTTCTATTATTATGAAATATTTCTCTTTTTTCTGGTACTACTTTTTATCTTGAGATCTATTTTATCTGATACTAATGTAGCCACCCCATCCTTCTTATCCTTATTTTTTGCATAGTCTATCTTTTCCCATCCATTTACTTTCATTCTATATTTGTCTGTCTTTACATGTAAAATGTGTCTCCTTTAGAAAATATGTAAATGTGTCTTTAAAAAATCTGTTTTCCCAGTTTTCCTTTCAATTAGGGTGGTTAGTCTATGAGTATTTGATGTAACTGTTGATATTGGTGAATGTTATAGGTTAAATTTTGTCCCCTCAAAATTCATATATTGAATTCCTAACACCCAATACCTCAAAATGTGACTGTATTTGAAGACAGGGTCTTCCTAGAAAGAAAAAGTTAGATCTTTTCTTCCTAGAAAGAAAAGTTAAATCTCAGTTAAAATGAGGTCATTGGGATGGGCTCGAATCTCACATGACTGGAATCCTTTTCAGAAGGAAGTGACGAGGCAGACGTGCACAGAGGGAAACCACATGAAGACACAGGGAAGAGACACCATTGGCAAGTAAAGGAGAGAAACCTTGGAACAAACAACCTGCTGACATCTTGATCTCAGACTTCTCGTCTCCAGAACAGTGAGAAAATACGTTTCTGTTGTTTTAGCTGCTGAGTCTGTGCTACTTTGCTATGGCAGCCCCAGAAAACTAATAGTGAGTCCGGATCTACTCATTTCCTTTTATTTCATTCTTTTGTTTGTTTTGGTGTTCTTTGCTTTATTGTCCCTCAGTTACCTTTTTCCTGCCTTTTAATGAGATTAACTATATTTTGGGGATTGTATTTGACTTTTCTTACTGGGTTTTAGCTAGCTTACTGGCATATTTTTAGTTTCTTCTAGAAATTTCCTTATACATCCTTCACTTTTCACAATTCATTTTCAGTTAATATTATACCACTTTACATAAAATATAAAAACATTCCAAGAGTCAAGGGCCACATACACCACTCCTTCCTTTATTCTAGTGTTATATATGTTATTCTAGAGTTATTGTATGTAAAATCTACTTACATTAAACACCACAAGGCAATGCTATATATTTTTCTTTCAATAGTTATATATATCATAAAGAATTAAGAGGAGGAGAAAAGCCAGAATAATAGTCTTTTGAATGTACTTTTGACATTTACCACTAAAGATGTTCTTTATTCTTTTTTTTTTTTTTTTTGAAGTTGATACTTTCCATCTGGTATAATTTCCCTTTAGCCTGAAGAATTTTCACTGGTATTTCTCTTAGTAAAGATCTGCTAGTGTTGAATTCTTTTTGTTTTCTTTTCTTAGAAAGTCCCTTTATTTTGCTTTCATTATTGAAAGATATTTTTGCTGAATATAGAATTTTATACCAACATTTTTTTCCTTTCAGTATTTTAAAAGATGTTCCATCTGTTCTAGACGCCATTGTTTCTGATCAGAAGTCAGTTTTTAATCAGATCATTGTTCCCTTGTATGTAATTCATCATTTTTCTTTTGCTGTTTTCAAGCTTTGTTGTTGTAATTAGTTTTCAACTGTAAGACTGTTATGTGTTTCGGCATGGGCTTCTTCATGTTTATTCTGCTTTTTTTTCTTGAAGCATCCTGTATATGCAAAATTTTTCTGTCAGCCTTTATTTCTTCAAGTAATTTTTTCTGTCTCATTCTCTTTCCTTTGTTCTGGAGTGTCAGTTACACATATGCTGGAAAGTTCAGTATTATCCATTAGTTAACTGAGCTTCTATTTGTTTATTTTTATAACTTTTCTTTTTCTTTATCCATATTGAATAATTTTTTCCTTTTTTTGATGGTTAAAATCACATGTATTTTGCATCTATTTGGAATTTTAAATTATGACATATTAAACATAAAATCCATCATATGAATAAAGAAGAGAAACATTTTATTAAGTATTCTAAGCAGTCTGTTGTTACACAAGTATTTGTTATTCAGAGCATTCCTAATAATACATTTTCCTTTTTTTTCAACGTTTTCGATTTTTTAATTGAAGTATAATTAACATAAAGTATTATATTAGCTTCAGGTGTATGATATAATGATTCAACAATTCTATACATCATTCAGTGCTCATCATGATAAGTAGACTCTTAATCCCCTGCATCTATTTCCCCCACCCCCACCCACCTCCCCCTGGCAACTAGCAGTTTGTTCTCTGAATTTAGGACTCTGGTTTTGTGTTTGTCTCTTTTTTTGCTTGTTTTTTCATGTGTTGTGTTTCTTCAGTTTCCCATATGAGTGAAATATGGTATTTGTCTTTCACTGGCTGACTTATTTCACTTAATATTAATATTAACATTTCACTCAATATTCACCTTTAGATCCATCCATGTTGTTGTAAATGGCAAGATCTCCTTCCTTTTTATGGCTGAATAATATTCCACTGTATATATACCTCATCTTCATCCATCCATCTCTGGTGGGCATTCGGGTTGCTTCTGTATCTTGGCTATTGTAAATAATACTGCAATAAACATAGGGGTGTATATGTCTTTTTCAATTAATATTTTGTATTCATTGGGTAAATACCCAGTAGTGGAATTACTGGGTCCTGTGGCAATTCTACTTTTAATTTTTTGAGGAACCTCCATACTGCTTTCTACCCTGGCCTCATTGAATAATTTCTGCTGATTTTGGGGCGCCTGGGTGGCGCAGTCGGTTAAGCGTCCGACTTCAGCCAGGTCACGATCTCGCGGTCCGTGAGTTCGAGCCCCGCGTCAGGCTCGGGACTGATGGCTCGGAGCCTGGAGCCTGTTTCCGATTCTGTGTCTCCCTCTCTCTCTGCACCTCCCCCGTTCATGCTCTGTCTCTCTCTGTCCCAAAAATAAATAAAAACATTGAAAAAAAAATTAAAAAAAAAAAATAATTTCTGCTGATTTATTTTATGGTTCACATATACTTTGCTGTCATCTCCATTTAGCTGTCCAATCCATCAAGTGAATTTTTCGTGTTTATTTATTTTTGAGAGAGAGGGAGACAGAGTGCGAGCAGGGGAGGGGCAGAGAGAGAGGGAGACACAGAATCTGAAGCAGGTTCCGGGCTCCGAGCTGTCAGCACAGAGCCTAATGCAGGGCTCGAGCCCATGAACTGTGAGATCATGACCTGAGCCAAAGTCAGATGCCCAACTGATTGAGCCACCCAGGCACCCCCATCAAGTGAATTTTTAAAATTTCAGGTTCTCTGGCCAGAAAGAACAGACAAGACCAAAAAAGACCCAAAAAAAGTGATTTTTCCACTAGTGCCTCCACCACTTTATGCATCATACAAGCAGCTGCACTTAATCTCAGGAGAAAGTCCACAACAAAAGCAGGAACTTCATGTAGCTACCTACCTCCCCCTCTTCTGAGAATATACTCCTTACCAGAATCTGCTTCTGTGGACACTCCTGTACCTTCATGCAGTTGCTTTCTATATTAGGTAGAGATTTTATAATTATTTTATGCGGGGGACTTCAGGAGTGTCTGAGCCTGTCATCAGAGAAATCTGATGGCTTTTATTTGACTAAAGCGTGGGGTTTGAGTGGGTAGTGGTGATAAACCAGGAATATGCAGTTGAAGTTTGATTGTGAAAATTCCTTGAATATCAGGTTGAAGAGTTTGTGCTTAATTTGGAAAGTAACAAGGAGTAATCAGAGCACGGGAAGCTGGAATTATATTCTTTAAACATACCTACCTTAGTAAGCTTGGGATGATAAAATACCATTGACTGGGTGGCTTATAAACAACAGAAGTGTATTGCCCACAGTTCTGGAGGCTGGAAGCTCAAAATCAGGTGGCCAGCGTGGTCGGGTTCTATAGAGAACTGCGCATTTCTCCTCACAGCCTTACATGGGGATATCAGAGTGCCCTAGCCTCTCCTTACAAGGGCACTAATCCCATTCAATTCCATCCCTATTACATAATTCCCTTGCAAAGGCCCCACCTCCAAATGCCATCACATTGGAAGGGTTTCAACATAAGAATTTGGGTGGGGGGGATGGCACAAACATTCAGTCCAGACAATACCTGTATGTTGAACTTAATTAAAGTAGTACACAGAAAGAAAAAAAAAATTTGTGTAAATAGATACATTTGGAAAAAGTTTCTGTACTGATTACACGCCTTTCCGCAAAGTGTGTGAAGAGATTTCAAAGAGAAACACAGAGGAATTACAAAACACACTCTCCTTCTTGCTAGGGTAACCAAATCAGAGGTGGGAGCAACAGGTAGCCAGCACATTGAAATTCAGTAACTGACTTTCAATTTCACAGACCATAATTCTGAACTGACAGGAAGCAACAGGGCTCAAACTACGGCCCTTTAGTGAAGACGGACCAGTAATTATGTGGGGTGCCACACGTTCCCCTTTTGTTTGCTAAATAATGGGATCCTCCAGGGTGCTTTCATAATTACATCCTAGTCACTCACTCAATGCACTGCCCTAGCTGCCGACATGGAATGCTTTGAGTTGTTTCTAGCCATGTAAATGAAAATGATGGAAGAAAATAATTACCCTAAATTGTCTGAAACCCTCAGGAAAAATTAGTTTTATTAACCTGATGCCTGAGTCATCACAGGTACTGTTTTTGAAAAATGTCCTGCAGTTTGGTTTCATGAAAGAACCTTCTTTTTGTAGTTTATTAATTATCAGCAGGGTAACCAATGTTGTGTCGCAAGGGGCCACCGAAGAAAGAGGTTTGGGAGAAAGAGTAATTTTATGATTCGCTTTTTATTCTTCCGAATAATCTCTTCCATTAGTAAAACTCCCAAGGATAACAATGGCACACAAGCGTTTGAAGAGGCAGCGGAAGCTGAAATCAGCTAAAAGAGTAGTTTGTCTGCTGCATTTAAGATGGAACAGAGGCAGCAGTGCATTGAGGTTAGTGTGAAGGTGAAAAGGAAAAAAAATAATAGGATACAATTGAAAAATAGATTTCTTTGTGGTTACCACCATGGAATGGGAACAATTACTACCTTGCAAAGAGATTTTTACTTTATCACTTCTGCTCACCTTAGGGGACAATGAAGGTAGGTTAACATGGTCTACAGGGCCTTAGGAAAGCATTTATAGTCATGAGATTGCATTTACTTTTATAGAAGTTAGACCTTAATTTACCCTGGATTCAGTTATCCTTCACTATAGCCGGGAAAATCTAAAATATGTCTCTTGCTCTTGTCCTCCTCTTGAACACTATCACAGTCTTCTGTTGGATTTGTACCCCTGTCTTCCTCTTAAAAATAGCTTTACAGTTTTTTTTTCAGAAGTGGTACATCATATATTTTCTAGGAGACCAATCTTAATTTGAATACCGATGCAATATTTATATATGTTCTCTAATGTTCATCTAACAATGAATTGTGTTGGAGAAACGCGACACTTAAAACAGTCCTAGAGGGGCCAAGATGGCAGAACAGCATGGAAGTTTTTTTGCATCTCTCTTCCCTGAAATGCAGCCAGATCAACATTAAACCATCCTGCACACCTAGAAAACTGACTTGAGGATTAACACAACAATCTGCACGACCTGAACCAGAGAACTCAGCAGGTATGCCACGTGGAGAGGTGAACTGGGGGAGAAAGCTACAGAGGGCAGGGAGCTGTTTTTGCTTGTGGAGAGAGGACGGAAACAGGGAGAGAGTACAGAACACATCCCTCCCCACCCTCCGCCCTAAAGAAGCTGGAGACAAAAGAAAGAGTATGCAAGGGACCGAACAAAAAAGGGAGAAAGGAGAAAGGAGAGGGTTTGAATTCCATTAAGACTCTATAAACAGGGGGAGCGCAGAGTCTAAAACTCCACAGCTCAATACCTGGTCGTGCTCTGGTGGGAAGGATGAGTCTCCAGGAGCAGAGTGAGGTCCTCACGCCACACAGCGAGAGGTGGCTCACCTGCTGGGAGGACATTTGGTAGAGGCTGTGCAGCCTCCCCAAGGGCGAAGGTCCCAGCTGACCCCAGAGAACAACCACATTCGCTGGTGCTAGAACAAAGAAGTCTGGCACCAGATGCGTGTTGTGATTTTCCATAAGCCCTGAAATGCTGCTGCTACACGATCATGTGAAATTCTTCAGGGGTGGGCTGGCACCCAGCCACAGTCTCTGGGCATCGGCAGCAGCAGTCTCCTGAACGTTCCTGAGGGCAGGCCAGCACCTGGCCATTGCTAAGTGAGACCCTCCCCCAGAAGGTCTGAGGGGCTCAAAGCCATAGTCCCTCAGAAGTGAGGTGTTGGGAAACACAAATGCATCTCAGATAAAACAAAGGAGGGAGGTGCTGCCTGGCAACCTGACAGCTTGGTCACGGACAGTATAAAAGCGGGGAGTAGATGGAAGCCAGAGACAAAGGACAGGTGTGCAATTGCTGGTCAGGGAGAGTACAGAATTCTGATACTAGAGACTGCGTAGCTGGGTGACGCCATTTTCACCCCTCCTGCTCATGTGCATGTGCACCTTCACGCACCACAATCCACCCAATAAGCTAAGCAGCGCCATCTAGTGGAGAATGGAGGCATTACACTAAGCCTTGCCCACCTGGGCCAACCTCGCTCTTCAGGAACAACCCAAGACTCTCCGCCGGCTTAGTTTATGGCCTAAAAAATGCTTCATAGTTCAACTTCTAGGGGAAACCAATGTAATTTGAATCGTACTTCAGTCCATTTTCTGGTCCATCTATTCAATCTCTTTTCTTTTCTTATTCTTGAATACATGAAGAGAAAAGATTTATTTTTGTTTTCCATTTGTATTAAAAATATTTTTCTTGGGGCGCCTGGGTGGCGCAGTCGGTTAAGCGTCCGACTTCAGCCAGGTCACGATCTTGCGGTCTGTGAGTTCGAGCCCCGCGTCGGGCTCTGGGCTGATGGCTCAGAGCCTGGAGCCTGTTTCCGATTCTGTGTCTCCCTCTCTCTCTGCCCCTCCCCCGTTCATGCTCTGTCTCTCTCTGTCCCAAAAATAAATAAAAAAAAAATATATATTTTTCTTTAATTTTTTTCTACTATATTGTTTACTTTTTTGTAAAGTTTTCAAATTCTATTTTTTTACTTCAATTTCAGTTTATTCTCTTTCATTGTATTCATTTATTCAAATTTTCAAACGTTTTCCTTTTTTTTTTCTTTTCTTACCTTTCGTTTTTTTTCTCTAAGGTATCAAGCTCCTTTCAACAACCAGACCAGAACACACCTAGGATCTAGCATCCTTTATTTGACTTTTTGTGCTGTTTTTAATTTTTTAATTTTAACTTTTTTACCTTATTAATTCCTTTTCTTCCTTCAAAATGACAAAACAAAGGAATTCACCCCATAAGAGAGAACAGGAAGAAATCACAGCCAGAGACTTAATCGACACAGATATAAGCAAGATGTCTGAACCAGACTTAAGAATCATGATAATAAGAATACCAGCTAGGATTGAAAACAGATTAGAATCCCTTTCTGAGGAGAAAAAAAGCTAGTCAGGATGAAATTAAAAAATGCTATAACTGGGCTGAAAACTCAAATGGATGCCACAGCGGCAAGGATGGATAAGGCAGAGCAGTGAATCAGCTATATAGAGGACAAACTTACAGAAAATAATGAAGCAAAAAAAAAAAAAAAAGAGGGAGAGTAAGGCAAAATAGCATGATTTAAGAATTAGAAAAATCAGTGACTCATTAAAAAGGAACAACATCAAAATCATAGAGGTCCAAGAAGGTGAAAAAGAGAAAAAGGGATAGAAGGGTTATGTGAGGAAATCATAGCAGAAAACTTTCCTAACCTGGGGAAAGACACAGACATCAAAATCCAGGAAGCACAGAGGACTCCCATTAGATTCAACAAAAACTGACCATCAACAAGGCATATCATAATCAAATCACAAAATACTCAGGCAAGGAAAGAATAATGAAAGCAGCAAGGGAAAAAAAAAGTCCTTAACCTACAAGGGAAGACAAATCAGGTTTGCAGCAGACCTATCCACAGAAACTTGGCAGGCCAGAAAGGAGTGGCAAGATATATTCAATGTGCTGAATCGGAAAAATATGCAGCCAAGAATTCTTTATCCAGCAAGGCTGTCATTCGAAATAGAAGGACAGATAAAAAGTTTCCCAAACAAAAATTAAAGCAGTTTCTGACCACTAAGCCTGTCCTGCAAGAAATTTTAAGGGGGACTCTCTGAGGGGAGAAAAGATGATAATAAAAATAAAAGATAAAAGCAACAAAGACTAGAAAAGACCAGAGAATACCACCAGAAACTCCAACTCTACAGACAACATAATGGCAATAAATTCATATCATAAAAGGTATCCAAATCAGCCAGGAGGAGGTGAAGCTTTCAATCTTCACAGATGACATGATACTTTACACGGAAAACCCAAGATTCCACCAAAAAACTGCTAGAACTAATTCATGAATTCAGCAAAGTGGCAGGATATAAAATCAATGCACAGAAATCAGTTGCATTCCTATACACCAATAATGAAGCAACAGAAAGAGAAATCAAGGAATTGATCCCATTTACAATTGCACCAAAAAGTGTAAAATACCTAGGAATAAATCTCACCAAAGAGGTGAAAAATCTATACACTGAAAACTATAGAAAGCTTCTGAAAGAAATTGAATAAGACACAAAAAAATGGAAAAATATTCCATGTTCCTGAATAGAAAGAACAAATATTGTTAAAATGTCAATACAACCCAAAGCAATCTACATACTCAGTGCAATATCTATCAAAATAACACCAGCATTCTTCACAGAGCAAGAACAAATAATCCTAAAATTTGTATGGAACCACAAAAGACTCCGCATAGCCAAAGCAATCTTGAAAAAGAAAACCAAAGCTGGAGGCATCATAATCCCGGACTTCAAGATGTATTACAAAGCTTATTTATCAAGACGGCATGGTACTGGCACAAAAACAGACTCAGATCAATGGAACAGAATAAAGAACCCAGAAATGGACCCACAAACGTATGGCCAACTAATCTTTGACAAAGCAGGAAACAATATCCAATGGAATAAAGACAGTCTCTTCAGCAAATGGTGCTGGGAAAATTGGACAGTGGCATGCAGAAAAATGAACCTGGACCACTTTCTTACACCCTACACAAAAATAAATTCAAAATGGGTGAAACACCTAAATGTAAGACAGGAAGCCATGAAAATCCTTGAGGAGAAAGCAGGCAAAAACCTCTTTGACCTCCACCGCAGCAACTTCTTACTCAACACATCTCCAGAGGCAAGGGAAAGAAAAGCAAAAATGAACTACTGGGACCTCATCAAGATAAGAAGCTTCTGCACAGCGAAGGAAGCAATCAGCAAAACTAAAGGCAACCAACGGAATAGGAGAAGATATTTGCAAAGACATCAGATAAAAGGGTTAGTATCCAAAATGCATAAAGAACTTATCAAAGTCAACACCCAAAAAACAAATAATCCAGTGAAGAAATGGGCAAAAGACATGAATAGACACTTCTCCAAAGAAGACATCCAGATGGCCAACCAACACATGAAAAAATGCTCCACATCACTCATCATCAAAGAAATACAAATCAAAACCACAGTGAGATACAACCTCACACCCGTCAGAATGGCTAACATTAACAACTCAGGCAACAACAGATGTTGGCAAGGATGCAGAGAAAGAGGAACCCTCTTGCACTGCTGGTGGGAATGCAAACTGGTGCAGCCACTCTGGAAAACAGTGTGGAGGTTCCTCAAAAAATTAAAAATGGAACTACCCTACAACCCAGCAATTGCACTACTAAGTATTTATCCAAGGAATAGAGGTATGGTGTTTTGAAGGGACATATGCACCCCAATGTTTATAGCAGCACAATCGACAATAGCCAAAGTATGGAAAGAGCCCAAATGTCCATCGATGGATGAATGGATAAAGAAGATGTGGTGTATATATACAATGGAGTATTACTCCGCAATCAAAAAGAATAAAATCTTTTCATTTGCAACTACATAGATGGAACTGGAGGGTATTATTCTAAGAGAAATTAGTCAGTCAGAGAGAGATAAATATATGACTTCACTCATATGAGGACTTTAAGATACAAAACAAATGAACATAAGGGAAGGGAAGCAAAAATAATATAAAAACAAGGAGAGGGACAAAACATAAGAGACTCTTAAAAATAGAGAAGGAACAGAGGGTTGCTAGAGGGGTTTTTGAAGGGGGGGATGGGGTAAATGGGTAAGAGGCTTACGGAATCTACTCCTGAAATCATTGTTGCACCGTGTGCTAACTAAGTTAGATATAAATTATAAAAAATGAATAAATCATAGAAAGTAAAAAAAAAGAAACGAAATAAAAAGTGAGAAGTGTCCTCCTCAGTGAGACCTAAGTTGAACTTCTTTTTATTTTTATTTTTATTTATTTTTTAAAATATTTGTTAACGTTTATTTATCCTTGAGAGACAGAGCATGAGCGGGGGAGGGGCAGAGAGAGCGGGAGACACAGAATCCGGAGCAGGCTGCAGGCTCTGAGCTGTCAGCACACAGCCCGACGCGGGGCTCGAGCCCACGAACCACGAAATGATGACGTGGCCCAAAGTCGAAGGCTCAACCGACTGAGTCACCCAGGCGCCCCTAAGTTGAACTTGTTTTTAAAACATT
Organism: Lynx rufus; assembly: GCF_022079265.1. Classification (NCBI taxonomy): domain Eukaryota; kingdom Metazoa; phylum Chordata; class Mammalia; order Carnivora; family Felidae; genus Lynx; species Lynx rufus. The sequence continues at coordinate 32,739,408 of NW_025814833.1, read as the reverse complement.
TTTAATAAAAATTAAACAGTTTCAGGTTCTGGAAGGGGGCCTCCTTGAAATGAGTTATACTTTAATAAAGTCCATATACACTATATAAGTGATGTTTCAGAAATTCTACTATGGAAAATATTAGTTTAGGTGAAACATAACAGTGTATAAAACCTCCATTTGGCAATAAATTTTAAATAAACAAACAAAAAGGCACACGTGAAACCAACAAGTAATTTCAGGCCTCACTTCTTCATGATGAAAGAAAAGATTTTTTGATGCTTCCATTATGTATTCAGTAATTAGAAACATATTTATAGTTGAGAATTGAAATGAGCTTGTACTAGATGAGCGGTATAAGCCCAATAGCATGAACTCAGGCTACAAAAATAAAAATATGCCCTTGTAAACATCCATTAAGCACTAATCTCAAATTCTACAAACTAGTAACACAATGTGGAACTTTTTTATGTAAGCCAAATAAAACATTGAAATCAGGATTCACCTCTTCTCTAACAGAAATGCAAAAGCGAGCTGTGTGTCTGAGGCTGTTCTGGTATTCACATGCTCATGTAGTATTTTTCAAAGTTATCTGTAAGCGAATACTTGATGTCATTGTACTTCTCACCCTTACTAAAGACTTAATGGAAAACAAAACAAAAACATAGTCCTGATGATGAACCCTAAGTGTGAAGTGTGGATGATGGTGCTGATAACAAAAATGCTCTTATAAATTGAGTGACCAGGGCACCTGGGTGGCTCAGTCAGTTGAGCGTCCTACTTGGGCTCAGGGCATGATCTCATGGTTTGTGAGTTCGTGCCTCACATCCAGCTCTGTGCTGACAGCTCAGAGCCTGAAGCCTGCTTCGGATTCTGTGTCTCCAACTCCCTCTGCCCCTCCCCTGCTCGCACTCTGTCTCTCTCTCTCTCTCTCTCTCTCTCTCTCTCTCTCTCTCTCAAAAATAAACATTAACAAAAATTTTAAAAATAAATAAATGAATAAAATTGAGCGACCAAACATATACTTCATTATGCAAGCTGGGACATTTTGGGACGTGAACTGGGGTTGATAATTATAGCAAGAAATTGGCATAAATTAGGACTAATCACAAGTTGCAGTCAACCTATTCATAAACCAATATAAATGATGATAGGAAGCCAAGTAAACCAATTATATGTATATATTAGTTCCAGAATAATGGAACAGAGCCCGGGGAAAGAATTCCCTGATGTGAGACAATGAACAATTTTAAAATAATGTTTTTATTTGTTACTTGTATGAAAATAATGCATATTAATTGTATAAATTTTTTTAAATATGGAAACTATAAAAAAGAAAAACCATGGATAATGCACTGAATACAATTTTAATGCATTTTTCCAGATATTTTTTGTGAATATGTACAATATTATATAAGTAATATAAGTAGAATTATATTTTAATACAATTATCTTTTTTTTATTTTATCAACCTTTTCCCATTCCATTAAATATTTTCCCACGTGATTTTTATTGAATTTATAATAATTTATTCAGTTAGTATTTATTAGAGTCTACATAATACATTATATGAATGAACCATATTTTATTTAATGAGACATTATTGCTAGACATTTAGATTATCTTACTGTTTAGCTGTTATGAGTAAGACTCACATAAATATCTTTATATGCAAATCTTTGGTTTTCTTTCTCACAATTTTCTTAGAACAGATCCTAGAATTGAAAATCCTAGATCTGATCATATGTGTATTTGTAAGACTTGTGATATGTTTTGTCAAATTGAGTTCCAGAAAGAATATATCATTTTTTTTTGTACAGTGCCTGAAATAGCCATCTTACCCCACACTTATCAACATTAAATATTATCCTTTAGAAAATCTTTGTGAGTTTGAAAGGTAAAAATATATGTTGTTTACTGATGTTGCTATGTCTCTTCAATTTGTGCTGTTTTCACACCGGTGAAATATTGTCTGTTAAAACTAAATTTTAATATCTAGTTGAATTCCTCAACCTTTGTTACTTTGCTTTGAAAATTGGATGTAAGTCTTGGCCATTTATTACGCCAAATCAACTTCAAAACGTCCACTTACTTAAACTTACAAGCTAATTTGAAAAGGGCTAGACAGATTTACAATATTGAATCTTGCCATTCAGGAGCATGGTTCACACCAATAATTTCTCAAGATGTCTTTTATTTTCCTTAGAAAGGTTTTATAGCTCACCTTACATATATCCGGCACATTCCTGTTCATTTGTAGGTTCTTTACAGTTTTATTATGATTGTGAATCAAATATATTTTTTGTTAATTTTCAGACTCATTTGTGCTGATATATATATATGAGAATATATGTGTATATATATGAGAGAATATGTAGATATATATATATGAGAATATATATATATATGAGAGAATATATATGTATATATATGAGAATATATGTATGTATATATATGAGAATATATGTATATATATGTGTGAATATATATATGAGAATATATATATGAGAATATATATATGAGAATATATATATATATATATATATATATATATATATATATATATGAGAAAGAGAGAGGAGCCATGTTTTCTGGTCATCTACAAAAGTTGCCAAGTTGTTTCCTAAAACTTTCTTAGGATCCTGTAGTAGATAATTTTCAGTAACATGAAAATTATAAAAGCAGGTTCTTCTGAGTCTTTATTATTAAATTTCCTTTTAGGTGTTCTTCAATGGTTTTTCACAGGCCTCAGTTTTTTCCTTTCTTTATCTTCAAGTAAGAAGTGATCCCTCCAGAATTCGTGTTACCAAACACAGGCCAGAGATTCCTCTTGGCTATCAAGCAACTCAAGCTGTCTTATGGGGGAGTGGTGGGAGAAGCACGTCTATGCCACTAATTGGGTGTCTTCATCCAGGTGCACTGACCTCGTAGTTATGATGAATTACCCTCAATTTTTAAGAATTGTTTATTTTTAATCTTCCCTCTTTCTATGCCTTCCTCAGTATTTTAGTAAGAATTTGGCAGAGACACTTTCAAGAGATTTATAATCAGATAACGTTTTGGACGAAAAGTGAGAAATGGGCTGTTAAATGTTTCTCCTCAAATTCTCCCATATTCAAATAAATAGAACTTTACCCTCTCTTTCTCCAAAGAGTTCTGAGAGAAAAAAGTGGATACATTAAAAGTTATGCTTCCAGTGAAGTGTTAATAAGAATTAAAAATACATAAAAGAAATATTAAATGAGACCATCTCATTCTGATTTACTTCCCATAAGCATATGAAATTTCCCCATGTGGCTTTTTTCTTTGAAAATATTATAAATGTCCAATTTGCTCTAGTGAACATTTTGTTGAGATCTTTATTGAAAATTCCGCTTAAAATGCAGATATACTAATTAAGACACTTTGGTTTGTAGATGACAGAACCTCAAATTAACTTAGGCTAAAAAAGTAATGTATTGGAAGAAAATAGGGTTGTTGTTTTGTTTTGTTTTGTTTTGTTTTGTTTTGTTTTGTTTTCCAAAGCTAATGAAGGGGTTTATTCATTAAGCCACGGTAGGGACAAGGCTTCAGAACAACTGGAAGCAGAAATTTCTTTCTGTTTTTCATTGGTTTTTCTTTCCACATGTCCGGTTATTCTCAAGTTTCCCATTTTATACGTCCTATTATCAAAGAGAGACTAACTCACAACCCACATTGGAAATATTTTAGGGAAGGACTGTGGTCTGATCTACGTCAGTTACTAAACTCTGGAACACTCGACTATTGAGTGTTACCGGTATTGAGCAGGTAACCATGTATATTTGGGGAATCGTTCTAAGTGAAGCAGCTACACCAAGAAGGGAGTACTCTAGCTGTACTGTACCATGCCCTGGGGGCAAAGGCATCCCCACACTTTTGGTAATTAAATAGATGACCAATTCATAGTCTAATAGTAATGTCTTCCCTAGGCTGTTGAGTGCATTTATGAAATTATAAGACAAAGATCCTATTTTGGTACATTGTGTTTTGAATCTTTGAATCTGTTCTCAAGGTGTTAAGCAGAGGTGATCCCTAGAACATCAGATATTTATTTTTCTTTTAAATTTAATATGACTATAGAACCTCACATGTAATTTTCTCAAGTACATGTTACAGAATGTTTTTTAAGAGATTGTTATTATCCTATTTAATTTTAAGAAGTTATTTCCTTAATATATGTAGACCATTATGATCCAGTAACCCTCTAGTTTTAGAAATGTTGAGAAATTATTCTCCTTTTCCTGTGTTTGTGTTTTTAGATAGTTTCTAAATCACAAAAATAACCTGTGATTTCAAACAATACCCTCAATCAGGCAGATTTTCAAAAGGAGAAATAATCCTGAAATATATAGAAGCAATGGGAATTGTAGCTAAAAAAAACTCATACATTCCACCCGCAAATTCACTGAGTTACTTGCAGTGACATTCTGTCTCTTGCACCCCGTGGTACCAAGAACAAAACACCAAATGATGACACAGCTGTCTCAGCTGGAAGGTACTCACAATTTATAACTTTTGATTATTTCAATTCAATTCAATTTTGCCCAGTCTTCTTACTAGCTACATGGAGGGCCTAGTAGACAGACAAATTTGAGTTATGTTTGCTTTTGTTGAAGAATACATTTAAGGAAACAACATTACAGATTTCAGAGGATTTGGTAGAAAAAAAAACAGTATGTAGGACAAAAATATAGGTATGACTATGTGTGGTGGGTTGAAAATAGCACCGGGCTTTAGTCCCAGCTCTACTCTAGATGTGTGACCTTGGGTAAGTTGCTTCCATTCTTTGAGCCTTAGTTTTCTCATGTATAAAGTAAAATTTGGAATAGATGATCTCTACTATGCTGGCAGCTGATGTTTTGGTGAAATGCTTTATTTTAGTGTGTAAAGATACAGGTAGTTTAGAAACAATTGGATATTATCCCTGGCTAATTGTGCAGTTACATATGAGAGAAGCTTCAGGAAACTGAGTGATTTTTTCATTTTCATTTTTTCATATTCTTAGGGAAGATTTGGCTCATAACCCACAAAGACATTATGAAAATGACCCTATTCATTTTGTCTATGCCATGCACTTTTAAATAATGATTACTTTCTACTGTTTCATTATGTAGCTAGGAGATGTACTTTCAATTGCATGTTAACTCTTTCTTCTCGTGTAATAATTTTCTCTGTAACATTCCTGAACTATATTATGTGTACTTATGGAATAATAAAATTTTCACATATTACTTTTCTCACACAACTGTTTTAAATGTCCTTCTTTCAGTGGAAATTCCCCCACAAAGATTTTTTAATGAGCCAAATGCAATCCTTATTTTTAAATCTGCAAAAGCCATTTCATGGGATATATCTAGTTCATTCTCATTACCCAGGGTTTCAAAAGAAAGAGCACCATAATGGGGCAACTCCTGTGGTGTGAGGCACTAGGCAATGAGGGACAAAAGATAAATCCCTTCCTAATAGACACATGAAATGGAATGCTTTCTATCCTGTGTGACTCTAGAAGGTGTGCTACAGTTTGAAGGTTAAGGGCAAAATCCATTATGCAATCCGGTGATAGTTCAATTCATATATCTTGGCCCTGATTTGATTTGTTTCCAAGTTATACAAATAAGGCAGTTATAAAGTAAATTGTGTTCCACCATTCACAGTCCCTCTATGTTAACACTTGGCGCTTTATTATTTGAGCTGGTTTTGTCCTTTAGCAGCTGGGCTCCAGTATGCACATACCTATTAGACCTCCCTAAGCCATGTCAGTTGTTCCTATTTGTATACCATGTTGTAAGTTACAAATCGCTTTCCTATCTATCTCCTCAAATCTTCACAATGACTTTCTGAGACAGGCTGGACTAGGATTATCAACCCTCTTCGATCATATTCGTTCACATTTATGAAGTTAATTTTGGAAGGTATTTTACTTTTATAGACAGTTGAGGTTTTAAAATAATCTGTTAACTTCCTATTACATTAACTGCAAGATAGCTGCACATGTAATCAATGTATATGTCCAATTCCAACACCTGAAACTCACTATGTCTAAAACCGGTTGACTCCCCACCCTTCCATCTCCTGCTTACCATCGACCTGATGTAGACCAAAGGTCATCATCAATCTCCTTTTAGGTGTTACTTCGTTTGTCACCATTTCTCTAATCTTCCAATCTAGAAACCACTTTCTTTGACTTGCCCTCCTGAGCCAAATCAGTTACCTGGTTCTGTTGCAGCATTATCAGCAACAACCGCTGTACATTTCCCCCCTTCTCCTTCACAGCCACTGCCGTAATTCTATTGCAACAGCCTTCTAATTTGATTCCCAGTCTCCAGACTAGCTAGTCTTCATTTTTCATGCTGCTAAAAATACACTTTTCTTAAAACATGGCTTAGAATCTGTTACATCTCTCATCACCACCTATCCCCATTGATGAGCAGTACAGATTAATGTTTTTTAAGTACAATGGACTTAAATTTAAATTCCTTCTCAATGATTTAAATCTGGGTGTGCCTGAATCCAAAGCATGATTATAATATGCTGACTTTCTGACCTTCAGGGTGGGCAGGGAACATAAAATTGGGCATTCAGGTGATGAGCCGAGACCTAAGACTAAGGGACACTAGCTCTTCTTGTCTGAGCCTGGTAGACCTTGCAAACCCCCGTGAATCCCACAGTCTTATGTAGCCTGTGGCTGGGAGCTCTTGAAAGTCAAAATTAGAACTCTTGCTTTAACTGTAGTCATCATCTTGGTCTCTCTTGCCCTGCCTTGCCCACTTCCTTAGACTAAGCATGACAAATGTTGCCCAGTTAGCCTAGTAGAGAGGACGGTGTACAAAGGAGATTGCTCAGTGTTAATTATGGTTCTTCGCCATCTTTGTTGAACCGCATGAAAAACTATCAGCATTGCTTGCCTAGAAATTGTGTGAAATAGTGGACAAATACCGGCTTTGGGTTCACACAAACCTAGGTAGGAGTTCTAGATCCTCCACTGGCTAGTTGTCTAATTCGGGGGCAGGTCATTTGACCTCCCTAAGCTCCGGTTTCCTTTTCCTAACTTGAAGTAGGTACATTAGTATCCACTAACTGGGAGACTGTGCAATGATAGAAATACTGTCACGAATTAAAGAGCACTTTGAAATACCTTTACATTTCATTATCTAACTGTGCGGATATAGCTATGAGGTGCATTGTTTGTTCCTTTTGCAGTTAATACTTGGTACACACACGAATCTGTGGTTCCTTTGCCACAGTTCTAGGGTCACTTGAGCTCCACAGACCACTTGTTGCGGTGACAGGGGCTGCTAATTGGCTTCCAATATCCATTCTCATATCCTACTATGATCAAATAACCTGCAGCTGGCCATACAGCTGCCTGAATAATGATTTCACTCATTGGCCTCTCCTGCAACCATGAATGACCATGTCACCCAGTTACGACCAATGGGGTGTAAGCATAAGTGAGACGGGAAGCATCTGGGAATGCTGAGAAAGAAGATGCAGGACCTCTTCATTTACCATCCCCTTCCTGCTGACCGCAAAAATTGGGTCTGAAGCTGGAGCAGCCATTCTAGGTCATGAATTGGAGAAGTGCATCGAGAAAGAGAGAGCAAAGATCCTGTGACCCAGAATCATGATAGTTGTAGAGCACCCATACTAGACTGATCCACCACGCTTTCTTTTTATGGGAAAGAAACCAATTATTCTATTTTTCTGTTGAAACAACTGGACAATATTCGAATTAATGCAGTTGGAAACCACTGAAATAATGCACATAAAAGAGCTGATCAGTGTTGGTGACTTCTTGTAATTGCTTAAGTCACTTCCTCCCCTGCTTGGGCTAACTTCCCTTGGGTTTGTCCTATTACCCTGTAGTACTGCTGGGTACTTACGGACTCATGAGCTTCTGTAAGATTGGAAAAGTCTCCCTTCCCTTAGGCAGCACATCCCACGCTATACTGGTTATTTTGACCTTCATGAACGGTTATACATAGCAGTTCTCTGAGATGGCATCTGAATTCTCTGAAGCTATAATATGCAGTACTTTTTATAAGAGGCACTTTTGATTATTACCTTCGCTGAAAGTAATAGGCAGGCAGATTTGTGGTGCTCTGTGTTTCCATGTGTATTCAAGATTGCATTGCTACTTCATAACGTTCCTCGTTATTCGCAAGCTGATTAGATAGAATGTTGAAACCAAATGGAAAATGACACAATTTATTACCTTTACAGAGTGTATTATAAAAATATTATAAACAATAAAAAATTCTTTGGAATTAATAGAACATAAAGCACTCTTTTTTTTCCTAGTGAAATTATAGGTGGAGTGGGATCCTATCTGGGTGGTAATGAAACATCCTGTTAGCTTTCAATTACAGTCCTGAACAGCAACTCTCTCCACCCCACTGTCTCTCAATCTCCTTCACCCCCCACACCCCCACACTCCCGCCCGACTGCCCCTCCTCTCCCTCTCTCTCTCTAATAGATATTATAACCAGGGGTTGAAACTAGAAGATAATCCAATTGACTGAACATTAAATGCATTACATGATGATTGCATTCTCATATATTAATATGCACCACAAATGTACTAAACTATGTAGAAAGCCAAAATCATATCTGAACCAGAAAATTTAATTGTTGTAGGAAGAGGTGTATTAGGCCACAAACAATAAAATATCAGGCCACAATAAAATAAAATAAAGTTCTGTCACCTGTATAATGTTAGTTTGAGGCATTTAATGCTGTTAACTGTTGCAATGAGTTCTTGAGAGGTTTTGTTCTTTCTTTATCAGAAATGAGGATATGAGGGGCCCCTGGGTGGCTCAGTCGGTTGAGTGGCCAACTTTGGCTCAGGTCATGATCTCGAGGTCTGTGAGTTTGAGCCCCACATCGGGCTCTGCGCTGACAGCTCAGAGCCTGGAGCCTGTTTCGGATTCTGTGTCTCCATCTCTCACTGCCCCTCCCCTGCTAGTACTCTGTCTCTCTCTCTTTCTCTCAAATATAAATAAATGTTAAAAAAAATAGAAATGAGGATATATGCCGACAACCAAATACTTAAAGAAGTCTGGGCTTAATGTTCGGCTCTCCTAACTGCAACAGTGCATCACTGTGGCACGTCCAGTAGCTCGTTCAACATTCTAGAGACTGGAGAACATCAAGAGGATAAACTCTATGACAGGCATCTATTCATTCATATAGGGAGCACATCTGTTGACATCTCAACTGCTAATTAATAAGTAAGGGACTCAGGCCTCATGCATAATTAAGACAAGCCGAATCGTCTTTTTTCTCTCTCCAAATACAGAACTCAAATGGAAACTGAAGGAAGGTTCTTTCACTAACCCAGTTGTGCTTTCAGTTTGCAGAGTCAGAAACAATTCTCAAAGCACAGGGTTACTTTCAGAGAAAGAGAGAGGAAGAAAGTTTTACAAGAAATGTTATTTGGCCACCACTGTAGGCAAACGCATGAATGATTTTACAGGCCATGCCCAGAGAAACGTGGACACTTGGCGGGCCTCATGGACCCAGTTGTTAATTAGGGTGTTGGCTGTGAGCTATTACTATAGGTTTCAGAGCCTGTACTGACCAGTCACAGCAGCGACCTTTAAGAGAAGGTCATTATTGGGGCGCCTGGGTGGCGCAGTCGGTTAAGCGACCGACTTCAGCCAGGTCACGATCTCGCGGTCCGTGAGTTTGAGCCCCGCGTCGGGCTCTGGGCTGGTGGCTCAGAGCCTGGAGCCTGCTTCCGATTCTGTGTCTCCCTCTCTCTCTGCCCCTCCCCCGTTCATGCTGTCTCTCTCTGTCTTAAAAATAAACGTTGAAAAAAAAAATTAAAAAAAAAAAAGAGAAGGTCATTATTGTTCACATCATACAAATGTATTTAATTTGGGGCACCTGGGTGGCTCAGTGGGTTAAGCATCTGATTCTTTTTTTTTTTTTTTTAATTTTTTTTTTCAACGTTTATTTATTTTTGGGACAGAGAGAGACAGAGCATGAACGGGGGAGGGGCAGAGAGAGAGGGAGACACAGAATCGGAAGCAGGCTCCAGGCTCTGAGCCATCAGCCCAGAGCCCGACGCGGGGCTCGAACTCGCGGACCGCGAGATCGTGACCTGGCTGAAGTCGGACGCTTAACCGACTGCGCCACCCAGGCGCCCCAAGCATCTGATTCTTGATCTCGACTCAGATCGTCATGTCAAGGTTCCTGAGATTGAGCCCCACGTTGGGCTCTGCACTGACAACACGGAGACTGCATGGGATTCTCTCTCTCCCTCTCTCTCTGCCCCTCCTCCACTTGCTCGCTGTCTCTCTGTCTCAAAATAAATAAATAAGCCTATATATATATATATATATATATATATATATATATATATGACCTTGACTGTCTGCAAGGCTATGACTTATTTTTAAAAAACACACCTTTAAATGGTGGCACTGTTATAACCAGAGTTCTATTCACCTATGTGGTGGAAAATACTTCATGGCAATATGTTTTAGTGACACAATCAAATTTCTTTATTTAGATTTTGGGGATGGAGAGAACTGCCATTCTGGAAAGTAGTAACAGAGACATACACTGTCACTGGAGAAAGAGTGTGATAAACCCATATTCTACAACAGTTCCTAATTAAACTATACTTAATGTAAAAAGGAGAGGTCTTAGACCTTCTAGTGCAGTTGGAGTAGCTTGACTGTAGTGTCTGGAAGTGAATCTGTAGGTGTACTGATGCATTTGTGGGCAAGAAAAAGTGATTATATATTTTATTAAATTATAAGGTAATTTGATCTCTTATCTCAGGCTTGCTAATGCTCTAGTCAGTTTTTCCCCTTTTTTTTTTTTTTTTTTTTTTGGTCAGGAAGTACAATTTGTCAGGGACATACATTTTTGTCTAGTTAAAGGTCAGGTGCCGAACAATTGCCAAACAATTGATTTGATTGCTGAGCCGTGGGGTCATTAAGTTGCCTGAAATAACCTTGTTGCAAATGTTCATCAGCGATGCAATCTGGGACTCTGTACTCAGGGCTTGCATGAGCACCTGTGGAAAATATTAAGTTGACTTTTACCTTTGGAACTGTAAATATATACATATATACATACATATATATATATATATACACACACACACACATATATTTACATATATATGCATATATATACATATATATTTACATATATATGCATATATATACATATGTATATATACATATATATTGTCATAGGTGTGAATGCCACGGGAGTAGTTTTATATATGAAACTGCTTGTGATTTGAGAATATACAAATGTCCCCTTCCTTTCTAAGCCTTTCTGTGGCCTGAAATTCCAGTCTTGGGTTTTTTTCTTACATTCAAAACTGCAGCAACCCTGGGGAGTGAGAATATAAAGGTCTGGAATTCAAAGCGTTGCCCAGAAGGACTGGACCACATGCAGTGCCGTGGTCCCGACTTGTGAGCGCAACAGGAGTGCTGAGCGCCTGGAGGAAGACACTGAGAAAATGGGCAGGGAGGCCAAGGCCAAATTGTTCCTTCTTCAAAATTTTGCGAAGGACAGATTTTTCTGATCCTATACTACACGATCCAAAGGAACTTAAAGTGCATAAAAGGAAGGGCACTGGACGTGGAGTCTAGAGTCTTAGTCCCAGCTATGTTCGCCCACTGGCTGTGCCCTAATACAAGTCAGTGAACTCCTATGAGAAAACTCGGCTTCCTCAGATAAAATACGGTAATTTAAGCCAATGCTCTCAAAGCTCCAGAATTCTACATTTTATGTTTCAGATGGCTGGAATTTGGTCCGGTATCCAGTGAAGGGCATGACATCTAGCAAACTGATGAGTTATGTTCCCTTTTCTTTTCTTTTTTAAGTTTATTTATTTTGAGAGGGAGAAAGAGAGAGAGCAGGAGAAAGGCACAGAGACAGAGGGAGAGGGAGAGAGAGAATTCCAGGCTACACACCGTCAAAGCAGAGCCCGAAGCAGGGCTCGAACCCACAGCATGAGATCATGACCTGAGCCCAAATTAAGAATGGGACTCTTAACCAACTAAAGTCACCCAAGAACCCCATTATATTCCCTTTTCAACTACTATTGTCCAGATTAAGTGTTTAAACCACAGAGTCTTCTTGGTTATTGTTGAGGACAAATTTCAAGTCACGTTTCTACTTTGGGCTTTTGGAAAGGGTGTCGTATTTCTACGTGTGTCATGGCGGAAGGGATATTTAGTTTCAATTTTGTCACTAAGCTTCAAAAACTTCTACTTTACTCCTTCAGGCTTAGTTTCATTATTTCTAATGCTTTTTTAAAATTGTTTGTTTGTTTGTTCGTTCGTTTAGAGAGAATCTCAAGCAGGCTCCATGCTGTCAGCACGGAGCCTGAGATCTTGACCTGAGCCTCCCAGGCGCCCCTCGAATACTTTTTTTAAGCTACTCTGTGGTATCCTTTCCTACTTGCTCTACATCTACATATCAGTCCATTATAGATGTATACATTTTGGCTTTTACATCTTGTTCAGCAAAAGCCCAAATCTAATAATTCTAGAGGGCTGTCACATAGTAATTATTTAAAAGAACAGCTTTTTGTAGTTGCTGAAGTATTTCTGATGTAGCCAGGTTTGCCGGCTCCCTAAGTGCCATTCATAAACTACTTATGAGGGTTTATAGCCCATAAGTGTGAGTATCCTCATGTTCGATAGTTTAAGTGCCCACATTATAGCATTTTGGTGACTTAGTCGTTTCCCTGTGAGTCAACCATTTCAGGCTTCTGTGCTATTGTTCTTCGAGTTTCCATGCCCAGAGAATGTTTTATATAGATGATAGATAGAGGTAGATAGACATAGATCATATAGATAGATATAGATATAGATATAGATATAGATATAGATATAGATGATATAGATATCGATGTAGAGATAGAGACAGGATAGGTAGTAAGATGACTCACATATGGGGAAACTTGAAAAACATTGGTCTTAATTTGGATCAACTTAATGCCATTTTACAAAAGTTTTCTGAGTATGTACTATGTACCTTACCCTGTTAGTCTGAGGTAAAAGATTGCTTTTGACCTCAGGGAGATCCCAGTCTAGAAGATATTACAGTCTTTCATCTTTCCATTCTTGTATAGATTAATTTTAAAGGGAAAACTATTATGTTTGTGAACTTTCCCAACAAATCTATATTCCCCTGGATGTATATCATGACCTTGCATTTATGCTAGGCTGTTGTGGGGGAAAAAAAGAGCTGATGCCACTTTCTGGAGTCTTGTGTGATTGTCACTTGTCAAGCAGTTTCACACAGAACCACGTCTCAAAAGAACCCCACTTTTTCCTTTCGGTGATGATCATGGACTAATTGTTCAGTTAACTGTTAAAGTGAATGAAGACCTCACGCCTCCTGGTTTTCAGGTATCCTTACAGTTTCATTTATTGGTAGGTATGCTTGTTGTAACTTGAATCAAATCTGGGACATTTTGCTTCTAGTTCATGTTAACTACAGTCATATACTGCTTCTTTATGTCATTCACAAATATAAAGTTTGTCTATAGAATTTATGGAAACATTCACAATAGGGGGGGATCTATGGTTAGACTGTTATCTCAGTTAAGTACTACAAACTAGCTATAGTTGTCATTACTTATTACTCTTAAACAGGGCCTCTAAACTTTTTTTAAGTTTATTTATTTTTTATAGAGTGAACACGAGTGAGGGAGGGGCAGAGAAAGAGAGAGAGAGAGAGAGAGAGAGAGAGAGAGAGAGGATCCCAAGCAGGCTCCTCACTGTCAGCACAGAGCCCGACGTGGGGCTCAAACTGTCAACTGTGAGATCATGACCTGAGCCGAAATCAAGAGTTAGAAGCTTAACCGACTGAGCCACCCAGGTGCCCCTCTAAAAAATGTTTTTAAAATTCAAGTTTATCATTGATGATGTACCATTTGGATAACTGTTATTATGAAATATTGCACACAGTAAAAAGTGTGTACTATATTTGTACATAAGATATAAAGAATAAAAGATAACGACTGTCTATGCACTATCTGTCCTAAAGGGAACCACTATCCTAAATGATATTTTTAATAAAAATTGTGTATATTAAAGTATGCAGAATGATTTTTTTAGAGTTTTATTTATTATTGAGAGACAGAGAGAGACAGAGCATGAGCATGGGAGGGGCAGAGAGAGAGGGAGACACAGAATCCGAAGCAGGCTCCAGGCTCCGAGCTGTCAGCACAGACCCTGATGTGGGGCTCGAACTCACGAACTGACAGATCATGACCTGGGCCTAAGTCGGTCACCCAACCGACTAAGCCACCCAGGCGCCCCCAGAATGATGTTTTGATAAACATATAAATAGTGAAATTATTGCTGTAGTCAATGTAATTAACATATGCATTTTCTCACCCTATATATATGTTTTATTAAATATTATGTAGTTAAATTTTGCCTGATCTTGAAGTCTGATATATATTTGCTTGGTTTTACCTTTTTTCACTCAATATTCTATTTAGCAGTACACTTTGTGTGAGTGAAAAAATGAGCCTTTTTGTTTTAATCCACTGAGATTTTGAAGTTGTATATTATCACAGCATAACCTAGCATATACTGACTAATAAATATTGTCACTTCCATTTTCTTAAGAGCACAAAAGGAAGAGAGCATAGGTGAAGGAAAATGAATTTAAGGCTGCATTGCCTAAATAATTGTCTTTATACTTGTTAATTATAGTGATATAACTCAACCAAGTTTAACATTGATTCTCATATAAATACCTGGTGTCAGATTTACAATGGAAACTTCTTTGACTAATGGAAGGGTATGCCTATAGCAAGTCATGAAAAAGTTATTCTAAAACTGAAGTGAGACTGGATTAGACCACTGAAAAAAAATAGCTTTTAACACCATCAACCGGCAATCTTTTGAGGCATTTGGACAGGATGGCTATTCCAGTGCAGGTACCATCTAATATTCTTCGTGTTTCAGTTGGCTACCCTGAATTACTGACCTAAACCATCCTGGAGGATCTGTCATAAGGCCAGGTCTTCTGGCTTCATAAAACATTTCTTTTATTTTTTTTTTAAGCATACCTTATTTTTTTTTTAATTTTTTTTCGACGTTTTTATTTATTTTTGGGACAGAGAGAGACAGAGCATGAACGGGGGAGGGGCAGAGAGAGAGGGAGACACAGAATCGGAAACAGGCTCCAGGCTCTGAGCCATCAGCCCAGAGCCCGACGCGGGGCTCGAACTCACGGACCGCGAGATCGTGACCTGGCTGAAGTCGGACGCTTAACCGACTGCGCCACCCAGGCGCCCCAACCATTTCTTTTATTATATGAGTACTCTAGAGGAATCTGACGGCCACTTTGTTTCGTCTCTGATACTGAAGTAGAACACACTGAAGCCATATGATGGCATCTGGTCTATGAAAAGCAAAAATAAGTCAAATTAAAAAAAACTAATTTCATTTAAAAAAAATTTTTTTTAAATCGGGAGGATTTCCAAAAACTGTGGCTACAAGAGTAAAATTGAAAGGGGTTCTCTGGGTGTTGTACGTAAGCCAATTTGACAATAAATGATATTAAAAAATAAAAATTAAATGACAAATTAAAAAAAAAGAAAGTACTTTTTAAAGCACATACGACAAAAGAAGAAAAACTCAAAAAAATTAACAGATTACTCGTTGCCGGGGGTTAAGGAAGGGGTAGAGTTGGATAAAAATCAATGTGGCTATTTAAAAAAGCAACATAAGGGGTGCCTGGGTGGCTCAGTCAGTTAGGCATTTGACTTTGGCTCAGGTCATGATCTTATGGTCTGTGAGTTTGAGCCCTGCGTCGGGCTCTGTGCTGACAGCTTAGAGCCTGGACCCTGCTTCAGAATCTGTCTCCCTCTGTCTGCACCTTCCCCTGCTAATGTTCTGCTTCTCTCTCTCTCAAAAATAAACTCTAAAAAAAAAACAACATAAGAAGTCTTTGTGGTAATAGAAATGTTTTGTTATATGACTATATCAATGTCAATATCCTTGTTTACGATATCATACTGTAGTTTGCAAGATTTTACCATTGGGGAAATTGGGTAAAGAGTATATGGGCTCTCTGTATTGTTTCTTAAAATTTCGTGTGCATCTACAATTATTGCAAAATAAAAAGTTTAATTTTAAGAAAGACAAGCAGCAGAAAGGGAGAATACATTTGCAAAAATATGTATCTGATAAAGACTTGTACCCAGAATACACAAAACTTTTACACCTTAATGCAAATAAACAATCCTATCAAAAAATGGGCAAAAGGTTTGAATAGACATTTTACCAAGGAAGAAATTAACAAATAAAAATCCAATAAAACACTTCTATATACTCTATATATCTGTATATACAGGAAGACTATAATCAAAAAGACAGACAGTAACAAGTGTTACAGAAATTGGAAACCATATACATTCTTGGTGGGAATAAAATTGCACAGCTCCTTTGAAAAAATATTTGGCAGTTTCTCAAAAAATTGAACACAGTATTACCATATGACCCAGGAATTTTACTGTAAGCATATACCCAATAAAATTGAAAATATTTTGGGTCCACACCCAAAAAGACTTGTTAACAAATTTTAATAGTATAGGGGCACCTGGGTGGCGCAGTCGGTTAAGCGTCCGACTTCAGCCAGGTCACGATCTCGCGGTCTGTGAGTTCGAGCCCCGCGTCGGGCTCTGGGCTGATGGCTCAGAGCCTGGAGCCTGTTTCCGATTCTGTGTCTCCCTCTCTCTCTGCCCCTCCCCCGTTCATGCTCTGTCTCTCTCTGTCCCAAAAATAAATAAACGTTGAAAAAAAAAATTAAAAAAAAAATTTTAATAGTATAATTAATTATTCATAATAATCAAAGGTTATAAACAACTTAAATGTTCATCAACTTACAGATGAATAAATTAGATGTGGTGGATCCATTCAATGGAATATGATTCAGTGATAAAAAGAAATGAGATTCCTCAAAAAATTAAAAATAGAACCACCCTACAACCCAGCAATTGCACTACTAGGTATTTATCCAAGGGATACAGGTATGGTGTTTTGAAGGGATGCATGCACCCCCATGTTTATAGCAGCACTATCGACAATAGCCCAAGTATGGAAAGTGCCCAAATGTCCATCAGTGGATGAATGGATAAAGAAGATGTGGTATATATATACAATGGAGTATTAGCAACCAAAAAGAATGAAATCTTGCCATTTGCAACTACATGGATAGAACTAGAGGGTATTATGCTAAGCGAAATTAGTCAGTCAGAGAAAGACAAATATCATATGACTTCACTCGTAGGAGGACTTTAAGAGACAAAACAGATGAACATAAGGGAAGGGAAGCAAAAATAACATAAAAACAGGCAGGGGGACAAAAACATAAGAGACTCTTAAATGTGGAGAACAAACAGAGGGTTGCTGGAGGGGTTGTGGGAGGGGGGTGGGCTAAATGGGTCAGGGGCATTAAGGAATCTACTCCTGAAATCATTGTTGCACTAGATGCTAACTAACTTGGATGTAAATTTAAAAATGAAAACAAAGGGGCGCCTGGGTGGCGCAGTCGGTTAAGCGTCCGACTTCAGCCAGGTCACGATCTCGCGGTCCGTGAGTTCGAGCCCCGCGTCAGGCTCTGGGCAGATGGCTCGGAGCCTGGAGCCTGTTTCCGATTCTGTGTCTCCCTCTCTCTCTCTGCCCCTCCGCAATTCATGCTCTGTCTCTCTCTGTCCCAAAAATAAATAAAAAAAACGTTGAAAATAAATAAATAAATAAAATTAAAAAAATAAAAAATAAAAAAAATAAAAATAAAAATGAAAACAAAAAGAACAAAACAAACAAACAAACAAAAAAAACAGCCACATCTTAAACTCACCAAGTTATGCACATTAAATATGTATAGCTTTTTGCATGTCAATCATTCTTCAATAGGGTGGTTTAAAAACAAACAAACAAACAAACAAATAAAAATTTAAAGTTTAAAAAAAGAAATTAATACATGCTACATCTCAAAAACATTTTGCTTAGTGAAAGAAGCCAGACATAGAGACCACATATTTTGTTATTCCATTTATATGAAATATCCAAAAAAGCAAAGTTATAAAGATAGAAAGGAGGCTAGCGGTTGCCTGGTATGTTAGTGGTGGATAACAGGATTCACAGTAAATGTGCATGAAGTTTTTTATCGAGGTTATGAAAATGTAAACCTGATTCACAGTGATGGTTTTAGTAGTTATACCAAACTTAATAAATTTTCCCAAAAATGTCATTGAATTATACATGAAAAGGGAGAATTTTATGATATGCAAAATATGCCTCCCTAAAACAGTTTCAAAACAACCACAAAAGAATTCTGCATGTTGATTATCTATCACAGGTTACTGGGTAGTGTAGTTTTTTACTCTTGAGAATACCAATTACTTGGGTATTTTCTTTCTCTTGATTGTTCTTTCCATTGAAGTCTACTGGGAACTCAAATCAGATGCAGAATTTTTAGTGTAACTGGTATCTTGAGAATCGTTAGATGATGGGCTATCATTGATCACTTTTGTGTAAGTGATGAAATCAAAGTAAGAATATGTCTTTTCTTCCCAGTTCAACTCAAACTCTATGTTGTTTTAATTCCATATCAGAATGATTGAGTAATATTCTTTCTGAGATGCATTTACCAGGTACAGTGTTGACATTATTTGAGCAATCTTTTGCAGGAAATCTGCAGAACATGAGAAAAGCAATTATCTCTATCTAGATAGTTCCAAAGTCCTTTTATAGATGTTACTTAAGTATTTGGGTCATTGCACACATCCATCAAAAATGACTTTATTTTCTGGATGTAGCTATGATTGTCACTTAAAAATATAACCTATGAAAGGAATTCATAGTGACAGAAGTACATTATGCAGATAACTTCCAAACATTCTAATATTTGTCATTTAATGAAATGTGTCCATTCCTGCAAAGTCAGCTATGAGCTGTGTATGTGTATGTGCATATACGGACTGGAAAGAGACAAATGAAATCATCTTTATTCATAATCAAGCTAATTGTGTAGAAAAATTCCAGTAAATCTGGAAAAAAAAAAACTTGTGGAAGAAATAAGTGAATTTAGCACGATTGCGTGGTATACGATCAACACGCAAACCTATTTCCATGTACTGGCAATGAACAATTGGAAACTGAAATTTAAAACAAAATTCAATTCACAATCACCCAAACAACATGAAATACTTATGGGTAAATCTAACACTACATGAAGAAGATTGTTTTAAAAATTAATAGACTTTATTTTTTAAAGTAATTTTAGATTTACAGAAAAACTGAATAGAAAGCACAGGGATCCTTCCCTGCCCACACAGCTTCTGCTAGTGTAAACATCTTGCATTATTATGCCAAATTTTTTCAATTGATGAACCAATATGAAAACATTATTATTAAAAACTCCATAGCTTACATTATGATAAGCTTACTCTTTGTGTTGCTCATTTTATGGGTCTTGAGAAATCCATAATGTCATGCATCCACCGTGGCTATCATACTGAATAGTTTCACTGCCCTAAAAAATCTCCCGTGCTCCACCTATTCATCCCTCCCTCCATCAACCCGAATCCCTGGTTGCCACAGATCTTGTTACCATCTCTATAGTTTTGTCTTTCCTAGAATATCATATAGTTGGAATCTTACGGTATGTACCCTTTACAGACTGGCTCCTTTCATTTAGAAATACGGGTATAAGTTTCCTCCATGTGTTTTCGAGACTTAATAGCTGAAAGTTTGTGTCTGTTATAGGGACAATTTGAACATCAAAATGATGATGATTGAACTTAAGAAGAGACTGATGATTTCTTTTTTCTTTTTTTTTGTGGGGGGGTTGCTGGGTACAGTATACTTTGTTGATGGTACCTGATAGGTAGGGTTCCCCAAGCCCCTCCCCTTCTTCAGGGGGTTTTGGATGGAAACTGTGTAGAAGCAGGGAGATTTTCAGTGTGTTTGGGGCAAGGACTCCCCAGCAGCTGAGGGCCTCTCCCTCTTGCTGTTGCTGTGACTGGTGGTCCAGAGAGCTCTTACTCCTTGGAGGCCATGTGGACCATAAGGTCCACCACCCAGTTGCTATGGCCAAATTCATTGTCATAACAGGAAATGAGCTTGACAAAGTCACTGAGAGCAATGCTAGTCCCAGCATCAAAGGTGGAAAAGTAGATGTCACTGTTAAAGTGATAAGAAACAACCTCTTCCCCGGTGTAGCCAGGATGCCCCTGCTTCACCACCTTCTTGATGTCATCAAGTGTTTGGCAGCTTTCTCCGGGCAGCACGTCAGATCCACAATGGACATGTTGGGGATGGGGATACGGAAGACCACGCCAGGGAGCTTCTCATTCAGCTCCAGGATGACCTTGCCCACAGCCTTGGCAGTGCCAGTAAAAGCAGGGATGATGTTCTGGGCAGCCCCTCGGCCATCACGCCACAGCTTCCCAAAGGGGCCGTCCACGGTCTTCTGGGTGGCAGTGGTGGCATGGACTGTGGTCATGAGTCTCTTCACGATGCAGAAGTTGTCATGGATGACGTTGCCCAGAGGGGCCAAGCAGTTGGTGGTGCAGGAGGCATTGCTGGCAATCTTGAGGGAGTCGTCATACTTCTCATGGTTCAAACCCATCACAAACGTGGAGGCATCAGCAGAGGGGGCAGAGATGATGACCCTCTTGGCCCAAACCTTCGAGTGAACCCCGGACTTCTCCATGATGGTCAAGACCTCAGTGGACTCCACAACATACTCAGCACCATCACCCCATTTGATGTTGGCGGGTTCTCACTCCTGAAAGATGGAGATGGGCTTTCCATCAATGACAAGTTTCTTGTTCTCAGCTTTGACTGTGTCGTGGAATTTGCCATGGGTGGAATCATACTGGAACATGTAAGACCCCATAGTTGAGGTCAACGAAGGGGTCATTGATGGTGACAATATCCACTTTCCCAGAATTAAAAGCAGCCCCAGTGACCAGATGCCCAATATCGCCAAATCCGTTTATTCTGACCTTCACCATCGTGTCTCCAGGATGCGGCTGGCACTGCACCAGGAGATGTGGCTCTCTGTCGAACAGGGAGAAGAAGAGAGCCGAGACAGATAATTTCCAATAGAATGCAGTTACCAGAATTTTATTTCATTCTCTTGGTAAACAGATGATCTACCTAAGGAAATCAATAGGTCTTCTGTCTCTGCCATCTCAGAATGAAGAGAATCACTCCATGTGTCCTCTTCATGAACCTATATTCTGTCAATATTTTCTACCTCTGTCAGCTTCCTGACACGTCTATTTGTGCATTTTTTGAACAATCCAGTTGTGATTAATTTCCTTATTTCCTATCTAGAGCCAACTTTGCTTTATTTCACACAAGCTTGCATGAATCTTTGAAAAATAAACTCACGATATAAATATATTGGCCTGAATTATTGATAAGTCATGCAAAGTTATTGTGCTTTGCTGTAATCTGGAACACTTGCATGAAATAGCAAAATAAAAAAAAGTTCAGTTTTCACATATTCTTTTGATGCCTTATATATCTAAATACACTAAACATGGCCCAGCCATCAGTTTATTTAGCTACGTATTTCTTTCATATGCAGTGTGCTTCAGCTATATGGAGTTAAAAATTAATGCCATTATTTTGAGTTCTATATAAATTTCTTTTTGATGTTTGCATCTTACCAATTGCACCAAATAATTTTGTTTCGGGGACCACAAACCATTTCTGTCAGCCATGTTCTACCCATTGTTTTAGAAATTCCATCTAAATTCCATTTAGATTTTCGTTGTTTTAGAAATCTGCTTTACATGTTCATTTTACTTTTAATTATAGACCGTTCACTTGCCTTATACTTAATACAAAGGTTGAAAGTATCTCATCTTTCACAGCTTTCTCCTTTGAAGAACTCTTATATTCTTAAATGTCAATTAAAACTTAATAAAACACTTTCAATTCACACTGCACTGCAGTTTTTAGCAAATGATTGTTTTCAATGTCCCTGATTTGGGATAAAAATAGTTTGGGTGTTGTTTTTTCTTGATTTCTAGCTTGAAGTACCAGAGTATATTGAAAACATGTGTCGTATTATGAGTAGCTCGTGTCACTTCTCCACACAGTACTAGAAATCAGTTTTGATTTGACATTTATGTTAAATCATTTTCATACTGCTAGTAAAGATGTAGTTCCATGTACATGTACAAAGTACAATGTAACATATAGATCAATATGAAATATAATCCTTGCCTTCTAAGAGCTTATGGTCTAATTAAAGAGATAAACCAGATGTGCACATGTATGTGTATAGACACTCACGGAGTCAAGTAGCAAAACGAAGCATGATAACCAGTGGCAAAACATAGAACTTGAAGTTGGAGAGCTGAAGTTTGATATGTGCATCTGCCTGTTGCTGTGTGACCCTGAGCAAGTTACTCAACCTTGCCAAGTTCCAGTTGGTTCATCTTAAAAACAGGAGTAATAATGCACAGTGATAATGTGAAGATTATACTGAATGACATGTATGAAAGTCTATGGAGTCTCATACCCAAATCCATAAAGCTCCTTTGTTCTACTCGAATGTAGCACTAGGGCAATGACTACAGCCATCGCTTGGACCTCCAGTTCAAATACTCTTGCACAGTACTTGAAAGGCACTCTGGTATTCGGGAAAGAATAGCAGCGTCAGACCTACTGGATTTTGAATAATAGCTTGAGCTATTCATGGTTGTATGACATTGCGCAAGTGACTTAACCCATCTAATTCTTAATTTCATCATTTTCAATGGGGATATTATTATCCACTTACTAAGGAGTTATTGGGAAGATTAAAACAATAAGATTATTATTTAAGTTAATACCTAATGCCCAATAGATAATGAAACATGTATTTACTAAAGTGGACGATTTTTTCAGCCCTTTACAAAGACCACAGGAAGTTCAGCTGAGAAGAGTGAAACCTATACTCTGAAAAAAATTATGAAGTATTCATGAGTTTATCTGTATATGGTAGAGTTATGTGCAATTACAAATTGGTCTATAGAGAATCACAAGAATGCAAAAGCGTAACTAGGGTGCTCTAAGTTATAAATGGGACTGTATCTGTTTGGGTATGAGGCCCTGTATACTTTCATATACATTATTCAATATAACCTTCACAATATCACTGTGCATTGTGACTCCTGTTTTTAACATGGGACCAAAGGGTGCCCTTTTATTGGTAGTCAACCATCCCTACTTATTTGGGATGAGAGGGTGTGCATAGAGTGGTACTTGTCCCTATCCAAAGTTTATCGTCCCATCATACTGGCAGCTACCGTGGCAGATGAACTGACGGGGGAAGAGAAAATCACCTGTGAAAAGGAGCCATTTAATGGTCCTTTTTGTCCACTCCCAAATCAGGGTGTTCCCCGTAATCTGTTCCGAAGAAAATTTAAAAGTCAATGGCCTCTTGTAATTCTGATTTATTACTTTGTCATTTTGAGCTGAATTCTACTAATTCGCTACTGTTTGTATGTATATCTTTCCTTCTGCTGTTTACAGAGTATAAATATGTCTAAATCTTCTTTCATGTGAGAAAACGGACAAAATACTGATGACTAAAGTTGCACTGCATCTGTTATGTAAGGCCTTTGACAGGTACTTGCTAGTGAAAGAGAAAGGCAGAGCCGAGCACTCCGTTGGACTTATTAGTGTTAGAGTTGCCACGGTTTCAATTTGATCGCTATTTATTGAGCACTCAAAATGTGTTAGGCAGCATAAAGAACACATCGAAACCATGATCTGGATATTAAGGATTTTATACCCTAAAAAAGGAAGTCCATTAACTCAACTACAGAATGTATCCATTTCTGTAATCACTTGTGAAATCTTGATTGGGGAACTCATTTAGCTAGCCTTATACTTAGAGGATATTTTTACATCTTTCCAGTTAAAAATTGTGTTGCTTCAAATAACATTTTAAGATACTGTAATGTGATAGTGCTCACGTAGATGAAATTATTCCTCGTCAATTGTAAGTTAATTAACAAATATCTCATCAAGTGCAAAAAAACTCGGCAGATACAGAAGACCCTGAGCAAGCTGACTCCTCAAAGAATAAAGCCATATTCATTTGGGTTAGTTTTAGGAAAGCAATCATATAAGGAGAATGGATGCTCTCAGAATAACAAAGCAGTTGCTCAGTGGGAAATTGAAGGAAGAGAGGTAAATTTGAGGTTAGCAGGACAAAGAGTTAAGGTTACACTGCAGTTCGAGCCATAGAAGTGTGACAGGTTGGCCATTTCTCACTCTACCAATCCCTAGTGAGCACCCATAGTGTCCTAGGCGTCCTGCAAAGAACCAGGGATATAATGATGAAAACAGATATAATTTTTGCCTTTTGAGATATTTGCAGTCTAGCTACACAGACAGAGAAATGTAATTTTCATTGGTTCAACAAATATTTATTGAGTGCTCTCTTTAGGCCAGACACTGTTCCTGGGGCTGGAGAGACGGAGTGAAGGAAGGAGACAAACATTCTGTCCCTGTAACCATATTACAATTGGGATAGAGTGATGGCAAATGAGTCTGTGTGTGTGTGTGTGTGTGTAGACATGTATATGTCTATCTCTGTATCTATATAGATATATCTGTATCTACATCTACATCTCTACTCAGATAGTGACAGATGCTATGGAGAACTATAAAGCATCGAAAAGGATGCTAGGTGGGAAAGGAAGGTATGGGGAAACCTCACTAGTAAGGCGGTATTTCAGTAGAGACCTAATGACATGAAGGAGTTAGCCATGTAGATATGGGTATGGGGTGGAACAGCATTCCAGAAGGAATGGAAAGCTCATTAAGAGCATGGGTGCTTAGCATAGTATGCAGATGGAGGAGAGTTGCTGGGTCTGGCTGGAGCATTCTGCAGCACAGTTAGGATTTGTAGATGCCAACATTTCTGAATCAATTAACTCTGTCACATTTCACCCTTACTCATTAATCCAGGATCTCAGTTTCCTTGGTCTTCCTCCCTATCTTCCTCTGTCTCCACAGCACCTGGTTATACGATTTAGCCTCTCCTGGCTTGCGGCATTGACTTTCTTCTGGTCCCATTTGGAATGTCCTCCTTAATTGGTGTGTTCCAGAGGATGTTTGGTTTAATGACCCTTCACGGCCTCTAGCCCCTCTCTACCCACCCACCAGCCTTGCTAAAGGGTCTCAGATAATATTTGCCTCAAGTGTATTGTGGGATCCAAAGGAGACAATATATGAGTTAGCACTTTATAAGCTGTTAAGTGTTTTATATTTGTAATGAAATCTTTAGTTTCAAGGCCATGAGTTCCCTAACAAAAAGATTGCACTAACAGTAATGTCATCTTACAATACCAAAGATAGTAAAAGCAGGGAACAGGGGAAAGAGCAGCTAGGCAGGAGGTCTATCTCTGTCAAGGGTAAGATGAATCACCAGCAAGAAATAGAGTGGCCTTTGGAAGAGTCAGGGCAGCTGGGTTGGGTCCTTCCCATCAGTCTGGGAGAGAGGGCTACATAACTCACCTTCCTCTCTGCCCCTCTATTTCAAACAATTTATAGATTCTTCTTTATTTTTCCTCATGCCGGCTGTTTTTCTTCTTCATTTTTCCCCATGCTAGATTGTTTTTTCTCCTATTTTCTCAGGACTTTGTATCTTTGTGTTTCTCCCCATGTATCACTGTCTTCCTTCCTCTGCTTTATTATTGTTTTCTAGTCTTTGCTCCTTAACCATGACTGGATTTTGCAATGGTCCCTGGGAAAGTTGTTCTAGAAGCTTGCAGTACAGGTGCCATCAGGAGTCAACATGACCACTTGGCCTGCTCTGAGAAGACTATTGCTACAGTGAAGTGATCCCTTGAGAGAGGGGAGCATGTTAACAACAGTGAACGGAGTGATGCATAAGCAGTTAGTAAGTCTGGGTCAACTTTGGCAAGTCTCTAGCCTCAGGTAGGTCTCAGTTTCCCCCAAATATACTATACTATATACTATTGTATATATTGTGTAAAGTTGCTGAACTAGATAAATCTAAGAGTTCTGGTATGCTGGATTCTGAAAATACTATGCCAATGTGAAACACGAAAAGAATTGCTGTTTGGGTTTAGCAACAGAGAACAGGAAGACTGGAGCTGGTAACAGCGCTATTGGAATCATGTAGCCCGCTTGTTTCCTGGCACATTGCATGAGGCTACAAGCCGCAGGGTCTCTAATAAATGCCTGAAAATGCAGATTGGAGACCCTGCTTCCCCAGAAAACTTACAACTATGCCCTGCATATAGCATCTGCCCACTGAAAATAACTGAACATATTATGGGCTGACAAACTTTGAATCAACCCTCTTTGTTTCTGAAAGATGGGATTGGCAGATTGCCTGGGATGTGATAAAAGGCAGTAGAGCAACATTGGAGGAAGCCCCTAGAAAGAGTTCTTACAGAAGGGAAGTGACGAAGTCAATAAAGCTTTCAGGTCGCTAAACTAAATGGTCTGAGAGCTCTACAGTCCTCTAAGCCCTACATTGGTCAGAATCAAGGGACCTAGGCTTCTGAAGCAAACAATTTTTTAGCCACAAGACTAAAACCAAAATCTAGAAATTTTGGAATTGCTTTTGTGACATTAGAAAAGTCCTCTTTCTGATTTAATTTCCTTAATACCCACTTTGATTACCGTGTGTTCGGGAAGTTATGAGGAATAAGCTGTGTAGGAGTATATGCAACAATGGTAAGATTAACACTGAATTATGACCAGGAAGTCTGAGTTCAGGGAATGTGTGAATTCGTAGAACTGATCGCAAGTATCCTCCCTACCCCTAAATCCACGTTCTTGGTGCAGGTAAACCAGAAAATCGCCATCTTTCCAAACCCAAACTCCCAACATCCCTGCATCTCTATCCACACTCCTTTACGTTCCTCCTGTTACGCTGTGGAAGCAGCACCTCCTTTGCTATCCAAGGCCAACCCCACAACCGTGCTTCTGGTGTCATCTCTTCACCTTCTTCAGGTCATCAGTCCGGCGACGGGTGTTCCCTTCTCTTTCCTGCATCGAGCATTTCCTTCTCTACTATGTCATTCCCATCAGAAACTAGACCAAGAAAATAGGGGAAGGGGATTAAGAGGTACAAACTTGCGATTGTAAAATAAGTAAGTCATGGGGATGAAAGGTACAGCCCAGGATACATAGTCAATAATATTGTTAATAGCTTTGTATGGTGACAGATGGTCACTACACTTCTGGTGAGCATTTCATAATGTATAGAATTGTTGAGTCACTCTGTTGTGCACCTGAAACTAATATGATGATTGTATTGTCAACTATACTTCAATTAAGAATAAAAATAAAAGTTTAAGCCTCTAGTGTCTCTTATGTCAAAGGCAAGAATAAACATTTGTCTTACCCTTTATCACCTTCTAGTTACAGCCCCATTTCTCAGTTCCTTTTCTCACAGAGCAATACTTTTTGAAGATACATCTCTTCATTCTCGAATCCTTCAATTCCCTTTTAGAAGGCTCATTTCATTCTTCTTACAACGTCTTTACTTTCTCCTGGCTTCCAAGATGCCACATTCTCCTGTTTATTTCCTCTTATTACTGGGAACCCTGTCTCAGTCTCGTTTGATTGTCTGCTTGCTTCTTCTCTGCACTAGCTGAATACTGGATTACAGGTCTCCCTCACTATCCAAAAGTAGAGTGTTCTTAGGAAACCTTTCCTGGGCCGAAGTGACGTGAAGTGAAGAAGCAATTACCATTTTTTGTTAATATATGAAATTTATTGTCAAATTGGTTTCCATGCAACACCCAGTGCTCATCCCAAAAGATGCCCTCTTCAATACCCCTCACCTACCCTCCCCTCCCTCCCACCCCCCATCAACCCTCAGCAATTACCATTAATTTATGTGGAAAAATTTTTGAGTGTTCCCAGACCCCCCAAAATTGCCTCTCTTAGGCCTTTCCAATCCCTTAGGACACCTCTTGTTAACAGATGCGCAAAACAATTTGGGAAAAAGCACAGGTGCCCACAGACACGGTTCGAGCTATGGTGCCTTGATGCTGAGATCCTGGGTTAGCTCCTGGAGAAGGGGCCAGGTGGCACCTCGGTGGCAGCTGTGCCCGTGTGCGCCCTGCCTGTATAAAACAGCTTTGCTGCACAACAAGCGGCACGCTCTTTTCACCTTTCACCTTTTTTCATAAAGGTGAAAAATCCTCTTCGGCTAGCGAAAACAGGTACCAATGGAGGTGTCTCGTAAAAGTTAAGTGGCATACCCCGCACTCCCAAAAAGCAGGGAATACCTGTATCTGCAATCTTTCCACTGGCCCTCTACCACCTGCATTCTTCCCTGACCGACTTCAATCCATTCCTCGGCTCTATGTATGCCCCACGTGCCAACCTTCCCCTCCAAGCTTTGGACTTGCATGTGAGACTGCCTAATCATCAACCCTACCTAGATGTTTCATAGGGCATCTGAACCCTAACACGGTGCAAACAGAAGTCCTGATCTATGCCCGCCCCGCACCCAACCTCTCCGTCACGGTCTTTGCCTTCACGGTACTGTCCACTCAGCTCCCCGGGTTAGACAAGTAAGAGTCACCCGTTACCTCTTTCTGTCTTCCTCGCTCCCCACATCCAATCCATCAGCGAATCCACGGGAGACTCCAAAATCTGTTCTGCATTCAACCACTCCTCGCTGTGCTCTGTACCGTAAACCCAGCGCCGGCCACTATCACCAGCTCTCTCCTGTGCTCTTGTAATGGCCTCCAGCCGGATCTCTCTTGCTGTCCTTGCTGCTTTTTAGTTGATTTGCCACTCAGCAGGCAGAACGACCCTTTTAGAATTTGGTCAGACCATTCATTCTCCTATGCAAAACCTTCCCATGGCTTTTCATTACCCTTAGAATAACATTTGGACTCTTAACTGTAGGACTGTAGACTGTAGGACTCTTACCCGCAAGACTGGAGGATCCAGCCTCTGGTGACCTCTTCTATCTTCGCCCAACCCTTGCCTTCCGTCCTTAGGCTACAATGATATTTTTCTTCTCAACTATGCCAAGCTTGTTTCCATCCTGGGACCTTTGCAGTACTTGTTCCCTTTTATATTTATCATCTATTCTCACCACCCTTAGCCCCGTTGTGTGTGAGGGCAGAGCTGTAATTTACATGTGATAGTTCATGAGATGAAACTGGGCGATGCAGCCACACTACAAAAGATGCACATAGTGAGAGTTGGAGAGGAAAGCAGATATGTGAAGCTGCATATTCACTCATCACTAATCCCTTCATAGTCTCTTTTGAAGAGAAGCTTCCTGAGTTGTATGTTACTCTTAGTTTTCTATCTTGTAACTACTTTAGAAGAGAATTATGCGCTATAATTAAAAGCATGGTAAAAATCATAATGTTTGTAAAAATAAATTCCCTGCACTGTGGCACTTAGATTGGCTTTTATTCGACAGAAATGCTATAATATAATTGATGTTTTGTTTGAGCCTTGGTTTTCCTTAAATTAAAATGAAAAAATATATATCAGAAAGACAGTAAATAGAATAAGGAAGTTATGCATCTGCGTTTTGGAAAATTTCATTTTATAAAACATTGCGCTGAATATTCCTGGGTTAGATTTGATAGTCACGAAAACTGATTTGATTGAATCGCTTTTTTTACCATGAATGACCTCTCTTGTTTTTTTCTTTTTCCTTCTTTTCTTCCTTCCTTCATCCCTACCCCTTTCTGTCTTTCTCTCCTTTCTCCCTTTCTCTCTCTTTTTCTCTCTCTTTCTCCCTTTCTTTCTCTCTTTGTCTATCTCTCGCTTTCTGTCTCTCTTCTCTCTTTTTTTGTGATCAGAATTGATTAAATCAAGCACATTCATTTGAGATGGCACTGTGAGGCAAGGAATGAGCCATTTGTGTGACTAAATTGGGACCACCGCGATCAATACATTCAGTGACCTTTCTTAATTCTTTTACTCTGTACAATTGCCTCAGTAGAATTCTAGCAGGAACTTAAAATCTCAAGATCAATTGTTTTTTAAGTATCCTTTAAGAAAGCTCCAATATCAGTTGACATTGGCTTCTCTAACATTGTATTGTGATAACAAGTCAGATACCTTAAAATGAGTTTATCTGAGGAACTTTGGGGAACTATATTTAGGATCTGAAATAAAAGTTGACTCATAAGCAGATGGGTCATACATTATTGGTTTTTGTTTAGAAAAAATTCAACAGTTGTAATATCAGTTTATTCAATTCTTCTAAATATAATTTCCCCTTTTTTTTGAAAGAAGGGAAATTTCCCAGAGCACTTACACACCTCTTGTCCTTTACAAATGCATTTCACATACTAAGGCAAACCATCTGTTACCCCGCTAATTTTGCCATGATGAAAATTACTATTATAACGAGACTAGCTTTTTTAAGCATACATGTTTATGTATATGAATACAAATGTGCACAGCAAGATAAACTTTTAGAATTTTTTTCTAGCTTTCGAGGTGGATGTGGGTGTCCTGAAACACAGACCTTATTCTACTGATTATCATCAAGTTGTAAGCTTGGTAGGGTTAGGTCCTGATAACAGCTGGGCTTCAGGCAGAGTTATCAGCAAAAAAAAAAAAAACAAAAAAACCCAGCTGAATTTGGCACAGTGAAGCTGAGGTTGGAATGAAAGGAACACAAAATCTCAGGAAGGTACATACATTTTTTCCCCCAGACAACTCTTGTAACAAGAATTTATGAAGTGAAGCTGGTCTTGAGAGAGCAAGAATAGAATGAATATAAGTCAACTAGAGTGTGAGCTTAAAGAAAAACGGAAACGATACCATGCCATATCAAATGCAAAAAAAACAAAAATGTAATGGGAATAAAGAACATATCCTTCTAAGTGCAGTTACCTCTTAACAACATTTTGAAAAGTGAATCTTGGTTTTCATTAACATTTTTTTCTAAGTTATGTGATCATTTGAGCAAGAAAAAGGTCTGAAACATCCTTATTTTTATAAATCACAGAGGGAGAAACAAGAAACTAGGAGCACCAAAAATAACTGTATTTGATTAAAATTTTCCAAACTTTCCACTATTACTTTTTTCTCTCTTCTTGTTCTCCCTCTATCAGTCCCTGAACCGACCCCTTACATGTAAAAATATCAAGAAAATAAGCACTGTTTGGCCTCTTTCCCCTTGGTTATATTTTCACTTATGTTTTCAGCTACAGGACTGAGGTACTTCTGGTACTTACTTAAAGAGACAGTGTGAAACGGAAATCAAATCTGGGTTCAAATCCTCTCTGTAATACAGAGCATCACACCTAATTTCTTTGAGTTGCCATTTTTTTCATCAATGAAAAAGGGCAATAAATGCTACCTCACAGAAGTGTTGAGGGTTGAATGAGAAAATGCATGGCGGGTGCTTAGTCCATACTGAGTGATAAATAAATGGTCCCTCCGTCATATTTGTATTCTGAACAGTGAAATAGTCATAACTGAAATATAGTTGTGGCCAGCATTTTGTACGTAGGTCCTCTATCAACACATATCTTTTTAGGCCCCCGAACCATACCTTGCCGCAAATTTTTATATAAAACTGACAAGTAACTAATTTAATGCTCACATCATTCCTGTTTCCAGTTGCCATATCTATCCTAGTCTTCTTTCTTAAATGTTTTTAATGTTTATTTATTTTTGAGAGACAGAGAGACGGAGACAGAGCACAAGCAGGGGAAGGGCAGAGAGAAAGAGCGAGACACAGAATCGGAAGCAGGTTCCAGGCTCTGAGCCGTCAGCACACAGCCTGACAGGGCGGGGGCGTTGCTGAACTGAAAGACTGTAAGATCATGACCTGAGCTGAAGTGGACGCTCAACCGACTGAACCACCCAGGCGCCCCTCTATCCTAGTCTTCTTAAACGTGTTTTTAATGTTTTTATTTTGATGTCGCCAAGTGTGCAAGCTAAATTCTAATTAGTCTTTTAAATATATTAGTTGTTTTGTTTTTTTTTTCCTAAGTGATGGGACGCACAAGCCTGGAAGAGGTAATATACGGTTCTTGGAAGAAGATTCTAGAAAGCAGAACAGATCTTTGAAATGTGCCACTTCTATACCGAAAGCAGTTCCTCCCCAGCAGGCCTGGTATGTTAATTTGATGACTTCCTGATGAGACTCCCTGCGGTC
Source organism: Lynx rufus (assembly GCF_022079265.1). Taxonomy (NCBI): domain Eukaryota; kingdom Metazoa; phylum Chordata; class Mammalia; order Carnivora; family Felidae; genus Lynx; species Lynx rufus. Next base: position 32,707,254 of record NW_025814833.1, on the reverse strand, counting down.
CAACTCCTGGTTATGCTGTCTGCGTCAGCTTTTAGAGATATTAAATAACATTAACTGGAGGGATTTTTTTCAAGTATTTCTCTTTTTTTTTCCTTTTAGATTAGTGATCATATTTACACTGAACAACTCTTTAGGTTAAGACTTTTTTTTTTCTTTCCCAGATGATAGGGAGTTCAACCACACACTCATTTATTTTTTTAATTTATTTTTTTACGTGTATTTGGTCAAATTGACACTTTTTGGCATACAATTCTCTGAGTTTTGATAAATGAATAGAGTGATGTGAAAGTGCAGTTCTGTCACCCCAAAATATTCCCTTGTGCTGCCTGCCCTTTTGGAGCAAAACCCTCTTTCCTGAACTCTAGCGATCAGTAATCTGTCCTCATCCACATAATTTCCTTTCTCCAGAATGTCTTGTAGGTGGGATCATGCCGTATGTAGCCTTTTGAAGTTGGCTTATTTGACTTAGCATACTACTTTGGGGTTTCATTCATGCTGTTCCGTGTATTAGAGTTCACGTCTGTTTATTTGTCTGTAGAATCCAGATAGCAGTATGGGCTTACCACATGTTGTTCTTTCATCACTTAGTAGACATTTAGGTTGTTTCCACTTTCTGGCTATTTTGAATAATGCTACCGTAAATGCTCATACGCAAGATTTTTTTGTGTGGACATACGTTTTTATTTATCTAGGGTAAATACCAGAGAATAAGATTGCTGGCTTACACGGTACCTCTAGCTTTAGTGCTTGGAGGAGCTGCCGAACTCTTTTCCAGACTGGCTATACCGTTTTGCATTCCCATCGGAATTGTACGAGAGGCCCAGGTGCTCCACATCCTTGACAACACTTGAATTATTTTACACACACACACACACACACACACACACACACACGTTTGTGTATATGTATAGAATTATATATGTGTGTATATATATCCAAATTCATCTATTGACTTTTTGATTGTATCTCTTTATGTTATTATCTTTAGTGTTTGCTCAAGGGGTTTCAACATGCATATCTACCATTCACAGTCAAGTTAGAGTTAACATTTTACCCCCTCGGGTGGTCTATTTATGTTATCCCCTTTGTGTTATATGTATCACACATACATACATTGAAAATGCCACCAAATAATGTAATTTTTGCTTTCGAAGGTGATATATATTTTGAAGAACTTAGGATAGTTTATTATACTTATGCAGACATTGGCCATTTCTTTTGTTCTTCCTCCATTCCTAAAGTTCCATATTTCTTTCTTTTATCATTCTCCTTTCATCTAAACAACTTAATTTAACATTTCTTTTAGAAAAAGTCTGCTGGCAATGAATTCTCTTACTTTTTATTCATCTAGGAATGTTTTTATTTTGCTTTCATTTTTGAGAGGATATTTTCATTGGATATAGAATTCTGGTTTGACTCTTTTCTTCTTTTTTTTCCCTATAGCATTTTAAAGATGTTTAATATCTTCTGACCACCATGGGTTCTGATGAGGAACATTCAATCATTTGAATTGTTCTTACTGAGGTAATGTGTCATTTTTATCCAGCTGCTTTCAAGATTTTTTTAATCTTTATTTATTTGTAAAGTTTATGTATTTGAGAACGAGAGAGAGCGTGTGTGCACAAGCAGGGAAGAGGCAGAGAGAGAGAGAATTCCAAGCAGGCTCTGTGCTTTCAGCACAGAGTCCGATGCGGGGCTTGATCTCATGAACCATGAGATCATGACCTGAGCCGCAATCAAGAGTCAGAGGCTCAACCAATTAAGCCGCCCAGGCACCACCCCCTTTCAAGGTTTTTTAAAATTTATCTTTGGGGGTGGGCCTGGGTGGCTCAGTCCATTAAGCATCTGACTTCGGCTCAGGTCCTGATCTCGTGATTTGTGCATTCAAGCCCTGTATCTGGCTCTGTGTGCTGACAGCTCAGAGCCCGGAGCCTGTTTCAGATTCTGTGTCTCCCTCTCTCTCTGCCTCTCCCTCTCTCTCTGCCTCTCCCCACTCCCACTCTGTCTCTCTCTCTCTTTCTCAAAAATAAATAAACATTAAGAGAACATTTTAAAAAATTAAAATAAAATTTATCGTTGGTATTCAGCATTTTAATTACGCTGAATCTACTTTTGGTTTTCTTTTAATTTACCTTATTTTTATTTTGCTGAGTTTCTTGAATGTAGCTTTATGTCTCCAAACAACTTTGATAAATTATTAGCCATTATTTTTTTCAAAATTTGGGGGTATCAATACCTTTCTCAATCAGTATCTTTTTGAGACTCTAATGACATGAATGCTACACTTTAGGTGATTGTCCCACAGGTCCCTGAAGGTCTTTTCAGTTTTTCACCACTTCTTTTTTTCTTCAGATTGGATGATTCTTACCGATCACTCTTCAAGTTAACTGAGTCTTTCCTCTGTTGTTTTAATTCTACTCTTGAACATATCCAATGAGATTTTTTTTTTTAATTTTGGATGTTTTATATTTCAGTTCTAAAATCTCCACTGGGCTTTTTAAAAATAATTTCCTTCTCTCCTGAGGACCTCCACTTTTCCATTAATTTAAAGATACTTTACATTTATCTTATGTAATGTGTTTTTAGTAAGTGCTTAAAAACCTTCGACAAGTCCAACATCTGTGTCTTCTCAGTGTTGGCACCTGCTGACTATAATTTTCTCTGAGAATTAGGTCTGAATTTCCTAGTTCTTTATAGGTTGAGTAATTTTAGATTGTATTCTGAACATTGTGAATATTATGTTGTAAGACTCTGGGGCCTCTGTAGAGTGTAGATTTTTGTTCATTTGCTTTAAAGGCAATCAACATCATGGTTAGGTGCAAATCTCAAATTCTGCCTCACCTTCTGTGGGCAGTGACTACAATGGCAGTTGAGGTTTCGAAACCCTTATCATGGTATACGGGTCTGCCTCATGTATGTGCCGCTCGGGGGTTAATTTGAGGCTCATGTGGTGGTTTGAGGGTTTGTTTGTTTGGTTGGTTTGGTTTGTTTTGCTTTTTGTTTTTGTTTTTGATTTTATTTTATTTTTGAGAGAGAGAAAGCACGAGTGAGGGAGGGGCAGAGAGAGAGGGAGAGCAAGAGAATCCCAAGCAGGCTCTGTGCTGTCAGTGCAGAGCCCAATGCGGGGCTTGAACCCATGAACCATGAGATCATGACCACAGCAGAAGTCGGAGGCCTAACCGACTGAGCCACCCAGGCGCCCCCTTGTGGTGGTTGATATCATAGTTCAATGGTCAAGCTATGCCTCTTTGCTTCTTTTATGCATGTCTTGCTCAGGGGCAAGTTCTAGACATGGATTACTTGATACACAGAATTAGGGGACCCCTTTCTCTAGTGCTGTCCTCTCCAGGACTCCCCCCACACTTTCTAGCTCTCAGGGGCCCCTTTTCCTATTTCCTTTGGTGAGAATGTTGGGTGTCACTGGGCCTTCCCTCAAGGCAAGGAAGTGAGAAAAAATAGCGTCTCTCAGAATTCTTCGCACTGTGTACCTCGGCAACATATCCTACCCTTGGGTCAAAACCTATTACAAAGGAAGAAAATAAAACCAGGCCCTTCGCTACCATTGTAGTCATTCTTCACGTTCTGACTTCTCTTTCCAGTCTTCCTATTATTTACTTTGCTTTTCAGAGTTCTCAGGAAGTGACTTCTTGTGTTCTCTTGACAGTTTTTAGCTATAATTAGTGGGAGAGATGGAATGTGGTGAGCTGACTCCAGTCTGGCCAGCATCAGAAGTTATAACCGTTTTCCAGAAGCGTCTTCAACTTTTCATTATCTGGATCACTGAACTTATGGTTACTTATGAATCAGGTGTCAAAATAATTTCTGTCTTAAGTAACTGCAAATAAGTCATATTAGTCTTTCTGTCTTTTCACAAAAAGGAGTTCTTCCCACAGGATAGTCTCTTGTGACAGTGATTCATTGTAACTATCTTTCTTGGCCATTGGCACTTACCAGTCTGTGACAGTTACATGTTATCCATATAGCATCTCTTAGGTGCCAGCTTAAGTGACACAAGAAACTCAACCTTTCCTTAGAAGGACATGTAATTTCTGAGATGATGCCACTGGAGGTATGGGTCAGCACTAACCATCCTTCCTCCTACCCCTATTCGTACATTTCAGTTGGAATTGGAAATAGATTTTATGACTATAGGTGTGTATGTATATGGCTATACACACACGTCTATTAATTGGCCTTGATAAGATTTTTTTTGTCCAACACAGTTTTCTACAAATGTTTCTGACTGTGATTTGCTTCTGACGGGTTCTAGTGTCTTTATTCTTTCTTTATACTTTACACCTATTTGATTGAGGAAAATAAATAAGCACTGTATGGGAAACTAAAGGCAAAGCTATTCATTCAACAAATATTTCTCGAATTCTTATTCTATGTTCCACATTGTTTTGGATAGATACTGGGTATGGAGCTCAGTATAAAACAATCAAGATCTTTCTAGCGGAGCGCACATTCTGGTAATCAGAAGAGATAGGAATCACATAAACAGATATAAATAGTCAAGTATATCATCAACTAGTATTAAGTGCTACATAGAGAATTTAAATTGGGTGACATGAGAGTAAGTGTAGATGATTATTTTAGGATGAGTGTTCAAGGAACAATGAGAAGAAGGAGCCAGCCATGAAAAATATCAGGAGTGAGAGCCTTGCAGGCAGAGAGAAAAAATAAATGCGCATAACCTAACGTGAAATTGAACCTGACATGCATGAGTAACAGAAAGAAAGATAGTATAGTTAGGTAATAGACAAAGGGTTAGAAATGACGGCAAAGAGTAGGACACGGGCTAGATCACATAGGGCCCCTCTAGGCCGTGGAGTGAGTTTGAATTTCTCTCCAGATGTGATATGAAGTCTTTGGAGAGTTTGATTAGGAGGCAGATTTGTTATTATTTCCATATTAAAATCTCCTTTATAGCTCTGTGAGGAGGCAGGGTGACCGGAAGCTGTTGCAGGATTTATCAGTTTATGATGGTGATTTAAACAAGGTGTGTGTAGTAGAGAAAACAGTGAGAAGTAGTTGGACTTGATATGTTTTTGGAGATAGAGGTGACTAGATTTGCTGGGGGGTTGGATGTGGAGAGTAAGAGAAATACAGAAAATGAAGGATGGTTCTAGATGTCCGGCCTAAGCAATTGGGTGAATGGTAGTTTAACTTATTAAAATGGGGAACACCACAGGAGGAGCAAATTTAGGCCAAGTGCATGGATGGAAAGATATATTTTTGCCTGGTTAAGTTTGAAATGCCAATTAGATACTTGAGTGGAGATGTTGAGAATGCAGTTGGATAGAGGAGACTGGAGTCAGGAGAGATCTATGTTGGAGACATAAATAAATAGTCATCGGAGCATGGATGGTATTTAAATACATGAGACGAAATGATCTCACCTGTGGATATTGACAAGCCCTAAGGACTGAACCTGGGCACGCTACCATTTAGAAGTGAGATACACAAGGGACAGCCAACCAAAGGAAACTGAAAAAGAGTGGCCAGTGACCTAGAAGGAAAATCAGGGAAGTGGTAGTGAAAACTAAAAATTATGTGTATATTATACACACACATACACATACACAAGGAAGCACAATGACTCAGTGCTTTGTAGCCTTAGACACATTTCTTACTGCAAACAATGCATGATGGGAGGGAAGAGAACTCTCCTGTTTGGATGTTGATAGGAAAAGCCCCAAAAGAGGAGGAAGTATTTTGGCTGAGCCCTGAAAGATTAACAGAATTCTGATAGGAACAGGAAATGTAATAATTTCCCACACTAAGGAAATAGCATTAACAAAAGATCAATAGTAATGAGTTATCGGAGTTTGCTAACATTCATGCTTATTGTTTGTCAGATTCTGAGGAAAGTACTTTTTAATCCCAAAAATATATCTACAAGGTAGGTACAACTTTCATTCTCATTTTTTAATTTTTTAAAATTTTTTTTGAGAGGCGTGCCAGGTGGCTCAGTCGGTTAAGCGTCCGACTTCGGCTCAAATCCTCATCTCACGGTTTGTGAGTTCAAGACCTGCATTGAGCTCTCTGCTGTCAGTCCACACCCTGCTTCAGATCTCTGTTCCCCTCTTCCTCTGCCCTTTCCCCACTCACACGCCCATGCATGCATGCTCTCTGTTTCTCAAAAGTAAATATTTTAAAATTTTTCTTTTGAGAGAGAGAGAGAGAGAGAGAGAGCATGAGCAGGGGAGGGGCAGAGAGAGAGGGAGAGAGAGAATCCTAAGCACTCTCCATGTCCAGGGCTCAATCTCACAACCGTGAGATCATGACCTGAGCCAAAAACAAGAGTCAGAGGCTTAACGACTGAGCCACCCAGGTGCCCCTCATTCCCATTGTTTTGGGTAAGGAACTGATTGCTTGTAGAAGTTAACTGACTTACCTTCTAACTAATTAAACAACCAGGAAGTGGTTGGAGTCTTGGTGAGAACCTTTGCGATCTGATTCCAGAGTCTGTGTTCTAGGCAGCTATGCTAAGTAAATAATACAAGGACAAAAAGAAAGAAAAGAGGGAAGGAGGAAAAAGAAAATGAACACAAGGAATGTCCCTAAATAATGGAAGCTCCAAGTGAAGGCCCCATGGTGTAAAGTATGGAAAACTGAAAAAGCATAGGCTTGTACTAAGGGTCATGGTTGCTTTGTTCCAAATTCTTTTAGAAAATTTATACAAATCCATTGAACCATAGAGTTGTAAGATCCTTAGAGACTATTTAGAATTCTCCTTTCTTCATATTTGGGGAATTTCTTATTTGGGGAATGTTAACATAAAGGCTAACAAAAGTCCCTCAGATGCATTGATTTAAATAATATAAAAGTTTTTCTTCCTCGTGTTAACAGGATGAATAGCGTAAGGTGGGAGAGTAGCTCTGATACACACGGTGATTCAGGGACACAGGAACTTCCCACCTTATTATATTACCAGCTGTCATCTGCTGGTCAAAGTAGGTAGAGGAGGTGGGTGGGGAGATGGGTGAAGTAGGTGATGGGAATTAAAGGACGCTGATCATGATGAGCACTAAGTAGTGTATAGAATTGTTGAATCACTATATTGGACACCTGAGACTAATATAACAGCGTATGTTAACTATACTGGAATTAAAATAAAAATAAAAATAGAATTACCATGTGATCCAGTAATTCCATCACTGGGTATTTACCCAAAGAAGACAAAAACACTGATTTGAAAAGATATATGCACCCCTATGTTTATTGTAGCATTATTTACAATAGCCAAATTATAGAAGCAACCCAAGTGTCCCTAGATTGTTGAATAAAGAAGATGTGGTGTACACACACACACACACACACACACACACACACACACACACTGGAATATTACTGAGCCATAAAAAAGAAAACTCTTGCCGTGTGCAACAACATGGCTGGTGCTAGAGGGTATAATGCTAAATGAAATAAGCCCATCAGAGAAAGATAAGTATCATATGATCTCACTCATATGTGGAATTTAAGGAATAAATGAACAAAGGAAAATACAGAGAAACCAAAAATCAGACTTAACTAGAGAGAACAGAGTGGTAGTTACCAGAGGGGAGGCGGGTGGGGGGACGGGTGAAATAGGTGAAGAAGGGGATTAAGAGTATGTTTATCGTGATGAGCACTGAGTAATGTGTAGAAGTGCTGTACTTTCTACACCGGAAACTAATATAACACTACGTTAATTATACTGGGATTAAAAATAATTAATTTAAAATAAATGATACTGATGCATAGGGGCACTTGTACCCCAATGTTTATAGCAGCACTCTCAACAATAGCCAAATTATGGAAAGAGCCTAAATGTCCATCAACTGACGAATGGATAAAGAAATTGTGGTTTATATACACAATGGAGTACTACGTGGCAATGAGAAAGAATGAAATATGGCCCTTTGTAGCAACATGGATGGAACTGGAGAGTGTGATGCTAAGTGAAATAAGCCATACAGAGAAAGACAGATACCATATCGTTTCACTCTTAGGTGGATCCTGAGAAACTTAACAGAAACCTATGGGGGAGGGGAAGGAAAAAAAAAAAAAAGAGGTTAGAGTGGGAGAGAGCCAAAGCATAAGAGACTCTTAAAAACTGAGAACAAACTGAGGGTTGATGGGGGGTGGGAGGGAGGGGAGGGTGGGTGATGGGCATGAAGGAGGGCACCTGTTGGGATGAGCACTGGGTGTTGTATGGAAACCAATTTGACAATAAACTTCATATATTGAAAAAAAAGAAAATAAAATAAATGAGATTTGCAAATTTAAAACTTTAACTTGAATGAGATCTAATTTGCATATGATACAAATACACCCATTTTTAAGTGACCAGTCTGATCTGTTTTGAGAAACATATACACCTATGAACGGACACTGCAATTAAATTAAAGAACAGTTCCGCCACCCCTCCGAGCTCCCCCGGTCCACGTTGAAGTCAGTCACTACACCACCCCAGTGTAAAATCACTGATCTACTTTCTGACAAAACTGACTGGTTTTCTGTTGTTGTTGTTCAAGAATTTCATAGAAATAGGATCGTAGAGTAAGTGTTCTTTTGTTCCTGGCTTCTTTTGCTCAGTATAATGTGTTTGAGATTCAGCCCATATTTTTACATGTATCGGTTTATTCGTTTTCACCGCTGCTAGTCCTTCATTGTGTGAATATACTTCAATTTGTTTATCTTTTAACCAGCTGGTGAATATTTGCATTGCTTTCAGTTTGGGGCTTCTATGCATACAGCTGCTGTTAATGTTTGTGTGCCAGCCTTTTGTGAAGGCATGTATTTTGATTTCTTATTGGGTAAATATCTAAGAGTAAACTTGCTGGCCCAGAGTGTAAATTCAAGGCCAGCCTTTAAAGAGATTATTACATTGTTTTCCAAAGTAGTAGCAACTATGAGTGTTCCCATTGCTGAACATCCTAGCCAACAGTTGGTATTAGCCTTTATTTTTAATTTTATCCATTCTAGCAGGTGTATAGTGTTGTCTGATTATGGTTGTATTTCATTCTTCCTGATGACTAATTATTTTACCATATGTTCTTGTACTTACCAGCCATTCACATATCAACTTCGGTGAAGTATCTGTTCAAATCGTTTGTACATTTTTATTGGGTTGTTTGTCTTTTTACTGTGTTGTAAGAGTTCTTTATATATTCTAGACATAAGTTCTTTTGCAGGGATTAGTAAGACATTTTCTGTCTGTAGCTTGCATTGCATTTCATTTTCTGAACAGTACTCTTTTAAGAGCAACTTTTTTTTAGTTTGGTGAAGCCCAATTTATGAATTTTCTGTAGGGTTCACTGTTTGTATAACTCAAATAATAATTTTGGTATCCGAAGATCTTCTAGAAGTTTTAGAGCTTTAACTTCTACATTCAGGTATATGATACATTTTTAGTTAAATTTTATATATAGTGTGAAGGCAGAGTTGAAGTTCATATTTTTTTTTATATTCATATCAAGTTGTTTCAGCCACATTTGTGGAAAGGACTGTCCTTTCCTCTCATTGAATCACCATGACACTTTGGTCAAAAATTAATTAGCATATATGTGTGGGTCCATTTTTGGACTCCCTATTCCTTTCAGGGTATTTATATGTCTCTCCTAGAATACCACACTGTCTCTTTTTTTTTTTTTTTTTTTTTTTTAATTTTTTTTTTTCAACGTTTTTTTATTTATTTTTGGGACAGAGAGAGACAGAGCATGAACAGGGGAGGGGCAGAGAGAGAGGGAGACACAGAATCGGAAACAGGCTCCAGGCTCCGAGCCATCAGCCCAGAGCCTGACGCGGGGCTCGAACTCACGGACCGCGAGATCGTGACCTGGCTGAAGTCGGACGCTTAACCGACTGCGCCACCCAGGCGCCCCTCCACACTGTCTCTTGAAATCAAATATTGTAAGTCCTCACACTTTGCTCTTCTTTCGTAATTTTTTGACTCTACCAAGTCTTTGCATTTCCAATGAAAATTTTAGAATCACCTTGCCGATTTCTACAAAATAAGCCTTCTACCATCTTGGAATTGCACTGAATCCATAGATCAGTTTGGGAAGAATGGACATCTTAACAATATTCAGTCTTTTAATCTATGAACATGGAATTTCTTTCCATTTATTTAGGTCTATTTTCCATTTATTTCCATTTTATTTAGGTCTATTTCCATTTATTTAGGTCTATTTTCTTTTCTAATTTTCCATTGCTAGTATGTACAAATCAGATACGCTTTTATATTGTCCTTGGATATTGCAACCTTGCTAAATTTCATGATTACTTCTAGTATTTGGATTTATTGGAATTTTCTTTGCATGTGATCATGTAATCTTCAAATATAGAGAGTTGTACTTCTTCCTTGCCTGTTTGAATGACTCTTTTTTCTAACCTAATTTATTAGCTAGAATGGCCAGTAAATTTCTGATTAAAAGTGGTGAGGGAAGATATATTTGTTTCCAGTCTTGAGGAGAAAGTGTTCAGTCTTTCATCACTAATGACATTAGGTGCTAGCTTTCCACAGATGATGATACATAAAAATTAACTCAAAATGGATGGTAGATTTTACTAGTGGAAATGATTAATAGTGGTTCTAGATTCTTTTTTTGTATATAGTCCATTTTTCTAACACCATTTATTGAAACGACTATCTCTTTCATTTTGTTCCATTGATCTATATGATAATTCAGATCTGTATTTGCACAAATGCTTCTCTATATTGATGACCAGCCTTATAATCAAATAGTGTAAATGCTCCAACTTTGTTCTTTTTAAAAACTTTTAGCTACTGGAGGTCCTTCCATTTTTCATATGAATTTCATAAATAGCTTGTCAATTTCTTCAAAATGCCTTCTGGAATTTCAACTGAGATTCGTTGAATCTATAGATCAATTGGAAATGAATGGACATCCTAACATTTATTTTTTTTAAGTTTATTTATTTATTTTGAGAGAGACAGAGACAACGTGAGTGGGGCAGGGTCAGAGAGAGGGGGAGACAGAGAATCCCAAGCAGGCTCCGTACTGCCAGCACAGATCCCGAGGCGGGCTTGAACTCACAAAATGAGATCATGACCTGAGCCAAAACCAAGAGTCAGACGCTCAACCAACTGAGCCACCCAGGTGTCCCTGGACACCCTAACATTTAGTCTTCCAAACCATGAACCTGTTATGCAGCTTCTTTTAGTTAAATCTTGAATTTCTCTTAGATATGTTTTGTGGGATTTGATATACAGGTATTGAACATATATTGTTAAATTTACCTGACAGTAGTTCATATTTTTGATGACTTTGTAAGTAATATTTGTATTTCAATTTCTAATTTGTCTTACTGCTATATAGAAATACAACTGATTTACATACATGGACCTTGCATTTTCCAACCTTGCTATGCTTGCTTATTTGTTCTGGAAGCTTTTTTTTTTTTTTTTTTTTTTTGGTAGATTCCTTATAATTTTCTACACATATGGTCATGTTACCTGTGAACGAAGACAGTTTTATATCTTGTTACCAACGTGTATGCCATTGTTTGGCATTAATGCACTGTCTATTTTAGGGGGAAAGCATTCAATCTTTTTGAGGATGCTATTAGCTTTAAGATTTGCTAGGTGTTCTTTGTCAGATTGTGATATTTCCTTTGCATTCATTCCTAGTTGGCTGTTTTTAACGTGGATGGCTGTTAACTTTTGTCAAATGCTTTTTTACATCTGTTGAAATGATCGTTTTCCCCTGTTCACATGGAAAATTACACCAATTAATTTTCAAATACAAAACAATTTTAAATTCTTGAAATAAGCCCCACTTGATCATGATGTGATTTTTTTTTAATATTGCAGAATTACATTTGCGAAAATTTTGTTAAGGTTTTTGCATCTATGTTCATGAGGGATATTTGTCCAGTTTTCTTTGGCTGCAATGTCTTTATGTGGTTTTGGTATTCAGGTAATGTTGCCCTCATATAATTAGTTAGAGAGTGGTGCCTCCTCTTTCACTATCTGTTGAATTGGCATGGCTTCTTCCTTAAATGTTTGGTAGAATTCACCAGGGTAACCATATGAACTTACAGGTTTCTTTGTGGTCAGATTTAATTTCCAAATATTTGGAGACTTTCTGGATATCTTTTTCTTATTGATTTTTTTTTATGCAATCCTGTGTGGTCACACAAATGCTGTGTGAAAAATACATTTATTCCATAAAAGGTATTGAGTCTTGTTTATGCTCTGTCAATTTTAATGTTGCAATGTGCCTTTGAAACAAACTCATGTTCTTTTTTCATGGTGGAGTATTCTCCATATGTCAACTAGGTCAAGTTGCTTGATCGCGCTTTTCCAGTCTTCTGTATCTCCTGACTTCGTGTCTTTCTCCTCTGTCAATTAGCGAAGTACGAGTGGTGACGTCTGCAACTATTATTGTGGATTTGTCTATTTCTCTTTTAAGTTCTGTCAGTTTTTGCTTCATCTATTTGGAGATGCATAAACATTTTGAATTTTAGGTCATTTCAATAAATTGGTATCATCATGAACTATCTCTTTTTTTAAGTTTTTATTCAAATTCCAGTTAGCTAACGTACAGTGTAATATTAGTTTCGGGTGTATAATAACAGTGATTCAACACTTCCACACAACACTCGGCGCTCACCACAAGTGCCCTCCTTAATCCTCATCACCTATATCACACATCCCCCACCCCCTCCCCGCTGGTAACCATCAATTTGTTCTCTATAGTTAAGAGTCTGTTTCTTGCTTCGCCTCTCTTTTTTCCCTTTTTCTTGTTTGTTTTGTTTCTTAAATTCCACGTATGAGTGAAAGCACATGGTATTTATCTTTCTCTGCCTTATTTCACTTAGCGTCATACTTTCTAACGCCATCCATTAAATATAAAGATACAAAGAGGTTAAGAATGAAAGAATAGAAATATATATCATACGAAAAGAAATCACAAAAAAACAAAAGTGCCTATATTAATAACAGAGAAATAGACTTTAGAATAAGAAATGCTATTATAGATAAAAAGATATAGTTCTTTGCCTGGTTTCTCATGATTTGTTTTTGTATGACATATATTTCTATTCTTTCAGTTTTAACATATTTATGTCTTTATATTTAATGTCTGAGGTTTAGTTCATGTCCTCTGAGAATCAGAGATGCCAAGGCAGAATCAGACATGCAAAAAATACGTTAGATGAAACACCCGTGAGGGAAAATCCTAAGACCGTGGTGCGGGTCTGATCCTCGTACTCAAAGTCAAATGGGGGAAAATACACACAATGACATTGTTTAAAGTACCACTTCAGTTGTATTGACAAACTTCCCATAATCCATAAGTATTATATTCATTTAGTAATTTTCTTTATAATCTGCCCCCCTTGAAAATGTATTTTAAAAGGAAACAAATCAAGCATAGATAAAAGAACTTGCCCTAATTGTTTCCCACGCCAATTTTATCCATGACCGCATTTAAGTGGGCTGAAAGCTAGGGCTCCTGAGAACACAGGAAGGGGCAGCCAGAACACTGTCCATCTTGGAAGAGGTGTGTGCCCACTCACCAGTCTGTTCGTGTGCACTCACTAGTCCCTCTGCTTACTTCATCCTTCCTGTGTCCACACACTACCTGTGTCCATCCGTCCTTCCTTCCTCCCTCCCTCCCTCCCTCCCTCCCTCCCTCCCTCCCTCCTTTCCTATGCCAAACCCAAAGGCTATGGATGCCCCTCCCCCAGGTTTAAACCCCACCAGCTACCCTGATGCTGGCCAAGAACCACCTGGCCCTGGATTGTGCTGTCTGACCTGTTTGGGTAGAGAAGGATTATGCACATAATACTGAAATAATTTCACATATGACTAACAATGATGTTTCCACACTTGTGTCATTTCTCTCATTTTTCCTTTTCATGAATGTCCTGCTGGCCAGTAAGTATTACAACATATCAGGCATACAGGGAAGACCTTTTCAACATTGGATTCTAATCTTGATCGTCATCCCACCTAAACATACTATTTATGAGACCACCGTCACCATATTATTTTAATAAACTCGTATTTACCCTGTTTATTATCTACCCTGGCCATGTTAGCATATACACATCTGCGGCCCTAAATCCCTTCAGGATTTTTTTCTTATGGTAATCTCTAATATCCCCCACATTCATTTTTTTAATGTTGCCTCGCGTTCCCTTTAGTAACTGGTTTCGGAAGTTTATCAGGTCGTATTTTCCACCCTTTCGTCATATTCGGCGTAAGCAAATATGTTTATCCCCATGCATTGAGATGCCTTCTAACTTGAACAAAGAACACATGCATCTGATATATAAAGCTACAGGGTAGAAATTCATACCCCGTTTCCACAACAGACAAATATTATCGAGTATCCACTAAGCTTGCCTGGTACTCTTCTGGGCCCTGCAAATACAGTGGCAAACAGGACATGTGACATCCTTGAGCTCACAAAGCTTACATTCTAGATGGAAGAGACCAACATGTGAACAAATAAATGTCACAAAGTAATAAATGCCAGACAGAGAATAAAGCAGGGGATGATACTGTAGTCTGACAGGGCTATTTTATTTCTGGTCAGGGAAGTCATCTCTGAGGAGGTGACATTGGAGCTGGACCTGAGTCATAAGGAGCCAGTCACATGAAGTTATGGGAGAAGAGCCTTCCACAGAGAGTGATCATCTAGTGCAAATGCCCGCAGGTGGGAACGAGTTTGAACTTGCTTGAGAGCAAGGAAAAAGGACACTGGAACAGGAGCAGAGTGGGCAATGGGGAGAATGAGGGATGAGTTTCAAGAGGCCAGCAGTAGCACAGATCGGAAGCGGGCCATAGCTGTCATTGTAAGGACTGTGTACTTCATGAGAAGCCCCTGGAGAGTTTTAAGTAGAGGTCTGACGTGATCCCATCTGGGTTTTACAAAGGTCCATTCTCTTGGAAGCCTTTTCCCAACCAGAGCTGCCTTTCTCCTCCCAGGCCGCAAACGGCAGTAGGAGGGAGGGAAGAAAACACTACCTGTGTCACAAAGTCTCTGAGTTTCTTGTCTAAGTCGTATGCCACCTTGGTCTTCGTTGACAGTCATTGAACACCACGGGAATACGCGGGAAAGAACATCGGGCACAACGTTTGGCAAAGCACTGTCACATCTGCCCCAAAATGAAAACATAGTTTCCTGTGAGAAGGCAGGTCTATCTTGGTTCTAATCTAAAGAGGTGTGTTCAGGGGCACCTGGGTGGCTCAGTCGGTTGAGCGTCCGACGTCGGCTCAGTCATGATCCCGCGGTTCATGGGTTCGAGCCCCGCGTCGGGCTCTGTGCTGACAGCTCAGAGCCCGGAGCCGGCTTTGGGTTCTGTGTTTCCCTCTCTCTCTCTGCCCCTCCCCTGATCACTCTCTCTTTCCCTCTCTCTCTCTCTCTCTCAAAAATAAATAAACATTAAAAAATAAATAAAGAGGTGTGTTCAGAGCAACGCTAGGCAGATTTGCGGCATCACGGCTGAGTACAGGGCTACAGAGATCTAATGGGAAAGGTAGTTTACTCGAGAGAAAAGAATTAAAATGTAGCTCGAAATGTCACCTCCGATTTGTTTGGCATCTGTGTCACTGGCTGCTGTTGTTTTCTGCGGCTCCTCTTTGATTCTGAAGTTTGTTTCTAAGATGGCGACCCGAGTTTCACACAACCTGTAATTTGGAAACGTTCCATGCTGTAAATTGCACTTTGCTTTCAGTAAAAGCATTTACGTGTCAAGTGGCAAAACAGGAATGTCATGAAAGAAGGTGAAGTTCCCCATTAAAGAAAGAGAAATTGGGTAAAGACCTGCTAATGTATACCACGGAAAATAAAAGGGATGGTGAAATGAACATGCCTATCAACTTACCCTCATGATACAGTGATTTTCAAATGTTAGAGGAGCATTTGGGAGCCAGTGTCATCGTAGTGGAATAGTGCCAGGATGCTGTTTTCAGAAGGTCAGAGTTCCACAGCTGCTCAGTCAGTACGTTGAGAATTGGGCTTTCTCCTCCGGCTTCTTTGTAGTTCTGACATCATGTCCTTTCTGCTTTTGCTATTATGGAAACACGCCCGAGGCTAATACTGTTACTTGTTGTGGCATTCGCCCTCTCTTCTTCGTCACAACCACACCAGCAATAATACTGATGATAATAATATCCGGAGCTACTATTTAGAAAGTGCCGGGCCCTTTGCATCGTGATTCTTTACCTAATTTCCAAGAGTCCTGTAAGTCAGGTGTTGAACCCAATTTCCAGATGAAGAAAATAAGGCTTCTTCCATGGAATGGCCAGCAGGGGCCATATTCAGGGAGCGGTCAGGAGCTGGGAGGCTGAAGGACAGTGCTGTTTCCTCCAAACGAGTGAGGGCAGCTCGGCAGTTTCTACAGGAGCTTTGCTAGTATTTAACAGAAAATCCAATTCTCGCTGTCGATTGACGTAGGGACCTTTAAACTTTCTGGTCCTATGTAGCTTGCCATAGACTGCCTGTCTAAGAAGGAATAGACTTCCAACTTTCAAGCAGTCCACATATGAAAGCTGCGCCACGAACGGAAATTGTAGAACACCTAATTATTGCCCAACAACTGTAATTTGCATAGGATAATATAGCATATTAAGTTCTTCTCTGTCGCCTTCCGACTCTATTAAATTCAGCTTGAAGGTTGCACTTCTGGTAAAAATTACAGCTTTTCTCTCAGTGAAAGTGCTTGGTGCCCAAGCACTTATTAAAACTCGAATTCCCAAGAGGCAAATTTGAAAAGCGAGAAGTGCAGTTGTTGGCACTAGTGGGAAGGAAGCTGTGCTTTCATCCCCACATTCTTTTCATTTAAAAGACGACGGAGACATGGGAACCAGTTGTGGTCGCCTCCTGTTACAGATAACATGCGACTGCATCAAAAATACCAAGATAAGATCGAATTACTTTCAATTTAATTCTGACTCTTTAATCTAAGGAAGCGTCACACACACACACACACACACACACACACACACACACACACAATTTATCTCCATTCTGTGTGAGAAAAACGTGCGTCCTGGCAGCAGGGGTTCTGATTATACCCTTTATTTGAAAACCACCAGCCTTAGCACACCCTCTGCTGTCCTTGGCAACAGTCTCTTCATTCTTGTTGACACAGAATATTCCCTCTGATCTCACCAGATCACGACCCTTTATTACAATGTCTGCATCTTGTCTGTGTGTCTTACCGTTTCCATACTGTTTTTCTTTGCCCAAAGCCAGTATGGAGCTTTATACTTCTGTTCCAAACTCTGCCTCCGGCACGGGAGTGTTCAGCAACACTCCAGCATGGAAGAAATACTATTCGTTATGAGAGACGCCTCGGGATTCATTCACCTGATGGACGTTACAGTCATTCCATAGAACTAATTTGACACTATATCCCTAAAACACGTTAAGACTCTTTGACGCCGAAAATTGCATTTGCAGAAGTGATTGTCGGAAGGTACTACGCTGTTCTGAGATGAAGCAGTGTCCAGTTCTCAAAGGACAAACGGTGCAATACCTTCTGGGTCATCACTTGGGCTTCCCTGCCCGTGGTTTATAACCGTCCTCAAAGACAACAAGTCCAGGCTCCCCTGGGCTCCTGGCCTCTCTCTTCTCCATTCAATAGCTTCCCAGCTTTCTGCTGGTTCCCTGGGGTACAGAGATGGGCTGGTGGCCGAGAGTCTAACCAAAAGCTACCCAGTAAATTATGCAGCCAGATGTCCGCCGGAGAACAGATGGCAGGCTTACCTGAATGGGGAGCCGTATGGTGTTGTGGAGAGAACGTGTGCTTTGTTAACGGGCCAGGGTTCAAATCTCGGCTCTGCCACATATTGACTGGATTTATCTGTTAACTTATCTGGCCCTCAGTGTCCCCATTTATTAAAAGTGGATAATTACACATACCTTGTGGAGTTGTAAGGATTAAATGTTATAAAGCCTGAAGGCACTTCACAGGGTACCGGGAATACAATAGGCACTTAATACACGTTAATCTATTCTTCTCACTCAAGAATTAGGAAGAATACGATTTTCCCCGCTTATCTCAAACCAAACAACACAGTGGCTTTTAAGCTTTGTTTTCGAGTAGAGCCTTTTATCTTTCCCAAGAGGACGGCTTACCTGGAAACTCACCCAACAAAACCGATGAAAGTAGGATCCTGGAGCCCACCCAGCTGGTCGTTCACTCATTGCCCTCACTGGTCTCCGAGACATTTCCAGGCAAACCGGTTTGAAACCCACTGAGGTAGTGCGTTACTGTGAACTGAATGTACCTGTCTCCCCACCCCACCCCCCAATATCAAAAGTGGAAGCCCTCATCCCCAAAGAGATGGTATTTGGAGGTATTTGGCCTTTGGGGAGTGAGTGGGTTTGGACAAGGTCATTGGAGAGAGCACCCATAATGCGATGGCGCCTTCATAAGGGGACGAAGAGAAGCGTGCTGGCACCCAGTGTGTGCTATTTGTTAGAGCAGCTCGAACGGACTTCGGAGTATGTGAAAGTGCCGCGTAAGGTGCAAAGTGACACAAAGACGTCGGTTATTTTTATTGTAGGTTCATGTGAGTCTGGGAAGCGGGGATGGAAGAGAGGTGATGAGGGAGTACGGAGGCACTGGAGGGAAAATCTGGTGCAGTCCGGGCCAGCCAGGCCCCGATGAGCCGGGCGGACGTTGTGGGCATTTGTGTCACTGCACAGGGCACGACACTTAGAATGGCCCCACACTCTGTTGAACGTGTTGCTGCTGCCATCCTGGAATTGTAGTGATTTGTGGACCAGGTGCTCTGCGTTCTCATTCAGGACCAGCCCCACAAATTCTGTGGCTAGTCCCATCCGTGGAGATGTAAGTTTTCTAGAATTCTAAGTGCTGTTGCTTCACTCTCGCACAGGAGTATGCCATTATATGGCAGCTAGACCCTACCTTGAGTTCACTCCTTCGCTTCCCTCTTGAAGGGAACATACAATGGTGGCCACTGTGTGTCGGTCCTGACTTTCTCCTGCTCTTTGTCCTTCTGGTGCTCATTCCAGTCCTGAGCCTTCGCCCAAATCCTTTTATTGCTAAATATGCAAAGCTTCACCCAAATCCTTTTATTGCTAAATATGAACAAAACTAGCAGTACTTGGGGACAGTGGAACAGACACACTGATCGTATTCATCGGCGTTTTCCTCTGTGAAATCAGGGGCGTTTTCTCTAATTTAGGACACAGGATCATTAGGTGACAATGTGATATCTACAAGATTGTTCATGCCTCTGGGATAGCCATGAAACTGCAAAATGCCTCCTTAGGTTTGAGGAGTTGGGGGTTTTTTGTTTTGTTTTTTTGGTGGTTTTTTTTTTTTTTTTTTTTTTCTGTATCTTGATTCCTGGGAGTGATCATACAAGTATTCATCTGAGCCAGGTCATTTTTAAGATTGAATGGAGGTGCTTTTATTACTATCATTATTTAAATTTTTAACATTTATTTATTCCTAGGAGACAGAGAGACACCGAGCGTGAGCAGGGGAGGGGTAGAGAGAGGGGGAGACAAAGAAACTGAAGCGGGCTCCAGGCTCTGAGCTGTCAGCACAGAGCCCGCCCGACGCGGGGCTTGAACTCACAAACTGCGAGATCATGACCTGAGCCGAAGTCGGTCGCTTCACCCACTGAGCCACCCAGGCGCCCCAGAGGTGCTGTTATTATTAATAGTGATGCCATTTCCACAGCTGTAAGCCTGTACTATCCTGGGAAGTCTAAGACTATGCTCACTCTGTCGATATCTTCAGGGGTCATTTTTTTCTCTCGAGGTTTGCTCAGGGCGAAAATGATGGAGTTAGTTTAAAAGTGCTCTTTTGAATCTGGACTTGATTATCACAGCAAAAAGAGCAGCCGTCATTTAAGGAGAGTTGCGTTGCTACAGACAGCCCAGTTTCCTTCCCAGAGACAGTGATACGAGCGGGCCCCATGGGTCGCAATGTATCAGTGCTCCCATCTGTCAGGAACAGCGACTCTCCATGTGAAAACATGCCTTGATCCATATGACCCATCTTCTATAATATAGATCACATAGCGTGACACTGTTTTACTTGCCACTGTTTCTTTCAACACTGTTAGCAATGAGGGTCAGGAGCGTTAAGATTTCTTTTGCCCTCTGCACCCTGTGTGATGTGTCTGAGACAAAAACCAGGCCACGTTGAGTCTTAGCTATGAACCTTTCAGTGGTGGCCCATCGTTCTTAGGGTTAAGCCTAAGCTTCTTGGCTGGTAAGGATGTTTCTGATCAGGCGGGAGTCCATGCTCATCGTGGACGCATCAGTAAGGACAGAGAGGAGGGTGACGGAGCAGAGGTGAGAGGGACAAGGGGAGGTTTGATCTGCCTTATGGGAGCTCCCTGCAGTGCCCGCTCCTCCTCCCCCTTTGGGGGAGCTCTTTGTTAGGCTCACTTGCCCTTCCTGCCACCGATTGTACTGTCCTTGAGTTTTCCTTGGAAAACTTGTAAGAGCTGGGCATGTTCAGTAGCCACAGGCAGGTTTGGTCTCTGAACTTGCTTTCTGACTTTAAAACATCTCTAAGACTTCAGTGTGAGGGATGGACAGTCCCCTCTTCACAGTGTGGATCGGTGAGATCCATCAGGTGATCAAGAAAGGATCACAACCTTATCACAACTGTACACATGTTACTTTGAAAGGGTTTTCTGAAGCAGTTAAAAAGAACGTAAAATAAGTTGGATAATGTCAGTAGACTTCCGATTTTATTCCGCAAAATAGCCCACGTACTAGCGGTGGCCTGCCACGTCACCCCATGACCTGTTTGCTGGCGGGGTCTCTGACCTCATTCCTACTCTTTCACTCTTCCTTTTCTGTGGTAGGCTGAAAATGTCTCCCTCTGGGGGGAAAGAAAGGAAAACAAAAGTCCTCCCCTAAAGATATCCATGTCACTTCCCTGGACCCCGTGAATGGTACCTTCCATGCAAAAGATGTGACTAAATTAAGGATCCTGAAAGGAGAAGCTTATCCCAGATGATCCCAATGGGCCCCATATAATCACAGGGTTCCTGGAAAAGCAGGGAATAGATCCTCCTCTGGAGCTTCTGCGGGGAGCATGGCACCGCTAACTCCTTGATTTTGGACTTCTGGCCTCCTGAGCTGTGAGAGAGTGAATTTTTTTAAAGCCACCTCGTTTGTGGTACCTTGTTACAGCAGTCCTGGCAAAATAATCTACCTTCCTTCCAGCTCCACTGGCTTCCCTGCCTCTCCTCACACAGGCTCCACCAAAGACTTGTGTGCTCACGGCTCTGACTACGGAGCTCTCCTGCAAGATGGCTCCCTACCGACACGTAGTTCCGTGGCTTTTTCCTTTACTTCCTTCAAGGTAAAAAGTTCACATGTTGCATTTTCAGTAATGCCATCATGACCACACTATTTAAAATAGGCCCCTTGGCGTTCCTTAACATTCTTGCCCTACTTTTTTCCTCTTCATCTGGCATACTGTCTATTTTATATATTTATTCATCTGACATACCATTTATTTTATATATTTACTCCTTTATTATTGTCTGCATCTGGTGGTCTCTATACCCAGGAGGGGATTAGCTCCACGCTGTCAGGGCCTTTTGCCTATATTATTTATTGAATTCCCAATGCATAGAACGGCACCTCAGCACCTAGGACAAGGCCCAGTAGACGTAAACATTCAGTGAGCATTTGTTAAATGAAGAATCATCGAACATCAGAGACAGAAAGAGGTAGCAAGAGAGGAAGCGTTTTATAACCTATCGGTCATGCTCCTCAAACTGTCCTCACCATTAACTGTGCAACTTCCCTACCCCCAACAAATCATTTAATTTCCTTTTTGACAAATCTTGGAGTTTCAGGAAAGACTTTGAGACACATGTCATGTATCACAGTTGACTGTAGCTATTATTTTGGTCACATATTTACTTAACAGGTTTTTAAAAATCAAAGTGAAGTTATCAAATATCTTCTTCTGTAGGATGCTGAAATCCTAAGCACAGGCTTCCTAATGAAACAAACACTCTGTGAGGTGCCTGGGTGGCTCAGTGGGTTAAGCATCGGACTTCAGCTCAGGTCATGATCTCACAGCTTGCGAGTTCAAGCCCCACGTAAGGCCGTGTGTTGCCAGCTCAGAGCCTGGAGCCTGCTTTGGATTCTGTGCCTCCCTCTCTCTCTACCTCTCTCTCTCTCTCTCTCTCTCTCTCTCTGTCTCAAAAATAAATAAGCATTAAAAAAAATTTAAACACTCGGCCTTATGACAAAAAAAAGGTGAGTGTATTTATTTTGAAGAGACTGTACCTTTTTTTTCTGTTTTGGCAGACGTCAGCAAGAAGCACGAAAAGAAATCCCCCAGGGTCCCCCCATGTGCTTCTACCTTGCTGAGACCATGTGACACAGGTTAATTTCAGGGCTGTTTACAGCTCAGGTGGGTAAAGAGAAAAGACAGAAACACACATTATCCACACGGCAGCCAGCACGTCATGCACGCAAAGGTTAGCCAGAGGCAGATTTCCTGAGTGAACATGGATGGGGAATCCAACAGACTCCTTTGTTTCTATCTGAAAGTACAGCACAGTATTGTTTGAGTTCCTTGGTTCCATTTTGTGCGGAAAATTTGTGCCACAGCTACCGAAGGGAGTTGGAGGACATCCGAGAAAGGATTCCAAGACTGTAAACTACACTCCAGCCCGAGCCTGTATTGCTGCCAATGCTAAGAATTTCTTGATGAAGATCAGTGACAGCCCTTAATGTTGCTATTATACAATGTCAAATGGAAGGGTCAGAGACAGATGCTTGATGACTTTGAAGCGTGCTTTGTTGCAATAAAGCCTCTCTTAAACTGAAAAGCTGAATCTACTCCAGAGTGAAAAGGGATGGAATAATATATGAAATTCTTGTGTTTTGATGTTGCAAAAGCTTACCTAGAATTTTTCCTTAAGCATCGGAAGAATACTTACACTATTTGGGGCCAATTACTGTAAATATTTATGAGTCGACTAGACTCATTGGGGGAAAGAAATGGTGGAAATAATTGTTTTAATTGTGGCACCATTACTCTTTTTGAAACAAAATCAGTCAATTGAAAAAGTGACATACATACAGAAAAGAACACATATCATAACTGTGCAGCGTGATGATTTTTCCCACAGTAAAATTATCTCGTAACTACCACTCAGATCAGAAACTAGGACAAGTACCACTGACGCGCCCCCCCCCCCAGTCACTACCCTCCTTTCCTCCCTAAAGGGATCTTCTTTAAAAAAAAAACTTTAAGTTTATTTATTTGTTTTGGAGAGAGGCAGAGACAGCGCGAGTGAGGGAAGAGCAGATAGAGAGGGAGAGAGAGAATCCCAAGCAGGAAATCATAAGATCGCGACTGGAGTGGAAACCAAGAGTTGGACGCTTAACTGACTGAGCCACCCAGGCGCCCCACCTAAAGGTATCTTCTTACTTTTTCTTTTTTTTTGTACAACACAACAGTTACATTGTATTTCACGTCCACCACCGAAAGCTCTACGGACACTGATGCCATGATTTCCACTTACCCACCATTAAGCTCATCAGTCTTTCTATTGTGTTTTTCTTAAGGTTTTGAGGCTGTAAAATTTGATCTGAGAAAGCTTCTGTTTCCCTCATCCCTGCTTAATTTATGTGCTCTAATACACCTGATTTCAAATAAGAAATCCATCCTCCTTTTTCTCAAATTAAAGATGTACTAGTAACCAGGGTGCCTGGGTGGCTCAGTCAGTTAAGCATCTGATTTCGGCTCAGGTCATGGTCCCATGGCTCGTGGGTTCGAGCCCCCCGTCGGACTCCGTGCTGACAGCTCAGAGCCTGGAGCCTGCTTCGGATTCTGTGTCTCCCTCTCTCTCTGCCCCTCCCCTGCTTGCACTCCATCTCTCTCTCAAAAATAAACATTAAAAAATTTTTTTAAAAAGACATGCTAGTAACCAAATACTACAGAACAGAGCAGAGTACGCATTCACACCCCCCCCCAAAAAAACAAACAAAACAGCATGACACAAAAAAAACACACATTTTAGTTTAGGATTATGACCTTAGCTTTGAGCTTTAAAACAGTAAGTAACACAATATTTTCAAAAGGACAAAAATGCCTGAACTCTGTCCTGTTAAATCAGATTGAGCTTAGACGTTAGGACACTTGAATTCAAAAGTTCTTGCCCACTTTCCTGCTAGTCACTGAATTGTTTTTTAAGTAATAAAGGGCATTAAGCGTAGGCACAAGACACCGCTGAAACACCATCTACCGGTCATGAGTCCGTTTCGGTCATATCCATCAGACCTCCCAAGAGTGAGCCTGGGTATCGTGCCCCAGGAGCCCCGGGCAGGTTCTGGCGGCACTGGCAGAGGGGCTCGCTCTGTGGGTGGCAGTTTGTCATTGTGAGGACATATCCCAAGTGGCTTTTATGAAGGGATGGATGTTCAGCAAGTTCCAGCCCAAAGTTAATATCGAAAAGCCTAATGCTTCCATAACTTGCACGGCATCCATGAGTATCTGCTACTGGGACAGGATCTGAGTACAGATGCGTGAGAGACAGAAAAACACACAGGTGCCCGGGCACCTGGGCGGCTCAGTCGGTTAGTGTCCGACTTTGGCTCAAGTCACGATCTCACAGTTTGTGAGTTCGAGCCCCGCATCGGGCCCTCTGCTGTCAGCGCCCAGCCCACTTTGGATCTTCTGCCTCCCTCTCTCTGCCCTTCCCCTCCCCTCAAAAATAAATAAACACTAAAAACGCACACACACAGGGGTGCCATGTCCAGGCTATAATTTCCTCTCTGCATAGCAAAGTTTTCAATTGATAAAAAAAAAAGGTTGATTTTGCAGAGGGGGTCAAGTAAAAGGCCTTAGAGACACGGCCCCAGAGGCCCCAGATCATGGCCTATCATCCTTTGAGAATGGCTTTGATTTTCCTGTGCTAGCCACAGAGCAGTTTCCACATGTTGTTTTTACGCCTAAGGACCTGAACATCGAAAAAATAAAGTTCTCTGAAAGAGATTAAGTGAGCACACTCTACAGATACTTGCCACTGAGCAAGTCTGATGGTTCCTCCAGTATTGATTCATGTCGTGAAAACACGCTGGCATCTCACAGGGAGAGCTGCTGATACACGGAGGAAACCGAACATTCTCCTTCAGTTTAAGCCCTTCTCCCTCGATTTCTGAAAGATGGATCTTTTTTGATCATCTCTGTGACTTAAGTAAAGCTCACGTTGTGTATAAAGAAATCTAAGCAAGGATCTTTGAGATATGACTTCTGCATGGCAGTCATTTAATGCAAGGCCACAATCACCCATGTATTTGCCACTAATACATTTTGTTCCTGTAGAAACACTCATCACCTTGGCAGCTGTAACATCTGTGCCTGTTGTCATGACAATGCCAGCGAGAACTCTGCAGCGGGTGTGAGGGGAGGAGAAATTGTCAGTCAGATCATCGAATTTATCCAGAACAAGTGCAACAGCACCTACTAACATTTCTGTGTTCTTCTTCCTCTGCATCCACAGCAAAATACTTCTGAGGATTTCTTGAGTGGCAGGGACTATTTCTGTCTTGGATTTTTTAGTTTTTTATGCTTGCTCTGATCCCCAAGTAAAGCTTCCTTCAGTGAAGTTAGAGCTAAGATAATATCTCCACAGAACTGAAATAACAAGTGCTGTGCACTTTGCCCGAGTGTTTTCTCCAGTCCCTTTTTAACATTCCATGTCCCACTGGAAGGACTTCGCCTATAGCCACGGGCGCACAATGTCACTCTGGGACTTGGCCACCACCACGGTCCCGGCTGCCTCAGTACCTCCTATCTTAACTTCTTTTGGATTAGTGTGGTCTGGTTTTAAATTTTACATGGAGTCATGCAGTATGTTGTCTTAAGTATTTGATTTTCTTCCCATTCGACTTATGTTTGTGAGGTTCATCCACGCTCCCGCTTGTGACAACAGTTCATTGGTTTTCATTTCTGTGTAACTTATTGTTTTAATAGTATGCCATCACTTATTCAGCCGTTTCATTATTTAGGAACATTTGGGTTGTTTCTAGTCTCCAGATACTACAAACAGGGCTAGCGTGAACATTCTTGTTCATGTGCTTCAGTAAGCATATGCATAGATACATGTTGAGTACCTACGGTGGAGCGAAAGTGCAATTGCTGAGCCGTAGGGTATGGGTGCATCCAGCTTTGATAGAGACACTGCCAGACAGTTTTCCAGTTAGTCCCAGTTAGTCCACATCCTTGTTAACACTTTGTGTGGCGGTTGGTTGTGAGTCATTCTGGCATACATATGGTGGGAACATGGTGGTATCTCACAGCGGGTTTGTTTTTATTTCTCTCACGATTAATCACGTTGAGTATTTTTTACATGGGCCTACTGTTTATTTGTTTATGTGTTTTGCCGACTATTTGGATGTCCCCCTTTTTGAGCTACCTTCTCCACTCTTTTTCTATTGGATTGTCTGTCTCTTTTTCTTTATTTAACAGGAACAGTCTGCAGTCTGGTTGAATCTTTTGTCGTTTGATAATGTGTGTGACGTGTGTGTGTGTGTGTGTGTGTGTGTGTGTGTGTAGAGAGAGAGAGAGAGAGAGAAGGAGAGATGGAGAGAGGCAGAGAAAGAGAGAGATTAAGAGAGACAGAGAGAGAAAGTGTCAACCAAGAAGACGAGAGAGCTGTAGAGCAACCAACATTTATTTGGCGTCTCAGGGATTGGGAGACAGAGTGGACCAAAATCAAAGTATGGAGCCAATTGCAAGCAGGAAAGGCAAAAACCACAAAGGTACATAAGGATTTTTGAAAGAATTATGATTGGGACTGACAGAGTTTGACTGACTGTCTACATGATTGGCTATTTACCTAACAAGGGCTACCTTGTCTCCATTTCAGTTCAATGTGGAAAAGTGTGTTTCAGGAGGTGGTAGGGCTGCAACTGACAAAAGTCAAAGTTCATGGTGTTCTGAGAAGCGAAACAGGAGATATGCAAAGACCCTACTTCTTCTATGTCCTTCGGACTCTATTTTGAGTGACTCGTTTAGCAATGCTGACTCCATTTTGGAATCTTCTTTCACATTTCCCCCTTTTAATGGAGATCCTTCTGTCAGGATAGCATCATGGGTCAATGTCATGATTGTGCAGCCAGTCCCCTCTTGCTGAGAGAACGGTTGGCAGCCTGCTCTAGGTCTATCATATCCTCCAGAATGGGGACTTTCATAGTTGGTTGATATTTGACAGATCCAGTAAGCATGCTGAGTTAGAGTCTTACAGTCATATTTCAGCAAAAAGGAGGTTTGAGGAAGTAAGGTCTAGATATCAATTACATTCTCATTTCTTTTAGTTAAAGGGTAGATCTGGTGAATTGTTTGGAGTCTTCGAGCAACTGTCACTATGACATTTTGAGTAGTAGCACGGCAACGGGAAATATGCAACATAAGCAATTGAAAATAGCATACAGCACATTAATTAAAATAATAAGCCCGCTAAAAATATCTGAAAACCTAAAATGAAACCATCCTAGGATAAAATTTGAATGTCCCTTTAAGGATTTGGCTGGTTTGAGTAACTTAGTGGTTTCTAATGCTACTTGCTGTGAGGTATTTATCCGAGTACAGTAAGAGGTACTAACTATGGCATAAACTCCTCCTTGGGCTGCAAGTAAATAATCTAAGGCAATCCTGTTGTCAAGGACGATCTGAGTTAAGGAATCTAAAGATCTTTTTGGGGGCCCTGGTCATGGAGAGACTATTCTGTTAACAGTTCTGGTCACATTTCTTATTGTAACTTCTAAGTCTGCTGTGTCTGCTCCAAGCCATGAACTTATGATTGTAAAGTACCAGTTAACTGATCTCCAGAATATACGACAAGAAGGTCACAGCCTTGGCTTCATCCCCAGCTGTTGTCTTCATATTTGCAAGGGTCCTCATCAGGGTAATCCTATATTTCTGATAAGACCTCTTTCTCTCTTGGGTGAGATTCACGAGTACTGGCTGTAGCTGTTTTGAGAATAGTGAAAGGGGATAATAAATGACCCAGAGACATGAGCTACCAAGGCCTCTCCAACTATCAAGACATTCATAAGCCCAAGATTGTTGATCATATTTACAAACAAAAATATATCCCTTAGATGCACAGAGCAAGCCAGACATGTTGGCAGTATTTATAGATTCATTAATAGACAATGAAGGGGAGGTGAGCTCAAGTCAGGGATCAGAAGTTTTATTAAGTTAAAAAGCTTGAGTCGGCCGGGGCGGGGGGGGGGGGGGGGGGGAGCGGGCACGGGAATAGGGTTGGATAAGAAAGTCTTACAGACTAGTGAATTCTTATCAGGAAAAGGTGTGTCCACGCATTTGCATTGCAGATACAAGTAAGAACCTGGAAATGCACCTTCCAGGAGTCTAACGGTCTTGTACCAGAGAAGAAAACAAGGTCGATAGGGTGTAGGGTACTAAGAGAAAGCATGGAATAGGAGTTTGGGGGCTGAAAACTTGAATTTGATAGGATGTAGCAGGAGGCTTTGTATCAAAAGTTACAATAAAGTTGGGAATATTTGAAAAGTTAAAGATAGGCATAATTATTGGGTCATTACTTTTTGCAAAACTTCCAATGGGGGAATGATGGCAGATCCAACAGTCAGATAGATTCCCAGGATTGTGATGTTTGAACAATAACGTTATCCTTCTGGGTTAGGGATGTGATAAGAGCAGGGAGGAAAACAAATATGTTATATGTTATATATGTTATATGTTATGTTATATGTTATATGTTATAATGTTGGAAAGACATAAAGGCAGGAAGGAACCATTCAGATTTTGGTTACCAACAGTGAAGACGTCCCACTGAATTTACAACAGCAAAAATTCTAAGAATTCATACACAGAGAAACAATAATCCAAAACTCCAAGTTTAAGAGTTTCCATTAAAATTTTGGCAGTTATGGGGATGCCTGGGTGGCTCAGTCGGTTGAGCGTCTGACTTCAGCCCAGGTCATGGTCTCATGGATCAAGAGTTCAAGCCCCGCATTGGGCTCTGTGCTGACAGCTCAGAGCCTGGAGCCTGCTTCCAATTCTGTGTGTGTGTGTCTCTCTCTCTGCCCCTTCCCGGCTTGCACTCCGTCTCTCTCTCTCAAAAATAAATAAACATTTGAAAAAATTTTAATTTTGGCAGTGAGGGAAGAGTTACTGTATTAGCCCGGTCCTGACTCTTGGGAAAGCAGTCAACTCACATGTCGTCAGCTTCTTTTTCTAGGATACAGTCAGTTTGAGGTCTCCAGTTAGTTTAGTAGTCTGGTTGGACGTTGGAGCCTTTTTTAAAAAATGAGAAGCATGACTCCATGAGTCAACACCTTCTAATTTACTGGCGCAAGGACTGGTTAGCAAGAAGTGGCTTGGTCCCTTCCAGTGAGGCTGGAGGGAGTCTTTGTGAATGTGTCTTTTCTAATAAACCATGTCCTCGGGTTGAAGGCTGTGATATTTGATGTCTTTGTCTCCCGGGAGCACACTGTGGAAAGACTATTCTACGAAAGTATAATATTCTCTATGGATTTTATTAGGCTTTTGCAAAATTGAAGTACATCCCCTTTTATCAGCTCTAGATCAAAGGAAGCAGAATGTCATCAGAATGTCATCAAACTTACATCGGAAATTTAGGAATTTCATATAATTTTTGAACACTTATATTAACATATACCTGTGTAAATACTACATAAATAAGGTTTAGTACTACTTAAAAAAATTTTTTGGATGTTTATTTATTTTCTTGAGAGAGAGACACAGAGCGCCAGTAGGGGAGGGGAAGAGAGAGAGGGGGAGACACAGAATTCAAAGCGGGCTCCAGGCTCTGATCTGTCAGTACAGAGCCCGATGCGGGGCTTGAACTGACAAACTGTGAGATCATGACCTGAACCAACATCGGACGCTTAACGGAGTGAGCCACCCAGGCGCCCCGGTTTAGTACTATTTTTAGTTGACAATGCTTCCCATGTAATTTAACGTATCAAATAAGCCTAATTAGTTTAATTAATGCTTTGAAATGTCCCAAGGACCCTCTGAAAAAAATATCCCAAAGTTTCTTCCAAGTCAAAAGACTTCATTTATAATTTGATTTAGGGAAGTTTGTCAAAAATATCAAAAGGTTTGGACACTTGGCTAAAAAGGATCACAGAAATTTATGAAACAATACTTAATTATCTACTTAAAACCCAAGTGACAGAAAGGTTTCAAGGACAAATATAGAAGATTACATTGCTGTAAAGGCTTACCTTTTTTTTTTTTTTTTAATAGAGGAGACTCAGTTTTTCAAAGTCATCAAAGATGTGATAAAAACAAAACACAGAATCCTTGTTCCCCCGGTGGGTTACATTAACAGCAAAGAAGCTTTATTTATAATTTCTTATTCAGAAAAAACTGATAATCTAAGAAAATTTTGTTGTTTCAACAGAGAGAAAACCAAACTCTAGTTTTGTATCAGTACCCTTTTGAGTTCATTTTTAAAAACCTATAAATAAATCCACTCAATCTTAGCCAGCTTTTTTTTTTTTATATGAAGTTTATTGACAAATTGGTTTCCATACAACACCCAGTGCTCATCCCAAAAGGTGCCCTCCTCAATACCCATCACCCACCCGCCCCTCCCTCCCACCCCCCATCAACCCTCAGTTTGTTCTCAGTTTTTAACAGTCTCTTATGCTTTGGCTCTCTCCCACTCTAACCTCTTTTTTTTTTTTTCCTTCCCCTCCCCCATGGGTTCCTGTTAAGAATCTTAGCCAGCTTTGACCGTACAACATAAAATTCCTTTTCCACAAACTTTCTACAACTTTCTGCATCCATTTTCCTTTATCCCTGTTCTTTCCCTTTCCAAACTAACCAGCTTTATTTTCACACAAAACCCCTTCTGTTTTCACTCAACAAAATGCATTTCCATTCCTCATACCTTCTTTTACCAAAAACATACTTTCTATTTCCTTGCACACTTTCCATCCACAATCATTTTCTTCCATCCTTGTTGTTTTTAGTTGTTTTATTTTTATATATATCAACTAGAATTCTTAACCCTTAGGATCTTTAATTCCTAGTGAAAACTAAGAAGTCAGCAATTGTGGACCAGCACACTTATGAATATGTTTTATAATTTTTGAAATATGTTGCTTTCTCAGTGTAGCATAAAACGTGTTCACCAATAGCCCCAAATATCCTTAGTTTCTCTACAATAAGAAACCAAAAGTGGATAAACCTATGTTCAGTAATTAATGTTGTAGTATTTTATCTTCTTTAGAAAATGCAATGTTATCAATTGCTCTAGGATTCTGTACAAATCTCCATCCCCTTCCATGTGGCCTGTGGATGGGAGGATGGGGGTATTACAGGGACTAGTATAGGGACAATTAATTTCTTTAAAAAAATCCTCAGTGGTAGGTTTGATTCCTTGGATTGCCTCAACATTTAAAGGATATTGTTTGATATTTAGCAAAGGCTTTTTCTTTCTTTCATCAATCTGGATTTTAATGAGTGGTACAGAATGAATACCCCCAATATCAATGTCACTTTTTGACCAAAGAGTTTCAGGAATAGAATCAAAGATGGGTTCTGAGTTAGGGTGTTTTAGAGAAAGAATGGGAATAGATATTAGGATGTCAAGATTTTCTTGAAGGTTTGGATTTGGAGGTTCAATATTCAAAAATATTTCCCCCTTTTGGGAAAAGGAGTTGTGTGCCTGATGGGCTCCAAGAAAATCTTGACCCAATAATTGAATAAGAGCTGAAAGGACCAGGAAGAATGGATGGTGTCTCTGAATGGGTCCCAGTTCGAATGGGATGGGGAGGGATGTAAAGACAGATACAGGGTGATTAGCGACTCCAAACATTTGTACAGTTTGAGTACTCCAAGGAAGGGGATAGGAGTGGCTTCAACCGATTTTTCTAATTTTGACAGCCTCTTGGAAAGGTCCGAGTTAGCTTCTAAAAGTTTGTAGTTAACTGCCTGAAGGGCAGCAACATTTTCAGTGTTTCTTTTTGAGGCCTCCAGGTGCCAACTGAAATAAGCTTTCACTCATTTTGTTTGCTTTTATAATCCCGTGCATACAATTAAACTAATTTCAGGGTATCCAAAGGGCCCATCTTGGCCGATAAACTTTTAAATCATCCTGGGTAATGAGAGTCCAACAGGACAAAGACAATTTACAGCAATAAGGGCCTTATTCCTTGAACAGAAGTCCTGCAGGAGTTCTAGCTGGGGGCTGATTGTCAAAGTCTCCTTAGAAGAATTCTTTCCCATACCCAAGTACTCGCTAAGAACCCGAAACCCAAATACTTCACTCAATATGAGTGAAGATGGAATCCTCCCTTTAGAAATGAATGAGGACAGAAATTGGCAACAGGGGACTCTCAAATAAAGGCCTGAACCTCACCAAAGTGGGAGATTCAGAACCAAGACATCTGAAGAGTAAATGTCTCCTTTTATGGTGCCTTTTAAAAAAACAGCTTCATAGGGGCACCTGGGTGGCTCAGTCAGTTAAGCGTCTGGCTCTTGATTTCTTGAAATCAAGTCCCATGTCGCTCTCCTGCACTCTCTGCCCTCCTGCTCACCCCCACCCCCCACCCCCACTCATTCTCTCTCTCAAAATACATAGACATTCAAAAAATAATTAAATAAATAAAGCTTCATAAAATTCACCCATCATAAGTATATGGTTGAATGTTTTCCAGTAAGTTTACAAAGTTGTGCAACAATACCAAAATTCAGTTGCAGAGCATTTCCATTATCCCAAAGGATCCCTTATGCTGACTTGCAGTTAACCCCCATTAGTACCCCTAGCTTCAGGCAACCATTGATCTGATGTTTTCTCCTGAACTTTGCCTTTTCTAGGATGCCAAGAGAATAGAGAGATGCATTATGTTGGCTTTTCATTTTCTGGCTTTCTTAACTTACCATAATGATTTTGAGTCATCTTTATTGTTTAATGTATCCTTAGTGCCTCCGTTTTTATTGCTGAGTGACATTCCACTGTAAGGATGTACAAAGGTTTGTACAATCCTTGTACCAAGGGTTGTTTAATCCAATCACCATTTGAGAGGTATTTGGTTTGTTTCCAGTTCTTGGTGATTCCAATAGAGCTACTATAAAATTACGCATACAGGCTTTGTGTGAATATCGGTTTCATTTTACTTGGGTGGATACTTTGGAGTGGGCTCATTGAGGCATATAGAATATATATGCCTAACTTAAAAAAAATTAACCAACTTTTTTTTTTTTAAGTGGCTGGTAACATTTTATAGTGTATTGGAAGTATATTGGAAGGCCAGAAATGTATTGGAATTCTCATCTTTGCCAGCACTTGGTGGTCTCATTTTTTTTCTTATTTTTTAAGTTGTTCAAATAGGGGTATAGTGGTATCTCATTGTGATTTTAATTTGCTATTGACTAATGATGTTGAGCATCTTTTCCTGTGCTTAATTAGTGTCCATATATTTTCCTGGTTGAACTGTTGACTCCAATATTTTGCCCATTTTTAAAAAGTTTTGAGTTGTTTCTTTTCTCATTATTAAGTTATGAGAGTTCTTAATATATTCTAGGTACAAGGACTTTATTAGATGTGTGATTTGCAAATATTTTCTCTCTGTGGCTTATCTTTTCATTCTCTTATGAGTGTCTTTTGAAGAGTAGAAGTCTCAATTTTGAAGAAGTCAAATTTATCACCTTTCTTTTTAGGAATCGTGTGTTGGTGGTAAGCCATAGAAGAAATCTTTGCTTCATCTAGGGTCGCAAAATATTCTTCTATGTTTTCTCCTACAAGATTTATTGTTTTAGGTTTTATATTTAGAACTATGAGTACTTTTGAGTTAGTTTCAAATATGGTGCAGAAGTTCATTTTTTTCCATATGTATATCCAGTGGTTCTGTCACCACTTGCTAAAAAGCCTATCCTTTGTTGTATTGCCTTTGAAACCTTGTCAAACAATAGTTGAATATATTTGTGTGCATCTCTTTATGGGTCTTCTGCTCAGCTCCATTGATCCATATTTCTATCTCCATCTCTGTATATCTGTATCATTTTTAGAGTACTACACGCTATTTTAAGATGCGTAGCTTTATAGTAAGTTTGGAAATCAGATCACTTGAGCCCTCCAAATTTGTTGTTCATTTCAAAAGTGTTTTTTTTCTCTTCAAGTTCCTCTGTTTATCCAAAAAAATTTTACAATGAGCTTGCCAATTTCTATTTAAAAAATCTGACTGCGATTTTGATTGGAACTGCATCGACAGATAACTCAGGGGAGATTTGCAATTCTAACAATTAGTCCTCCGATCCATGGACATGTTTCACTAATTTAGATTTTCTTTAATTTTTTTCCCATCAGCATTTCTAGTTTTTGATATACTGATCCTGCACAATCATACTATGGTGTAATGTTTTCAATACCACTATAAGTTGTATTACTCCTTTTTAAATTCAATTTCCAATTATTTATTGCTAATATATAAACAAAATAGTTTTGTGTAATAAATTTATATCTTGCAGCCTTGCTACACTCAGTCATCAGTTCTAACAGCATTTTTGAGTAGTTTTTGAGATTTTCTACCTAAGCA
Organism: Lynx rufus; assembly: GCF_022079265.1. NCBI lineage: Eukaryota > Metazoa > Chordata > Mammalia > Carnivora > Felidae > Lynx > Lynx rufus. Next base: position 32,672,701 of record NW_025814833.1, on the reverse strand, counting down.
TGTCATCTGTGAATAATCCAATTTTCTAATTATTTTCTAATCCAATTTTACCTTTCTAAAAGGCGTTTGGAAATGTACAATGTTGAAGATGGGTGGTGGTCATGGACATGTTTTCCTTCTTCCTGATCTTAGGGGGGAGTATTTAGTCTTTCACTAATCGGTAGGTTAATTGAAGATCTTATTTAAGGTATTCTTTATCAGGTTAAATAATCAGTTCTGTCATTTTTTGTTTCATGCATTTTAAAACTCTACTATTCAATGCATACACATTTAAGGCTGTTATGCCATGTTGGAGAAGTGACCCCTTTATCATTCGTGAGTGATTACACTACCTAAACCTAGAATTATATTCTTTTCAATATTTGGGGGGGGAATCTTTTCTTGTACTTACTTGCATTACTTACAGACAAAACATGTAATTTCATCACTCTTCTCTTCTTACAGTTTTTTTTTAATGTTTATTTTTTTATTTTTGAGACAGAGAGAGACAGAGCATGAACAGGGGGAGGGGCAGAGAGAGAGGGAGACACAGAATCTGAAACAGGCTCCAGGCTCTGAGCTGTCAGCACAGAGCCCAACGCGGGGCTCGAACCCACGGACCGTGAGATCATGACCTGAGCCGAAGTCAGACGCTTAACCGACTGAGCCACCCAGGCGCCCCTCTTTTTACAGTTTATACCAGATTAATATTCTTCCACCCCACTTGGATCAAGTCATTTATGAGTTTTAAAAACAGCCGACAGGGGTACCTAGGTGACTCAGTAGGTTAAGAGTCCGACTTGATTCCAGCTCAGGTCATGATCTCATGGTTCATGAGTTCGAGCCCCCCATTGGGCTCCACAGTGACAGCACAGAGCCTGCTTGGGATTCTCTCTTTCCATCTCTCTCTGCCCCTCCCCTGCCCAGCATCCATTTGAAGCAAAATTATTTAACTAAATGCCATGGAATTTTTTGTAAAGAAGTGCTCCTTATTCTTGAGAAGATTAAAATCTAATGTAAGCAAAAAACATGGAAATAGGCCTAGACTAGAAGGTAGAGCAAGGCTGCATCATGAACAGAATTGAGTAGGGCAGAGAGGCAGGATAGCACTCTGTAAACCGTGCAACAGCCTCAGTGGAAAATGACTCAGGGATATGACTTTTTCAGAATCCCAAGTTATTCTGTGACCTGTCAGTTCCAGGATACTAAGGGGTCAGTAGCAAAACAAATCAGAAGGCATGAGTTAACTACAATTTTAGGGGTTTTAAATGGCATTTCTATGTAACATTCTTGTTCATAGATAAATCTGGCTTAGATTCCAGTCTGTGTTAAAGTAAGACTGAATATTAATTGTCTTAAATTATGTATTTGGAGAATAATTTATTCATATGAAATCTAGACCCAAATATGAAATTCAGCACAATAATTAAGAATAAGAACCCAGAGAACCTCGTGCTTCAGGCATTTAGCATCTGATACAATTCTGCATACTTATAAGGTGCACTGGAAGGACTGTGAAAACACAAGGAGTAGATACGATATATCACTCTGTACTTAGAAGGAACAGGTCTATAAAAGTATTGTTAAAATGATTTGAAGAAAAAAAAAACCCTGATTTTGTAGATGCTTGTGTATTTTGGATGTTTTTAATCTTTCATCTTAACCTTCAACAATGATTTGGTTGACTTCGGAACCCATGAGACTACTTATCTGTCAAATGGGATGTTTTATACATTATAATTAAATTATGGTCTCTAGAGCTCAGTGTCAAACCAAAGGAGGAAGTACAAGGTTTCTCTTGATTTCTAGAAAAAGTGATTTTTTTTCTTTATCAAGTTTTTATTTAAATTCCAGTTAGTTACACACAGTCTAATATTAGTTTGGGTTAAGAATTTAGTGATTCATCACTTCCATGCAATACCCAGTGCTCATCAAAACAAATGTCCTCCTGAATACCCGTCACTCATTTAACCCGTCACTCATTTAACCCGTCCCCCTGCCCACCTCCCCTCCAATAATCCTCAGTTTGTTCTCAATAGTTAAGAGTCTGTTTTCTGATTTGCCTTTCTTTTCTCCCTCACTATATTCATCTGTTGTTTCTTAAATTCCACATATGAGTGAAATCATATGGTACTTGTCTTTCTCTGACTTATTTCGCTTACCATAATACCCTCTAGTTCCATCCATGTCATTGCAAATGGCAAGATTTCATTCTTTTTTATGGCTGATTTATATATATATATATATATATATATATATATATATGATTTATATATATATATAAATTATTATATATATACAATTAAATTATATATATATAAACAAAAGATATTCAGCATCGTATAATGTTAAGAAATTGCAAGTTACAACAATGAGATACCACAAGATATCACAGAGCACAGGTTTTCAATTTTAATGAAGTGTAGCTTATTACTTATTTCTTTCATACATCTTATCTCTGGTATTGCATCTAAAAAGTCATCGCCACACCCAAGGTCAGTTAGGTTTCTTCTGTGTTGTCTTCTAGGAGCTTTACAGTTTCGTGCTTTACATTTAGGTCTGTGATCCATTTTGAGTTAATTTTTGTAGAGAGTGTAAGATCTGTTTCTAGGTTCATTTGTTTTGTGTGTGGATGTCCAGTGGCTCTAGCACTATTTGCTGAAACGATAATATTTACTCTGTGATCTTTGATCAGGTTCCTCAACTGTCTGAGCTTTATTTCCTCAGCTATAAACATGATATAATAATAATATCCATCTCACAGGGCTGTCGAGAGGATTGGCACATTGTAGGTGTTCGTAAAACAAATGTCAATAGCTGAATTGTTACAATTATTATCAGAGTTTCCAGCAAGGCTCAGACAGGCCAAATGGAAATCTGTCCCCGTGGAGTCAGCATGTGAGAGACAGAGAGAGAGAGAGAGAGAGAGAGAGAGAGCAAGAGCACAGTTGGGGATGGATCAGGCCTGAAGAGTCACAACCTATGATATGTTATTGAACTACAGTAGAGCGAAGAGTATTATCGTGGGGAAAGCCTAGATCATAACCCAAAGAGAGAACAAATGGGGTGGAGAGTTGAATGGGAAAGGCAGAAACACCATGATAAGAACAAGGAAATGTAGCCTCTAGCGCTGGGCATGTAGTAAGATCTTGCTGTTAGAAGCTTGGCTGATTTGGCCAGAACCAGCATACCTCCTTCAAGACGCTGTGTGCGCTCCACCAGTACCCCTGCCAGAACACCATGTATCTGATTTAGTGAACCCCTGAGCACACAATCCATCTCATCTCCTGTGTAGTTAATCCTTCCCAGGACCAACCACATAAAGCAGTGGTTCACTGGGTGCGAGAGGAAGAATTTATCTCCTATTTCCACACATCTATCCTTCCTTTTTGCTTTGGAATGCAAGAGGCTTGGCCATCATTAAATAGAAATACTATCTTAGATGTGCAATCCGAGGAAATAATTTTTCTCAGCCTATTGGACTGAAAAATATTTAGTCTTCCTAAAGGATAGAATGGTAGCCCCCGTAGTTTATCTTCTTACATTAATACTCCCTATGGGTTAATGTGCTATTAATACGGCAAAAAGAAGAAAGAAATCCCTTTAAATAGCAGCTTGTACTTCTTTTTGATTTCTCTCCTGCAAAAGCTGATTTACTGTGTGTTTCTTCCATCTGGCAGGAAGCTAATCTGAATATGAATCAATCCTTGCAAAAAATAACTGCAGGAAATTTTAGACATTCATAACTTTCCACAGTTTTTTTCCCCCCTTTAACAATAGCGTGTTTGTCATTCTTTCAGTTGAGCAAAGTTTTTCAATTGAAATTATGTGTGACTATTTAAAGAATTGTGCCACCTCACCCTCGATGCCTCCTCTACTGTTACGGATTCACACTGCTCATATTCTAGGTATTTGCACATAAACGAGTGATTGCTGTTATCCCCAAAAGTTTTTGTCATGAGAGAAAAACAGATTAATGTGATGCTCACAACTTGATAAGCAAAATGATCTAAAAACATCATTCTCAAAGAGCTGATTCTTCTTCCATTGCGGTATATTTTGCAATAACGCCGGTTTCCTCCAACGTTGACTGTACCAACTAATATTTCTGGTGCTATGGGGGGAAAATACCACTGCCTCATAAAACAAGGCTTGATTTTTTTTTTTTAGCAAGTAACTCAAAGCTATTTTCAAAATCAGTGTTTCCCAACCATTCTCACATCATGGCACACCAAGAAAATTATGTCGACCCTGGGGTAAGTGGACAAGTCTGCTTGGGAAGAAGGTAACCAGCACAGGGACTCCAGCTGCCCCAACACCATCAGGCCACCCCAAGATGGAGGGGATAAATATCATGTCAGACCCCGTAACCCATGTTCAGCACATAAAGACTGTTCACGGAAGCCTGTTCCCAGAAGTAGGAATTAGGGAAGGAAAACGTGTACCATGTGAAACTGGAGGAAGCATCATCCACACTGCTGATATCCAGTAGAACACATCTGGTTCTTTATGGGCTCCATCGATCCCCTTGTTCATTATGCTACGTTTCAGCGCTACCCCATTCTGAATAACTCCATTCCTTTCTTTTCCCAAACAGATTGTGCATTTTCCTGCCTCTGTGAGGAAAGAACAGACTGTGATGCCTGATTGATCTGGGTTCAATATCAGTTCCGCGGCTTGTTTTACCAGCTCTGGGCATTGATGCTATCTCTAAAATGGAAATTGCACCATTCACATTAGAGGGTGATTGTGCAGATTAAATGAGCAAGCACATACAAAGGCTTTGGTAAGATACAGCAAATCTTTCTCTTCTCCCTCCGTGCCTTTGCTTATGTTGTTCCCACTGCCTCAAATGCTGTTCTCTGCTCAGTCTGCCCTTTAAGAACTGCTGCTTTCAGGAAGCCTTCCCTGATGCAAACGTTGCCTCCCTCAAACCCCTGCGGCACATTGTGGCTCTTTCAAAAGTACGTTTTAGCACGTTTTTCTGATACTAGGATAATTGTGGCCCATTTCTCCTCCCCCTACTCAACTGTGAAATCTTGAAGGCAGCAACATCGTCTTGCTCATCTTGATCCCCACCAAAACTTAGGCAATCAATAGACGGTTGTAGAATCTCATGGAATCAAAACGGTAAAGTAGCTGGCAAATACCCACAGTATATTTTTCATAGAGGATGCACATTATAGTCTGCAAATATCTGTCTAATGATATGCAGAGACGGTCAATGCAAGCCCTGGAGATGTATTTCGCACGGCACAAAGAAAACATTCTGAGGTTGAAATTGCACAAGCCGGTTGTACATCAAGACCTTCTGTAAAATAAAGGCTTTTAAACATAGGGATGGTGGCGGCTAGATAATCAGCGATTATAAACTCCAAAGTAAAGCAAATATTGTAGAACAGAGTCCTAGACTCAAAGAGCAATATGTATAAAATCCCTGTTCCTTAAATTCTCTTTAAGTACAAATCCATACTAAATACTAAGCTAAACCACTTTTGAAATGTTTAAGACGATGCATTTGCTTGTATTACAATATATACTGGTTTAAGTATATTTAGACAGCCTGTTTTCGCGTCAGTAAGTATGCGTGATCTATATACAGTGTTATATTTTATTCAGGTTCTCATGCTAAAGTATTTTTAAATAAGATGTATACGTGCAAAATAAATTACACATGGGCTTTCAAATAAGAATTTTTGTTATGAAAATTTGACAAATGCAAACAACCTTGCGAAGTTGAGCTACATTTATCAGCTAGAATTAGACACTTTAGGAAGAAAACCGAGGAATAAGAACTTCTTTTTAAAATAACGTCAGAACAAAGGGATTTTTTATATGAACTGCCTACTGAAGACCCACAGTTCCATTCTTTAGTCGGTGCTTCAGCCCTTAACACACAATTTAAAGAGTGATTTATCCCAAAAGCACAAGTTACGTTGTTAAAGGTTATCACACCAGGATACCCAAATGCCCCGATATAAAGTTGTAATACTAATAATCAGTTATAAGGATGTACGTTGTTTGTCTCAACAATTCCAAGGATGTAAGTTGTTTGTCTCTACAATTCCAAAGAGTTGGGGCCTTAGAAAATGTAATAGCTATATTTTCAAATATCCAGAGTATAGACACAACCATTAAAACAAGCTAACAACTGATTACTGAAGTAAACTTCCTCTCTTCAAGACAAGTATCAGAGATTCTATTGTTGCTGGGTTGTTTATATTAGCCAACACTTACAGCTACTAGGCCAAACACTTTATACACATTATCTGCACACTTAAAAAGCAAACACATGTTGACAGCCGAGAGGGGAAAAGACATAGGGGAGAGTGAACTAATATTTTCAAAATCAAGATGGGAAAGGAGGGGCAGATAAAGGTAATCTGGCCAGCTGGTGAGAGATACCGAGATGACTCTGTCCAGGGTGACTTTCCTACTATCCTGGATCTGACCCTCAGCTCTCAAAGGCCAGAAATTTTGACCCATGTATTCCTTCATTGAAGGCAGATCTATATAAGGAGGCAAATTCCAATCAGAGGGCTACTAGGTAAGTTGAACGTAGAGCAAAGGAGAAAGAAGTCTTTAGGGGTGTTTCATCCAGGCCCCAGGGAGGCCCAGAAAAGATCACAGGTCAAAGCCATAGGACATAGGAAACAGTATGTGCAAAAGCAAAGAGGAGTCAAAAAGTACAATGTGGTTCTGAAATCTCTCCTAAGTGCGGATCTGGGGCTGGCGGGAGCAAGGGAGCCTGAAGCAAAGGTGTGACGGAGGTGAGGTTACAACAATAGGCAGGGCCAAAATGCTAAGGACCTAGGACTTCGCCTCCATTGCAGTGAGGAGCTAGTTACTGTTTTTAAGCAAAGGACTGACTCCTCAGACTCTTCTGGAGTCTGGAGAAAAACAATAGTGAATGCAAGGGAAACAGAAGGCTGTTGTAGGTAGCCCCGGTGAAACGTCATACAAATCTGAATGAAGATATGATTGAGGGATGAAATGCCTTCACAGCACTGCTTATCTCAGAAAATGTGCTCTGAGTTGAAAACTACTGACTTCATTAAACATTATATTTGCTATTCAGTACTTGGTACTCAATACGTCTGAAATTTGGCATCAACCCATAGTTAAAAACAAACACTGTAATGCACTTGTTATTATTACATAAAATGTTTAGTGTTAGTGCAAGTCAGAAGCAAAATGAGAAAGAAGTTTGAAATTTAAATGACCAAACTGATTTTTATAAACTTTAATAACAAGCATGGGTCACATCCCCTATGAATAAAAATTAGTGTTGCCATTCATTAAAAAATTACCTCATAATTCTACTAAGCTTTCCCCCCTTTTTTATCCTCTATTTCCATGGATACTGTTAGCTGATTCATTTTATTGCTTCTCTAAGCCTTTTTTTTTCAATATATGAAATTTATTGTCAAATCTCTAAGCCTTTTAACACATTAAGTTTTCAGTTTTATTGAGAGATCACTGATTAATTTCTAACAATTAATAAAACAAAGTCAGACGAAATTTCCCAATTTTTATTTAATTGCCAAATAAAAATGTTTGAGCAACGACCGTTTAATCAAAAATTTAAAACTACCATTATCAAATATTTTTCAATGCAAAAAAACACTAAAATTAATATTTTAAGAATAAATCACATGTAGTGCATGTTGTGTATGATTATATGAGAATGACTATTAGAAGTCTCAAAAGAAAATATGAAAAAAGTCTCCAGTGTGTATGTCTACCAATGCTTGTTATGTATGTTTCTTGTAACAGGAGAAGTAGACAAATAAATGAGAAGTAAGAGCAGACTGAGGCAATATCTACACATACACATCAGTTTGTGAGGGGGAACATCGATTCAGCCAATCACCATTGACTGTAGTCAACTTCTTTCCCCTAGCCTCATTGGCAAACATAGATAAAACTTATGTTCTTTAAATTTTAGAATAGGGATAAGGCTCCCTATGTTAGAATGCAAGTCTCTTTGTTCTTATTCACATATAAGTTGTGAGAAAGGGCACACATGCACACACGCGTGCGCACGCACACACACACACACACACACACACACACAGATTTGACCTTGTCTTTAAAATCCAGACAAACTATTTACAAATGTGCATAGCAGCTTTATTCATGACAGTCAAACCTGAAAACAGCCTGGGTGTTCTAATAAGAGCATGAATAAACAAACTATGACATATCTATTCAGTGGAACACTATTCAGCGTTTAAAAGGGATGAACTATTGATATTGGCCAAAGCCATTGATAGAATCTCAAAAACATTATGCTGAGGGAAAGAACCCAGACACAGAAGAATACATACTCTTATGATTTCATCTCTATGGAGTTCTAGAAGAAAGAAAACTAATGTATGGTGGCAAAAAAAAAAAATCAGAACATTGGTGCCTGGGAGCAGAGAAAGAGGATTGACTGGGATATGGGAATGAGGAAACTTTCTGGGGACAATGGAAATATTTTATATCTTAATAGGGGTTAGGGCTGCACAGATGTGTGGGCTTTTCAAACATCAGTGAATTTGTGCATACAATTTAATTTTACATTTGTTTATTTAAAAATTCTACAAGTTTTCAAATTGAAAAAACTCAAGTATCAAACTCTAGTTAATGCTCTGCATGCTGAACCATTGAGGTGCAAATGTGCTGATGCCTACAATTTACTTTCTAATACATCAAACTTATGATGGATTGAATGAACAAAGGGATGGGCCAGTGGGTAGATATGTGATAAAACAAGTATAAGAAAATGTTCATGGTAGAATCCAGGGAATAGGTATGCCTGTAATTTATTGCTTCATACCTTCAACCCAACCCTTCTTGGCCCCATTTTGGGATTCTGGAGATGGATTCTGCAACTCATTCTCCTCTTTGCCAAGTAGTTTCTAGTCTTGCTCTGCCAATAGTGGGTGTGAGAAGGTGACAAGATTGGAGGTGGAAAAAATACTGCACTAATGTGAGAAATGATGATGCCTATAGTCAGCTTTTTCCTGGTTAGCAGTTTTATATTAAATTTCCTTGTTCAAAATTCTGACATGAGGTCATGATCTCATGATTCGTGCAATCGAGCCCCATGTTGGGCTCTGTGCTGATGGTGTGGAACCTGCTTGGGATTCTCTCCCCGCACCACCCCCCCCACCTTCTCCTGCTCGCTTGCACATGTATGCACTCTCTTTCTCTCTCTCAAAACAAATAAATAAATCACTATTAAAAATGTTTAAAAAATTCTGATGTAGTATCTGTCTCTTGACTGGGCATTCACTGATCAAGTAAGTGAGTATAAGGGTGCTCACGGTATTGCTGTATGTTCGAAATTTTTAAAAATAAAATGATGGGAAAATCAGATAAACAAGTATTGTGCTCTACTTCCAGATAATTCAGAAGAATGAAGGAAAATATTTTATGCAACGAGGAAAGACAGCAATATTTTTAAACAATCAAAATGGGAAGGGTGGTGACTTTACCAGTAACAAGTTAACATAAGGCTATAAGCTCATAGCAAACGCTTCCAAAAAGTCATGGCCAATGGGAAAAAAGAAGATCCTGATATTCTAGGGTGACATATCAAGGAATTTAACCCAATCACAACCTGCAGAGATAATACTGAGGGAAAAAGTGTTAATAAAAACTTGAGAATTCTTCCTGATACCCATCATCTGGTCAAAATCAGACTGATGAGATGGAGAGACAGCCCGGAGAAAAGCCAAGACTGAACTCTTGAGAGTCAAAGCCATTATTTACCGCCTTCAGAAATTCTTCAGTCATCCAGACAAGGGGAAAAAAGCATTTACAAAAGAGAAAGAAATATATTAGGCTGGCCTCACACTTCTCCGTAGCAGCATTCAACATAAAGGGATCTGGGGGAAAGAGAACCCTTATACAAACAACTTGATGATGAAATCTAGCCAAACAGAAGATGAATGGAGAAGTCAGGTAAACGGAAACACGACACTCAGTGCAGGAAGATAATAGAGCCATTTCTGGAATCCTGAGAGGGGGAGGAAACCATGGTGTAGAATTTTATAAACAGTCAAGTTGTCCTCTGTGCATAAAGGTAAAAGGCTGCTTCAAGCATGCACGCGTTCAAGTGCCGCCATGAGCCCTACCTGAAAAAATTAGTTTATAATGCAACCAGTCAGATAAGAGATTAATCCAAATATAGAATTTAAGGATGGAGACGCTGTGCCCACAAACTAATGGTAAGCACTGAATGCTTTTAAACAGAGTTAAAACTAACCAGTTATAGGAATTGGGATGTTTTGAAGTCAATTTAAATGCTAATAGCCTTAACAATAAAAATAAGTAACAAATATTGTCTAAAAATCCCCCATGGAACTTAAGAACATTTTAAAAATAATACTTGAATGTATATTTTTTGCTTAACCTTGACAATTTTTTCAATTTGACTCTGATGTCTTTTTCTTCTACTAAATTCAGGTTAACTTCAACATACTCCTTTTAAATTTAAAATTAATATAGTATAATCCTAAATTTATAAAACTATTTCATGCATCTATCTAGTCACCAAGTCACTTGTATATTTGCATGGGGAGTTGGAACGATGGAATGATGTTCACTAATGTTAATGGTGGTCGTTTCTGGGTAATGGGCTTTGAGGTGACTTCTTCCTTTTTTGTATTTTTGTATTGTTTGATTTTTTAAAAATAAGCAAACATTTGCTGATAAAGTCAAGTCAATTGATAAATGGGAAAATAAAACACATAGAGACAGGATTGCTAAACCAATAACCTATCAATAGACAAACATGAGAAGGAATGTTCAAATCCCATCAGAGAACCTGCTGTAATTAAGCATCAGTTTACAAACAATTCAGGTGTTAATTATAAATCATTCTCATCAATTCGCAGAAAATAATGGACTCTACAGGACAAGACAATAGTTAGCTGGCCAATGTAGCTACTGTGTGTATGAAAAAATAACGAAATTCTGTTTTTTTAAAAACTATCTTATAAATGGGAGTTTTAACAAATTTAAAACTCTCTTCATCCAAATTGGTGAAAACTTGCCTAATTGATGTCACATTTGTTATTTAAAGAATGCCATTAATCCACATATGAAATTTATCATTGTTTTCAACTTCCAATCAAAATATCAAATGGATTCTTGAGCCATAACGTATCTTATTTTCCTTCATAATGGTGTTTTACATTCTATCAAGCGAATATCAGCTTACTTCCTCTCCATTTGCCAAAACCTCATTTTAAATCGTTTCAAGACCTGTGGTCTTCAGTATTGATGCCATGCATTTCCAACAACTGCACAGAGATTTTTGTCTATGTGTTTTTATTCCTTCATTTGCTAAATAATTTCTGTGGAGTCATCTAAACGTGGGCAAATCAGAAAACTTCAGTTCAGGGTGCAATTATGCCCAATTTCATTAAATTACTTTTGGCAAATGGTGCTGGCTTTTCACAACAGTTTTCAAACATCTAATAAGTAATTGCTTGTAATTGTGCCATTGTCTCATGGTGAAAGGAAAGAACAGACGCTGCAGTGTTGCTGAACCCCTCCATTTGTGTTGTACCGCAATGCTTTCTGGCCGCACGATTCCTCCTGGCTGTCATGCTGTGGAAATTGCAGGGGGTTATTGCATAGGCTTTTAACTCATGAAGAAGAGCCAAGAGGAAAAAGGAATGGAATCACATAAATTAGTCCTGGCAGCCAAACTCTTGTTTCTCCTCTTACCTGACAGGGCAGCTCCTGCCCGCCACGGAAGGGCCCGGCACCTTCTTTGGAATCTTGGGTACTTAGTAGCCTTAATTAATTTCCATCCCTTAAATTGGTACGCTGCAAGAAGATTCCCTCACCACGTGAGGTGATGGTTAGACCCAAAGGTCACTTGCCTTCCTGATCCTTTTCAGGAAAAGGAAGTACCATAACCGTCTCACGAGCTGGTATTTCAAGCTATGCACGGGATAATTCATGTGTTCATTCATTGATCAAGTATTTGTTGAGTACCTAGTACATACAAGGCACTGATCTAGTCCCTAGGAATACAGAGGTAGATAGACAAGGGTCCCATTTTCAAAGAGCTTACATTTTGCTAGGGGTAGATAAGCAACTAACTATATAATATGTCAGATTGTGTGTAGTATTATGAAAAATAAAGCAGGATAAGGAGGCTAGAGAGAGACTGTTGTGGGAACAGGGGTGTTCAGAGATATGCTAGCTATTGAATGGACACAAATAATTTATTGCAACCTATTTAAAAGTATTTCCTAATGCACACTGGAAATGGGAGACATTTCTTCCATGTTAGGCAACAGGAGCTCCAAATCATATTCCTTCCATGTTATCTTCATTCAAAGTGATCTCTCCCCTCAGAATTGGCATGGTCATTCACTTAAAGCCCTTGCCTGATGCTTCGTAGAACAGTTATTTCTGTGCAGCTAATGTCCCCTACTAAATAGGAATCACTTTGACATCAAGGACTGTGCTTTATTCATCTTAGCATCTCTTATGGGTTGAATTGAATCCCCCCAAAAGGATATGTTGAAGTCCTAACCCCTACTACCTCCGAATGCAGCCTTATTTGGAAACAGAGTCTTCAGAGAGGTCATCGAAATGAGATTAGAGTGATCCCTAATCCAATATGACCGGTGTCCTTACACGAAAGAGAAATTTGCACACAGAAACAGACATGCACACAGGGAAGACCCTTTGAAGACACTCAGGGAGAACGACATGTAAAGATGTAGGATTGCAGTGACGTATCTACAAGCCCAAGAACGGCAAAGGTCGTCAGCCAAACACCAGAAACTGGAAAGAAGCAAAGAAAGATCCTCCTCTAGCACCTTCAGAAGAAGTATAGTTCTGTTGATTTTGGACTCTAGCCTCCAGAACTGTGAGAGAATACATTTTTGTTGCTCTAAGCCACGCAGTTTGTGGTACGGTACTTTGTTACAGCAGACCAGACACACTAAAATAGTGTCACCCTAAGGCCTTATGAATGAACAGCGAATATTGATGAATAAATAAATGAAGTATACTATAAGAAATTTTGTGTACACTTTACAAGTGACAAAACTAGGGCATAAATATAATTGAACTCTGTATGTGACACGGGATGTGGATTGGGTTGACCTTCAGAGCTTAGCTATTTCTATAACAGAGAAGTAAGGTTTTGTGATAGTGTCCCTTTTCCTTAATGAACAATATTCCTTTACCTTTCTATAGTTTAGTCCAGTAAGGGCTATGTGTGTAAGGCCTCTACCTTACCTGGAAAAGAAGAAATGGAAATCAAAGCGCAGAGATGATTACTTGGAGATGACCTCACATTTCAGGCCACCTAAAGGAATCAAGCCTCAGCGCCTGGCTGAACGTGTAATATTGGAAAGTAATCTTACAGTCTAGAAGGCACTGGTGCAAAACCCAGTCCTAGCCCTGCAACCCTCTCAATGTAGATTATGGGTAATTCTACCTTGAGCATTTACCCAGAAACAAATCACTTGGGAAAAACCCTGTTCTGGATCTGAGCACGTCCTTCTGGTAAAAGTCAAACAATTCATCTCACGTTTAGTAATACCTTGATCTTGTTTAGCATCTAGAATAGCAACCCAACACATGCCCAAATGACATTAGGGAATCAGTGTACTGTAATATTAAAAATCATGGGATTTAGGGTTTTTTCCCCAGTTTTATTGACAATCGATAAAAATTGTACATATTTAAGGTATACAACATGATTTTTGATATATGTATACATTGTGAAATGCTTACCACAATCAAGCTAATTAACATATCGATCACCTCACATAGCTTACTTTTTTGGTGAAAACAATTATCTGCTCTCAGCAACTTTCAGGCATAAAATACAGTGTTGCTTACTACAGTTACCATACTGTACATTGAACCTCCATAACTTATTTGTCCTACGTGTTTAAAAACTTTGTACATTTGACCAGCATTTCTCCATATTTTCCAGCTCCCAGCCCCAAGTAACCACCACTCTATGGTTTAAAGAGTTCAACTTCTTCAGATTCTATATTTAAGTTAGTTCAAGCAGTATTTGTCTTTCTGTGTCTGCCTTACTTCACTTAGCATAATGTTCTCCAGGTTCATTCATGTCACAAATGGAAGAATTCCCTTCATTTTTATAAATAAATAATATCCATTGCATATCTATACCACATTTTCACTTTCCATTCATCCTTTGATGGACACTTTGTTTCCATATCTAGGTTTCCGTGAATTATGCTGAAATGAACATCAGAGTGCAGATATCTCTTTGAGACACAAATTTTGTTTCCTCCAATGTGCATTCAGAAGTGTGATTGTAGATCATATGGTAGTTCTAATTTTAATGTTTTGATGAACCTTCATACTGTTTTCCATAGTGGCTGTACCAATTTGCATTCCCACCAACAGTGTACAAGGATTCCCTTTTCACCACATCTTTGACAGCACTTACCTTTTATCTTTTAGATAATAGGCATTCTAACAAATGTAAGGTGATATCTCATTACAGTTTTAGTTTGCATTTCCCTGATGATTAACGATGGTTAGCACTTCTTAATATACCTATGGGCCATTTGTATGTCTTCTTGAACAAAATGTCTATTCGGGTTTATTTCTCAGTTTTAAATTAGGATCTTTCTTTCTTTCTTTCTTTCTTCTTTCTTCTTTTTGTGATAATGAGTCGCTTGGGTTCCTTATACATTTTGGATGTTAACCCCTTATTTTATATATGGTTTGGGAATATTTCATCCTATTCCCCAGGTTGTCTCTTCACTTTTTTGATTGTTTCCTTTGCTGTGCAAAAGCTTTTTAGTGTGATGCAATTTCATTTGTCCATTTTTGTATTTGTTGCCTGTGGTTTTAGAGTCATATCCAAAAATCATCACCCAGACCAGTGTCAAGAAGCTTCTTCTGTGTTTTCTTCTAGTAATCTTACAATTTCAGGTCTTAACATTTAAGTGTTTAATCCATTTTGACTTTATTTGTGTATATAGTGTGAGATAAGGGTCTAATTTAATCCTTCAGCACGTGGACTTACAAATTTCCAAAATTTGCATCTGTATTGGAGATCAGTTGACTAAAAATGTGTGGAGTTCTTTCTGGTTTCTATTCTGCTCCATTGGTCTATATGTCTGCGTTTTTTTTTTTTTAAGTTTATTTATTTTGAGAGAAACAGAGACAGCATGAGTGGGGGAGGAGCAGAGAGATTGGAAGAGAGGAACCCAAGTAGGCTCCGTGCTGCCAGCACAGAGTCCGATGGGGGGCTTGACCTCACAAAACCACAAGAGCATGACCTGAGCCAAAACGCTCAGTTGGACACTTAACCAACTGAGCTACCCAAGCACCCGTTTATGTCTGTCTTTATGCCAGTACCATACTATTTAAGTTACTATAGCTTTATAGTGTATGTTAAAATTAAGCTATGTGGACTTCTGGAAAAAAGAGCAGAGTAGGAGGATCCTAGGCTCATGGAGGGATCATGGTCCCATGGATACACCTAGATAACACCCACATCAGAGTGTTTATTTTCAAATGACTGGAAGACTGGCAGAACAGATGGACCCTCCACAGCTAACTGTAGAGAAGAGGCCACATAGAAGAGGGTAGGAAGGACAGAGATGCAGTCAGGAGCCAAACCAAGCCATGGAAATGTCCACAGGAAGGAGGGGTGCCGTGGGCACAGAGAGAGCAGTGGAGCAAATCCCACCCCAGGAGCCCTGGGCACACCAGGCAAGGGGATCCGCACTGGGAAGATAAATCCCCATAACATTTGGCTTTCAAAAAAACCCCAGGAGCCTAACTTAGCAACTTCTTGCATTCAGTGGGGCTTAATATCTGGCACTTTAAAAACCAGCCACTCAGCTCTGGGAGAGCTGGGGGGCCAATATGAAATCGAGTCCCCACCCTTAAAGAGAAAGCCCAGCAAACAGCCCTGCTAAGATACAACATAGAAGCAGCAGTTTGAGGGGCTCCTGGGTGGCGCAGTCGGTTAAGCGTCCGACTTCAGCCAGGTCACGATCTCGCGGTCCGTGAGTTCGAGCCCCGCGTCGGGCTCTGGGCTGATGGCTCAGAGCCTGGAGCCTGCTTCCGATTCTGTGTCTCCCTCTCTCTCTGCCCCTCCTCCGTTCATGCTCTGTCTCTCTCTGTCTTAAAAAAAAATAAAATAAACGCTGGAAAAAAAAAAAAAGAAGCAGCAGTTTGACAAATACCTGGGGTATACAGAAAGGAGATTTATTTACTAATCTCAGAGCATGTGCTAAAGGGACAGGGATCTTTGGTAGACTCTTCCAAGAACAAAAGAGCTGGCATGCACCATTTCACTCCCCTGCCACCTGGGTTAGATACACAGACACCTCCAGGAACCACCACAGCACAAACGCTCTCCGTCTGGTTTGCTAACAGTGCACCCCACCCCTGCACTCGTCTGTGAATCTGCCTCCACCATTCTGACCTGGGCAGGAGTTTTTCCGCAGCTGCAGGTCCCCTCCAACAGCCAACCTACCCAAACCTTACTAACACAACAAACAATCAACAAAACTAAAAGACAACCTACTGAATGGGAGAAGACATTTGCAAATGACCTATCTGATAAAGGCTTAGTATCCAAGATATATAAAGAACTGATACAAGGCAACACCAAAAACACCCAAAGCATCCAATTATAAAATAAGAAGACATGGACAGGCATTTCTCCAAAGACATACAGATGGCCAACAGACACATGAAGACATGTTCAACATCACTCATCCTCAAAAGAAATTCGAACCAAACCACAATGAGATACCACTTCACACCTACCAGAATGCCTGAGATCAAAAACACAAGAAACAACAAGCCTTGGAGAGGATGTGAAGAAATAGGAACCCTCGTGCACTGGTGGTGGGAATACAAATTGGTGCAGCCAGTATGGAAAACAGTATGGAGGTTGCTTAAAAAGTTAAATGTAGAACTACTCTACGATCCAGCAATTGCACTACTGGGTATTTACCCCCCAAAAAACAAAAACACGAATTCAAAGGAATACATGCACCCCTATGTTAACAGTATTTACGATAGCCAATTTATGGAAGCAGCCCAAGTGTCCATTGATAGATGAACGGGAAAAGAATGGAAAAAGAAGAAGTGGTATATATACACATAAGATCATAGAACTATTATTCAGCCATGAAAAATGAAATCTTGCCATTTGCAACAAAATGGATGGAGCTGGATTGTATTACACTACGCCAAATAAGTTCATTGAAGAAAGACCAAATATATGATTTTCCAGAGAGGAGGTAGGTGGTGGGATGGGTGAAATAGGTGAAGGGGATTAAGAGTACATTTGCTGTGGGGCGCCTGGGTGGCGCAGTCGGTTAAGCGTCCGACTTCAGCCAGGTCACGATCTCACGGTCCGTGGGTTCGAGCCCCGCGTCAGGCTCTGGGCTGATGGCTCGGAGCCTGGAGCCTGTTTCCGATTCTGTGTCTCCCTCTCTCTCTGCCCCTCCCCCGTT
The DNA here is from genome assembly GCF_022079265.1 of Lynx rufus. Taxonomy (NCBI): domain Eukaryota; kingdom Metazoa; phylum Chordata; class Mammalia; order Carnivora; family Felidae; genus Lynx; species Lynx rufus. The sequence goes on along the minus strand of NW_025814833.1, from coordinate 32,655,230 downwards.
CATGCTCTGTCTCTCTCTGTCCCCAAAATAAATAAACGTTGAAAAAAAAAATTTAAAAAAAAAAAAAAGAGTACATTTGCTGTGATGAGCACTGAGTACTGTACAGAATTCTTGAATCACTATGTTGTACACCTGAAACCAATATGATATTGTATTAAGTATTCTGAAATTAAAATTAAATAAAAGACAGAGATGGCTTAAAACAGAAAAACATTAATTAAATTAAATTAAATAACTAATTCCAGCAGTGCGATGCCTCCAGTTCTGTTTTTCTCATTCAAGACTGCTTTGGCTATTCAGGGTCTTTTGTGGATTCATATGAATTTTAGGATTGTTTTATCAATTTCTATGAAAAATGCCATTGGAATTTGATAGAGCTGTCACTGACCCTATAGATTGCTTTGGGTAATATGGACATTTTCAAAATGTTAATTCTTCCAATTCACGTACATGGGGTATCTTTCTATTTATTTGTGTCTTTTTTGCTTTCTCTCATTAATGTGTTATAATTATCAGTGTATACACCTTTCACCCCTTGGTTAAATGTATTCCTAATATTTTATTATTTTCAATACTATGATAAGTAGGATTGTTTTCTTAATTTCTTTTTTGGATAGTTCACTGATATTGTATAGAAATGCAACCGACTTTTGCATGTTTATTTTGGATCCCGCAACTTTTACTGAATTTGTTTATGAGTTCTAACAAATTTTGGTGATGTCTTGAGGATTTTCTACATGTAAGATCCTGTAATCTGCAGAAAAAAATAATTTTACTTCTTCCTTTCTGATTTGGATGCCTTTTATTTCTTTTTCCTCCCTAGTTGATCTAACCAGGACTTCCAGTACTGTGTTGATTAGAAGTGGCATGAATGGGGATCATTGTCTTGTTCCTGATCTAACAGGAAAAGCTTCCAGCTTTTTACCACTGAGTGTAAGGTTAGCTGTGAGCTTTTGATATGTGGCCTTTATTAATTTGAGATACATTCATTCCATACCTAATTTGTCGAGAATCTTACATGATAGGATGTTGTGTTTCGTCAAGTGTTTTTCTCTATCGAGATAATCATATTATTTTTATCCTTCATCTGTTAATGTGGTATATCACATTTATTGATTTGCATGTGCTGGAACATCCTTCCATTATAGGGGTAAATCTCACTTGATCGTGACCTATGATCCTTTCAATATGCTGTTGAATTCAGTTTGCTCGTATGTTGTTGAAAACATTTGCACCTATGTTCATTAGGGATATTAGCCTGCAATTTTCTTGTCTTGTAGTGCCTTGTCTGTCTTTGGTATGAAGGTAATGCTATTCTCATAAAATTACTTTGGAAATGTTCCCTCCTCTTCAATTTTTTGGATGAGTTTGAGAAGGATGGACATTAATTCTTACTTAAATATTTAGTAGAACTCACTAGTGAAGCCATTTGATCCTGACCTTTTATATCCATTGGTAAGTTTTTTTATTACTGTTTCAATCTCCTCATAGGTTATTGGGTGGTTCAGACTTTCTTATTTATGGTTCAGTTTTGGTATGTTATATATTTCTAGTAATTTATTTATTTCTTCTACGTTATCCAGTTCTATGGTATATAATTGTTCATAGTAGTCTTTTATAATCCTTTCTATTTTTATAGCATTAGAAATAATGTTTCCTCTTTTATTTATAATTTTATCTATTTGAGTCCTTTTTCCCCTTAGTCTTGATAAAATATCGTCAATTTTGTTGGTCTTTTCAAAAGAGAAAAAAAAGCTCTTAGTTTCATTGAGATTTTCCTTTTTTAAAAATTTTTTTTAATGTTTATTTATTCTTGAGAGAGAGAGCCAGAGCATGAGCGGGGGAGGGGCAGAGAGAGGGAGGGAGACACAGAATCCGAAGCAGACTCCAGACTCTGAGCTGTCAGCACAGAGCCCGACGTGGGGCTCAAACCAAGAAATCATGACCTGAGCCGAAGCTGGCCACTTACCTGAATGAGCAAACCAGGCGCCCCACATTGATATTTTTCTATTTTCTTTCTAGTCTTTACTTATTTCACTGTAATCTTTATAGTTTCCTTCTTTCTCTCTTCAGGCTTAGTTTGTTCTTTTTGTTTTTGTTTTTGTTTTTATTTTTTTGTTCCTTGAGGTATAAGTTAGGTTGTTTATTTAAGATCTTTCTTCTTTCTTAATATGGGCACATATTGCTATAAACATCCTTCTCCCTCTTTGGTATGTTGTGTTTGTATTTTATGTTTCAAAAATTTTTTAATTTCCCTTTTGATTTCTTCTTTGACCCACTGAATGTTCACAAGTATGTTCTATAATTTCCACATATTTGTGAATTTTTCCATTTTTCTCCCATTATGGTTAGAAAAGATTCTTGATATGATCTGTCTTCTTAAATCAGTTAAGATTTATTCTGTGGCCTTAAATATGATCTCTCCTGGATAATATCCCATATGCCTTTAAGAAGACTGAGTATTGTGCTAAGGTTGAACGGAATATTCTGTATGTCCATTAGGTTCATTTTGTCAATACTGTTGTTCAACTCCAGTGTTTCCTTTTTGTTTTTCTATCTGAAAAGTCAATCCATTGTTGAAGGTGAAGTATTGAAGAACCCTACTATTATTATATTGCTGCTAATTCTCCCTTCATATATTTTAATATTTGCTTTATATATGTAGGTGCTCAAATATTGGGTACATACATATCTGTATTTGTGATATCATCCTGAGATGATTTGATCCTTTTATCATTATATGATCTCCTACTTTATCTCCTGCAATTTACTTAAAGTCTATTTTGCCTGATGTAAGAATAGCCACTCCAGTTCTCTTTTGATTACTATTATCCAACCCTTCACTTTCAGTCTGTGTGCATCCTTAAAGCTGAGTGTTTGTAAGACGTGTATGGATGGGTCTTCTTTTTTTTTAATTTATTCATGTACACTATGTCTTTTGTTTGGGAGAATTTAATCCATCTGCATTTAAAGTAATTATTGACAGGTGAAGACTTATTGCCATTTTGTTACTTGTTGTCTAGCTGTTTTGCAATTACATTGTTCCTTCCTCACTTCTTACTGTCTTCTTTTGTAATTTGATTTTTTTTTTGGTTATAGTATGCCCTGATTCCTTTCTTTATATATTTTGTGTATCTATTACAGATTTCTTATTTGTGTTTACCATGAGGCTTAAATAACACAATGTATAATTATAATATTAATTCAAGCTGAAAACAAAAACTTCAAATACTGATATTCTATCCTTTATTTCCCACACACACTTTGTTATTGATGTCACAATTCACATCTTTTTATATTGTCTGTCCATGAACAAATTACTGTAGTTATGGTTTTTTTTATACTTCTTTCTTTCAACTTTTATACTAGTGTTGAAAGTGACTTATTCACTATCACCACATTATTAGAGTATTCTGAATTTTATTGCATACTTACCCTTACCAGTAAGTTGTATTATTTCATATGTTTCCATACCACCAATTATTCTTTCAAATGTTTTCATACTACTCTGCAACTGCATCATTTCATATAAAGGGACTTTTGAGTTTTGCAGTCTGTCCATGTGAGTTTTATTTCTGACTTATCAAGTATATGTAATTCCGAGAAGATTTTTATATTTTCATATAAGTAATTGGCTAGGAAGTATCTCCCTTCCAACTATCCTCTGAGACATTTACTTTCTAAGGTACTGATTTCAGGAAATGAAGGGAAAATTCTTATCGATAAAATAGAATGGTTTTCATAGGCAGAACACAGTGACATGGAATTTAGGTAGGTACTGTCGGGGATCAGATCTCTCTCAGCCAAGGAGAGCAGGCTGTCTATACCAAAAACTGTGCCATAATTAAGTACTTGGTCTCTAGGAAGAGTACCAGCAAGGGCAAGGATTGTCCATAGGATAAAAGTCATAATATGGTTGAATAGAAAAGAACCTTTAGAGGCTGCAAAGCGAATGTGGCAAGGAAAATGTTCAGTGTTTCATAGGAAGTGCTATGGAGTACATATATTTCCATCATCAGTTTGCACCTTAATCAAGAAGGGGGTTATTTTCCTACTCAAAGGAGCTAAAAACATTTCTCCAATCACTGTAATTCACCAGAACATCTAAATAAAAGAATTAGCACTGGGTAAGTTTTAGGCTACTGAACGTCAGATTGGAGTGAGACAAATAAAGATTACAAACGGACACAAATAGGAGAGAACCCATTTCCCAGTAGGCAGTAATGCAGACTGCATTTCTTAAAGATACATTACTCAGTTCTCATCACAGTAAGTATACTCTTAATCTTCTTGATCTATTTCACCCTCCCCCACTCAACTCCCCCTGGCAACCACCAGTTTGTTCTCTGTATTTAAGAGCCCATTTTTCTGTTTGTCCCTTTTTTGTTTGTTCATTTTGCTGCTTAAATTACACATGTGAGTGGAATCATATGGCATTTGTCTTTATCTGACTATTTCATTTAGCATTATACCCTCTAGGTCCATCCATGTTGTTGCAAATGGCAAGATTCCATTCTTTTTTATGGCTAATAGGCCAGTGTGTGTGTGTGTGTGTGTGTGTGTGTGTGTGCGCGCGCGTGTGTGTGTGTGAGTGTGTGTGTGTATCTCACCTCTTCTTTATCCGTTTGTCTATCAGTGGATACTTGAGTTTTTTCCATACCTTGACTATTGTTAATAGTGCTGCAATAATCATAGGGGTGCACATATCTTTTCAAATTCATGTATTTGTTTTCTTTGGGTAAATACTTAGGAGTAGAATTACCAGATCATATTGTAACTCTATTTTAATTATTTTTGAGAAACCTCTATACTGTTTTCCACAGTGGCTGCACCGATTTGCATTCCCACCAATGGTGCACAAGGGTTCCTTTTTCTCCACACCCTCACCAACACTTGTTATTTCCTGTCTTTTTGATTCTACTCATTATGACAGGTGTAAGGCAATATCTCATTGCGGTTTTGATTTGTATTTCCCTAATGATTAGTGACGTTGAGCACCTTTTCATGTGTCTATTGGCCATCTATATGTCTCCTTTGGAAAAATGTCTATTCATGTCCTCTGCCCATTTATTAACCAGGTTACTTGTTTCTTTGTTGTTGTTGTTTTTTGGTTTTTGGTTTTTGGTTTTTGGTTTTTTTGGTGTTGAGTTGTGTAAGTTCTTTATATTTTTGGGTATCAACTCCTTATCAGAGATATCATTTGCAATCTCTTCTTCCATTCAGTAGGTTGCCTTGTTATTTTGTGGATGGCTTCCTTCATGTGCAAAACCTTTTTATTTTGGAGTAGTCTCAAGAGTTAATTTTTCCTTTTATTTATTTTGCCTGAGGAGACATATCTAGAAAAACGTCGCTAAGGTCAATGTCAAAGAAAATCACTGCCTATGTTTTCTTCTAGTAATTTTATGGTTTCAAGTCTCACATTTAGGTCTTTAATCCATTTTGTGTTTGGTTTTGTGTTTGGTGTAAGAAAGTGGCCCATTTTCATTCTTTTGCATGTCACTGTCCAGTTTGCTATCTGTATAATGAAGAAGTTGGGGAGCTGCCTTAACAACGCAGTGACAAACATTCTGTATCCAAAGTAAACTTCAATAAAGGTAAAAATGTAAGAATTTTCTGCAAAAAATAATATGGACCCTGAGTGAAAATGACATGCTAACAAGGACATGCACAGAAATTAACTCCATAAATATTCGTTGAATGAATGAATGAGGAAGAAGTGGGAATATCAGGTGCCATCCATTGGGGGAGTTGAGAAGAGTAGAAAGAAGCAAGGGAAATGAGGTGAGAGGAAATGTAGAGTTCATTTCTTAGGTGCCTAAAAAGACCTCTTTTTAAATTTTTGTGATGTTTAGTTACTTTTGAGAGAGAGAGAGAGTGGAGGAGAGGCAAAGAGGGAGGGAACACAGAATCAGAAGCAGGCTCCAGGCTCTGAGCTGTCAACACAGGGCCTGACATGGGGCTCAAACCCAAGAGCCACGAGATCATGACCTGAGCAGAATTTGGAAGTTTAACCGACTGAGCCACCCAGGTGCCCCAAAGAAGACCTATTTTTTAAAATTTACTTATGTGCTGGCTGTGGGGCTCGATTTTCCCTCAAAAGACCATACCCTGTGCAGGGCATATAGATTATCTGGTAACAATATTCCATTTGCCCTTTTTATTCAAGTTCTCCAGCAGTATTAAAGGCATGCTTTGTCCTCAAGGTCAACTCCATTAGCCCAGACGGAAAGAAACTTGAATAAGCAAAGTAAGTGAGAAAACCTTTTACACATCAGTCAAATCCTACTTACTATTGAGAAAGACCAATTAACCTGTTTCTTCCATTTTTACTAAGACTAAGGGTGGAACTGGTCATCTATCATGAGAAAGCCAATTTTAATAGCATAGCCAGCCAGATTATAAATGGCTTACAATGTACTAGATGGCCTGTTTCTTAAGAGATCGTCCTTAAAATTGTGTATGAATATACTCTTTGACCAAGAGATAATACTTTCAGGAAAGACACACTGACAAATACACGAAAAGATATACACAAGGCTATTCATTGCAGTGGTATTTATAAAAGCAAAAGGCTGGACACAACCCAAAATGTCCATCAATGGGATACTGTTTGAATAAATTATATTATTTCATGTAAGGTGAAAAGTGTGCATATTATGCTATATTTAGCTAAGAAAGGTAGAGGGACCTATTTTCATGCCCCAAATCAAAGAAGCTATAAAAGACTACTGAGGCTCTGACCAAAGATAGAAAAATGTGGGCATCAATTATAATAATAATTTTGATGGATTAAAACACATGAAATATGTTTAAATCCATGACTTCATAGTCATTTTTAAAACAATCATTGTTCAACCTTTGGAGGATGCTATGGAATTAATTCATGTGTATTGGCTTATATTTCAAAAGAGACAACATAAACCAAAAACTCAAAAAATGTTTGAAGAAGAAAGGAATAACATAAAGGTTACAGGCATACAAACTGTATTTCTTTGAATATGCCTTCATTTGTAGATTTCACTTTACCTAATTATCTTTTAAGTTTTTATTTAAATTCCAGTGAGTTAACATCCAGGGTAGTATTAGTTTCAGGTGTACAATACAATGATTCGACGTTTACAGAATTATTTTTACATAATTTTTAGAAGTTAAATCCAAATAATGCAGTCTCTAAAGTTTGAAAGCAAAGTGAAACATATGAATCTAGCTATGTATCAGGTGGTAGCAAGATAATATGTAGAATTATTTCAAGAGGCTTTTAAAAAATTACCCCCAATTTTTTCCAAAACCGTAACAATATATAATTAACCTGAGAAATTACATTTACTATCTTAGTTCTAGATTGTTATTGAGACTGTGGTATGTGTATTGTAGGACAAAGCAGACCAATATGTCAGTGTCCTCGGGAAGTAGAATTTTCAGTGTGAAAGAATGGAGATACAGATCAAAGAGGCTAACTAAAACTTCTGTAATCTTGAATTTGCATATCAGTGTGAACCCATGATGCAATGTGCCTTAGAGAAAAATATTTCCTAGTTCTGTCTTCTAAAATGTCCTAGAAACAGTAATCACCATAATAGCATCAAAGACCCTGAGCATCTAGATTATGGTTTTCAAACAGTATTTCCCACTAAAGGAAAGCAGAGATCCTTGGAAAGACAGATTACAAGTCTGAGAATGAAAGTGAACATTCACTCCCAGTGAACCTGGGAGACATTGTCATACAAGACAGTAAGGAAGCTACCAAAGGTTACTGGGGTTGTGTTGGAAAAACTCAGGTACTCATTGAACAGGTTGCCTCTGGCCAAAGATGGGACAGTTTGAGCCTCAATAAGAATAATCATTTCAATGGATTAAAATATATTTAACCCATATGTTTAAATCCATGTGTTCATAATGACAATAAAGAAACCACTCTGGTATATTTTAAAGGACATCAGGGAGCCAACTCCTTCTTCTGAAACAATGAACCACTGACCCTCTCCTTTCCTAAACGAATTGTCCTATTGGGTAAATAGAAGACGAGGAAAAAGTTTCCTTCACAGAAGTGTTCCGGCTAATAAATGAAGAAGAAAAGATAGAATATCACCATTTTGCAGCCTTACAGTAAAGTAATTGATATATAATCATCAATGGATGTGGTCATCACAAAACGACAAACAGCCTAACAAAGTTCAAGATGGCATACTCTATCTACAATTGCACAATTGCACAATTACAGTCCTAGGTTTTTACCAGAGAAGTTCTTGCACAAGAGTACGGGCAGACATGTACAAAAATGTCCATAGCAGCACTATTTTGAGAAAAAAACGAATGACAATCTAAATATCCATAAACAGTATAAAGAATAAATAGTGGTACAGTCTTTTCTGTGAGCAGCAACTTTATTTTTTTGTTCAATTTTAAATTTCGATTCCAGTATAGTTAGCATACAACGTTATATTAGTTTCAAGTGTGGGTACAATATAGTGATTCAACAAGTCTCATGCTCATCCTGGTATGTGCACTCTTTTATCCCCAGCACCTATTTAACCCATCCCCCCACCCACCCCCCCTCTGGTAACCATCAGTTTGTTCTCTATAGTTAAGAATCCATTTCTTGGTTTGTTCCTCTCTTCTTTTTTTTCTCCTTTGCTCATTTGTCTTGTTTCCTAAATTCCACATATGAGTGAGATCGTAGGTAGTTCTCTTTCTCTGACTGGCTTATTTCACTTAGCATTATACTCTCTAGATCCATCCATGTTGTAAATGGCAAGATTCCATTCTTTTTATAGCTGAGTAATATTCCATTATATCTATATATATCTGTATATCACCTCTTCTTTATCCATTAATCTACCAATGGATAATTGGGTTGCTTCCATAATTTGGCTATTGTAAATAATGCTGCTATAAACATTGGGTGCATGTATCCCTTCGAATTAGTGTTTTCATATTTGGGAGGTAAATACTCAATAGCATGATTACTGGATCATAGGATAGTTTCATTTTTAACTTTTTGAGGAACCTCCATACTGTTTTCCATAGTGGCTGCACCAGTTAGCATTCCCACCAACAGTACACAATGGTTCCTTTTTCTCTACATCCTCTCTAAGACTTGTTTCTTGTGTTTTTGATTTTAGCCATTCTGACAGGTGTGAGGCGGTATCTCATTGTGCTTTTGATGTGCGTTTCCCTGATGATGAGTGACATTGAGCATCTTTTCGTGTGTCTGTTGGCTGTCTGTATTTCTTCTTTGTAGAAATATCTGTTTATGTCTTCTGCCCACTTTTAACCTGATTATTTGTTTTTTGGGTGTTGAGTGGTATAAGCTTTTTATATATTTTGGATACTAACGCTTTATCAGATATGTCATTTGCAAATGTCTTCTCCCATTCACTTAGGTTGTCTTTTAGTTTTGTTGGTTGTTTCCTTTGCTGTGCAGAACTTTTTATTTTGGCGTAGTCCCAATAATTTGTTTGCTTTTGTTTCCTTTACCTCAGAGGCATACCTAGAAAAAAGTTGCTATATCCAGTGTCAGATAAATTAATAGTGGTGTAGTCTAACAATGAAATACAGTATCACAATGAAAATAAATGAACTACAACCATACACAACATAGAATTCAGGAGGGGAAAAAGAAAAACACAGAAGAGTACGTTCAATGTGATTCCGTTTACATAAAGGAAAAAAAAAGTCAAATTAAACAACACATGGGTTTTAGGATATAGACATTTGTGGTATAATGATCAAATGATGCAAAAATGTAATTAATGAAAGTCAGAATAGTATCCCAGGGTGGGTGTTGGGGGCATATGACATTGGGAACATACATTCGAGTGACTTCAAATGCCCTGGTAATTTTTTTATTTCTTAAATTGGATGAAGGTATATTTGTTTTCATTGAATTATTGTTTAAATAGTGTTTATATACACTATACATTACATATGTGTGTGTGTCTATAAATAGACATATACAAAAACAGCTTACATAATGGCTCGGATAACATTTGTAGAACAAACATTTGAAAAGGAAAAGAATTTGACTCTAAAAAATTAAGTAAGGTACATAAAAGTAAATAATTAAAGGGAGTTATCATGCTGCAATGGAAATAGTTGTTCAACTTTGAAACACTGTAAGAGTGATTAACTCATGAAATGTTTTCTAAGTCCCTGTGACAGGAACTGTGCTATGTGATGGGCTTGCATTGACAAACAAAACGCACAATTTCCGTTCCGTAGTGGGGGAGGGAAACACTGAATAAGTCAATGACCCATAAATGTGTACATACAAACTGCCATGAGGCTATTAGTCTAAGCAACGTTTGCTGAGTAGGTCTGTGCCAGAAACTGTCGTAAAAGATAGACCACCATTTTGCACAGGAGAAAACTGGCGCACATCTATGGTAAGCAACTCCTTGAAGGTCAAATAGCTTATCAGTGGGCACCTGCGCATCAAGCCCAGGCAGTCTGACTGCAGAGCCCAAGCTCCTATGCTATACTGATAGGAAAACACTTGAATCATCAGGAGAACAGTGGGGCTTATTTTCAATTTTATTGGTCAGAGCTGGCCTCTCTGAGCACCTGACATCTATGGTTAGAAATACAGCATTAGGAAAAGCTAACTTGATCCCTTGTGTATATTAAATGATCTTCTAAGTGGTAGGAAGCCTAGAGCGCAGGCCTAGGCCAAAGGAGAATACTGAAGATGGAGGTCATAATGAGAAGCCTTTCTCCTACAGCCCCTTCCCTCATTCCCTCAGGCCCCAGGAGAGCGTGTGGCAAAAGGGACTACAACGAAATATTTGGCCAGGGCCTGGCACCAGGGAGCAAAGGAGCAAGAGGGGAGCATCAGTTAGCACCTTAGTTAAAGCAAGTCTCTCTACTCTGGCTGCCCCTTGGGCCACTCTACGTTTCGAGATGAGGAGATGAGCTCCGGGGCCTTGGGCGGTTGCTTCTCAATACCTTTCTTTATTATTCCTTTGCCTTGCCAAGGCCGGCCCCACACTCCTCTCGGGACCAAGCCTATGTTCAATGCCTCGACTCAGGCTACTATTTCAAGGCTGCTGTACCTCAAACAAATGGCAAACCTCTATACTGAGTAAAAAAAAAAAAATCGAGTGTGGAAAGATGATTGACCTTGCCCATTAAACAGCATTCCAAGGGTGTGGTGCCATTTGGCATGACAGCCAGAAAGATATGTCCATAGCAATGGAATCACTATTTGACTTGGAGACAACAGGTTTTGCAAATGCCCAGCAAAACATGCCCCAGGTTGGTAAAGACGATGTTTAAGAAAATGCTAGATGATTTTTTTTAAATGAGGACAGATTTTGAAATCACACACTATTTGCAGAAAGCGAATGATGGTTCTATTATTGTTTTCATAAGAAAAGACATTCAAAATCGCCTGACTTCAGAGGAAAACACTCAGTAAAATTCTCAGGTGTTTTTGAGGCAGATTTTCAAGAGACTACAAAGTCCGAGGATACTTTGCTTCCTAAGAAGGCTACGGACTTAACCTGAAGAACCAGACAGATAAGGAAAGAGATTCGATTAACCTGATCGCAAACCTTAAGCTATAACTAGCAATACAGAGAATGGAACTTTTCAAAAGGGAAAGAAATTCAAATACGCGCGACTATGATACATCCAGAACTTCTGTTCACACCAATATCGCAAATTCCGAACCATTGTGGAGAGCCCAGGAAATAATCCATCGAATGGTTCACAAATGTGTTCATTGTTTCGCTGTGAGGATGACGCTGTCAAATGTAAGAAAGAAAATGACAATGACTTAAGAGTTGGGAATCCTAACAATAGATTTCCTCAACATTTGTCGGGCTAAATGTATTTTCAAAAGCTTTGCTATTTTAAAATTCAGCGAATGGGGTTAAATATATTGGGAACGGTGGAAGCCTAATGTGGCGGAAAATAGCCCTAGCCATCGCCACTCTACCTCCTTGGAGCCTTGGCCATCCTAAGGCATGCTTCTGGTGACAGTCTTTGTAGATGTTGGATGTTGCGAATGGAGAACGTGTCATTTTTAAATCAGTTTTGAAGCTGTAACACGGACAGGAGCGGATGACAAGACGATAATGAGAAAAGCTGGGCTGAGTTTCATGACAGACCAGGAATGGTGGAGAGTATTGTTAATGAAGAAGCCATTTGCTATGAAACCGGTGAGCCCACTTTGAAAAGGAAGAAGAAACGAGAAAATCGTCAGGGGAAAGTGTAATCCTTTTGGGGAATGTTTGAAGCTTTCTCTGAAACCTCAACAGGAAGACTTGTTTGAGAATTTGTTTTTGTTTTTGTTTTTCTTTCCCTTAACATTGCTTGTAGCCATTACTCATTCTGTGCCACGCACTTTGTGGGAGCTTCCCTAAGGCTTGGTGAAAATATCCGAAGAAACTACAGAGGAGACTTCAAAATTCAAAGCTAAAAAGCTGAAACAGAGAAACCCGGCACTTCTTATGAAATGAAGGATTACGTCTTAAAGCCTGATTATGCTTCTGTTTAGAACATATAAAATAAAATGTTTCATGCATCTTTTAGTAAACTTTGCACTCGTTTTACAGCATGTTCTTTTTACATTTTATTAATGCTATTTTTAAAATAGATATTTCTACCCTTTAAAAACTGTATTTTATAAAGTATTTTGGATATGTTGACACTTGGGATACCGCTCATATACATTGGAGGGTGAATGTGTTTCAAATATCATTTCGTTTCAGTCGTGCTGCTCCATTTTTCATATGGACTATTTTAAAGAAACTCTTTGAAAATGTCAAATAATTCCATAACTATATTCCATAATTTACTTTGGAATCTCTAAAGTTAATTTTTATGTACTCCTATTGTTTCTGTACCTAAGTGACTGTTATAAAATACAAGTTTCTTTTTCTCTTATAGTAATCCCTCATACTGCATTCACCTCTAAGGTAAAAAAAAAAAAAAGATAGCTATGCTCTCTGCCAAAGGACAGTGAGATATGTATTATACATATATTATATAATATATATATTTACCGTGTATATATGTATGTGAATTATGACTTGCTATAAATACATATATGCATACGCAAAGATGTTTTTCATTTTACCTATAATAGCAAGGAGGAGCAGAAAGGGTATGCAGGAGGAGGTGAAGGAGAAGGAAAAGAACTAGGAGGAAGAAGAAGATAAGGAGGAAGAGGGGAAGGAGGAGGAGGAGGAGGTGGAGGAGGAAGAAGGTAGAAAGGAGGAGAAAAGAGGAGCAGAAAAGGCTTTATTAATCAAAAGGGAGCAGCTGAGTATATTATATGCCATTTATTCCATGAAATTCTTACAGTTGTGAAATGTATCGAGCAATTTGCCCAAATGCTTAAGACATAATACATAGTATAAAAAGCAGAATGCACGGTTGTATGCCCACAATGCTTACAAGTATCTAAAGAGATGCATGCTTGTGGGCATTACTTAGCAGACTATGCAAAAAAAAAAAAAAAAGTTGTCGCAGATAAAGGGATTGAGAGTGGAAGGGCTTTTTTTCTTATCCCTTTTCAAAATGCGTTAGCACTGTTACATTGTTTTTGCAATAAAGTAAAAACAAGTGAGAAAATGGATCACTGCAGTTAATTAATCAACATGGCCATGATAAAGAACCAAAGATTTCTCTGAGAATGATCTTTCAGCTAGAAAACAAACCCCGCATTATTTATCATTTGAGGCACGGATCTTTGCACCCACACGCACAGTGTAGTGGCAAGGTAAGGAGTGTGCAGAAAAGAAAAGCAGTCATAAATATGGGCAAACCGTACTGGGAAAGGAAAGCTGCCCAAAGGGGCTTAAGTGTGCATCTTAGGCGTCCCAGCCTGTGCAGCTGGGAAAACAGCATCCGCCTCCAGGCCTCCCATGGAAATGTTATCAGAATTGGGAGCTAGGGTGCGTGGAATAGAAAATGAAATAAGTAAGCATCCTCCTTAAAGTGCCTAGACATTCCTTTCTGTGTGCTAGTTATATCGATGCACGGATCCCCCCAAAATGATCAAACACCTAAAATTCGCAGTCGCTGTTTTTCGGCTAACTTCTGAACGTTAGGAATGCAGCGCAGGGGGGACTTTTGCACCTGGGTCAGAGAGTGTGTTGACCAGACGCCACCCATTGGTCAGACCTGGAAAAGGCTTACCAGCCCTTTCTTTTCCGGCTACCACTATTCTTAGCCTAATTCCTCTGGCGTCACTGGGGAGAAGCGCCTTCAGAGGGAGAAAAAAAGCTGAGATTTAGAGGCAAGTGATTTTTCACAAAGAAGACACTACAGGGTTGGAGAGAACAGGTAATGATCTTTAGCAATGAAATTCTGTTTTGATAAGGCCGGGGGGAGGAGGGGGGCAGCAGGAAGGAATAAATAGGTCATTGTTTTCAGCCTCCCTGAGTCAGCAGCCCTTCGGCCACTCAGGGGAACAGGCCCTGAATACTCATAGGTCAACCCAGCGTACGTTGTTTAAATAAAATCTATCAATGCGTTGAGATATGGCCGGGCCTCAAAAACCTGTCTTCCCCACAAAATATCAACATCTCGGCTCCCACCCCTTGGCTACTCTCCATCTCAGCGTCTGCCTTTCCCTGACTAACCACTTTTTGTCAGAGCTGGTACACGGAACCTGTAATCACATCTCCCCCTGAGCTACAAATAATTTTGAAGCCCCAGTTGGACGTAGGGAATACAAACTGTTACAATCGCGAGCTTCCCACTGAGCTTTCGCCCTCCCATCCACTGGCTTTTTACCTGCGGAAGCCATTGCCCTTAGAGAAAGTCTTCAGTCATTTCTGGTCTGATTACCACACTCCAGTCCCAGCTCCAGAACCAGTTCTGCATCATCCATAACCCGGAATTCTCTGTCAAGAGGAGTCTCCCCCCCACCCCGACTAGGGGCATTGAATCCCATCACCAACATCTCCCCCCTCCACGCACACACACTGTGCCTGAACCGCAAACGCCCGTGTGAAAAATCACAACCTCCAACACATTTCTAGATCTACCACACAGGTCGACGCCGTGTCCGAGTCACTGAACCGGGTCATCAAAGCATGAACTAGGCTGTAAATCACCGTTGGAATCAAAGGAAGGGAAAGACGGTGGACATGACACTAAGTGAAATGAGCCAGACTCGTAAAGACAAATACCACGTGACCTCACTCATACGTGGAATCTAAAAACATCATAGAGACAGAGTAGGATGGTGGTTGTCAGGGGCTGAGAGAAGCGGAAAGGGGGAGGTGTTGGTCAAAAGGTACAAGGTTACAGTTATAAGATGGATGAGTTCTGGAGATCTAATGTATTGTAACTGTAATTAATAATACTGTATCGTATGCTCGAAATTTGCTAAGAGAGCTTTGTTTACCAACCATCTTTTTCACATGTTGGAAACACTTCTCCACAGGCATGGGAAAACGGGCAGCGCATCCATTCACTAACATAACAGTGTTAAGAGGGTTGACCTTAAGTGTTTTCACTATTTTAAAAAACCATTAACTATGTGAGATGACGGATATGTTCATTCGCTTGATTATGGTAATCGCTTCACAACGTATACACCTATCAAAACATCACTCTTATGCACCTTAAATATATACAACTTTTACCTGTTAATTATACCTCGGGAAAAATGTGAAAATAGAGGAAATTAGGAAGAGGGCAGGATAAAAGTGGGTGCTTTTACAGTGTAGTCTTGGAAGAGAAAGAGAAAGACTTCAAATGGCACTCATTGATCTGTCGGTGGGGACAACGCACCCAGTGCCTGATGGAGACGGTGGGAAGTTTTCATGAGTCAAACCGAGGCTCGCTCTCCGGAGAAACGAAGACGAACACAAAAGACAACCAGTAGGCAAACATAAGGAGTTTTTTAGAAATCTACCCACCAAGAATATTTTTTTAAGTAGTTTTATTTTGAGAGAGAGAGAGAGAGAAAGCAAGCGAGCAGGAGAGGGGTAGAGAGGGAAACAGAGAATCCCATGCAGGCTCTGCACTGTCAGCACAGAGCCCGATGTGGGGCCAGAACTCACCAACTGTGAGATCACGACGTGAGCCGAAACTACCAGTCAGATGCTTAACCCACTGAGCCACCCAGGCGCCCCTGCCCACCAAGAATAAGAAGTAGTTTTCTCAAGTGCTTTCGTCCAACAACTAACATTGCTTTACATGCGTCAAGGATTTAATGACCACGACACCCTATGAGATACGGAAGATTATATCTGCACTGAAAGACGAGGGAAGTGAGGCACAGGTGCATGCTTTTCACTATTCCACTATACTCTGGGTCGGGACACTGCAAAGTTCTTCTGGAAGGCCAAGTAATAAACATATTTGGCATTGCAGGCCACATACCGTCTCTGTCTCAACTACTCACCTCTGCCATTGCAGTGTAAAAGCAGAAACAGACAATATGCGATGTTCCGTGTTCCAATAAAACTTCCTTTGCCAGGAAAGTAAGTAAAAGCTGCAGGGCAGATCTGGCCTTAGGGCCATCGTTTGTAGATCTCTGATGTGTATTTCCAAAGCCACAGGATGACTTGGTCAGAGCCAGGTAGCAGCGGAACACAAACCTGTTGCTTGTATATAATGGGATTTTTCGCTTTCTGTCAGGTGTTTTGGTCTTGTGAGTCTGCATCACTGAGAGAAACATGTCTATATTTTTGGGATTTAAGTTTAGAAGCTTCAGCATAGACTGTGTATAAATTGACTTTCTCCTACATCCCAGGTTCTGTAGTTACCATTGGAAGTGCCCTAATCAGGAACGCATACTCCCTTGGGGTGCCGGGGTGGCTCCGTCGGTTAAGCGTCCAACTTGGGCTCAGGTCATGATCTACGGTTTGTGGGTTCAAGCCCCGCGTCGGGCTCTTGTGCTGACAGCTCGGAGCCTGGAGCCTGGAGCGGATTCTCTCTCCCTCTCTCTGCCTCTCCCCCACTGGCGCTCTGTCTCTGTCTCAGAAGTAAGTAAATATCAAAAAACAAATTTTACAAAAAGGAATACATACTCCAGAGTTGCTTAGTTAGCATCTGAGGGACCCTATTTCAGAGGCCCTCACGCCCTAGGGGCTTGGGTACTTGGCCTGAGGATATGTGGTTGTGGAGAAAGCATTTACCTCAAGCTTTTTCCAAAAGAGATTGAACAATCTGTCAAAGCCAGCAGCTTTATACATTCAAAGTAACACCCTAGATCTAGAACTCTGTTCATTGCGTTGCCACTAAATGGGGAATTCTGTCACCCGAGCCTATGAACCTGATCACTGACTCTGCCTTCATGTGCTCTCATTATAACATACCACGTGGTAGCAAGGTTAGAGGGGAGGGGATACGTAACTCCCACGCACCTTAAATTTGCTGAAGCTATTCAGATCTACCAAGAAACCCTGACAATTGTTTGACCGACAGGTTGGCTTACGTCAGGTCACACAGATGAGTCCATTTGTTATCGAAAGGATCTTTTGTGCAAATTGTTTTATTCAGTGCCTGGTGGGCACCAAACACACAGAAAACAAGAACCCTATTCTTCAGGAAATCATAGTTTGGTATCGTAGGGAAAAGAAAATGCAGTGAGTGTATTTTAATATTTTCTAAGGATTGCTATTTTCAGACGTTGCATTAGCTTTTAACTCAATTTATAAAGCATTTATCAGCCACATTGATATACATGCATTTTTACCAATCTTGTTTTACAGCCGAGGAAACTGGAAAATGAAAAATTACAAATACAGCTCAACAAAAATCTGGTATTTCCCTAAAGCCTTCAAGTACTTATTAGTAAGAATGATTAAAGAGGTAAGTGGGAGGGCATACAGAGGATTTTGAGCAAGTTGGAGTTGAATGGCAGAACAGAGAATTAATTCAAAGAACAAGATTCTTATCCAAATTGAGCTTGAATTCCCTACTACATAACCCATCACGAACAAAAATGTGTTCAAACGCATTGAGTCAATTCTCTCCAAAGAAAATCCACTCAAGTCCAGAGCTCAAGCTGTAAACATCTGAGCTGCCATGATAAATCAGTCTCCTGAGATCTCTGCACAAGTATACACATCTGGCTTTCATGTGGCACATATTGAAACCAGAAAGTGACTACTAGATAATCATATTTGTAATTATGCTCCTGAAATCAAATAGTGTTATCCAAAGGGGTTTTAATTCTGAGCCTGGTCTTGCATTTTAATCCAATCTCGTGTTATCTGAAAGGACCTCAGTGGCCGCCAGTAATGGAGTCATAGATGCAAAGACCAGAGATCACAGAAAAAGACATCTAGTCTCTGTCTTCTTCTCTTTTCTCTTAGCCAGAATATAGAACATGTTAACATTAAGCAGTATTCCCAGAATCCTCTGTCATCCCTACAAATATAGCTGGGAAAGATCGTGGCATTGCTTATGCAGTGACGATAATGTTGTAATTCTCCAGATCCCTTGAAACAGTGAGGTAGGTACTGTTGCCTGGCTTTGACACAGCCCTCCTAGCTTAATAAAAATCAAAGCTAAACAGCTCTGCCATGATGGCCATTATGCTCAGGAAGAAACTCATGATAACCTACTCAGACTCTTCCTAAGTCTCAAAAAAGAAAGTTAATTCTCCAGCTTCTCACACACACACACACACACACACACACACACACACACTTCTAGCTACAGAGTCAGACTTTGGAGTCACAGGATGACTTCCAATGCATATATCAAACAAAATCTCAGACTTGTGTCTGGGAGTCAGCATGTCCAACTACTGGAATGCCAGTAGATTTCAAAATCTCATTGGTAGCTCTCCAAACCAGTGGCGCGCCCACATCTCCTCACTTGGGTTTTCAAGAATCCCTAGTAGTTAGTTGGAGGGCAACTATACCGGCATCCGCTCCTTGACCCCACTCTGGGGCTGGAGTCAGCTGTCTCTCTACCTGTCCCCTTATTGCCTCCTGCACCCAGACTCCTAATATACACTCCCCACCCCTCCCTTCCTCTATCTCCACACATGCACGCATACTCTTGTGATCTTATAGCTTGTGAGAAAAGTCACTCCTTCCAACAAAATTACTTGGGAACCCATAAGATAGAATATAAAAAGATTACAGAGAATCTGTAGACACACACTTTCATGGACCAACAGAGTATGTGCACTGACAGATTCAATAAAATTCTAAAGATAATTGCCAATTGAAATTCTTCAAATAATTTGAATTGGAGCCTTTGGATATGAATTTTATTTAACAGTGAAAGGTAAGGCTGCCAGGGGGGTGAGAGGGCAGGAGCTGAATTATATCAAATACACACCTACACCCTCTCACTTAATCAAACAAGCTGAGGGCAAATAAAGACGAAGTCGTAGAAAATACAAGGATAAAAAGTAAGGAATAGTAAGTATTGAGCTGACAGCTTATTCAAGTAGTAGCTAGGAAGTTATGGGCTCAAATGGTGAACCAGAAAGAGAAAACAAAGCAATCTATTAGAAAGATAGCCTTCTAGCTAATAATTTTGGTCAAAGAATATAAAAAAGCCTCCATTTACGAATTCGGTACTCACCAACCATAAATTGATTTAATAGTTTTCACTCTGAGACAGTGACACAAGATTCTTTGTTTTATAAAGAAGCACTATACCATAGCTGAATGCACACAGTCTTAGAATGAAATTCCGGGTTCCCTAATTACAAAGGGGGGAGTTTTCAAACTCGTTGCATATTAGAATCACCTAAGAAGTTTTAAAGTTTTTCTAATGTTCATTTATTTTTGAGGGAGAGACAGAGCACAAGCAGGGGAGAGGCAGAAAGAGAAGGAGACACAGGATCTGAAGCAGGCTTCAGGCTCTGAGCTGTCAGCACAGAGCTGGTGCAGGGCTTGAACTGGCAAACTGGAGATCATGACCTGAGCTAAAGCCGGACGCTTAACCGACTCAGCCACCCAGGGGCCCCTCACCTAAGAAGTTTTAAAGCTCCAGATGCCTGGGCCCCATCCCCAGGTATTCTGTTTCATTGGGAGGGTCCTGGGCATCTAGATCTTTTTTAAATTCCCTGACTCTAATGAGCAGTCATATTTGAAAACCATTGTCTTAGAGCAGTGTTTTTATTTTTTTTATTTTGTTTTATTTTATTTTTTTTCAATATATGAAATTTATTGTCAAATTGGTTTCCATACAACACCCAGTGCTCATCCCAAAAGGTGCCCTCCTCAATACCCATCACCCACCCTCCCCTCCCTCCCACCCCCCATCAACCCTCAGTTTGTTCTCAGTTTTTAAGAGTCTCTTATGCTTTGGCTCTCTCCCACTCTAATGTCTTTTTTTTTTTTCTTTCCTTCCCCTCCTCCATGGAGCAGTGTTTTTAAAGTGTGGTCCCTCTCCCAACAAAGTCAGCATCATCAGGGAACTTGTTAGAAATGCAAATCCTCCAGCCCCGCCCCAGGCCCACTGATTCAGAAACTCTGGAGGTGGGGCCCAGCAAAAGTTAAGGCACCATAGAGTGATTAACCTGGCATAAGAATGAATAAGAATAAGAATAAGAATAAGAATAACCTGAAGAATAACCTGAAGATCTACTGACTTAAGAATAACCTGAAGATCTTGGCATAAGAATAACCTGAAGATCTTGTTAAAATGCAAATCTGATTCAGTAATTCTGAGGTTGGGTCTGAGATTCTGAATTTCCAACATCCTATCAGTTACTACCTAAAAAATTTGTGTAGCGAGGCTATATGAAGGGATTGTTTTCCAATTTTGATGTCCCCAAGAATAAGTGGGTGCTTTACATAAATGCAGATTTTCTGGTCCAAAAATGTGGTAGCTAGCCTAGGGGAGGTGAGGCCTTGGATTTTTTTTTTAATCATTCCTATCGTGGGCTGTGTTTGCTCTCTGTGGTGTTAGCGGGACCTGGGCAGGCCAGTTCTGAGGGGGCATGCCTGCCTGCTGGGGAACTTGGGAACAGGTTGGTGGTGTTTGCATAATTTGAGTTGGGCCACTAGTCCCTTGCCAGATCCCCTGAAGGGCTGAGGTGGCTGGGGGCCGTGTGCAGGGGTGGCCAGGCGAATGAGGCTGGATGTGGCACTGGAGGATAAATTGATAAAAATAAAGGGAGAGGTACACAATTCCAATTATAGTGGGAGTGTAGCACGATTCTCGCACAGAGAGATGGGACACTGAAGCTTTTTGTCCAGGAAGCAACTTCATTGGTGCCGGCACGAGCTCAGCAGGCTAAGCTCGACCCCAAAAAGGCCAAGCCCCGAGCACAGCAGGGTGTAATCTTTTATGCAATTTCTACTTCTTTGTCTCCCAAAGATGGTGACACATGTAGTCTGACTGGACACAGTCCAAGCCACAGAGTCACGGCAGAGCTATGCATGCGTGTATAGGAGCTGATTAGGCCACACTGCACGTTGCCTTCCTTCGTTCTGAGAAGGCCTCCACCACATTCCTTCGGGAGGGGCTCTACCACAGGAGATTTTAACAAGACTTTCTCATGAGATGCTAGAAAAACTGAATAAAAATTCATTAAAATTGTATTTTATCCGACCAACACTATAAACCTTTATTTATAGAGCAAAACATGTAATTACTATAGAATATACTTTCTTTTCTAAGAGATGTGTTATATTCATTAAAATAGAATCTATGATGGGGTATAAAATAAGTGTCAAATAAATTTAAAGGGATTGAAATCATACAGATTATATTGTCTGAACAAATTACAAATCAATAATAATATGTTGAGAAGAATTTGGAAGTTAAATAACATTTCACAATAAGAAATCAAAAAGAAGAAAGAAATCAAGGAAGAAATCCAAGAGTCAAAGAGTCAAAGAAGAAATCAAAAAGCAAATTGGAGCCAAACTGTGAAAGCCTCTTAAATACACAGCATAAACTGAGGGTTGCTGGAGGGGAGGTAGGTGGGGGGATGGACTGAATGGGTGATGGGCATGAGGGAGGGCACTTGTTGGGATGAGCCCTGGGTGTTGTATGTAAGTGATGAAGCACTCAATTCTACTCCTGAAACCAATACTGCATTATAATGTTAACTAACTTGAATTTAAATAAAGAAAATACAAACGAGAAAGAATAAAAGAATAAAAGAAACAGATAAAAAAGAAACACATAAAAAAACCAAATAATAAAAAAAATTAATTTGCAAATTAATAACAATGCAACATAAAAGTTTGTGATGCAGCCAAAGAAGGACTTTGAGAGAAATTTTAGCTTTAAAGAGTTCTATGAGGAAAGAAGAAACAACCTAATATCAATGAACCAAGGTTTTCATCATGAATCTAGAAAAAGAAGAGCAAAATAATTCCAAGCAGACAGAAGGAAGGTAAAATAAAGATAAGAACAGAAAGCAACACAACAACAAATAGGCATACATTACAGTAAATAGCTAACCAAAAGTTAGTTTTTTTTAAGAAATAAAATTGATAAATCTCTTACTAGGGAAAAAAAAAGAATACAAAAAAACCCAAGCAAACAAACAAACAAAACCCATTAGGAATGAAAGAATCTCTCAGTAGAGATTCTACTGACAATAAAAAAACAAAACAAAACAAAAAGATGATAAAAATGATAAAACTATTTGAAATAGCTTTATGCCAATGGCATGAAATAGACAAATTTCTTGAAATGTAACTTAATCTTATTACTATTTAATATCTATTAGATAAATTTATTTTTATCAAAAATCCTCCCACCCATATATATATAGTTTTGTGAATTCTACCAAACCTCCAACAAAGAAGTAACAATAGTCTTATATAGAGTTCTTTAGAAAACAGAGAAAAAAGGGGGCGCCTGGGTGGCGCAGTCAGTTAAGCGACCGACTTCAGCCAGGTCACGATCTCGCGGTCCGTGAGTTCGAGCCCCGCGTCAGGCTCTGGGCTGACGGCTCGGAGCCTGGAGCCTGTTTCCGATTCTGTGTCTCCCTCTCTCTCTGCCCCTCCCCCGTTCATGCTCTGTCTCTCTCTGTCCCAAAAATAAATAAACGTTGAAAAAAAAAAATTAAAAAAAAAAAAAAAAAAGAAAACAGAGAAAAAAGAAACACTTTCCAACACATCTTATGAAGCCAATGTAACCCTGATATTAAAACCTAACAAGGACATTACTAAAAAAAGGATGGAGGCAAAAACTTTTAACAAAATAATGGCAGATTTAAGTGTACACTTTATAAAAAGGTGAATGCATAATGACTAGTTAGTCTTTGTATATATATATACAATACATCCCAGTAATGCAAAATTGGTTTAACATTTGAAAATCAGTTAATGTAATTCACCATATTAACAGCCTAAAAATAAACAAAACATATGATTACCTAAATAGATGTTGAAAACGCACCTGGCAAAATTCAATACCCAGTAATGATTTTTAAAAAATCCTTCTTAGCCAAACAGGTATAGAGGGGATCTTCCTCAACCTAAAGAAGGGTATCTGTGAAATTCCATCAGTTAACATGATATTAACTGATAAAATGTTGAATGCTTTCCCCTAAATGAAGATGAATGCAAGCATGTCTGGTCTCACCACTTCTATTCAACATTGGGAGTCCAAGCCAGGCCATTAAGGCAAGAAGAAAAAAATAAAAGGCACAGGACTGGAAATAAAAAAATAAAATTACTTCTGTTTGCAGATGACATGATTGTTTACATAGAAAATTCCAATGAATCAATAAAACAACTACTAGAACTAATAAGAACATTAGAAAAATTGTAGGGTAGGGGCGCCTGGGTGGCGCGGTCGGTTAAGCGTCCGACTTCAGCCAGGTCACGATCTCTCGGTCCGTGAGTTCGAGCCCCGCGTCGGGCTCTGGGCTGATGGCTCAGAGCCTGGAGCCTGTTTCCGATTCTGTGTCTCCCTCTCTCTCTGCCCCTCCCCCGTTCATGCTCTGTCTCTCTCTGTCCCAAAAATAAATAAATGTTGAAAAAAAAAAAACTTTAAAAAAAAAAAAGAAAAGAAAAATTGTAGGGTATAAAATTAATATACAAAAAGTAATTGTATTTCTTCTACTACTGGCAAGCACTGAAGAACTAAGTTTTTAAAAAGTCAACTTACAATAACGTTAAAAATTATAAAACACTTAAGAATAAGTTTAATAACACAGGTCTAAACGTTTCACTGAAAACTATGTAACATTACTGAGAGATGTTTTTTAAAATCTAAATAAATGGAGAGATATACCTTGTTCATGGACTGGAAGACTCAATATCGTTACAGTGTCTCCACCCCAAACTGATCTATAGCTTCAAAGAAAACCCAAGCAAGATCTCAGCAAGCTTTTCTGCAAAAATTGACCAGGTGTTCCCAAAATTGATGTGAAAATTTAAACCTAGAATAGCCAAAGTAAGTTTTAAAAACGCAGTTGGAGAATTTACACGATTTGATTTACAGACTTACTATAAAGCTACGATAAACAAGACAGCATGATTTTGACAAAAGGATAAACATGTAAATCAACAAAACATGATAAAAATTCTAGAACTAGACTCCAAAAAAAAAAAATCAGTAGATTTTCATCACAGTTTCCAAGGTGATTAAATGGAAAAAGCAGAGTCTTTTCACAAATGGCTAAATAACTGGATATCTGTTTTTTCAAAAAGAATATTGTCTCTTAATTAATTCGAAATGGATCATAGACCTACTTGTAAAAGCTCACACTATAAAACTTCTACAAGAAAACACGAGAGAAAATATTCGCAACTCTGTGGTAAGCACTAATTTCGTGGGACATAAAAATTATGAAACAATAGAAAAATAATTGATAAACTGAATTTCATCAAAATTAAAACCTTTCACTCTTAGAAAGACACTATTTTAAAAATAAGAAGACAAGCCAGAGAATGGTAGAAAATATTCACAGTGCATATAACTGACAAATTATTTGTATCCAGATTTTATAAAGAACTCTCACGAATTATAATAACCAGACACACTACCCAATAAAAAATGAGCAAGAGATTTGTGCAGGCACCAAGACAATATATAAATGATAAGTCAGCTCATGAAAAGATGATTAATGTCATTAGTCATCTGAAGAAATGCAAACTAAAAGCATGAAATACCACTATACACTCATTAGAATGATTAAAGACTGATCATACAACTACTATGCAGACATGATATAGCCCAAGCATTTGACAGTTTCTTACATTTTTAGACCCGCACCTACCATAAGACCCACAGTCCTAGATATTACTCAAAAGAAATTAAAGGGGGCACCTGGGTGGCTCAGTTGGTTAAGTGTTCAACTCTTGGTTTCGGCTCAGGTCATGATCTCATGATTCCTGAGTTCAGACCCCACGTCAGGCTTTGCCCTGGCAGCACGGAGCCTGCTTGGGATTCTCTGTCTCTGTCTCCCTCTGCCCCTCCCCCACTTGCACTGTCTCTGTATCTCTCAAAATAAGTAAATGAACTTTAAATAAAAATTAAAAAAATAAAACATGTTTGTGCAAATGTCCGTAACAACTTTATTAACAACAACCAAAACCTAGAAACAATCCTAAAGTCCATCAGTTGGGAAATCCACAAACAAAACTGGAATACGTCCAATGGAATACCAATAAGCAATTTAAAAAAGGAATTTCTGATGCATACACCAACATAGATGAATCTCAAAATAACTAGGCTGGTGAAAGAAACCATACAGAAGAAGTACGTACTGTGTGATTCCATTTATATAAAACTCTAGAAAATGAAAATTAATCTCTGGTGAAAAAATACAGACCATTCGCTGTCCACGGCTAGAGGCAGAGGGAAGAAGAGATCGCAAAGGTGCATGAGGAATATTTTCCAGGGTGATGGAAATGTTCTGTACCTTGATCGTGGTAGTGTTTCTATGTACGTATACAACTACCAAATTCGTCAAATTGTACACTTTAAATTGATGCAATTTATTGTACGTAAGCTATAGGTAAACAAGGCAGATATTTACTAAAGCCCATTTCAATAGTAGAGCAGAAACAACCCATTTTCACAAGGTTTGGATGAATATGTTTGTCCGCTTGCTGTTTAAATGCATATCCTAACTGTTCTGATGTAAACCTGCCCAGGGTTCGCTGTGCTTTAAACTAGAACCTGAAGCGAAATCAACTTGTCCAGATCCCTCAGTATACAGATGATCAACTGAGACCCAGTGAGATGAAAGGACTTACCCAAAGTTCCAAATGCAGTCACTAGCAAAGCCACAACAGTAATCGGCGCCCCAGACTATCCGGTGCTTTCTGCCATATTACAGAAGCTACTCACAAAGTTTTGACTTGCCAAATTGCATAGATACTGAGAAGTCATAAGCCAGAACCAGTGGGCAATGCTGCATTCCACCAATAAAAGTCATTAACAGTCATCTTTCTAGCACAACTTAGAAACAAATGGCCTTGAGAATAGCCTTTAAAACCCTGGAAACATAACCTGTTCATGAGCAGAATAGCTGCTGTATATTCTATGTGATAGATACCTGTGGTTCTTATTTCAATGCGTTTGACTCCCAGGAGCCGTGGGGGTAATTAAACCCATAACTCATGCATGTATCAATGGCCCAGCCAAGTATCCATAATGTAAATCTTGAAAATCAATTTTTAAAATAAGGAAATAAGTTACTAAGGAAGTAGAAGTAATTAACTGCAAAATTTTGCCGTTAACGTAGATGGTTCTTCCATGCTGATATCATCAGCACCGACGATTATCACATCAAGGGATTGGCCAATGGTATCTCATGGAGTCACTCTGGCCTCGCATTTCCTTTGTTGCAATACCTAAATCTAAGCCACGCTTTCCTTTTCCTTTAAGGTATCTGATATCTTTCTGGGCTAA
This sequence comes from Lynx rufus, assembly GCF_022079265.1. Lineage (NCBI taxonomy): Eukaryota > Metazoa > Chordata > Mammalia > Carnivora > Felidae > Lynx > Lynx rufus. The sequence goes on along the minus strand of NW_025814833.1, from coordinate 32,628,464 downwards.
GCCAACTTTGGCAAACAGTGCTAGCCATTTAATCATATATTTCCTATAAAATAACATTTAAAACATTTTTCACGTAATAATCTTCCTTCAACCCAATTTTTTTCTTTCCTGGTCTGTAGCAGCAAGCCAAGCAGTGTTTGTCAAGGTGAACAGGTTTCATTTAGGCCAAATGTGCTTCGTCCTCAGAAAGCAGATTCAAAGCGATGTCTGACTACTTATCACTGCATAGCTGGAAAATGACCCTTGCCTTTGCTATCGCACAGCCGCCTCTTTCCCCTGATTGTTTTTAGTTCTCCCTCTACCATCGAAGCTGAACTTGGCTGATGAGCAGCTCTGATAACTGTCTCAGACCAAACTTGACCAGAAAACGTGTTACTTCTAACCTTGCTCAGAGGCATAGCCGTGACTGCGACATGTGCCTGGCTCTTTCCTTTTTCGGAAAGAGTTGAGTCACAAATGAGAAAAGAACTTTTAAATCTAACAATGGTCCATTTCACTTCTTACAAGGCACTCTTAGATTTCTCCCTCTGAATTGTTCTCTTGCCACAAATACCTGAGAAAACAGTCGCTGACATCTTCTTTTATGAAATACACTTTAATACTGAGAAAAAAAAAAACTATGGTTATTCCAAGGCTAGAGTGATATCAGTCCATGATTAAAATACATGTTTGGTTGAGAAATTGTGTGTGGGAAAAATATAATATCCAATCCAATGGCAAACATTTTCTTGAAAATGTTTTGTGAGCAGGTGCCTGGGTGGTTCAGTCGGTTGAGTGTCCAACTTCGGCTCAGGTCATGATCTCACAGTTCGTGGGTTCGATCCCTGCATCAGGCTTTGTGCTGACAGCTTAAAGCCTGGAGCCTGCTTCGGACTCTGTGTCTCCCTCTCTCTCTGCCCCTCCCCTGCTCTCTCCCTCTCTCTCTCTCTCTCTCTTTCTTAAAAATAAACATTAAAAAATGTTTTGTGAGGTTCACAATGTTCTTTTCTTGAACATATGCCTAAACTCATTTCCCAAGGACACTGCTGTTTTTTAACAAAGAAATAATCATGAATATTAAATGTGGTCAAAATATCCAGACAAGTACTGCTATTTCCAAAACACAAGACAAAAGAACTTGGCAAGGCAGTACAACTCTGCTTTCTGTAATATATTAATATTGTGTACAAAACTTGTGCTTTTTCCAAAGGGCAGAAAGAATAGACAAATAGCGACTCAGCATGGTTAGGGCCAAGGTGTTGCCTTCTTGTCTCCGCCCCACCAACTTCCATCATCCCCTGCTGAGAATATATAGGAAAAGAACAACACAAGGTTGAATTCGGGAGAACCATTTGAGAGAGGACTCCATGAAATGAAAATCTCGTAGACATTGGTGCTAAAGCCAGACTCCTTCTCAGAACATTTCTTGCTTGGAGGAATGAAGGTCAGACTCACTGGGAGCAGAATCTCACACAGCAGAATTCTTTTTTTTTTTTTTTTTCATTTCTTAATGTTTAATTTTTGAGAGAGAGAGAGAGAGAGCACAAGTGGATGAGGGGCAGAGAGACAGCGAGACACAGAATCTGCAGCAGGTCTAGGCTCTGAGCTGTCAGCACAGAGCCTGATGCGGGGCTCGAACCCGCAAACCGCCAGATCGTGACCTGAGCCAAAGTCGGACCTTAACCGACTGAGCCACCCGGGTGCCCTTCACACAGCAGAATTCTTATCTAGAATATGTAATATAGGCTATGCTGTCTGAGTGCCTAGAATAACAGAACTCCTTCACTTTTGCTTCAGCAATGTTAAGATATATGAGCATGGAATTTCTGTAAAGATAAAAGCTAGATAAGAATTCTGCTGTGTGAAGGGCACCCGGGTGGCAGAGTCCCTTGGGTCTAGGAAAGCAACTATAACGATAGCAAGGAACTGGGTCATATGTAGATTATAAGAAGCTTCTAGAAAAAAAAGACATGAGTTCTAGCCCTGACTGCCACTTATCTATCGCATCTTGAACCCCAACTTCTTGAGCTATAAAACCTGGCCTACATATATAGGCCTCAGGGTAGGTATAAGATCAAATGAGATGATCTACATATAGATACTCTTTATAAAGCTCTTTGTAAACTTTGTAAAAGGCTAGAAAAATGTTATCATAACGATCGTATTATGCTTACGGCATTAGTTCTTCTACTTAATTCTTCTCTAATTCCCATGTAGATGTTATCAGCGGTATGCAAGAGCTAGAGGTCTTATTTCCGACGTGTGGATTGATTAGGCTGCAGTTTTCACCAGCATTTATATTATGTGACAGTTTTTATTTCTATCTTTCATTTGCAACCAGTAAGAGAACTTCCGAAAATATTCCTGGACCCCTGACATACTCATGGAATTATCTTTGGGATTCAAGTCAACAGTCAATGCTAAAGAAATAGTCCTTCAGTAAAGACCCAGTGGTTCTTAACTGGCAGGTCCCACTCTCAAAGAGCCAATAAGGCCCAGGAATCTGTCTATTTAACAGGAAATCAGCAACCACGCCCTTTTGATGCTGGTAGTTCCTTACCAATCTTTAGCATACTTACTTGCTGGTAAGAATTACTCAGAGTGCTTAATAACTACACAGATACCAGGCCTCTTCCTGCAAAATCTGATTCAGTAGGTTTGAGTTAGGACCCAGGAATCTGTGTTTTGAACAGGCACCCCAAGAGATTGTTATTATGGACACAATTCTTTATACCACCTTTACATCTTGTGGAACACTGGCAGAGGGAACCATTGTTCATTTCCTTTTTTTTAATATGAAATTTATTGTCAAATTGGTTTCCATACAACACGCAGTGCTCATCCCAACAGGTGCCCTCCTCAATGCCCATCACCCACTTTCTCCTCCCTCCCAACCCTCATCAACCCTTAGTTTATTCTCAGTTTTTAAGAGTCTCTTATGGTTTGGCTCCCTCCCTCTCTAACTTTTTTCTCCTTCCCTCCCCCATGGTCTTCTGTTAAGTTTCTCAAGATCCACATAAGAGTGAAAACATAGGGTACCTATCTTTCTCTGTATGACTCATTTCACTTAGCATCACACTCTCCGGTTCCATCCACGTGGCTACAAAAGGCCAGATTTCATTCTTTCTCATTGCCACGTAGTATTCCATTGTGTATATAAACCACAATTTCTTTATCCATTCATCAGGTGATGGACATTTAGGCTCCTTCCATAATTTGGTTATTGTTGAAAGTGCTGCTATACACAGTGGGGTACAAGTGCCCCTAGGCACCAGTACTCCCGGATCCCTTGGGTAAATTCCTAGCAGTGCTATTGCTGGGTCATAGGGTAGATCTATTTTTAATTTTTTGAGGAACCTCCACACTGTTTTCTAGAGTGGCAAACTGGGAAAACCGTTGTTCATTTCAAAGGCAGGGGCATCGTTTGGGACCCTTTTCAGCATTAACCTTCACTGAACAGAGTCAGTATAATTATTTATCATTTTTTAAGTTGATTAATTTATTCTGAGAGGGCAAGAGAGAGAACAAGCAAGGAAGCGGCAGAGAGAGGGAGAAACAGAATCCCAAGCAGGCTCCATGCTGTTAGCGCACAGCCTGATGTGGCGCTCGAACCCACAAGCTGTGAGATCGTGACCTGAGCCAAGGTCAAGAGTCAGATGCCTAACTGACTGAACCACCCAGGCTCCCCTAATTATTTATCATTCTTACAAAGGTGGTTCAAGAAGAAGTAATTTCCCATGAAATGCTTCTTAGCCACTGAAGGATACTGTGTACTTAACAGCAGACGATATAAAAACTAGGATTAGATACCGTCATCAGCTTCAGACAGCTCTGTCTTATACCAGCATTTTACCTGATACTATCTTTCTTATTGCAGGTGGGCTCATCCTAATTTGTATTTATCCCATCACACACATCTCACAAGACCTAGCCTGATGAGCAAGCATTGCTTCACAAGAAACTTCACACTTTACTTTGACTTAAATTAAAAACGTGGTGCCATTTTGGGGTCCATAGTGGCTTATTTGAATGAATCGGGTTTGAAAAAAAAGGGTCAAGAAATAAGAATCTCTTTAAGTGATGCAAGCTAGGTGATACAGAACGCTATAAAAAGAAGTTCAGCTGCTTCCGGCAGAAGAGGAGAAACTGTTGAAAGGAACTGTAACTCTGAGTCATAGAATGGCTAAATATATTTTGTGCTGCAGAAGAAGGAAATGTCTTTCTGAATGGTAAGCAAGGCTCTAGTTGGTATAAAAAGACACTGTATGCTCTAGGTGCGTGGCTCCAACAACTGTTTGAAAGCATGTGAAAATAAAAGTATTCTCTGACAGTCTCCAAACACTTGTTTCGTGGATGCCTTAAAAGCCTTCGTTCCCTTCTGTATTTTTCGCTTTTAGCCAACCCTTCCGCCCCTCCATAGGATCAGGGAGCTAGATAGGAAAAGTCACAGCCAGGAGAAAAATTGAGAAGCTTCGGCTGGCGCTACAGGTCTGATTCTTATCTCCGGCGATAATACTGATTTCTAAAGAACTGGAGGTTGTAAATGGGGCAGCTGACAGATAACAGCTGATAGACTAGCTCCCTCTGGAACAGCAAATCACGGCGCAACCTAACATTTTTGCCCTTGTATTTCCTTAATATGTATTTTTATATTATTTCGTCCTGTTGCAAAAGCAACATGTAAGCATTGCGAGAAATCTGGAAAATAGGGAGATTTAAGAGAAAGATAACACCACTGTAATCATTTTAGACACACGGCTACAAACAACTATGTTCGAGAAGGTGACCGGGAAAAAATCCACCCCATTCTGAGAGCTGGAGGAAGGAGAGGTTGAGAGGTAGTCTGAAGGGGTAAAGAAATTGGCCTTCATGTGTTCGTGTCCCTATATGTCTCTTTTCAACTTCCCTGCTCGCTCAACCCTTCCTGCCTCTATTCGCACCCCAAAGCCTTCTGCTGTGTCCTTCTGGGTTTGTAGTCTACGTTCAGCAGGTTCCTCGAAATCCGAAACCAGTGCTTCCCCAGCATTAATGCGCATGTGAATCACCTGAGACCTTGTGGAAATGCAGATTCTGACGCATTAGGCGGGGTGCAATCTCCCCTCCTTCCTCCAACTCTCAGAATGTGCTGGATCCTTCCCATGTCACTTCGCTGAACATAATTGTTTTTAGCCATTCGTCTGCGATTCTGCACTTCTAACAAGCTCCCAGGTGATAATGATGCCGGTCAGAGGGACAAACTTTGAGCAGAATGTCCTAAAGCACTTGTCAAGTGGTCATTTCATCACGTAACCTTCATCTGGGACACTGCCTTCCTTTCACCGGTCCACTCACGTGGGGGCTATTTTGTCTTTCACAACCCACACACCTCAAGTGCCACTTTAAGACAGTTATCTTCATTTGTTTCCGTACTGGAAGAAAAGACAAAATCTGGTTCCTTTGGGGCTCATGTCTTCAGGTTATGTATGCCAGTCCTCCTTCTCCTCATGGCAAATGTCACCAACTTCTCGTCACTCTTCCTAACCGATTGAAGACATTGGCACATAGCATGAGGCGAGATAGGGAAAGACGCAGTGAGCAATTTTATAATAAGGGCTGAGAGTTACTGGAGAAATTCACAAAATCTGCCTGCCAAATGGACATCCTTATAAATTCTTGGTCACTGTATATGGGACGAATAGCTGTTCACTAACATTTGTTCTGCCCTTCATCGTGCAGAGTTTGAGAAAGAGGAAATCAGCACTGACATCAGAGAGCTGACCTGGAACTATTAAGTAGGCCTGAGTGCTGTGAGGAGTTGGCCTGGCACTCACAGCAAAGTCTTAGTGTTCTCCTGTTGAGCAGGAACAACTTCACAGAACATCGACATCAAACGAGGCTACTCTGCGACCACGATGGGTCAAGACAAAAATATGATCACTCCATAATCATGGGTGAGCACAGGCAAGACGTGGACATGGTGAAAGCCATAAAAATGACCAAACATCCTTTAACTTGGCTAATGTGAGTGACTGCTGCTTCTATACCAGCTACAGCTTCAGCCCGTGTTCATTTTCACTCCTCCTAGGTACAATTTACTAAAACACCCAATTATAAAATTACCCCTGCTTCCTGACAGCACCCAATTCAGAGCAAAGCCCTGCTGTCTTCAATTGTCTCTCAAATCTAACTCTAATCCCTCAAATCACCTGACTCAATCCCAAAACCTACAACAAGCCATGTCCAACACTATCTTCCTGAGAGGCCCCGTGACTCCCCGTGGAGTATGTTCTCTCCTGCTGCATGAATGATAAATAAGCCCAACTTGTTCAAACTACAGTTGTGTTCCTGGTGGTCTTGGGCATTAACAAGTTGTAGCCTAGAAGATGCTTCCCTTACTGGCTTAAATGTGATTGCGTGATTAGTTCTTGCCAGAATCACATTCACTCACGGTGTCAGTGGACACAATATATGCCACTTCTGGGCTAAAGATTTTAAAGAGGCAATATGCCAACTCCCATGCTGTTTCTACTTTCCCTGGCTGCATGAAAATAAACACGGGGAATGCCAGAATCACACAGTGGAAGAGAGACCACGTGGAGGGGAGCTGCCCATTAAGTTGGAACGCTCAACATGAGCAAAGAGCATCGTCTTTCCGTTGTTATATATTTGGGGCTCTACCGTAACAACAGCAGTTTAGTCTACACTAATGAATATAATCACCAAACCCAAATGGATCCCCAACACTACCTAACAGTCTGTTCTATATTCTCCATCAACCCCGCTCGAGAAGGCTCTAGAAGAATGAAGTTGTACTTTTCTTTAGTCAAGTCTCCCACAGATGCTCATATTCCATATCCAAAATGGAAACCTTCAAACTGTGTTCCCTCATCTACTCACTAGCAAATTCATAAGCCTACCTATAATTTGCAATGATCCACTCTGTCTTCATTCCAAGAACAACTACGGAAGTATTCCTCCCACTATCCAAAACCAGTCCTTCCACATGGGCTCTATCCCACTCGGCCTTCCCATTTTTTCTTCTCAGTCACTGTCTGTGCTCCTCAAGTTACCTCTCATCTCTTACGCTTCTTTATCCTGTATCTCTTTCAACTACATCCTTCCCATAAATATTTAAATATACTCCGGTACTTCTCCTTCTTGAAACACCCTCCCTCTGGCTACCACTCTATTTCTCAGCTCCATTTCATGGAAAAAGTTTCTGATCTCATTTATCTCTCACTGCTGTCATTCCTTTCCAGCTCACTTCCGAACTCTCTTCACTTAGGCTTTTGCCCCTACCTTTCCATTTCAACATCTTTTGTGCATGTCACCAACTACTTTCTTTTGGCCAAATCTAGTGACTGCTTCTCTGTTCTCACCTTAGTTGACTTCTCAGGAGTATTCCATCTGGTTGCCTAGTCCCTTTGTTCTGAAATACTTTCTTCCCTTGGCTTTCTTGTTACCACACTTTCCTTTTTGTCCTCCTACATGACTGGCCACTTCTCAATCTCCTCTGAGATTTGTTGAAAAGACTGTTCTTTCCCCCATTGAATGGTCGGAGGGCATTTCTATATCTAGAGTTGAGAAGAAGATGATGAAAAACCAGCAAAGGAGAAAAGATATATCATACTCATAAAACACTTAATATCAGAATAATGTCAAATCTCTGCAAATGAAGCCACATAGCCAATGCAATTTCAATTGAAATCCTAAAAGAATGTTTTTCTGTGGAATTTTGCCAAGCTAGCTCTAAAATTTATGTGGAAGAGTAAAGATGAAAATCAAAAGGAAAGAATAAAGTGAAAGAAGCTCCCTCCAAGACTTTAAGACTTACAAACTGTACAAAATAAGAAAGTTTGCCACTGGTACAGGAGTAGGTAAATTAATAGAGAAACCAAAACTAGTGCTATACACATACACAAACATCTAGAAACTTCATTGATATCCTAGAAATGACCCTGAAGATCTTTGGGGAAGGAATGAAATGTTTACAAAGGATGCTGAAACAATTTCCTTTCCATATTAAAAAAAATATATATTAAGCTCACATCTTACAAAAATTCAATTCCAGATGGTAAAGCATTAAATGTAGGAGGTCAAGCTTTAAAACATATGTAGATAACATTAGCAAGATAGTAGAGTAAGAGGTAAGAGGTCCCCCACTCATACCCTCCCTCAGCAATAATAGTTTGGCAGCCATCCACAGACAAAAGAACCTTTGTGAAAGCTTTGGGATCCAGGTCAGAGCTTGTGAAATGCTGGTGGAGGCTAACACCAAAGAAGGCTGCTTTGAGAAGGCAGGCATGCCCAGGTGTCAGGCTTGCCAACTGTGGTCCCATCTAGGAGACCCCAAAACCACCTCATCCCCCCGTAGATTGGTTGCCAACCTCAGTCCAAGTGGAGATCCATAAATACCCCTGTAAACTGGCTCCAGCCTCTCTCAGCCAAAGTCCAGGAGTGATCCTACCCACCCAGGAGCCTGGAGGGAGATACACCTGTCCATGCTCCTAGAAGCAAGCCTGTGATTTGGTTTCAACCCCACTCAGATGCACTCTGGGGCCAGTACTGCCTGCCTAGAGACATATCGAGTGAACGAGCAGAAGCCCTGACATGGGTCCTTGTCTCAGCACCAGTCCTACGTACCAGTCCTAGATGTAGTCCTGTCCTTCCAGTGATCAGACAAGATCCACACCTGCCTGAGCCCCTAGTCACAAGATCACCAAACATGGACCCCACTGCATATCCAGCAGTAGTCATGGAAACCAACTCCAACAACACTCAACTGTGGTCCAGAAGATAGTATCATCAGCTCAGAGATGCAACAGAAGGTCTTTATCTGCCAAAAACAGTCTGTAAAGACTAGAAAAGGGTTTGCTCCTTCAAATGTACAGATACAATGAAAGACTACCCAGATTGCAAAGAATCAGACGTGACACCACCAAAAGAAACTAATTAATCTCCAGTAACAAACCTCAAAGAAATAGAGATGTATGAATTGCCTGAAAAAGTTTCAGAATAATCATTTTTTAAAAGCTCTGTGAGATGCAGAACACATATAGACAACTAAATAAAATCAGGGCGAAAAAAAGCGTGAACAAATTGAGAATATTACTCAAGAAATAGAAACCATATGGGCACCAGGGTGGCTCAGTTGGTTGAGCATCCGACTTCAGCTCAGGTCATGATCTCACAGTTCATGGGTTCAAGCCCCCTGTCGGGCTCTGTGCTAAGAGCTTAGAGCCTGGAGCCTGCTTTGGATTCTGTGTCTCCCTGTCTCTCTGCCGCTCCCCCCCTCATGCTCTGTCTCTCTTGCTTTCAAAAAAAGAATAAACACGGGGCGCCTGGGTGGCGCAGTCGGTTAAACGTCCGACTTCAGCCAGGTCACGATCTTGCGGTCCGTGAGTTCGAGCCCCGCGTCAGGCTCTGGGCTGATGGCTCAGAGCCTGGAGCCTGTTTCCGATTCTGTGTCTCCCTCTCTCTCTGCCCGTCCCCCGTTCATGCTCTGTCTCTCTCTGTCCCAAAAATAAATAAACGTTGAAAAAAAAATTAAAAAAAAAAAAGAATAAACATTTTAAAAATTAAAAAAAAAGAAATAGAAACCATTAAAAAAACAGAAATTCTGGAGCTGAAGAATACAATGACAGAACTGAAAAATTCAATAGAGACTTTAGTAGTAGACCCAATCTTTTAGAAGGAAGAATCAGCAAATTCAAAAACAGGTTATTTTTGAAATTAGCCATTTAAAGTAACAAAAAGAAAAAAATGCAGAAAAGGATTAAAGAAAACATATGGGATGCCATGAAAAAAGAATGTACACATTATGGGAGTCCCAGAAGGAGAAGAGAGAGAGAAAAGAGCAGAAAGCTTATTTAAAGAAATAATGACTGAAAACTTCTCAAATCTTGGGAGAAATTTGGACATACAGCTTCATGAAGCTCAAAGGACCCCATGCAGATCCACTAAAAAAAAAACTGTTGGATCTTATAAACAAATTCAGAAAAGTTGCATGATTCAAAATCAGCACACAAAAATTAGTTGCATTTAAATACACTAACAATAAACTATCTGGAAAAAAATTAAGAAAATCTCATTTACAATAGCATAAAAATAATAAAATATTAGGAATAAATTTAATCAATGAAGCAAAAGATCTGTACATTGAAATCTATAACATATTGATAAAAGAAATTGAAAAAGGCACAAATAAATGGAAAGCTATCCCATGCTCACGGATTGGAAGAATCAATATTGTTAAGATGTCCACACTACCCCCAGCCATCTACATATCCAGTGCAATCCCTATAAAAATTCCAATGGCATTTTTCATAGAAATATCAAAAACAATCCTAAAATTCACATGAAACCACAAGAGACCCTGAATAGCCAAAGAATCTTGAGAAAGAAGACCAAAACTGGAGGCATTATACTTTCCTGATTTCAAGCTATACTACCAAACTATAATAATCAAAACAGCATGGTCCTGGCCTAACAATAGACATATAGACCAACAGAACAGCACAGAGAACCCAGAAATAAACCCATGCATACATGGACAACTAATCTTTGGCAATGGTACCAAGAACGCACAATTAGGAAAGGACAGTTTCTTCAATAAATGATCCTGGGGACATTAAATATCCAGAGACAAAGGATAAAATTGGACCCTTATAGTGCAACAAAAATTAACTCAAAATGAATTAAAGACTTAAATGTAAGGCCTAAAACTATAGTCCTAGAAGAAAACATAGCGGGAAATCTTCATGACATTAGTCTTAGCAATGATTTCTTGGATATGACACCAGAAGCACAAGCAACAAAAGAAAAAATAGAGAAGTGGATCTCATCAAACTAAAAAGCTTTTGCACAGCAAAGGAGATAGTCAACAGAGTGAAAAGTCAACCTACAGAGTGGGAGGAAATATTTGCCAAACATACATCTGATAAGTTAATAGCCAACCGATGAAGGAACTCATACAATTTAATAGCAAAACAAGGAACAACACAATTTAAAAATGGGCAAAACACTCAAATGCACATTTCTCCAAAGACATACAAATGGCCAATGAAAAGATGTGCAGAATTCCTAATCATCAGGGAAATTCAAGTCAAAGGCGCAATGAGATATTGTCCCACACCTGTTAGAATGGCTATTATCAGAAAGGTGAAAGATGTAACAAGTGTTAGTTAAGATGTGGAGAAAAGGGAGTCCTCGCACATTGTTGGTGGAAATGTAAATTAGTATAGCCACTATGGAAAACATTATGGAGGTTCCTCAAAAAAATAAAAATGGAACTACGATATGATCCAGCAATCCCACGTCTGCATATATATCCAAAGGAAATGAAATTGGTATCTTGAAGAGATATCTGCATTGCCACGTTTATTTCAGCAATATTTGCAAGAACCAAGTTATGGAAACAACCTAAGTGTCTATTTGTGATATGTTTGAACCTGAAGGACGTTATGCTAAGTGAAACAAGCCAGACACAGAAAGACAAATGCTGCATAATCTCACTTATACATGGAATCTGAAAAAAACGAACTCACAGAAGCAAAGAATGGAATAGTGGTTGCCAAGGGATAGGGCCGGGGGAAATGGAGAGATGTTGGTCAAAAGTTACAAACTTTCCTTTATAAGATGAATAAATTGTGGGGATCTAATGTACAGTACAGTAACTATAGTTAATAATACTGTATTTTATATCTGAAATTTACTAAGGAACTGGATCTTAAGTGTTCTCACTGCACCCACAAAAAATTGGTAACTATTGGAGGTGATGGATGTTTCACTTAGCTTGATTGTGGTAATTATTTCATAATGTATACATATATCAAATCATCTCATTGTACACTTCAAATATATACAAATTTTATTTGGCAATTTTACCTTAAAAAGCTGGAAGAATAAAAATAATAAAAACGTATAGAAGGAAACACAGGAGACTATTTTTTAAATATTTTTTAATGTGTATTTATTTGTGAGAGAGAGAGCATGAACGGGGAAGGACAGAGAGAGAGGGAGACACAGAATTCAAAGGAACAGCCTCCAGGTTCTGAGCTGTCAGCACAGAGCCCGACGCGGGGCTGGAACTCACAGACCGCGAGATCATGACCTGAGCCAAAGTCAGACACTTAACTGACTGAGCCACCCAGGCACCCCAGGACCCTAGGGAAGGTAAGAATTTGTTAAAATCACACACACACACACACACACACACACACCATAAAATAGAACATTGAAAAATTCAGCTACTTTAATGTTGATTATTTTTGGTCATCAAAACAGCCATGATAAAGAAAGTGAAAAAGTAAGATATAAACTAAAAAATATCTTTATTAGTATCCAAAATATGTAAAGAATTACAAAATCAATGACATAAAAATAAATAAAAGTTTTTAAATGAGCACAAACCAGATACTTACAAAAGAGAGAGTGAGCATGTCCAATAATCATGAAACCCACTGAACCTCACTAATAATTATGGAAATGCAAAATACGCTCAAAATGAGAGAGCATTTTATCCCCACTATATGAGCAAAAATTTAAAAGTCTGGGGGCTCCTGGGTGGCTCAGTTGGTTAAGCATCCAACTCTTAATTTCAGTTCAGGTCATGATCTTGTGGTCATGGGATTGAGCCCCTGCTTGGAATTCTCTAGAAATAGATAGATAGATAGATAGATAGATAGATAGATGATAGATAGATAGATACAGATAGATAGATAAAGAAAGAAAGAAAAAGTCTGACAATCGCAATTGTGGGTAAAGTTTTAATGCAAGAGGAACTCATATAATTCTAGTGGAAGTGTTATGTGGAAGACAACATAGCATTATTTTATGAAACCAGACATGCTCACAGAGTACAACCTGGCAATTCAATTCCTAAGTATACACCCTAGAAAAATTCCTGACCATGTTAACCCAAAGGCATGTATGAGAGGGTTCATAAACAAGAAAATTTGTAAACAACCATCTACCCACGTCATTTTTAGATTTCAACTTAAATTTATTTCTTCTTAAAGAGGTCTCACCTAACCAGTCCCCTCCGTCCTCTTGTATTTGTATTAAGTCCTCTGTTATATTTATGCAATAATTTCTTTAACATTTGCCTTCTCCACTACATGCTAACTAAGCTCCATGAGGAGAGCAACGATGGACTTAAAGTATAAGGAAAATGATTACCAAAGATCTGAGATGTAAGAAGATAGGGTGGGCATATGTTAAACATGAGATCAATCTAAACACACATTATATAAAATAACAATGATGATAACTGAATTCACAGTGCAAAAAAAGGAGGATGGAACAGAAATACAAAATACTGGTAAAGAGTGGCATAAACGGTTACATGTATAAATAAAAGGGGGAAATATGGGTCTGATTGTATCAACATGGCAAAATCATTAACCTTTGTGAGCTTCCGTTCGTTTATGGGTAAGCACTCAACAAATGTTGAAAAAAACATAACCTGTAAAATGGCAGAGCTATGCGTTCCAGATCGGATGTTCTATGCCTTCTTAAATGAGACTGAATAGTTAGAAATGCTTATCTCTTGGACAGTCAGCCTCAAGATTTTCAAACCCTTTTTATAGCAAAAATTCTTTCCAATATCCTTTTCTCAAAGTGTATATACAAGCATGGAAAAGACCCTGTAAGGAGAAAACATGTGGAGAAGTATTCGCATGAAAAAAGCATCACATCTTTCAAAATTAAAATCTGTTCAAATTTTGAAAGCATTTTTTTCCATCCTTAAGTAATTACCAAAGTTTCTCTGGAATGAACAGTGGTAATTCTGGAAGTCAGCACCTACTGCATTGGCACTTGCAAATCACTTCTCTCCCATCTTATTTTCAACGGCCGGACACTAAGCAAGCGTATCCCCAGGTCGGAAGCCTCAGAATACTTGGTACTTTCTGTACTCTGTGGTTAGAGACGATTATACTATGACTGTGTCTGACAAATATAACCCAGCAGGTATCATGACACCACTTGGAGAGGAACATTTTTGGAGGATTTATGTCATAAGAAAACACACTAACCAATATAGCCGAACAGATGGATGCTGACCACAGATTCAGAAAGCTTGAACACAGCAAGTAGTGAAGATTGATACCTATCTACAAAGCAGCAATCTGGGCTTAGAGAACAGCAGGCTGCCACAGATATGTGGCATATTTATTGAAGCATTAAAAGAGTTTCACAGTCCTCCTAATTATTATACCTACCTCTGGTTACACAGAGCTAGTCTATAGTGAGTTTTCCACTGATTTATTTAACTCTTAAATACCATAAACTTCTAAGCAATACCTATGTTCATGCAGAGGCGATACATTTTCTGCCGTGCTATTAAAGATTGTTTGCACTTTAGAAATGTCAGTGATATTTGCACTTCTAAACACTGTGTTTTATGCCATTTTAAAGGTGCAGTTGTTAGAGCCAAAACTATTCATGTTTTAAAAGCCTCTCTCCTATCAATGGCTCAGGGTCAAAAGACACGAAAAAATCTCTGTTTCATCTTAAGTCTGTTCAAATGTGTCATATAAAAAAGAATGTCAGGAAGAAAATAAATCCTGGAAGATTTGCCTGCTTTGCAAAATGAAAGGAGCCTTAGATTCATCTCAATTCCCATTTATAGTTTGGAAAAGTGTTTCTCGACTAACAAGTTTCAACACATCACTGAAATCACTCCATTCACTCTACTTAGCCAAACACTGAAGATAAGCCAAGCCACTGGAGCCCAGCCTCTTATTCGTGCTTACTGTATTTCACTAACTAAGCTAATTAAAAACAATTACTCATTCATTCAATATTTTTTGAGCAGTTATTCAGTGCCAAACATAGCATTAAGCACTGGGGAGAGAGCTATGAAGAGGGGCAAGGCCCCAGCACCCACAAAGCTCACAGTCTACTGGTTAAGGTAAACATTAAACAGAAATGTTAAGTGAGATTCAGGCTAAAAAAGAAATCAAGATTATTTTGAGAGTATATAATAAGGAGGCTTGACTGGCCTGGGGGGTCAGAGAAGGCCTCCTCAATGAAGTGGCATTTGAATTGGAGAGCTCATGAAAAAAACAGGCATCAGTCACATTTAGAGAAGCCACTGGCCTTGTTGCCAATAAATCTGCAAACCACTCTCATCCTCGACTGTAAGATCTCCCCCTTGTAGCTGTTCCAGCTATTAAAGCACCGATTGGGGGGGCCTGGGTGGCTCAGTCGGTCAAGCATCCAGCTCTTGATTTTGACTCAAGTCATGTTATCACAGTTCGTGGGATCAAGCCCCACGGAGGGTCTGCACTGACAACGTGGAGCCTGCTTGAGATTTTCTCTCTCCCCCTCTCTTTCTGTCCCTTCACCCCCCACTCTCTCAATATAAATAAATAAGCATTTTTTTAAAAAACCACTAGCTTATTTAGAAGAGAACATAACAGATTTCTTCTATCCCCCAGGTAAGATACCATGACTCACCAAATGATGATTTGTATCTTTAACTGACAGGTCCGTTTCTTCTCCCATGTGACCTATCTTATTTTTGCTGTGAGAAATGGAGCTAAATTTAACCCAGGGAGAAGGTGACATATTGGCCCAGGCAAACAAAGGAGCCAAAATGTCTGGCGTTCCAAAGCCAGGGGGTCAAGTGTAATGCAGCAAGATGCAGACAGGCTCTGGGACAAGCCATTCTCCTCAAGCCTTCACACTCACCAGAAAAGGTCTTTGAGCTGACGAAAGTAGAAGGACAATTTAGAATGGAAAGCCGAAGATTTGTCACCACTCTTCACAGAGCTGGGGCCGGCGAAGGAGAGAAGTATGAGCCTTGAAGAGACGTACCATCCCAGTGTGACAGGAAGTCAGGCCCATGGGTGACATAGGCAATTTCTGCATCTCGAAAATTTCCGTGGGTTCCCAGCGGGGGCATAAAAGTTGGCAGAGTGAGCTAGTGAGTATGCCCATTGTGCCAGGACTATGATGTAAGAACAGGCAACAAAGGGTATAGTGACGAGCGTGGCTCTGCCCATCCCACCACCCCAGACCCATTCTCTGGAATCAGGAGAAGGTGTAGTTGTGTCATAGTCGTGTGCCACGGTGAGAGTTGTCATTAGCGGTTTCACCCATGCAGACAACTGCGGAAGAGACATGCGGGATCCAATCAGATGTCATTACACTATAAGAATGGTGGCTCAGATGGGATCATACAAACAGAATCCTGAATTCATTCAGGTAGTAGGCATTCATTCAAGGAAGTCAGTTATGAACTTGGGTGAGCGGGAGGTTTGAAGACTGTATCTCTTCAAATTAGGTAACAACGATGGAAGAATGATGTAAGGGTGTAACTGGAACTTATAAGAACAAGCCCAGCTGGAGGATGTGGATCTCGAGTTCCCTCTGGCCACCGTGATTTAGAAAGGAGCCCAGTTTACACAACTGCACACAAACAGGATCTCCACAAAGAGTGGAACGTTGTGGCTCTCGGTACTGAGTCCCTCTCCTACATGCCGCACGTGATCTCTGAGTTGCGCGTGATCTCAGTTCACATGTTATGGCAAGCACAGCTTACCTGGCCTGAGGGGGTGCCCTGCTCCCCTTAGGACTAAGTCTATTTAAAATCTTAGGGAGGCTTGTAATAAAATATAGAGATAATGAAGTGAATCACACCCATAGTATTAATACCAATATGTGAAGTTCAGAATAACGTGCACTTGGTATTTAGTTGTGCTTGTGATGTGGCAGGGAATGGAGCATATTTTAGAATGACAGTTGAAACAGAGAACAGACTCCAATTTTAAAATTTCATTCATTTGTGATTTTTATTAAAGTATGTAAGTTGCTTTGATTGTATTTATTTCTTGATGTACTGGAATGTTTAACAGAACTTGACATTCTTTATATTTACAAGTTTGACTTCTGAAATATATAAAAGTTGTTCAAGCAGTTAGTAAGTTTTTGCTTGGTGGGATCATAAATTCACCCGGTCAGGCATTTGAAGTACTTAAAAAGAAAATCAGATATATTAGACTTAAATACACACTTTGAAATGTTAAAGAGAATTGAGGCACCTAATTTCAGAATTATTCACCCAATTAAGCAGAATTTAGCCTATTCGGCCTGAGTTGATCCAACATTAATCGAAGGCTTCTTGCAAATGATTTTTTAAAATATACTAGATTTACGGAATTCACTAATATTTTTATTTTTTAATTATTTTTAATATAATTTATTGTCAAGTTGGCTAACATACAGTGTACATGATGTGCTCTTGGTTTTGGGGGTAGATTTTCCGTGATTCATCGCTTACATACAACACCTAGTAGCTCATCCCAACAAGTGCCCTCCTCCATGCTCATCACCAATTTTCCCCTCTTCCCCACCCCCCATCAACCCTCAGTTTGTTCTCTGTATCCAAGAGTCTCTTATGGTTTGCCTCCCTCCTTCTCTGTAACTTTTTTTTCCCCTTCCCCTCCCCCATGGTCTTCTGTTAAGTTTCTCAAGATCCACCTATGAGTGAAAACATAGGATATCTGTCTTTCTTTGACTGCCTTATTTCACTCAGCGTAATACCCTCCAGTTCCATCCACGTTGCTGCAAATGGCAGGATTTCATTCTTTCTCATTGCCAAGTAGTATTCTGTTGTGTATATAAACCCCATCTTCTTTATCCATTTGTCACTTGATGGACATTTAGGCTCTTTCCAAAATTTGGCTATTGTTGAAAGTGCTGCCATAAACATTGGGGTACATGTGCCCCTATGAATCAGCACTCGTGGATCCTTTGGATAAATTCCTAGTATTGCTAGGGTAGTAGTAGTAGGGCAGTTCTGTTTTTAATTTATTTTATTTTTAATTTTTTGAGGAACGTCCACACTGTTTTCCAGAGCGGCTGCACCAGTTTGCATTCCCACCAACAGTGCAAGAGGGTTCCCATTTCTCCACATCCTCGCCTGCTTCTGTTGTTTCCTGAGTTAATTTTAGTCACTCTGACTGGTGTGAGGTGGTATCTTAACGTGGTTTTGACTTGTATTTCCCTGATGATGAGTGATGTTGAGCATCTTCCCATGTGTCTGTTGGCCATCTGGATGTCTTCTTTGGAAAAGTGTCTATTCATGTCTTCTGCCCATTTCTTCACTAGATTATTTGTTTTCTAGGTGTTGAGTTTGGTAAGTTCTGTATAGATTTTGGATACTAACCCTTTATCTGATATCTCATTTGCAAATATCTTTTCCCATTCTGTTGGTTGCCTTTTAGTTTTGTTGATTGTTTCCTTTGCAGTGCAGAAGATTTTTATCTTCATGAGGTCCCAATAGTTCATTGTTGCTTTTCATTCCCTTGGCTTTGGAGATGTGTCGACCAAGAAATTACTGCGGCTGAGGTCAAAGAGGTTGTTGCTTGTTTTCTCCTCTAAGGTTTTGATGGTTTCCTGTCTCCCATTCAGGTCCTTCATCCATTTTGAGTTTATTTTTGTGTATGCTGTAAGAAAGTGGTCCAGGTTCATTCTTCTGCACGTTGCTGTCCAGGTCTCCTAGCACCACGTGTTAAAGAGACTGTCTTTATTCCATTGGATACTCTTTCCTGCTTTGTCAAAGGTTACCTGGTCCTACATTTGTGGGTCCACTTCTGGGTTCTCTATTCTATTCCACTGGTCTATGTGTCCGTTTTTGTACCAGTACCATACTGTCTTGATGATTACAGCTTCGTAGTAGAGGCTAAAGTCCGGAACTGTGATGCCTCCCACGTTGGTTTTCTTTTTCAACATTACTTTGGCTATCTGGGGTCTTTTGTGGTTCCATACAAATTTTGACTAATATTTTTTTTAATTTTTTTAATGTTTGTTTATTTTTGAGAGAGAGAAAGAGAGACAGACAGACAGACAGACCATGAGTGGGGGAGGGGCAGAAAGAGAGGGAGACACAAAATCTGAAGCAGGCTCCAGGCTCCGAGCTGCCGGCATAGAGCCCAATGCGGGGCTCAAACCCACGAACCGTGAGGTCATGACCTGAGCCAAAGTCGGACGCTTAACCAACTGAGCCATCCAGGCGCCCCTTGACTAATAGTTTTAAATTGAATTTAAAGGCCAGGTGAAAATTACTTTTTAATTTATACTTTTAATAAGTTAATATAAAACCAAGTAACTGTAAATAGTGTTTCCTGCACACAAAAGGTCCCTCCTCAACAGTAAAAAATTCAGTGATGGAACCTAGTCATTCTCCCACAGACCATCTCAGATGTGATCTCAAGGAGCACTGTGTATTTCCTGTATCGAGAACCAGGCTAGTAGTAGTAGAAACTGAATCCTGGCCACTCAAGATGCCATTCACAACATCATCTCCCTCGTTTGTCTCCCATGACTGAGGTGGAAAACCCAGAAGGTCCCTTTCCCTGCCTTCTTCACAACAAGTGGTAGCCTGTGACTCATTTCTGCTAAGAGCAAGTTTTTGAGGACCTTCATTTCTCCTGATAAAAGAGGCACATACAAATGGCGAATACTGGTTACTGATGGTTCTTCCCTCCTTTCTGCCTTGGAACGCTTGTATGATGTCAGGATATGCCGCAGCCATTTTGTGACCATGAGGTACAAAGCTCAAAATTGAAAAGCCACCATGCAAAGAAAGGCAGAGCAGAAGGATAGCAAGAGCCTGGGTCATTAAACTGTCCGAACAACTGTGAGGCCGCTTGCATCTGGATTTTCTTATTACTAAATAATAAATAGTCTTGAGTTTTAAGGCACTGTTAGTTGATTTTCTGTTACTTTCAGGCAGAAGCTTTCCTAATGGTTGGTTATACCAGAAATCAACTGGAGTAGGAGGATTTCACAGGATCAAGACAGAAAAGGTTCAAGAAGAGAGCTTTTTGAGACACTCTCTTCAAAGATGCCATGTAACAGCTGCATAAAGCCAAGTCCCCACAAACATCACCACGCACAGAAGCTTTAAAGAAACTGCGAGGAAATGGAGGCAAGACAGAAAAAGTGAGGTGTTTTAAATCTGAATGTGGCTGAATTATTAATTTGTATTAACTAGACATCCCAAATTTGGACTGAGTTTACCTCGAAGCAACTAGATTAAGGTTTTTATTGCTACTCTTACGGTTGTTGTTTGCTGCTATTTTCTATTACTAGACTAGGCATTGGAGAAAGACAATGAATTCACTAACAGAAAAATGAAGTAATCTACGTTTTCGCATATTTAAGCCTGTGGCTATGAAATTCACACGTCTATATCTCCTCTCTAGCTGCTCAGATCTTAGGGGGCTACCTGCCATCAAACAGGAGAGACGAATTGGTAGATGAGTATGCTTACAAAAGATGTCGACCATACTACATTAAATTGACACATAAACTGAGTCCTTACTATATGCCTGGCTCCGCTCAAGTTCGCTTTTGCGAATTTAAGTACCTTCTAATATTTAAAGTAAACAGTTGAGTTTGCAAGCTTGGATGATACAAACCGCAAAAGATAAGCATGAACCTGAACTAAAGATTTCCCAATGCTATCAGAAGGCTGACATCTCTGAAAAGAAGTCAAGCATCGGTCCAAAAAGATGAAAAACAGATGTTCTCCTTTCTCTCTTTTCTGTTGCTGGAATTGTAAAAATCTTGCCTCTTTTCATATTGATCTCACCTATGATTTCTTAGATGCCTGAAGAGAAGATTAAATGTTGAAATGTCTTTTCTCATGATCCAGCTGAAGCCAATGAACTTTTCTGCCAATGTTCTGTGATACTCACTTGGAATATAAGAAAAGCACTTCAGATGATAAAAAGGTATTTCAGATGTTGTGGGAGTGGGAGGCAGGGGAAGCCAATTCAGCCAAATCTGATTTACTAAAAGGGCAAGGAAGATAGAAGCCCAAAAGTCTAGCCCAATGAGGCCTTATTGTTTTTAAATTGCACTAAAAGGAAAGGATCTGACTTAATCAGTCTCATCAATATCATCAACTAAGAGAGGAAGCATGAAAGTGTGTCTATTGATTTTGCTTTGGCTTTATAAGCAAATCGCACACTGTTGTTTATCTAAGCTTTTCCAAAACTACAGAGTAAGCAAAATGGAATCCAAACCATTTTACATTTGGGTTCAGTTCATTCCTTAACTTTGATAAGAGTATATTGTATTTTCGCTTCTGCCAGAAATTCATTCAAGAGCAGGTCAGTAAATAGAGCAGACGCGAGCAACGAACGGATGCAGATTATTGCAAAAATAAAGAAATGGCTACTTCCAGTTGTTTCCAAGCACTTTATGTAGCCTGGTGTGGATTAAGTCACAATGCAGTCTTCAATTGGACCCTTACTGCTCGCGTGTTTTCTTATCAGACATCGCTTCTGGCCCCCGCTGCCCATCTTTTGCAGGAGCTCACTCCAATCCATCCACGCTTCCCACCTATTGTTCCAGCAACAGATGGAGTCCTGTGTCTCCCGTGGGAACGGAGGTTGCCTTGCCTTTCACTGCACAGCCTTACGTGTGCATCAAACTAATTTGCAGTCTGTCCACACCCACAACTCCTCGAGGTGACTGTCAGGATCCGCAAGCCCTCGGCAGAGAGTTGCGCCCTCGGGGGAGAAATGGGCTTTTTAATAAACAGCATCTTTCAACCTCCTTTTAATAATTTTCCCTACATCGTGTTTATCTCTCAAATCACCCTTTAGCATTTTAAAGCACATGTAAAATGTATGGCCAAACTTCTTTTACTCTATCTTAGAGAATAAAAAGGGTAATGTGGGGAGGGCCTGCTGACAGTAAATATACATTTAGTATACGGATGGAAATACAGAGGTATAGATGTATTTTACATCACGTATATGTATCTAGATCCCTATGTACAGATAGAGTGAGAAAAATTAACAACTAACATACGCATCTACTGTACTTTATATCTTAAAAACATCTCTCACATGTATTATTGATTCATTCATCCATTCAAAGTATGTATTGATAACCTACTATGCCAGGCACTGTTATTTATAAATGAGATGAATAAGTAAACAAAAAACGTTCAGAGATCCTTATCCTTGTAAAGCCCAGCAAAGGGAGACATACAATATTTTAATCATCATAAATGACTACGTCCCAGTCTATACCTGCTGTCCTGGTATACTTTAATCACACTCACTTCCATTCTCAAAAATGTCTCAGTTGGTACAAAATTATATGGCCACGGTAATAACAAGTATGTATTATATTGAACAAGGAAGAGTGCTCTGGAAAAGAAAAAAGAGAGCACAGTAAGGAGGGCTGAAATGTGACAAAGTTGCCATTTTAAATAGGATGGGCACAGTAGGCAGCATTTGGGACGTCTGTGTGGCTCAGTTGGTTAATCGTCCGATGTCGGCTCAGGTCATGATCTCATGGTTCGTGGGTTCGAGCCCTGCATGGGGCTCTGTGCTGACAGCTCAGAGCCTGGAGCCTGCATCGGATTCTGTGTCTCCCTCTCTCTCTGCCCCTCCCCCACCCTCTCAAAAATAAACATTAAAAAGTTTAAAAAAAAAGAAAGTGGCAGGCATTTGAACAGAGACTTGAAGGAAATGTGGGCATTAGCCATGTAGCTCTCTGACCAAATAGCGTTCCTGAAGGAGGCAAAAAAAACCCCCGAAAACCTCTGAATTGGGATCGTACCTAGTGTGATTGAAGAATATCAAGAAAACCAGTGAGGCTGAAGCAGAGTCAATGACAGCCATGGATGAGGAGAGGAGATCAGCAAGGTAATGTGGGCGGGCAGACCACGGACGGGCACGTAGGCCAATATTAGGACTTTGGCTTTAATTCCAAGTGAATTATTGAGGCCCTGCAGGATTTGGACCAGAACAGTAAGCCTCACTGAGATTGAACTTGCTTTTAGCAGGACCACTCTTGTTGCTTCATGCAGAATGGAGTTGGCAGGCGGAGTGGAAAGGGCGGGACAGGAAGACCAGTGGGTCTGCTATTCCGCTAATCCGGGAAAGAAATACTGGTGGTCGGACCAGAGTGGGAGCAGTGAAGACAGTGAGAAATAGTTGGATTCAGGGCATGTTTTGAAGGTAGAGCTATTTTAATTGAATATTCACAATAACTCTGAGATGTAGCCGAGAAAGATATCATTATTCCCATTTTACAGATGAAGAAACCGGAACCCGGAGGAGGTGGAGCTTGCCTAAGTTTACACAACGAATTGAATGGAAGAAAGAGCATAGAAACTAAGTCTCGTGTCAGTCTCAAACTTTGTGTATGTTATGCAATGATCTACAAACATACCACAGACTGTACAGTGAGCATGCATTTTCCTCATCCCAGTCCCCAAAAGAGTCCTCTCCAGCACAAAAGGGTGAAAATGCCTTTATCGGCATCGGTTTGGGGTTCTCTCCAGGGCACAGGTTAAGGATTATGTCCACTCTAAGCTGTGACAACTTTGACTGAAACGTCTAAATGACTGGTGCATATATGGACATGGCTTAACACCCTCTAAAGGAGCAGAATTATATAGTGGGATGTGGAAATGGATAGATAGATTTGGGTTTCAATCCTACCTGGACACGTATGAGCTGTGAATTCAGCCCAAGTTGCCCAGCGTAGGCCTCCCGAGGTTGTTGAGAACATTAAATAAAAGAAAGTCTGAAAAACACACCAAGTATGTGTTCATGTGCTGATCCCACTGCGCCTGAAATTCTCCTCCTCCAGATATTTATCTAACCATCTTCTATTGGCTCAACTGGTACCTCCTCGGAGAGCCTTTCCTCGAGCACCCAGCTTCACTTTCTTAGGGACACTTCCCACTATAGGAAATTAAATTAATATTGAGTCATGCATTTAGTCTCTCTTACCAACTAGAAAGTAAGTTCCGTGATGGCAGGGGTTATTTTGTTCATTATCATATCCCCAATAACTAGAACAGTGCCTTGTACACGATGGGCCTCAGACTATTTGAGGAAGAAATGTTTCCCTTTTCTGCTCACTCCTTCAGTCATTAAGAGACCCTGGTCTCCTTTCGATGCTCTGGGCTCTTTCCACTTCAAGGGCTTTGCATCTAGAGTTCTCTGCTTGGCACGCTCTTCCTCCCACTCTGTATCTATTGAACCTCTACTCATTTTTCCAATCTTGGCCTAAATGGCCATTGCCTTAGAGTAGGCTTCCCTGATCCTGGACTAGGTCAGTTCTCCTTATTATAAGCTCTAAGAGCACAATGTACTTTTCCTTCCCAGCGCTTAGCACAGTTTTTAATTATTTATTTACTTGGGTGATTAATTATTTAAGATCTGTCCCCACCATTGGAACATAAGCTCTACGAGTTCATTGCTGTTTATATCTAGCGCCTAACACAGAGTAGACACTCAATATGTATATACAAAATGGAAAAAGGAAGAAAAGCATGCATGTGCAGGAAACTCAGCAACATTGTAGAACATTGGCTTGTTTATTAAAAACCCAAAGGATTGTGGGGTGCCTGGGTGGCTCAGTCAGTTAAGCGTCCGACTTCAGCTCAGCTCATGACCTCACGGTCAGTGAGTTCGAGCCCCGCGTCGGGCTCTGGGCTGTCAGCTCAGAGCCTGGAGCCTGCTTCGGATTCTATGTCTCCCTCTCTCTCTGCCCCTCCCCCACTCATGCTCTGTTTCTCCAAAAATGAATAGACGTTAAAAAAAAATTTTTTTAATAAAAAAATAAAAACCCAAAGGATTGGTTTTGGAGAAAAGGGGATCCATTTCAGGAAAATTATAAATGTGAGAATATAAATTAAGGCCATGATTCCCCTCACACAAGCAGGAGGGGTTCACTGACAAGAAGGCAAAGGTGTTCCAGTCCCATGAGTAAGTAGCTAATCCAAAGGGCATTTCAACATACTGTCCAATGGGCACACAAGCAATTTCCCCTGCAATTGTTTTTTTTTTTTTCCTGTGGATCCTATTTTCTTTCAAAAAAAAAAAAATCAACCAAGAGGGCTCGCACTCTCTATGTAACTTCTTATAAACAAGTATGTGGTTCATTGACTCCAACTCTGAAAACGGTTCCAATTGCACTGTGAGACTGCAGAGCGAGTATAACAGCTAACTAGAGAGCTATGCCGGCAGCACAAAAGCAAACTCTATTAAGAATTGGAATCTTTGAGTCCTGGGTCTTCTGTATAACGCCTTCTACGATTCGTAGGAGAGGATATGAAGAACTACATAGTTCACTTGACATTTATGCGTGCACTTGACATTTGTAAGTATACTTGACATTTAAGATTAAAATCTGGCCCGTAGCACTAAAGTGACTTAAAAATGAGAGATACTGAAAGAGGGGAGCATTTTTCCTAAGGAAGGAAGGAGTCAACACAATCCAACTTTATAATCCAAATGCCTGTTCTCTTTAGAAGACAACAGAACAGAACTCAGTGTTTGCTAGATTTTGCTCTCCGTGGACAATAGCGATGGAGGCAACGTATATCCATTTTGTCTCGGTTAGGTGATTTGTTGTCCTTTGTTAGAGAGTAAAAAACAAAACTATTGGGTAACTCATACCTACGTACATAAGTCAAGTGTACCAAATCATCCTATCTCCTTTAAGCATCACAGGCCCCCTAATCTATAACTCACCGCTCCCCAATTCTTCTCCTCTAACCCATAGGATCCTATGGCATCCTAGCACAGTGGAGAATATCAAGGAGACCAAAGGAAGACATTAAGAAATCAGAAACTGTTGGGGCGCCTGGGTGGCGCAGTCGGTTGAGCGTCCGACTTCAGCCAGGTCACGATCTCGCGGTCCGGGAGTTCGAGCCCCGCGTCGGGCTCTGGGCTGATGGCTCAGAGCCCGGAGCCTGTTTCCGGTTCTGTGTCTCCCTCTCTCTCTGCCCCTCCCCCGTTCATGCTCTGTCTCTCTCTGTCCCAAAAATAAATAAACGTTGAAAAAAAAAATTAAAAAAAAAAAAAAAGAAATCAGAAACCGTAGACGAGGCAATGATTTGGACAGCCGTTCCCCGCTGACAACGTTGGATGACTGATCTGCTTTATCACTCTGATTTTTACAGCTTATTAACAAATCAAGCTAGTCAATTGAGTTTATTTCTTGTCCCTTAGACTAGGGGAAAACAAACTACAAACTACCGACAGGACAGATCTGGCCCTCCAGCTTTTTTTGTAATAAATTTTACTGGAACATGGCCAGGCCCACCCATCTATGCAGTATCTATGGCTGCTTTTAGGGTACAATGGCAGAGTTGAGTAGGTCTCCCCCACTATCCAAAAGTAGAGCGTTCCTATAAAAACTTTTATAAACCGAGGTGGCATAAAGCAAAGAAGCAATTACTATTAATTTATACGGAAACGCTTTTGAGCATTCCCAGACCCCCCCAAAATAACTTCTTTGGGGCTTTTCTGATACCTTAGGACACATCTTGCTAACAGACGCACAAAATAAACCCAGCTAAAGCACAGATGCTCACAGACCCTGTTGGAGCTCCGGTGCCCGGATGCTGAGACGCTAAGTGCGGTTCCTGGGGAAGGAGGTGGGAGGCGCCACTCTCGCTGCTCAGGGTGCGCACTGCCTAACAGCTCACTCACTGGCTGCAAAACAAATGCTCAGCGCTCTTTTTGCTTTTACCCTTTTTTCCTAAAAGCCAACTTCCCCTTCGAATTTCTTTCAGTTAGCGAAAACAGGTACTAACATAGTATCTAAGTGGCTTAATGGGAACTTTCAAAAAGCAGGGGATGGCTATAATTGGAACAGAGACCATCTATCTGTCCCACAATGCCTAAAATGTTCACTATCCTTTTCTTTACAAAAATTTTACTGACCCTTCGTCTTCGACTATAGTTAGCTGACAACTGGAAAAAAAAAAAAAACCTGGGCCATTTAGAATATGAAAAATTGTGCTAATAAATGAAATATAGTAATGTCTTCTCTCTGCTGGTCAGTCTTTCAACAACCAAAAGCCTTTAACCTTTAAGCAATGAGTTGTTTTTATTTTTGCTTCCAATCATTATAAAATCTCACCAGATTGCCCTCGTTCCACTCTAAAATGTATTCCACATTAAACAGAAGACACCGGGTACAATTTAATAATGTAGTGTAACAGAATAAGCCTGAGCTCCGGAGTCCAACCAGAGATTCGGCAGGATTTGTGCTAATTCCATTAACAAATAGCCAAAAGGGCATTTAGATAAGGCCTGTCAGATAGTTCCCTTTTGTATTCCTCTGTTTTGAACAAGAGGTCAAAACACGTAAGAGGTCTTACGGGTTCCCAAGACCTCGTCAGCCATGGGTCCTTTCTGCAAAAGGAAAAATTGAGGTCACTTCCTCCACTGGGTGGCAATTTGCTGACCTAACCTGCTGACCTTTCTCTGGGTCTTCCACGCTCACCAGCACTGTTTTCATCTAGATCCAAGTCCCCAGCACCTAATAAAAGCCAATCAACATCAATACTAGAAGTACTGCTCTGCTCTGAGCATAGTAGGCCAGAAACAGAAATTGCAGGAGACATTACAAGGAACTAAAGAGTGAGTATAAACTAACAGCAGGACTTTACCAATTTACTTAACCGACTCGGGTAATGACTCTCTTACAACAAGGAAACATCTAGAGTGTGGCTACTTACTGTAGGAATTGGAAGGGTCAGGAGATAGAGTTTTGCCTCATTGAGCTTTTGCAAATGATGATAAATGAGATTTTTTCACTTGGCCACGGAAGGGAGGTCCTTCACTCCTAGATCTCCTGGAACAGTTTGAATTAATGGCCCTGGAACATTTGAAAAAGACTTTCCGATTTTTCTCTCCTGTCTTGTTTCTGTTCTTAGCTTTGTCTGGGGAGAGGGGGAGAGAGCAAGTTGTGGTCAAGGTGCATCTGCGTGCTGACTTGAGCATTTTAGAAGGGATTTGGTTTCTCTGTCATCTATGCAAAACCAGTGAAAACATAAGCTACTCTAGTAATTTCGTGGTTCTCCTGAAAAAACAAAAAACAAATGCTTTCCTACCAAAAGATGCCATAGATCCACCAGGCTCCATAGCTATTTTTCTTTAATTTTTTTTAATGTTTATTTATCTTTGACAGAGAGAGACAGAGCATGAGCAGAGGAGGAGCAGAGAGAGAGGGAGCCACAGAACCCGAAGCAGGCTCCAGGCTGTGAGTTGTCAGCACAGAGCCCGACGCGGGGCTCGAACCCACGAACCGTGAGATCATGACCCACGAGATCATGAGGTGGGCCCAAGTCGGACGCTTAACCGACTGAGCTATCCAGGCGCCCGAGGCTCCCTAGCTATTGACATGATATTCATTACCCACTCAACCACACTAGACCCCCAAATTTGCTGCTTCAGAGGCTGAACTGGGATCCCTTCCTTTGGAACCTTTCACCAGGCTTCCCATAATCAAGAGGCAGTTGTCCCCTCTTCTCTGCCACAAAACATCCAGAGTTATCTGGAGGAGGCAATCCTGTTTGAGTCACGGCAGCCTACTACAGACCCACCTGGCTTGGTCCTGAGGAACACTTGGAATTGAAAAAGCTAACGATCGCGCCCCTGTGCTTCACAGGGCGATTCCCTAGGGACCCTGGCTCTATCTCAGCTCCTATAGAACTGATATATTTTTTTTAATGTTTATTTATTTATTTGGGGTGGGGCAGAGAGAGAAGGAGAGAGAGAATCCCAGCAGGCTCCACACTATCAGCACAGAGCCCAACCTGGGGCTCGATCTCACGGACCATGAGATCATGACCTGAGCAAAGATCAAGAGTCAGACACTTGACCCACTGCGCCACCCAGGCACCCCTTGGAATTAGCCGATACATTCATGCAGAAGCCACGAGAACCATGTTTTCCAGAGGATGACCCTGGAAAACGTTTTACTATACTTTCTCCCTGGTAGGCAGTATGCGTATTGGTTTTCTTTAGGCAAGTGGGTTCTGG
Organism: Lynx rufus; assembly: GCF_022079265.1. Lineage (NCBI taxonomy): Eukaryota > Metazoa > Chordata > Mammalia > Carnivora > Felidae > Lynx > Lynx rufus. The sequence continues at coordinate 32,599,680 of NW_025814833.1, read as the reverse complement.
AACCCAGAAGGCACTATTCAAATGGTAACCTGTGCGAGTGGTGTCCCCTTGCACAACTTACACAACCGTACTGAGCTAGGTAGAAAATGGTCCCAAAGATATCCGTTTCCTTATCTCTGGGAATGGCAATATATTAAGTTACCTGGAGAGGTAAAGTTAGGTTGAAGATGGAACTAAGAGCACTAATCTACTGACACTGAGAGGGGAAATTATCCTGTGTGATGGTTAATTTTAAGTGTCCACCTGGCTGATCCACAGTGCCACATTATTCTGGATTTTTCCAGATGTTTTGGGGTGAGAAGAACATTTTTTTTAAGGTTTATTTATTTATTTTGAGAGAGAGAAAGAGAGAGAGAGAGAGAGGCAGAAAGGAGCAGAGAGAGAGGGAGAGAGAGAGAATCCCAAGCAGGCTCTGCACTGTCAGCACAGAGCCTGACATGGGGCTCGAACTCACAAACAGTGAGATCATGACCTGAGCCCAAATCAAGAGTCAGCCGCTTAGCCGACTGAACCACCTAGGTGCCCGTGGGTGAGAACATTTCAATCAGTGGACTTTGACTAAGGCAGACTGCCCTCCAAAATGTGAGTGGGCTTCATCCACTCAGCTGAAAGCCTTAATAGAACAAAAGACTGACCTCTCCTAAGCAAGAAGGAATCCTCCAGCAGATGGCCTTTGGACTTGAACTGCAGCAGCAATGGTGCTTCCCTGGTCCCCAGCCTACTGGCCCATTCTGCAGATTTGGGGCTTGCCAGCCTCTATATTTGCATAATCCAATTCCTTAAATCAATCTCTCTCTGTCTCTACAAACACACACACACATGCACACACACACACACACACACACACACACACACACATCCTATGGGTTCTGTTGCTCTGGAGAAATACACCAAGGTTTCTCTGGCTAATACACCTTGCTTTATCTGGTTGGACCTAAGGTAATCACAAGGGCCCTTTAAATATGCGAGAGGGCAGCAGAAGAGAAGGTCAGGGCAACGGGAAGTAAGAAGAACTTAACCCGCCAAGAGGCAAGGCATGCGGGCAGCCTCTAGAAGCTGGAAAAGGCAAGAAAACAGATTCTCCCCGAGAGTCTCCTAAAGAAACACAGCCCTACTAACACCTGGCTTTTAGCCAAGGGAGATCCACTGTGGACTCCCGATCTCCAGAACTTGAAGAGAAGACATTTGCATCGCTAAACCGCTCGCTTTGTAGTCACTTGTTCAACAGCAACAGGGAAGCACTCTAGCAAGGAAGTGGCCCTTGTCTGGGGCCTGACACACCTGAGTCCTCAAGAGTCTCTCCCACCTACCACAGGCCTTACCTGAAAGTCCAAACTCTAAAAAGCTTCGAAAGTATGTTTTGTAACTTAATTTGGCAGCAAATGCCTGGCTTGATCTGGACTAACACGGAGCTACTTATAGGCTTTGTTTCCGTCACGAGGTGTGAATCTGCATTTATTTCAATGCATACATAGTAATGCATTTGATTCTGTGCTGTTGCCACCAGTGTTACCCGCTGCTGATGTTATGCAATATACGGTGTCCGTACCACATATCTTTCTCAAGTCCAGAAATTTCTGAATTTTGAAGCATATCTGACTTCAGATAAGATTGTGAATCTCCGTATGACCGTGGGGAATTTACCTACTCCTTTAAGCCTCAGCTTCCTCGTCCGCATGTACCGAATATTCGCTGACGGTCGTGGGTGCGTGCTACCTCCTTCTCTCTTTGCCTCATTCCTTATCCCTTTGGCCTACGTTTGCATCCCGCCTGCACCTAATATATTCTATGAACATTTGAATGCCTGTGCTCCCTCTTTCCTGTTTTGCGGTGCTTGTACTGCAATAAATCCCTGACGAATAATCATTCAGAAAAGAACCCTGGCCAAAACTGTCGGCGACAAACGATCTCTGAACGTGACAGACAAACGACGCTGAGGAGCGTATTGGTGAAGGGATCAGAGGGCTAAGTAGGAAGAAGAAAGATGTGTGCCGAGCAGAGGCAAGCAAGAATCATTTACTAAAAATCCTATGCGTACTATGGAGCTGAGAACAAAGAATCGCACAGACCCGCTCCCTGGTCTTAGAAGCTTATAAAAAAGCCAGTTTGCAGTAGAGCAGAGACATCACAATGACCTTAAGATGTTATTCAGAAGACAAACTTTCCAAAACATCAACAGCCTCAAATCATTCCACAATTCTTAGCCGCCTATTAAGTGCCTGGGTTTTCACATACGTTATTTCACCCAACCCTCATATCGATACGACACTCATCTAAAAAAAATTTTTTAATGTTTATTTATTTTCGAGAGACAGAGAGATACAGAGTGCAAACGGGGGAGGAATGCAGAGGGCAGAGAGAGAGGGAGACACAGAATCCGAAGCAGGCTCCACGCTCCGAGCTGTCAGCCCAGAGCCCGACGTGGGGCTCGAACTCACGAACTGAGAGATCATGACCTGAGCCGAAGTCGGACGCTCAACCCACTGAGTCACGCAGGCGCCCCAGTACGACACACATTTTTGTGACAACATTTAATTGATAAGGAACCGGCACAGAGAGACGAAGTGACTTGCTCAGGGTGATACAGTGGCAGAGACAGGATCTGAAGACAGTCCGTCTGTTCTTCACATTGCTTATGCCATGCTGCTGCTGAGTTTTGAAAAATGCCTCTTGATTTAGATAAATCGGCTGAGGTAGCAGATAGGAGGAAACAAAGATTTCCACAGGAGGGATTTTAGGGAAAAGCTCAAAACACTGTTAAATTCTCTTCATCTTCTGCGGTTTGCTTTCTGTGGCATGCTTCACTTAGCTAGGGGTTGCAGGTACTGTCCCTCAAAAAAACTTTTTTTAAATGTTCGTCTTTCAGTTCTTAGAAGGAAAAGCCTCACTCTCCTGGGGCCAAGATGCACATTGTTAGAAGACATCCTGTTTAACCTTTGAACGACTGGAAAACGCACACAAGTTCCTTTTCTTTGAGGGCTTTCTCCCTCCCCGCCCCGCTCTTTACACATGCAGATCACACTCCTTTGAGATGCTGATCTTTTCCCATAATGCACTTGGCCGACAGAGAGACAAGCTCACAGCACAGAAATGCCAGTTGAGTTGACAAGCAAACCCCTTCAGTATCTGCAATGTTTACACAGTACAGTTTAGCAACAGCAGTTCACACAGTCTGCTGCCTTGCATCAGAATTCTAATTAAGCCTTACATCTTCTGGGTTCAGATTAATTCTCATCCCCGAGGTCTTAGACTTGTAGAAATCTGAAGCTTTGTTGGTCTGCCGGGAAAACAGAGTATAACGCCGCACGGAGGAGCTTGGCCTGAGCAGTTGCGTGTAAACTTCCTGCCGCACTGTTGGCGGTGTGCATGCAGTTCGCTTTGGTCCACCTAGATTCTTTGTCTCATTAACGGCCACCTTCAGTGGTTGCTGCGGATCAGAGAACTGTACTTTTCTGGAGTTTTCCATCCTCCGACTAACACACGAAATAAGTGGGTTTGTGAAACAGAGTAAAGACTACTGAGCATCAAGTTACAAGCATCACTGCCCCACCTTAAAAAAAACAAAAAACAAAAAGACTGGGGGCGCCTGGGTGGCTCACTCGGTGAAGTGTCCGACTTCGGCTCAGGTCATGATCTCACGGGTTCATGAGTTTGAGCCCGCATCAGGCTCCGTGCTGACAGCTCAGCTCGGAGCCTGGAGCCTGCTTTGGATTCCGTGTCTCCGTTTCTCTCTGTCCCTCTGCCGCTCGCACTCAGTCTCTCTCTGTCTCTGTCTCTCTCTCCTTGTCAAAAATAAATACGCATTAAAAAAATTCTTTTAAAAAGACTGTTTTGGTAAGCTTACGGCAAATAGTATCTTAATTCAAACAGTTTCTACCTATTAAAACTTCGGAAGTACACTTCAAAAGAGACAGCTGGAAAGCCAAACGCCAATTCCATCGCGGAGCTTTTATCTCTTCAACAAATTTCACCATCTCTGTCACAAAGGCACAAATGAAGCTCACGAAGTACCAATCACTGCAGACCTGCCCCATTGAAGTCCATGTTTTCCACTCCCTTAGTTCAGACTACGTATCATCAACATTTTCACCTTAGATGCTTTATTAGAAATTAAAAAGAAGTGATTAGCACTAATCCTTTTCCAGAATTAGAAGTGGCAGGAAAATAACACATCTTAGAACTTCACTCTTAAAAAGCAATTTTGTATCCATTGCTATTCCCGAACAATGCACTCTGATGACAGTTCAAAAGGCATGGGGGTGGGGAGAGCGATTATCCCACTAACAAAGGCTTGTGATTCTCTCTGACACCCAAATGAAGGATTCCAAAGATTCAGCCATGTGCGAGACTTAGATCCTCGTATTGCCAGAGACACCCCACCCAGGAAGCTCCACAGGTTCAACAAGGCATTCTACCGTTTGAGATCCAATCGAGTGACATTGCCAGCTGGGAGAAGCATCACTCAAGGGAGGCAGAAATGCTGGCCTGGACAAGAGACAGCATCAGTCTGCAAATGGGTGAGGAAAGCGTGTTGGGCTTAAGTGTTCTGCTGAGAGCGTCAGAAAGACAGGCATCATCTCACTTCTGCAAATATTGAGTTAAGAGACTATTTCAGAATCAGCCCCATTTTGTTGGATAAGGTCATGCGTTTCATACCTAAGCACAAATGGGCTTGGATTCCACAGAGCTAAAGTATGGAGAGGACTATGTCAAAGTCACTGAAAAAGAGGCAGGTTTCAAGGATTCTGGACTCGGGGGCTGGTTGCACAGCTCAGGTGACGGATGGACAGCAAAGACAGAAGAGCTTCCTGGACTACCGGTCAAATCATTGGTCATGAACCATCACTGCCCCTCCCAGGGAGCCTGGAACAGGAACTAAATAAATATCGCATAGATTGAAGAGAGGATTTTTGATCAGGAAAGTCAAGTTACGAGAAGTAACTTTAGGAAAATTCACTTGGTAGCCCTATGTAGGCTGACCTGGATCTGAAAGAAACTGGAGGAGAGAACCATCCGGAGACAGAATGATATATGAGCAGAAAATGTGGATTAAAAGTAAAGCAATGGGTCAACATCATTAGTAATCGGGAAAATGCAAGTGAAAATAGCAATGAAATGATTTTCCCCTGTCAGATTTGCAATGCCTAAGAAGTCACATAGTATCGAGTGTTAGCAAGGATTTGAGGAAAGAGGCCTTTTGGAGAAGAGCTTGACAGTATCTCGTAAGATTTAAAATGCACAAATCCTTTGACCCAGGAATTTTACGTACCACTTGTGCACGTGCATATGTGGGATATTCACAGAAGTATGGTGTATAATCAAATAAACACAACAAAACAACAACCAAAACCAAAACAACAACAAACCAAAACAACAACACACAAGAGTCATAACTTGGCTCTTGGAAAACACCTTAAATGTCTACAGGAAGAGGCAAAATAAATGACACATCCTGATTTTGTTAACACAGTTTAAGCAGCAGTTTAAAAGAGTAAGGAAGACCTGTGTGTATAGACATGAAATGACCGCAATGTGCTAATGGGGGAAAAAACAAGGTATCACACTAATGTATATAGCAGGATCCCATTTTTATAAAACTATCCAAAACCTACGAAATATGTGTATGTAGGTGCAGAAAAAAGTCTGGAAGGATACACACCACACTATTATTAACTGGAGCTATCTTTTTGTTTTGACTAGTGAGTTGGAAATATGCCTAATACATACTGTTAAGTGAAAACAAAAAGCATGTCGTAGTGAAATATGTATAGTATGATCCTATGTACGTGTTTGAAAATCTGCATATGTATGTTTCAGTCAGTTCCAACTGCTATAACAAATACCATGGACTGGGTGGTTTAGGCAACAGATACGTATTTCTCACAGTTGTGGAGGCCGGAAAATCCAAAATCAGTGTCTGATCAGGGCCTCCGTCCTGGTTTGCACACAGCCACCTTCTCACTGCAGCCAAGAGAGAGATCATCTCTCTTGTGTCTCATAAGCGCACTAAGCTCATTCATGAGGGCTCCACCCTCATGACCTAATTACCTCCCCAAGGCCCCAGCTCCAAATACCATCACATTGGAGACTAGAGTTTCAGCATATGAACTGGGGGGGCAGGGGACACCATGCTGTGATTTAATATAATAGATATAAAATACATAACAGATGGCATAGAAAGTGGCTTGGGAAGACTCGTATAATACCAAGCGGACAGCAGTGGTCACCTCTGAGCAAGAAAGTAGGATGCGTGTGGGGGTGGGGGTGGGGGTGCTGCATGGATAAGGTTGATGGAGCAGGTTGATGAAAGGACATTTTCATTATTCTATATAATTTTGCATTAGTTATGGTTTTATAATAGCCATGTATACATTTAGAAAAATTTTCTTGCTCTGAAAAAAAAATCAAAAACAACCACCTCAGGTTTGTGTGGTTTTCATTCTGAACCCATCTGTGCAGTTAATCATGGCTTTCTGATACTCTCACATATGGAGGCTCAGAAGGCAAATTCAGCAGGTGAGGGAGGCCCCAATGACAGGTGCAGCCCCGAATCCTCCGCTCTCCCCCACCACCCACACACACACACACACACACACACACACACTGCAACAGTTATCTAGGACTCGGGAAAATGTACAAAATCACTGTGGCATAAGGCTTTGGTGCCCTAGTCTGCTGACGCTCTGGATGACTAGTTACACTGCAAATCGATCTGCCCTCATCCCTAGGCAATGTCTCACTACAACACACACTGTAGATCAAATGGCACATTGTTTACACATCCAGCTAAAGCACAAGGTAGGGTCTCCTTCAAGCAACTGTAATTTATACCTCTTCTTCTTAAATAAAGAGCCTCTGTGTTTGCTATAGGCACACAATTCTTCCAAACTGGGCATCCTTCTTTGGGAGCTGTCCATATTTGGGGCACTAAGTGTCTCCTGGGGATAATTGTAAGTCAGCAATTTGTCCTGAGTGAAGACGGCTTTAGCACCACCATTGGCTCCAGTTGTTTTATGATGTGTCACGCTTTCAGACAATACAGTTCTGGAAAATTGGTATAAACAAAGTGAAACTTACACTTAATAGAGATGATTCTTCATGAAGTTTTGTTTAAGCTGTTTCTTTTAATTATTTTAAGGCAAAAAATGAAACCACGTACCCTCATTCTATCGTATGACACTCATTCGTTCATTCAATCATTTCACTTCATTCATTCATTCATTCATTCATTCAACTAATATTTCCTGAGTACCATTTATTTAACAAACATTTACAGAAACCTACTATGTTTCAGGACCTGTGCCAGGCACTGAAATACAGCATTCCGTGTGGATGACAGTATTGGTGATAAATGCTGGCATGGGAGATAAAGAATCATCTCTGCCTTCACTGCTATCAGAGATACTGACACTCAACTCACTTGGTTCAATTAGCTTTTCTTAGCTTCCCCACCATCTATTCATTCATCAACACACGCATATACGGAGTTTCAGGCATTGTGTTAGGCATTATGGATGCAACTATGAGCAAAATAAAACAAAGTCCCAGCCTGGAGAGCTGTCTGTTGTTCGAATAATTGCACACGTAGTACAAAATTACAACAGTGACACGTGCACCAAGATATCCATTGTGTCCCTCATTCCTGCCCCCCACCCTCATCAAATCCAACCAAAACAATTTCACTTTAATCTATTTTATGTATCAGATTTCCAGGTAAGATTTATTTAGGGCAAAAATGAGGTCTGATGGTTAAAAGTTGGAAAATTAATATTGTGTTATTACATTGGCTATGAATTTTCTTTCTACTGAATCTTTACAACTATATGTCTCAAATCTGAGATGTGCTTTCTTAAAAATTATTTCTTAGTCTTACAGTTTCTTATTTCCCTAGGATTTTACATTCCTTCATTTTATAATCACTTCCTCTGAGATTTTCATCTATCTTTACAGCCCAAATGAATTCTTATCAGTGAGCAAAATTCAAGCAAGAAGGAATTCATCTTGCTGATTCACCTACTTCCTATACAAGGAGCTTGGTCTCTTATGCAAACTCAATTCATCCTCCATGATGGATATAACCTGTTAAATTGATTTCAGAGCAGACGCTAATCCCCCATGACCGCCCCCACTGGGTGCAAACCTGTTTGATGCATTGAACAAAAATATCCTTACCTCCTAGGTAGCAGATATTTTTTGATAGTATCTAACTATGAGATTGTCCCCCCACCTGCACAAATAGCAATGATAATTCCTTACACTGGAAGGATATAACACAACTAATAATTTCAAATGCACCACCTTATTTGATCTATAAATAACTCAGTAACTTACAAGTACTATTTGAAAATGACACAACACAACCAGCCAGCCACGCTTGTCAACACTTCACTTTGAGTTTGAGGAATGCCTGTTTCCTAGTGGTATTGACCATGTTTATAAAGCCCTGCACTACTAACAAACAAAAAAGAGGAAGAAGTATTTACATATTTCCTGTTTTATGAAATTTCAATTATGCCCTTGCCTCCCATTTCCCCACTTATAGGTTGTTAAATTATGGGATTATACTGATTACAGGCAAACTTTAAAGATGTGGACGCTGATTAGTTAAGCACTGTCTTTTGGTCAAACACGCTACCGTGGCTAACCAAACTATATTCATATCTTCATTATGCAAATAAAAAGTTGAAGTAATTCTATGCTTCTCCTAATTATTTGAATGCTTCTGAGCAGATGGTACAGCCTAAATCCCAGTAAAAGACACTGGAGTGATTTGAATGGTGACCTCCAAAAAGATACATGTATATCCAAATACTCAGAGCCTATGAATGTTGCCTTATCTGGAAAAAAAAGGGGTCTTGCAGAAGCAATTAAAAATCTTGAGATGACAGCAATGTGGATGGAACTAGAGGGTACTATGCTAAGCAAAATTAGTCAGACAAAGATAAATATTATATGACTTCACTTTATAAATTCTTCATATAAATCCATATGCGGAATTTAAGAGACAAAACAGATGAACATAAGGGAAAGGAAGCAAAAATAATATAAAAACAGGGAGAACGACAAAACATAAGAGACTCTTAAATATAGAGAACAAACTGAGGGCTGCTGGAGGGGTTCCGGGTGGGGGGATGGGCTAAAGGGGCAAGGGGCATTAGGCAGGACACTTGTTGGGATGAGCACTGGGTGTTATAGGTAGGGGATGAATTGCTGGAATCCTATTCTGAAATCATTGCACTCTATGCTAACTAACTTGGATGTCAATTTTAAAAAATTAAAAATTAATTTAAAAAATTTTAAAACAAAAAATAAAGATCTCGAGATGAGATTATCCTGCATTCTCCAGGTGGGCCCCACGTGCAATGGCAAGAGTCCTTATACAGAAGAGGACATAAACATACAGAAGCGAAGGTAACAGTGTGAAGACGGAGGCAGAGATTGGAGAGATTACCACCACAGCCAAGGGCTACCGGGTGCCACCAGAAGCGGGAAAAGTAAAGAAACAAAATCCTCTAGAACCTGCAGAGGGAGTGCGGTCCTGCAGATGCCTTGATTTCAGACTTTTCACCCGGCAGAGCTGGAAGAGAATCAGTTTCTGTTGTCTTAAACCATCTACTTTGTGGTGATTTGTTACAGCAGCCACTGGAAATTAACATGCCAACCAAGTGAAATTTGCAAGTTATTACTTGTAGCCGTTCCTCCCATTAAAGTCTGAACATTCTGTTCTTATTCGGTCAGGGGCTTTTATCACCATGGAGAAAGGCCTTTCAGAAGTCTTTTAAAAAATAAGCAGTGTTGGGGCGCCTGGGTGGCGCAGTCGGTTAAGCGTCCGACTTCAGCCAGGTCACGATCTCGCGGTCCGTGAGTTCGAGCCCCGCGTCAGGCTCTGGGCTGATGGCTCAGAGCCTGGAGCCTGTTTCAGATTCTGTGTCTCCCTCTCTCTCTGCCCCTCCCCTGTTCATGCTCTGTCTCTCTCTGTCCCAAAAATAAATAAACGTTGAAAAAAAAAATTAAAAAAAAAAATAAGCAGTGTTTTTACATTGAACAAAGGAAGGGGAAGGGGAGGGGGAGGGGGACGGAGAGGGGGAGGGGAAGGGGAAGAAAAGCTGAATTTTCCACTATGAAATCACCACAAAGAAATTACTTATTTCAAAGTCCTTGATTAACCCTTGTTATTTTGGCTTATCGTTGTAGAAAATATAAAATACTGTGTCTGTACCCATCTAAAGAAAAACTTCTGAAATCATTGCATTAAATCTTGGTGCCATATGATTTTTGTTTGCTTCTGAAATAGTCTCTTGTTTTTATTGCTCCCATTTAGTTAGCCAGAATGTGTTATATTTAGAAACTCTGCGTTGGAGGGGGCTGGGGGCAGGTGGGATGGGTTGTTTCGTGGACCACTAAATTATTCAACTTTATACTTCTGCACTGGGTGGACTTCACATATATTATTTACTGTACTCATTGTACATTAGGTAAAATAACAACGGAAATATAAAAATCATTTTTACTTAGTGTTGCCAGCATAAATTCAAAAAGACAAATAGCCAATCTATCAATGTTCACTAAATATTAAGCCTTTTATCATATTTGTGCCATAAAACACTTACTCCAAACATAATTTTCCATAGCTTATAATCATAATCCAGATAATAGAAAACACTCCTCATTAGGGGAGGAGTATGAATGCAAATTCGATCTGCATGAAAAAGGTCACAGTGTTTTTTTACTTCAAACCATACACAGAACATTATGCGACTCTTTTTACTTTGAAACGATGTGGCAGATTTCTTTGAGCGCTTATTAATTCATTCAATCCTTCTTAGTTTTGACAGCCTGGAGTTGCGGAAGGACCACTGTCTCTGATGGTAGAAGCCTTGACCTCTATCCCTGCTCTGACGGTGTGAACATAGCCTCTCAAAACCCCTGATTCTTTTTTTTTTTTTTTAATTTTTTTTTTTTCAACGTTTATTTATTTTTGGGACAGAGAGAGACAGAGCATGAACGGGGGAGGGGCAGAGAGAGAGGGAGACACAGAATCGGAAACAGGCTCCAGGCTCTGAGCCATCAGCCCAGAGCCCGACGCGGGGCTCGAACTCACAGACCGCGAGATCGTGACCTGGCTGAAGTCGGACGCTTAACCGACTGCGCCACCCAGGCGCCCCTCAAAACCCCTGATTCTTAATCCACAAACATGAAGGTAAAGCGTCTGCACCACGTACCTCAGACTGGTTCCCAGCGTAGCTCTACTGAAACTTCACTAGCCGTTGGTGACACCATCACACCTCCCTGGAAATTGGTTCCTGTAGCAGCCCATTAGAATCTCCTGAGAGACTGGGACCACACTCCCAATGGATATTAAAACATTTTTAAAGTTCTCTAGATGATTTTAGTGTACAGCCAGAGTTTAAAACCACTTTTTCGGGGCGCCTGGGTGGCACAGTCGGTTAAGCGTCCGACTTCAGCCAGGTCACGATCTCGCGGTCTGTGAGTTCGAGCCCCGCGTCGGGCTCTGGGCTGACGGCTCGGAGCCTGGAGCCTGTTTCCGATTCTGTGTCTCCCTCTCTCTCTGCCCCTCCCCCGTTCATGCTCTGTCTCTCTCTGTCCCAAAATTAAATAAACGTTAAAAAAATATTTAAAAAAAAAAAAAAAACAAAACCACTTTTTCAATCTACAGCAGCAGAATTCATTCGTATCTTGCTGATAACTCTTAACCTAACCAAACTCTATTTAAGTGACTTGCCCTAACAACAGAAATGCTTCCTCTCCTCAGTAAAACGTAGTAATCAGTGCCCTCGGGAAATTCACAGCTAATCGATTACTCTCTAAAAATAGCAATAACCGCTAACGCTTATGTAAGGTACCGCTGCAAGGACTCTACAAGTACCAACTTTGATAATCCTCACGATAACAGCAATATCATCCCCATTTAATCAATGAGTACAGTGAGCACCGAGAAATTAAGTAAACGGCTCACAGCATGCAAACACCGAGCTGAGGTTTGGACCGGGGTCGTCACGAGGCAACACTGCAACCTAGTAGAATGACCGCTCACATCTGCTCCTGCCAAGTGGGTCATATGCCTAAGGAAAATCAGTCTGGTTTGTTCCCAAACCTGCTTATGCCTGTTGTGTTATAATTCCATAATTTAGTTCAATGTTATGTCAATACCACCCGCAAAGAGCAGATGAGTGCAAAAAAAAAAAAAAAAAAAAGAGGTGCTATTTCTATGAAAATAGAGATGACTGTTTTAGAAGAAAACTCACTAAAAAAATGCTGTCAAATTTAAGTGTGGGTGAGGCAACTATAAATTATTTGCAAAAAATCATCAAAATCTAGGATACTGTGCTCTGATTGTTTTCCAAATGTTTTGTTCAGTTTTGTGTTCCAGTTTAAAGAAGCTGACACTGCTGGGGCGCCTGGGTGGCTCAGTTGGTCAAGCGTCCAACTTCGGCTCAGGTCATGATCTCACAGCTCATGAGTTCGGGCCCTGCGTCGGGCTCTGGGCTGACAGCTCAGAGCCTGGAGCCTGCTTCACATTCTGTGTCTCCCTCTCTCTCTCTGCCCCTTCTCTGCTCACGCCCTGTCTCTCTCTTCCTCAAAAATAAATAAACGTTAAAAAAAATAAAATAAAATAAAATAAAATAAAATAAAATAAAGAAGCTGACACTGTAAACTCATAAGCAAAACATTATGGATGTAGTTAAGCAAGAAAGAAGAGGGAAACTACTCAGCAAATCCATAATCAAAGAAAAGGCTTTACACCTGTATCAAAATACAAGCAAGTATATACATTTACATATTTCAATTAAAGTGTTTTAGGCATGTATATAAAATGTTCTATAATTATCCAATTTAATCAATTTTTAATTTTTAAAAAAATTTTTTCATGTTTATTTATTTATTTGCGGGGAGAAGAGAGGCAGAGAGACAGAGAGTATCACAAGCAGGCTCTGTGCTGTCACCGTGGAGCCCAACACGGGGCTTGATCTCATGAAGCATGAGATCATGACCTGAGCTGAAATCGAGAGTTGGATGTACAACCAACTAAGTCACCCAGGCACCCCCCAATTTCATCAATTTTTAAATTGACCAACCGCCAACACCCATCATGTTGGAGAAAAGTCAAAAGAAATAGAATCCTCTTTATCGTTTGGTATTCTGACTATTTACAACTCTGTTTCCCTCACCTCCTTATGAGTACCTTGAGGTCAGGGGTACCATCTTATCCGTCATTCCGTGTTCAGGCCTGAAACAGTGCCTGACACAGAATAGAAACTCAACTAATGTAAAATTAAATGAGATTATGTGTGTGAAAGTACTTTGAAGCCGTAACGTGCTGTGGGACTGCGTGCCGTGCTTTGCACGTGCACACACATCAGTGCGCTATGGTTTCTCAAGGTAGACACTGAGGAGTACAACCTCTCCCAAGATTAGTCAGAAATGTCGGTAGAGCCTGATGGCTAAAGGAGTGGGTTCTAGAGTCAGACCTAGTTTTGAATCCTGGCTTCACACCATGGAAGATGGTAGGTGCTTAGCGCTAAGATCATCCATCAGAATGCCTTCAAGTATGGTATTCTAAGAAAACCAGAAGAGTTACAGCCCCGATCTTTCCCATCTGAAATCAAAATCTTCACAGAAGTAGCATTATAATGAACATTCCCACTTAACAATCTGGCATTTCTTTAACACTGCTACAATGAGTACAGTTTTACGTAAATTATGATTGGCCGTTTGGTTTTGCCTTGGCCCCACCACCTTGTGAGCTCGGTAGTGCAGACATTATTAGATTCCACTGTGTCAATAAATACCCCTGGTTGCTGTGTAATTAAGAGGCCGGCCTGGGATCACACAACAGGCCGGTGGTGGCATTGAACTAGGATCCTGGGTTCCTGACAATCGATCTAGGGCTTTTGCCTTAAATGTCAATTTACGTGACGGGGGGGGGGGGGGGGGGGTTGACTGGTGAGCCAAGCTGGTGGAGCAGAGTGAGAGACACGTAAGTTGTTGCAGCGATGTGATCTATTTTGTATGCATTGGCTGGTGAATTCTGAAGGTCATCTGGTTATGACAGCAACTGATGAGCCACCAACTATGTGCCAGGCACTGTGTTGAGCATTTTGTGTGCATTGTCTCATTGCAGCTTTCTGTTGCTCGGGCCAAAAGTCATGAAGTCCCTTCAACTGCACTCTCTCATACCCCTCATCTAGTCTGTCGGAAAGTCTTGTCATGCTGCCATCAAAGTATACCTGAGACAGGCCCACTTTTAACCCCCTTCAATACTGTTTCTCTTCCACCTTTTCCCTCCCGCAATTTATTTCTCAACACAGAAGCCAGAGTCTTCCTATGAGAACCCAAATCATGCCGTGTCACTACGCTATGCAAAACCCTCTATGGCTCCCAATCCCAAAGTAAAAGCCCAAGCCTTGACAGTAGCCGAGGATGCCCACATGATCTACCAAACTGCCCTCCATACTATTCCCTTCCTCTTCCTCTTTCTGGCCTTTGCACTTCCTGTGCTCTCACGTTGGCGGGTGCTTTTCCAAGAATCTGCATGGCCTTTCCCCTCAAGGGATTTTTGCTCAAATCGTATCTAATCAGAGAAACCTGCCCTGACCACTCTACTTAAAATTACTTTCTTCCCTCCACCTCAGTACTCCCTAACCTTCCATGTTTTTTTTTCCTACAACATTTACTCCATATGATATACTAAATCTTTTCTTACGTATTTTGTTTACTTTGTGTCTTCCCTTACAAGAATGTAGACCCATGAGCAAAGTACTATTTTGTCTCCGGCACCTAGAACAGTGCCAGATACAGAAGGGGTTCTCAAGAAGTATTTGTTGATTGCTACAACAAAGACTTGTGTGCCATAATTATTCCCATTTGACAGAAAAGAAAATGCAGGATTATGGAGTTTAAGTGATTTGGTTGTGGTTACCCATCTAGGAAGACAGGAGTCAGGAGTTTAATGCAGGCCTATCTCTGTAAAGACAGCATCGTGTGTGTGTGTGTGTGTGGGTGTGTGTGTGGGTGTGTGTGTGTGTGCCTCTCTCTTTTCTTTCTCCTTCTATCTTTTGTATGATAAGTTACATCTTTTTAGAAGAACTTCTCTCATGAGAGTCATCAGCTCTAGATGCACTAAAGTTTGTATTTTGAAATGATTCATTAAAAATTTATTCCAAGTTGTCACGGCCGAGAAAAATACTCTTAATGTCTCTGGTAACAGTTGCATCAGCAGAAAGATCCTTCTCAAAACGAAAAATCATCAAAACTTACTTGCAATCTTGCATTGGCCAAGAGCAATTGATGATTCTTTCAATTATACAAATTGAAAGTAACGCTGTCAAAAGTATAAATTTTGATGACATAATTAATAAATTTGCAGAAACGTGAACAAGAAGTCTTGTGATACCATATGGATCAAGTATTATCATCATTATCATTTACCGTATTTATAAAATTATGACCCCCAAATATTATTATTTGCATTTTGAAAGGTTATGTCCTTACTAATGTATCCTATTATGTTTCATAAGTAATCAAATATTTTTTAAAGGGAAAAGCTTTATATTTTTCTTCCTTTAATGTTACTTTTTCCTGCCTCTTGAGTAAGGGGCTCTGTATTTTCATTTTGTACTGGGTCTTTCAAAAGAAATATGTGGAGATAATACCCTAAGAAGATATTTCCCCTTCCAAGTTTGATACGTAGCCTGCCCCACTTTAGGACTGTAGCATCCCCACACCTCCCACCTGACGCTGCTGCTAATAAAGGAAACTTGCCCTTGTCTTGTATATCATTTGATGAGGGCCCAGCATTAGCCAGGGACTAATCATCTGATTCATGTTGAAATGCTCTAAATTGATAGTAAACATATTCTCCATCCCAGATAATACATGGGTTTTGATAGAGGTCTCCACGATAACTCTCGAAGGACTCATTCATCCGGATCTCTAGTTTCCAGAACAAGGCCTAACATGGAGCTGACACTTGATAAATATCTGCTGAACTAAATGTATGATAGGGGACTTTGGGACTCCCTAGCAGGCAGTTAATGGTACTATTCTTAGTCAAGGGTACCTTTCTTGGTGCTCCTTTGCCAGTCCTTTTCAAATGATGATATGTAAATCAAAGTAAAGTACCTTATTGTTATCTGTGAGGGCAGGGGCTGCCTTCCTCATTTCCCAATATCCCCTGAACCTGAAACAGTACCTGGCGCTCAATCAATACTTGGTAAATAATAAATGAGTAAATTGCATGCATGTAGTCCCTGCTCTACTCTGGCCCCAATGAAATCCTGCCATTTGCAGCAACATGGATGGAACTGGGAGGTATTTTGCGGAGTGAAATAAGTCACAGAAAGACAGATATCGTATGTTTTCACTCCTATGTGGAACTTGAGAAACTTAACAGAGGACCATGGGGGAGGGGAAGGAGAAAAAACAGTTACAAACAGAGAGGGAGGGAGGCAAACCATCAGAGACTCTTAAACCCAGAGAACAAACTGAGGGTTGATGGGGGGCAGGGGAGAGGGGAAAATGGGAGATGGGCATTGAGGAGGGCGCCTGTGGGGATGAGCACAGGGTGTTGTATGGAAGTGATGAACCACGGGAATCTATCCAAAAAACCAAGAGCACACTTTACATACTCTAAGTTAGCCGATTTGACAATAAATTATATTTTTTAAAAAAATGAAGTCTAACCTGGACTTTCCTGTGTGACTGGAGCATGGTCAAGGAGATAACAGGTTCCTGCCCACGAACACTTTATCGTAAGTAAAGATGGCCTTCCTTTTCAAACAGCACAAAGATGTCCCTGAATTCCAAAACAAGAGGCCCCAGAGAATTCACAGAATGAAAGGTTGTCAGCCCCTAATGCCTTCCTTCTTGTTTTATTTCCCGACAAGACTCCCTTATTAAAATGCCAGCCTACATTTAGACAAGAATCCATTTTGTAGAGCTGAACAGGGTGACATTATCCAAGAGTTTTACTATATGCCATGAAAATATAGAAATTAAACTGACATAAAATACAGATACAAAATACAAATGGGGATAAACAGTATTTCCAAAGTACAGATTTCCAATTCTCCGAATGTCAGTAAATGAATCAGCTTCACTGTCTCAAATCACCTGACAAAAACGTATCCTCCTAATCTATGCAATAAGCCTCTTTCCCTCCCAAGACCATGCGTAGCTTTCAGCTTTCCTGCATCATATTGTCCCCTCAACCTGAGACCTTCACCCCGACTACTACCACCAAAGACTTGCCAAATCCTCAGATGCTTCCCAGTCCTTTCTAGAGCTAGAGATGAGCTAGATTCTCAATTTGGTTGTAAAACAGTACTACTCGACAAATCTTTGGTGGACTGGGTGTTTGCCCTAGTTTTAAAGTCCATTCTATCGCTCAGAAACAATTACTTTTACTAAAGAACATTAGCTGTTTGCAAAATTCTGTAATAGTACTTTCAGCATATAGCACTTGAAGTACAAATAGATTAGCACATATATAGAAGTGGGTGGGTTGTCAGAAATAAAATGATTCAGCCCAAGGTACTCAGTGAGTACCAAGATGTGATGAGACAAGTCCATGTTACAAATCCCCTCTGATACCTATAGAGATAGATTTGTGTCTGTGATATTCCATGGTTACCCCTTGGTTGCATCTCCCAGAGAACCCTGAAACTACAACACGCTTCCCAACAATGGAGTACTCCAGAAAGGTCTGTGAAGGGATCGACTGGTTGCTGGTCCTTCAACAGAGAAAGAAACATCACTTTGCAGAGAGGCTTGTATTTAAGATCCAAATCAGACATCTAAATTATTTTCCTTCAAAAATGGCAGTTATTTACTGTATTGTAAATAAATATAGAACGCAATGACATCGAGGAAATATTTTTGGATCTAGGGCACAAAGTCAAAGGGAAGACTTTGAAAGCATATCCGAGGGGGAGCTAAGATGCTGGTGTAGGAGGAGGACCCTAGGCTTGCCACATCCTTTGAACACAGAGAAATACCTCTCAAATCATTCTGAATACCCAAGAAATCCACCTGAGGACTGACAGAACAGACTACACAACCAGAAGGAGAGAAGAGGAAGGTACAAGTGCGGAGATGCGGTTTGGGGGAGAAAAGGGTCATGGGTGCTGCGGAGGGGAAGGAGAAAGGTGACAAAGTGAAAAGCACATGGGGAACTGCACAGGGATAACACTCCCCCAAAGCCATTGGCGGAGAAATGAGAAGGGCTGATTTTCGTGAGTTCTTGCAAGCAGCGAGGCTTGAAGACTAGAGTTTTAAAGGTCCCGCAGGCTTGGATGGGATAGAGCCCTGAGGCCACTGCCCTGCTCCTGGAGAAGAGGCAGGCAAGCAACCCAGGAGCAAACGGCTCAATCTGAGCCCAAGGCTCACAAGGGAGACATTGTTTGCTATCCTTGGAGCCCATCAGTGAGAGGTGTGGAAACAGCCAGAAGACACCACTCCCCTCCCCCACCCCTTGGCACAGACACAGAACCACCTGCTGAGGGTGGCTCACTCTGACGCTGGCCACTTAGCCTGCTTGCTGCAGGTCCCATGCCCCTTCGCTCTGGCACGACTGCCCTTCTTGGTCAATCCTGCATCAATCTCCATGCGGCAAGACCCTCCCACTGAAGATGAGCACAGGTCCCCACCCGAGCAGGTCCCTAAAAGTCAGACTTCGGAGAGGCCCTTACCACAGAGATAAGAGAGTTAAAAAACAATCAGTCAGAAATGAAAAATACAATAGATGAGATTCAAAACAGACAGACGTAATGAACACAAAGATAGAAGAATCAGAGGAATGGATAAGCGATACAGAAGGTAAAATAATGAGGTTGAACAATAGAGAGAAAGAAGAACTGTGGAGCACAAGAACAGACTTAGGAAACTCAGTGACTCTATCAAATGTAATAACATTTGTATTATAGGAGTCCCAGAAGAAGAGAGAGAAAAGGGGGCAGAAATTGTATTTGAGGAAATAGTAGCTGAGAACTTCTGTAATCTGGAGAAGGAAACAGACATCCAAATCCAGGAGGCACAGAGAACTCCCATCAAAATCAACAAAAGCAGGCCGACAGCAAGACATATTGTAGTAAAATTCGCAAAATATACCAATAAAGAAAAAATCCTAAAAGCAGCAAGACAAAAGAAGTCCCTAAATTACAAAGGAAGCCCCATAAGACTAGTTGCAGATCTCTCAACAGAACTTGGCAGGCCCGAAGGGAGTGGCATGATATGTTCAATGTGCTGAATGGGGAAAATCTGCAGCCAAGAATACTCTATCCAGCAAGGTTGTCATTCAGAATAGAAGAAGAGATAAAGAGGTTCTCAGACAAACAGAAACCAAAGGAGTTTGTGACTGCTAAACCAGTCCTACAAGAAACATTAAAGGGGACTCTTTGAGTGGAAAGGAAAGACCAAAAGCGACAAGAGAAAGGAACAGAAAAATCTCCAGAAACAACAAAACAAATAGTAAAATGGCACTAAATACATATCTGTCAGTAATTCCTCTGAATGTAAATGGACTCAATGCTCCAATCAAAAGACATGTGGTGTCAGAATGGATAAAAATCATGACCCATCGATATGCTGCATACAGGAGACTCATTTTAGACCTAAAGACACATACAGATTGAAAGTGAGGGAATGGAGAATCAGTTCTCATGCAAATGGATGTCAAAAGGAAGCCACAGTAATAATACTCATATGAGACATACTAGATTTTATTTTTTGACGTTTATTTATTTATTAAGACAGAGACAGAGAGCACGTGAGGGGGAGAGGGGGGAGAGAGAGGGAGGGAATCCCAAGCAGGGTCCATGCTCAGTGCAGACCCAATGAAGGGCTCAATCTCATGACTGTGAGATCATGACCTGACCCAAAATCAAGAGTCAGACACTTAAACGACTGAGCCACCCAGGCGCTCTGTGACACATTATATTGTAAACCAGAGACTATAACAAGAGATGAAGACCACTATATTGTAATAAAGGGGACTATCCAACAAAAAGACCTAACAATTGTAAATATTTATGCCCCCAACATGAACACCCAAATATATAAAACAATAACAAACATAAAGAAACTCATTGATAATAATACAATAATAGGGACTTTATCAATGGATAGGTATTCTTAGCAGAAAATCAGCAAGGAAGCAATGACTTTGAATGACACACTGGACCAGATGGACTTAACAGATATATTCAGAACATTTCATACTAAAGAGGGAGAAAACACACTCTTTTCAAGTGCACATGGGATTGTCCAGAATAGATCACATGCTAGGTCACTAATCAGGCCTCAACAAGTACAAAAAGACTGAGATCACACCATGAATATTTTCTGACCACAACAGTATGAAACTTGAAGTCAACTACAAGAAAAAAATAGGAAAAACCACAAATACATGGAGGTTAAACAATATCCTACTAAAAAATGAATGGGTCAACTGGGAAATCAAAGAGGAAATTAAAAAAAAAATACATGGAAACAAATGAAAATGAAAGCACGACAATCCAAAACCTTTGGAATGCAGTAAAAGCAGTCCTAAGAGGGAAGTATATATAATACAGGCTTACCTCAAGAACCAAGAAAAATCTCAAATAAACAACCTAACTTTACAGTTAACAGAGTTAGAAAAAGAACAACAAATGAAGCCTAATGCCAGCAGAAAAGGGAAATAATAAAGATTAGAGCAGAAATAAATGATATAGAAACCAGAAAAACAATTGAACACATCAATGAAACCAGGAGCTTGTTCTTTGAGAAAATTAGAGAAATTGATAAACCCTTAGCCAGACTTATTAAAAAGAAAAGAGACCCAAATAAATAAAATCACTAATGAGAAAGGAGAAATAACAACCAATACCACAGCAATACAAATAATTATAAGAGAATACTATGAAAGATCTTATGCCAACAAACTGGAAAACTTGGAAGAAATGGATAAATTCCTAGAAACGTATAAACTACCAAGACTGAAAGAGGAAGAAATAGAAAACTTGAATAGATGGATAATCAGCAAAGAAATTGAATCAGTAAGCAAAAACCTCCCAATAAACAAAAGCTCAGGGCCAGATGGCTTCACAGGTGAATTCTACCAAACATTTAAAAAAGAGTTAATACCAATTCTTCTCAAACTATTCCCAAAAATAAAAACTTCCAAATGTATTCTATATTACCAGCACTACTCTGATTCCAAAAACAGACGAAGACTTCACTAAAAAACAGAAGTACAGAGCAATATCACTGATGAACATGGATGCAAAAATTCTCAGTAAAGTACCAGGAAATCAAATCCAACAATACATTAAAATAATCATTCACCATGATACAAGTGGGATTTATTCCTGGGCTGCAAGTGTGGCTCAATATCCACAAATCAATCAGTACAATACATCACATCAATAAGAAAAAGGACAAGAACCCTATGATCCATTAATAGATGCAGAGAAAGCATTTGACAAAGAGCAACTTCTATGCATGATAAAAACCCAAAACCAAGTACTGTTAGAGGGAACATACCTCAACATAATAAAGGCCATATATGAAAAACCCACAGCTAATATCGTCCTCAGTGGGGAAAAACTGAGAACCTCATCTTCAATGGGGAAAAACTGAGAACCTTTCCTCCACGGTCAGGACAGGGATGTCCACTCTCACCACTGTTATTTAACATAGTACTGGAAGTCTTAGCCTCAGCAATCAGACAGCAAAAAGAAATAAAGGCATCCAATCAGCAAGGAAGAAGTCAAACCTTCACTATTTGCAGATAACATGATACTCTCTACAGAAAACCCAAAAGACTTCACCAAAAAATTGCTATCACTGATAACATGAATTCAGTAAAGTCACAGGATTCAAAAATCAACGTACAGAAATCTGTCACATTTCTATACATCAATAAAGAAGCAGCAGAAAGAGAAATCAAGGAATTGATCCCATTTACAACTGCACCCAAAACTATAAGATACCTAGGAGTAAACCTAACAAACGAGGTGAAAGATCTGTACTCTGAAAACTATAAAACACTGATGAAAGTCATTGAAGATGACACAAAGAAATGGAAAAACAATCCATGCTCATGGATGGGAAGAACAAATATTGTTAAAATGTCCACACTACCCAAAACAGTCGACACAGTTAATGCGATCCCTATCAAAACACCACCAACATTTTTCACAGAGCTAGAACAAACAATCCTAAAATTTGTATGAAACCACAAAAGACTCCAAATAGCCAAAACAATCTTGAAAAAGCAAAGCAAAGCTAGAAGCATCACAATTCTGGACTTTAGGTTTTATTACCAAGCTGTAGTGACCAAAACAGTATGTTACTGGCACAAAAACAGACACGTATATCAATGGAAGAGAATAGAAAGCTCAGAAATGAACCCACAACTATATGGTCAATTAATCTTCAACAAATCAAGAAGGAATATCCAATGGAGGGGGGGAAGTCTCTTCAACAAATGGTGTTGGGAAAACTGGACAGCAACATGCAAAAAATGAAACTGGACCACTTTCTTACATGATACACACAAATAAATTCAAAATGGATGAAAAACCTACATGTGAGACAGGAAATCATCAAAATCCTACAGGAGAACACAGGAAGTCATTTCTTTGACGTGGACCACAGCAACTTCTTACTAGATATGTCTCCCGAGGCCAGGGAAACAAGTGAAAAAATAAAGTATTGGGACTTTATCAAAATAAAAAGCTTCTGCACAGTGAAAGAAACAATCAAAACTAAAAGGCAACCTATGGTATGGAAGAAGATATTTGCAAATGACACATCTGATAAAAGGTTAGTATCCAAAATCTTACAAAGAACTTATAAAACTCAACACCCAAAAAACAAATAAAAATTAACAAATTAAAAAATGGGCAGAAGACAGGAATAGACATTTTTCCAAAAAAAGACATTCAGATGGCTAACAGACACATAGAAAAAGATACTCAACATCACTCCTCATCACTAAAATGCAAGTCAAAAAAGTACAATGAGATATCACCTCATGCCAGTCAGAACGGCTAAAATTAACAACACAGGAAATAACACATGTTGGGGAGGATGTAGAAAAAGGGAAACCCTCTTACGTTGTTGGTGGGCATGCAAACTGGTGCAGCCCCTCCAGAAAACAGTCTGGAGGTGGGGAGTGGGGGGCTCCTTAAAAAGTTAAAAATAGAACTACCCTGCAACCCAGCAATTACACTACTAGGTGTTTACTCAAAGGATGCAAAAATACTGATTCAAAGGGATCCATACACCCCAATGTTTATAGCAGCATTATCAACAACAGCCAAAAGATGGAAAGAGCCCAAATGTCCATCAACTGATGAATGGACAAAGAAAATATAGTATATATATTATAAAAGAATATATATATATATATATATATATATATATAGTGGAATATTACTCGGCCATAATAAAGAATGAAATCTTGCCATTTGCAACGACATGGATGGAGCTAGAGAGTATTATCCTAAGTGAAATAAGTCAGTTAGAGAAAGACAAATACCATATGATTTCACTCATACATGGAATTTAAGAAACAAATGAACATAGTGGGGGAAAAAAGAGGCAAACCAAGAAACAGACTCTTAAGTATGGAGAACAAATTGAGGGTTACTAGAGGGGAGATGGGCAGGAAAATGGGTTAAATAGGTGATGGGTGTTAAGGAAGGTGCTTGTTGTGATGAGCACCAGGTGTTGTATGTAAGTGATGAGTCACTAAATTGTTCAACTCTTGGTTTTTGGCTCAGGTCATGATCTCATGGTTTGTGGGATCAAGTCCCTCAGAACTTGCTTGGGATTCTCTCTCTCTCTCTCTCTCTCTTTCAAAATAAAAATATTAAAAAAAATTCTACACCTGAAACTAACATTGCACTGTATGTTAAGTAACTGGAATTCAAATAAAAACTTGGAAGAAAAAATAATAGAACTAGGAAAAAAATACCCTAGGCAGACATTCCCCTGTCCAAGTTTAATAAATGACTATTTTAACAAAAGCGTATGAAATGAAATTGCTGTATGAATGAGACATTTTATGTCAAGTTCCAGCCAGTAGCCAACAACATTTTCAATGCAGCGTTAATAATTTGAAATATATTGAAATAATTTTATAAATTAATACTGCGTCGTTGAAAAGCTCAACCCCATAATCATTCTCCTCTGGAAACATTCTATTCCATCTTATTTTTATAAGCACTTTATATGGAAATATGGTATGTTGTTCCTGTTAAGCAAACTACTTTAGGAGGCAATAACTGGATCTATTAAATAATTAGCATGCAGATAGGGGAAAGCTAGGTGCCTTGTGGAAGATCTAAAATGGTTATTGGGAGCAAAGTGATATTCATATTTTTAAACTATATCAGAAATTGCAGATGCCAAGCACATTCACAATAACGGTCAAGTCAGTCATGGATTAGCTATGGACACGGTGCTAGCATTTTAGTGTGAAAATCATTTTGGTAATATAAATGTGAGCAAACCTATGAGGATCTAGAAAGGCCAGATAAAGCGTAAAATATATCCTGGCTGCAGCAGGGTAACAGAGTCATTCTAGGAAGAGGATATATAATGTAGATTATTCATGACCTAAGAGAAAACTTAGCGACACACGGAAGACTCTTACTAATAGAAATGGAGATGATAATACACACATTTATTAAATGCCCAGAGGGGTAGCAAGTATGATATTGGACATATAAAAAGGCCAAGTGCTTCTCTCTCAGCACTACAAAGGAAATATCAGAATGTCCCTAAAGATAGGTAAGGCATAAGCCAGTGAGTTTGTTTTAATAAAAGATGTGGTTGGCAGAAACAGAGGAAATTAATGACCAAATAAGTAAGTGACCAGATTTTTGCCTCTGCTATAACCACAGACAAACTCCATCTCTCTGCCACAGAAAAACAAACAAACAAACAAAAAGGAAACCCTAAAGATTTAGGGTGACACCCAAATTATTCTCCGTTTATATTCTTCAGAATAGCCATGAGGGAGAAAACATGAAAATATTAAAATAAGGTGAAGTTTTAGAGCTGACGAAGATAATCATCTCAAAGTGCGTTTCTGGTTGGTAAAGAACTATATGGAAAGATTGAAGCCGGGTGTTTTCACATATCTATCATTTCCCTTAATACTCAAAATGTTAATAATTCCCATGGAAAACAGAGATCCCCCCCAAAAAATAAATGACTTTATCCTCTGGTCAGGCAAGCTAGTGAGTGGGTAGATCTGGGGGTCAAATTCAGGTGCTCTGATTCCTAGCCCAGAAACATGGCTATTAGAGCTTTACTTCGTTCTTGATCAATCGGTCTCTCTTCTCACTGACAAGGTCCCCATTGACTCAAAGTGGAAGCCACCTCATGTTAATATTCTACTCAGAATGTAGATGCTGGCTTGAGACGCCTTTTGTTCGTGTTCGTATGACCCACTTAATTGATTTTTTGCCCTTATTTTAAATAATCTAAATCTTTTTTTTTTAATCACAAGAACAATCACTCAATAATGTTGATGAAATTCCGGCTTGAAAAGCCACATCATTTCAACCAACACAACAAACAGAAACTAGTTGACTTATGAGGCGATGTGTGGCTCTTGATGTTTCTCACCTGAGGATTCAGAGTTGCTTGCAGTAGAAACCAGTGCAAATAAACATCCCTCTAAGAAAAGGAGATGCTTGGCTTTATTGAGCATGTGCCATATTAAATTGAACTGCAACTTCAGTGATAACAACTGCTAATCAGCTCATTCCTTCAAGCAATTGAAATGCATCTAACTCTTCAACTTAAAATTGGCTATTGTGTGGTTTTCCAGTTTCCACATTTGGTGTTCAACCTAGTATGAAATATTTGCTATATACAAATAGGAAGAGGGATAAGTGACTACCTCAAGGCTTTTTGGTATGCTGTTAAAGTTTGGAAATATGGTTAACATAAAAAACAATTCCCCTAGTAGCTGAAGGAAGTATCACGTACATAGGAACCTATCTCGCAGCCCTGCTGAGAATGAGAGCCAGTAACGCTTTAGGATTTCCCACAGGTTGGTCTTGGCATTCAGAAATAGCCTGGGAATGAGCAAGTGACAAGTAGGCTGAAAGGGGAATTCTTTCTCTTCCTTTACTGAAAGACAGGAAGCTGAGCTTTAACGTTTGCTCACGAGTTAACGAATTCAATGTTTATAATAATAAATCTGAATCACTGACCTCCACCCTTCCTTCTTGATATTCATACAAAACGACTCCATAAAAGACAGCGTGGAGAAAATGAGGCGCAAACAGATCTTTTTTTTTAAATCAGATCTTCTGGGGAAAGTAAAACAAAACAAAACAAAAGGAATGAAAGATAAGAAGGTCGAAAGTAAGTCTGACTGATGTCTTGGGGTGTAAGTTACAAAAGTATGGCAAACAATCCAAAATGCTTCTGTCATGTCCTGAAGGGCCATTCATATGTTTCCTTGCGCTCAAGGTGAAGGCCCTGGCTTCTGTCTCCCACGTGAGCCGATTAGGTTTTACTCACCTCCCAGGTCTCTAAATGTGCCTCTAACCCCAGGTGACCCTATTGCAAAGGTATGCCTGGCACCAAAGAGGATAAGTGATACAGTGAAGGCAATTCCCTGTGAGAAAAGCAACCAAAAGTACAAGTAACCAGCCATTTAACCAAATTACTGTGGTGAAACAGAGCTGACAGAAAATTGGTAGACATAAGTTCTGTCCTTGGACCACTTAGAAATAAGCTAGAGGAGATAACATAGATTTGAAACAATGAAGAGGGACCTTCAAAAAGACTCTTGGCACAATTTGATTTCAGAGAAGAAAAAGATCAGGGCATACCGGACTCGTCAAGAAAGTCCACAGGGAGAACACGGGTATTGAATTGCATCTTAAAGACTGGGTAGGATTTAAATGGGCAGAGAATAACAGTATCCGTGGCTTGAGCGCTTATTCTGTGCCAAGCACTGGGCTAGGTCTTTTACATACATTATGTGATTGACTTCTTACCTAGGGGAGGTTTTATTCCGCCCCCCCCCCCCATGTTACAAATCAGGAAACAGGGGCTGGGGAAGATTAAGTGACTTTCCCAAGGCCAGACTGCTACAAAGTGCCTTCAGGGAAAGGCCACAGTCATGACTTACTTGGTTTTGCATAGTTGCCCCTGCTTGCCTCTCCAGCCTCTTCTTACGCCGCTCACATGCTCATTCAACACACTCCATCATAAATGAACCAATCTCTTTCATTATAGAGTGTTCACATTTTGAGTTACCTCTCCTTTCATGAATCTGCCTTCTTCGCCTGCAAAACTTCTGTGTATCTATCAGATTTTTTTTAAAGTTGCTTCTTTAAAGAGGCATCCTCCGACTGCTGATCTAAATTAGGTCCCGATTATACACATACAATTCATGGCACTTATCATAGTTTATATCTAAATAATTACATACATGTTGTGCTAGAGATCACTAGGCCAGCAAGCTGGAAATCAGGTTAGGAGTTGAGATTGGAGTTTTGAGTCTGAATTCTGCAGGCTGCAAACACAGACAAGGTGTCTGTGTTGCAGTCTTGAGAATAATTCCTCCTCCTTGGGGAACCCTCGGTCTCTGTTCTCTCAAGGCCTTCAGTTGATTTGATGAGGCCCACCCACACCATGGAGAACAATCTGCTTTACTCAATGTATACTAAGTTATATGTGAATCACATCATCTTTAAAAAAAAAATAAATAAAACTTCTGTAGCACCATCTGCACTGGTAATTGACTGAACAATGTTGCACTATAGGCTAGCCAAGGTGACATATAAAATTAAACATCATCATACATGTCTGGTTAAGGACTTTTTCCCTGCTTGACTGTAAGCTCCATGAGGGTAGAAATCCAGGCCGTTTTTTTTTCAAAACTGTATCCACAGTGCCTAGAACAGTGTTTGACATATAACATACGCTCAAAAATTATTACTGCTGAACGGAAGGCATATCGCCAAGTCTTGACGATTGGGTGACCTAACATTGGCGGAAAAGGGAGAATAGAAAATGGTAACTGACTATAAGATAGTAAGCATTTCTAGCCAGTCAGGTTTAATTCAATGCAACCAACAATTATGTACTGGCTTTTATCAGCACAAAACTATCTTTGGTATACCGGGAATACCAAAATGAATATAACAGAAGTCAAACAAATGCTATAATACAAAGATGTTTATTGCCACAGTATTTATAGCATCAAAGATTGAAAACAATCCGTATGTCCAGCAACAGGGAACTGAATGAATGATTATTGGTGTTAAAGCGAGCACTAATAACTAGGTTTGAAAAACTGATGAATGGCGTACCTTTTCTACTATGGACTGATAGTAACTCATTCATTTACATACAAAACTAGATGTCACGAAGCAGCACTGGTCTACTAGAACTGACCTTGTCAGCCTGGGCTTAGTTAGAGACAAGTTGCTACAACAGGGTGGTCCCATCTTCTGATAGTGATATGCACTATGTGTCAAGCACCGTTCTAGATGTGAGACATACAACAATAAACAAAAACAGACACATTTTCATGCACTCACGGGGAGAAAAATAAAGCACGGAAAGGAAAAACAAAATGTCTGGAATGAGAATTACCATATTAGAAACATCAAAAAAAGACTTCGAGAGAAAGTGACAAGTAAAAACTTTAAAGAAGTGAGGGGGTGAGCTATTTGTACATCTGGAGGGGGGGTTCCATGCAGAGGGAACAGCAAGTGTAAATAGCCAAGATGGGAGCCGGCCTGCCATGTTTGGTGTTGGAGCAGAGTGAAAAAGAGGCAGAGCTGTAGGACCTGAGATCAGAGATATAATGGTAGGAATGGGGGGGAGATGAGATGGAAACATGGTATCATGTGTGAATGTGAGAAGAAAAATAATCTTGGAATTCATTGGAACATGAGGTACAAGACGGTGGAGAATGTTAAATGGAAATGTAGTATCTATACCCACTAAGCACAAAGAAAGACCTTGTCCCCATAAACAACTTATCTAGACCCTGGTCAAACTCACAAACCCTTGAAATTCGCTTATATAACACTTGAAGCCAGACTTTGGACACTTGGATGATTCTCACAGCAACACACCATTTCAACGACCATGCCTAAGCATATCCCACCAACACCAGAATGTGTCTCTTGCTGCCCAAGTATTACACGAGAAATTCTTCTTATTTTTATAGGTTTCATAACTGGATCCATTCAGATTAAGAATATTGACTTTGGGCTGCCGGATGAAGTGCTTCAAATATCTAAGATCAGAAAGTCTACAATATAGTCTTACTTTCCATATGGAGACTCCAAATTGGGTAGACGTAGCCAAACTTCATTAAGCCTAGTGAGAACACTGAGAGTGGAGCAAAAGGGACACTGACAGCAGTATAAAATTCAGGATGGTAATTACTTTGTTAAGAGAGGCATAGTCACAGGGAAGGACTATAAAGAGGGTCTGAGGGGTGCTTGATATGATGGATACATGAATAGTGTATTTACACTGTAAAAAATGTATTGAATTGCATGCTTATGATTTGTGCACCTTTCTTTATCCATGCCTACTTAAAAGATGTGTACTTAGGGGCGCCTGGGCGGCTCAGTCGGTTAA
The DNA here is from genome assembly GCF_022079265.1 of Lynx rufus. Taxonomy (NCBI): domain Eukaryota; kingdom Metazoa; phylum Chordata; class Mammalia; order Carnivora; family Felidae; genus Lynx; species Lynx rufus. The sequence continues at coordinate 32,570,040 of NW_025814833.1, read as the reverse complement.
GCGTCCGACTGCAGCCCAGGTCACGATCTCACAGTTCATGAGTTCGAGCCCCGCGTCAGGCTCGGTGATGACAGCTCAGAGCCTGGAGCCTGCTTCAGATTCTGTGTGTGTCTCTCTCTCTGCCCCTTCCTTGCTTGTGCTCTGTCTAGAGCTCTCTCTCTCAAAAATACACATTAAAAAAAATAATAAATCAAATCAAATCAAATCAAATCAAATCAAATAAAAAAGACATGTACTTAAACGTCAGAATGGAAACCAGAGGTAGAGCTGTCAAAGTAAAGGAATGATCACAATCAGCCAATGGCTGTCCAGGAGATGGTAAAGACAGATCCAATCCCACCATAAGAAACCTGGCAGAGTTAAAGAAAGTACTTCTTACATGGCCCAAAATGAAAGCCCTTCCCAGTTCTAGAAGAAGAAAGTGAGACTAAGGGTAGGGTGGGAAAATAAGTGGAAAGAAGAATGAAGGTAGTTGGCACTCTAGAATGGGAAGTAGGAATCCTATTACAAAGCGTGGTATAACCCTTTATAATACGTGTGTGTGTGTGTGTGTGTGTGTGTGTATAAATTATATATACACACATATATATATATATTTTTCACTCACATGTGGAATTTAAGAAACAATACAGATGAACATATGGGAAGGAGAGGAAAAAGGGGAAGAGAGGAAAACAAACCACAAGAGACCCAAAGAGAACAAACTGAGGGTTAATGGAGGGAGGTGGGTGGGGGATGGGCTAGATGAGGGATGGGTACTAAGGAGGGCACTTGCTGTGATGAGCACTGGGTGTTGTAGGTAAGTGATGAATCACGGAACTCCAGCCCGGAAACCAATATTGCATTGTATGTTAACTAAAATTTAAATTTAAAAAATTAAAAAATAGAGCAAAGAAAATAATTAAATACTACTACTAATAGAGGATCGTATAACAATGGCCATCCAGCCATGCGGTGATGGAGGGTAACATGCAACCTGCTTTTCTTGTAATCCCAGAGCAACACTTACGTGTCCCTGCGATGAATGTACTTCCGAACCACCGAAGACAACTCCATCTGAGCGGGGTTTGGCTCTATTTCTGAAGGAATGGAGCCAATGCCTACAAGCAGAATGTTTACCTTGTATCTCTTTGGCTTATGATGGGTCATACATTTTCAGTAGAAACCACATGACAAGTGGTCAGAAGCTGCACATTATGCAGCAGATCCCAGTGGCACTACATTAGCACCGCCATTTCTCCATGCTCGTAAACGCAAGGAGAATCTCTCCCACCCCATTTTTTTTGGAAAGATTCAATTATGTACTAGGGGAAGAGGGTGTCCATCATATGACATCTTGCTCTGGATAGCTACAACATGATAAGTTGCAGGACGGCCTACTTACCTGCAAGGCCATCAAATCTTATACACACAACTACCAAACCATTGAACTAACCGTAATAGGAGGGTCCGTAACTCGAACGTATCGCCCGCCAGCCCATAAAAAATAATAATGAAGGGTTTCATAATGCTTCATATCCTGGTTTACCTCTCTCATCTAGACTTTCCTCTCTGTACTCTTTTCTGTATTCCTTAATCTGACTTAGTCTCCTGCCTATCCTTTCTAAACTCTTGGGAACTTGTTTCCTATTTAATCTATTCTCTTACATCTTCAACCTCTTCCTAGAACCGTTCCTCCCCCTCCTCACCTTAATTGAGACCCGGATTTCCCATGAGGACATGCAGCTGGCAAAGGTGAATATTTTTCTGTCATAATCCTAGAATCCAGATCCAGGAGCAGCCTTATTCCTCACTGCTACTTCAAAATCATGTCTTCTCTTTTCTTCAAAATCCCAAGCTCCATTAAAGCCCATGCCACCAGACAAACCACCTGCTCCCATTTCTAGTCCCTGCCAACTACTTACCTCCCAGCGCCTCTTCTTCATTCATTAAAAACTTGGGCTATGGCTGTCTGACATCATTTCCAATTCTGTTCCAGTCATGTTTAGTGATGTTAGTAACCACATACATGGAATGTCGAATACTAGATTCACAGCTTCTTAACTTCCTCCACCTTGCCCAAGCCACTCACTCTCATGTACACATACTCAAGTTCAGCATTATAAATAACTGCACCACTCCTGAAATCTTGATTTCAACCTCTCAGCCTTCCTCCTGTTCCCCAAGTCCAACAATTTTGCCACCAATTTATAATCTCCAATCCATTAACCCCACGGCATTTTCAAGTCCCATCACCACTTTTGCATCCTCCCTTCTTTATCCAAATTACATCCCATTAGCCAGCACTACAATCACTCTCTTTCTTATGCCCTCGCCCTTCTAACCCTCTAAGCAAGGAGTGAAATCTCAACCTTAGTTGAACCCAAATATATCATCTCCTCACATGAAAAACTTAAAAGCTGAATATTGCATGGGAAAATTCTCTTTAAATCTCTTGTCATAAGCCTCACATGGGCACTCCACAGTGCCCAGCAATCCTACCTTTCCCTCGATAAATTTGCTTTCACCATATCCATTCTGTACCTTTCCTTCTTTCCTCAAACCTACTACAGCCTCAGTCACACACTCACGGCAGATGGCTTCACCTTATTCTTCTTTGAGAAATTAGAAGTAATTGACTTGACTTCTCTCAACTGCTTCTTAAGGCAACCGATGACCCCCATGTTTCCAAATCCAGTGGACGCTTCTCTGTTTCTGTCTTAAACACTCTCTTTCTTTAAACACTCTCATGTCACAACACACAGGAAATTGCACCCTTCTGATTTTCTTCATACCCAGCTGGCCAATCCTCAGTATTATTTTCCTCTTCTTTTCCTTTCATTGTTGAAGAGTCCCAATATTGAAAGGTACTCTCCTCTAAAAGTACTTCATTCCTAAAAAAGTCTCACCCAAGCACACGGCTTTAACTATCACCTGTATACCAAATTTATAGCTTCAGCTTTGACCTTTTCTATGAACTTCAGATTGTTTTATTCTTAACATCTTCACACAGTTCTCTATTGAATACCCAAACTCAATATGATTCAAAACCCTGATTTTTCACTCCATAATTAATGCTTACTCATTCCTCAGTCTTACATGTTCTAGCAAATGGCACTACCATCCATTCAATGGCTCAAACCAAGAATCAAGAGGCCATCCTTAATTCTTTCCACTCCCTAATCATTTATATACAATCCAACAACAACTTTTGTTAATTTACCTTCAAAATATATCCCTGAACCTATGCACTTCTCTCCATACTTACTGCTTTCAGGATAATACAAGTCATTATTATCTCTCACCAGCTTGTTTTCACTCTTGCCCCTCACACCTGAGAGTCTAATTGCCAAACAGTTAATTATCAACCATAAATTAGATCATGTCATTTTCCTGCTAAAATCCCCTCAGTGGTCTCCCATTACACTCAGAATCCAGTTCCCGGTCTTTCTCATGGGTTACATGGCCTCAGAGGATCTGCCCCTGCTAGTTTTTCAATCTCACTTTATCCCTCTCTTCTTCTCATTTTAACAACGCCGTCCTCCTTTTTGTTTTTGAAAGCAGCAAAGCTCTTTCTTATCTCAGCATCTTTGTGCTTGCTGATTCCTCTACCTAGAGTGCTCTCTTCTCAGCTCTTCATATGACTGGCCCTTTTCTGATCATTTAAATCTCAGGACACATGTCATGTCTTTGGAAAGGCCTCTTCTGAGAAGTCTTTTCAAAGCAGCCACCCCTCTCCCCTACCACACTCTTATGCACCACTCTGTTCATTTCTTTCGTATCAAAACAACCTGTGGTTTTATTTTTGTTTGTTTATTGGGTTATTTTCTTATACTCCACCTAGAATATAAGTTTTTTGAAGCCCTATTTGCCGTTCCTATTGCGGGCATATAGAGCACCTTGACTATATGGTCCAATGAGTTGTAAGGAGTATACCCCAACAAGAGGCAACTCAACTGGAAAAAAATGACAATTCCAACTTCTCCCCTCCATATAGGGTAGCTAGAAGCATAGTTTAGAGGTATCTACCACCCAAGTCTCATACTATCCTCTGCTTAACTATTCAGAAAATAAGTCTAATAATGAAACTAACTTGAAAGGATATTTTGCTGTATATATCTAGAACCAAAAAAAAAAAAAAAAACTACTCATACTCTTCACTTCTATTAACCAAATATTCAGTGCCCACTCTGGTTCTAAAGCCCATTCCTCAACATATGTGATACAGTGATCAATAAGACAGGGGCTCTGTCCTCAAGAAACACACGGCCTTGTGGGGAAGTGGGAGGGGGGAGATATAAAACCTAAATATCTCTACTACAACTCCTTCATAAAGCAGTGAGAAATGCTGTCCTAAAGATGCAAAAGGAGGTCAGAACACAAGAAAGGTTGGATCAATGAAGGCTTTTCCCAAAAAGAGACATACTTGGACTTCTATTTGAAGCCAACATCACTGTAGAAAAGACATAAATCATACACAAACTAACCCAGAGTGCATCTGGAGGTTTCCTGAATGGAAATGGAGACACACTAACTGTGGCATTTTCTATACCTGTTAGCAAGATCAAGTCCAATCCTGGGGTCCCTAGACTCTGTTTGAAAGCCTCATGCATCAGAAGCACTTCTGTGTCCTTGAACTTTCTTTGCAGTAAGAACCATAGAGTGTCAGGGCAAGGGAACAACTTAGTGGAAATCATTTATCTGCTCAGCTATCAAAGAATCATGCACTCACCACGTCATGTCTAAAGGGTCAAGATGTCAGAAAAAGTACAGCTTCCTGATGTGCAATTGATTACATAAAAGCAAGAGGACAGTTTGTCAGAAACTTCTATTCTAACTCTTACACACCAGTAGGACAATATATAAAACTACCACATTAGGACAATATATAAAACTACCACATTATAGAGACTGGTCCTAGCACTTACAGAAGAGGCCAGGGTTTCCCCAACTCAGAAATCAGAATCTCTAAGTAGTGCAATGCTTCTTAGTGCATTGAATGAAAACTCATAAGTACATGTAAGCTTAAGTAGAACATTCTATTGCCTGAATTCCAGTTTTCCCATATGTAAAAAGAAGTTAGTAATACCAATATCTTTGACTTATTCTAAGCACCAAATGAAATAATAGATGTTCTGCAATAATATTACTTCCATGCCACACTACTTTCTAAAAAAATCGCCATCTTTTTTTCTTCAATTCAGAGGACATACTTTACTATCTACTCCTGCCTCACTGATGAATATCAATGGTTTTACCCTCATTCTATCACCAGCAATGGAACCTTCTCCAAGAAATGTTAGAGTCCTTTTGAATAATCAGTGCCTCATCATTCAGTAACTTTTAGAAACCCTACCAATGTATCATTGACAATTGATCCCAGAACCCTGAATAAAATATTAAGTTTTTTATTTAAAAATACAATTAAGACCCAGCCAGTGCAATAAGGCAAGAAAAAGAAATAAAATGCATACATATTGGCAAGGAAGAAATAAACCTATCTCTATTCACAGATGACATGACTGTCTACACAGTAATCCCAAGGAATCTAAAGATACATGTATACCCTAGAACTAAGTGAGTTCAGCAAAGTTGGGATACAAAGTGATGTAAGGACAATATACAAAAGTCAAGTGCATTCTTACATACCAGCAATGAAAAACTGGAAATTAAAATTTGAAATAAAAAATAAAATTTGCAGTAGCACTAAGATGTTAGGTGTTTGAATATGAATCTAAATACATAAGTATCTGTTCATAGAAATCTGTAAAGCACTGAAGAGAGAAATTTAAAAAGAGCTATATAAATAGAAATGTATTTCATATTTATGAATTGGAAGACTCAATATTTTTAAAATGTTGATTCTTCCTTACTTTTTCTGTTCATTCAAAGCAAACCCAATCAACTCCCAGTAAAAATTTTGTAGCTATTGACAAGCTGACTATAAAATTTATGTGGAAATATGAAGGATTTAGAGTAGCCAAAACAACTTTGAAAAAGAACAAAGTTGTAAGATATTACTTGATATTAAAGTTTATTATAAAACTATATTAAGCAATACAGCATGGCATTGGCATAACAATAGACAACTAGGTCAATGGAAGAAAATACAGAGTTCATAAATAAACCCATACATATATGGACAACTAATTTTTCACAAATGCCCAAATGCAATACTGCAGCGATAGGATGGCCTTTTCCATAAATGGTGTTGGAACAATTGGATATACAAGAAAAATTAAAAAAAGAAATAACTTGAATCTTTACCTCATACCATATACAAAATTTAATTCAAAATGAAACATAAACCTAAAGTTAAACCTTAAAACTATGAAACTTCTAGTCTAAAGCATGAAAGAAAATCTTTGTGATTCTAGGTTAGACAGAAATTTCATAGATATGATACCAAAACACCAAATGCATAAAGAATAAATTAAAAGATTGGACTTCAACAAAATTTTAAAAATCTTCTCTCTTAAGCGTTGTTAAGAAAATGAAAAGATAAGCCAAGGCCTGGGAGAAAATATTGGAAAATCATATATCCAATCAAAGACTTGTATCCAGTATGAATAGAGTACTTTCAAAATTCGACAGTAAGAAAACTGACAACCCTCAGGGCGCCTGGATGGTTCAATTGGTTGAGTGTCTGACTCTTGATTGCGGCTCAGGTCATGATTCCAGGGTTGTGGGATCAATCCCCACATCAGGCTATGTGCTGAGCATGCAGCCTGATTAATATTCTTTCTCTCTCTCTCCTTTTGCCCCCTCCCCTGCTCACATGTTCTCTCTCTCTCTCAAAAAAAAAAAAAGAAAGAAAATTAATCCAATAAAAATAGATCAAAAATTTGAAGAGACATATCAACAAATAAGATTCATAAATGGTCAATAAGCACATGAAAAGATATTCAACATGGTCATTTGGAAAATACAGATAAAGCCACAATGATATACGAATACACACCTACCAAATGGCTGAAATGAAAAGACTGATCATACAAAGTGTTGGGGAGTGTACTCTAATCTTTCCACTCTCCCATTCCCACTACCACTCTAGTTCAACTTCCTATGAACCCTTGTCTGTCCTGTTAAAATAGTTTCCCAACGGGTCTCCTCATTTTTCCTGCTGCCACCCTCCAGTTGTTCACACTGCCAACAGTGTGCTGTGATCTCAATGTTTGTGCCCCCCCCCCACAAATGTATATGTTGAAATCCTAATGTCCAATGTGATGGTCTTAATCAGTGGAGCCTTTGGGAGGTGATTAGGTCATGTGAACAGAGCCCTCATGAATGAGATTAATGCTCTTATAAAAGAGACTCGCCGGGGCGCCTGGGTGGCGCAGTCGGTTGAGCGTCCGACTTCAGCCAGGTCACGATCTCACGGTCCGTGGGTTCGAGCCCCGCGTCGGGCTCTGGGCTGATGGCTCAGAGCCTGGAGCCTGTTTCCGATTCTGTGTCTCCCTCTCTCTCTGCCCCTCCCCCATTCATGCTCTGTCTCTCTCTGTCTCAAAAATAAATACAAAACGTTGAAAAAAAAAAATTAAAAGAGACTCGAGCGCTCTCTTGCCCCTTTTCACCATGTGAGGAGATGTCTGTGACCCAGAAGAGGGCCTTCATCCAACCATCTGGTGCCATGATCTCAGACTTTTAGCCTCCAGAACCGTGAGAAATAGATTTGTTATTTATAAACTATCCAGTCTGTGGTATTTTGTTACAGCAGCCTGAACAGACTAAAACAGAAAATTGGTACTGGAAGTGAGGTTGCTGCTGTAACAAATACCTAAAAACGAGGAAGCAGCTTTGGAACTAGGTAATGGGCAGCAGCTGGAAGAGTTTGGAAGAACATTCTAGAAAAAGTCTATTTTGGTAAATAGACTGTTTAGGGCAATTCTCATTGAAGGCTCAGAAGGAGAAGAGATAGAGAAAGCTTTAATCTTTGTCTTCCTGTTTTCTTCAATTGTTTCCTTTTTTTTCTTTTCTTAAATTGAAGTATAGTCGACACACAATGTTTACATTAGTTTCAGATGTACAACATAGCAATGTGACAAGTTTATACGTTATGTTATGCTCTCCACAAGTGTAGTTACCATCTGTCACCATACAACACTATTACAATACCATTGACTATATTCCTTAGGCTGTACTTTTCATCCCCATGACTTATTCATTCATAAGACTTATTCATAACTGGAAGCCTACACCACCAGCTACCCTTCACCCATTTGCCCATCTCCCCACTCTCCTCCCCTCTGACGATCATCAATTTCTTCTCTGTGTTTCTGGGTCTCTTTCTGGAGAAAGCCTCAATCTTCTCTTGTGCCTCTCTCCTGCTTCATCAATATGCTTCACCTAATGCTTTTTTCTTGCTTTTTAAAAACTATGTCTTATGCCTCCTTCCACTTATGTATCTTATACATCTCGTCAGACAAAACCAGACAAAACTACATGTTGTATTTCCTGAGCACATTATTTTATTTCAGACCTCTGTACCCTTTACAAATCTCTTCTTTTCACATGGAATGTCCTCTCTTCTCCTGGCCAACTTGTAACCATTTGTCAATATTCTGAACAACATCATTTCTTCTGTAATGCCCTCCTCCAAAAATCTCTTCTGTGCTCTCCTAGCACTTTAGGTTTCATCAGACTATAACAACTCTCTTGGTGTATTACAAGAACTAATTTACATGTCTGCCTCTTCTATGCTTGTGAGCCCTTTAACGGTATGAATTGTGACTTTATGTATTTAGTGCTACCATAGCACTTAATTCATGATAGGTGCTCAGTAAATGTTTGAGAAAGATGAAATATTCTTAAACCTAATTTATGTCCACTCTAAAGCATTCTTTCTTGTTTATGCCTAAGCTGTCCTTAGTGTGGGAATGATTAGCAATAAGCTTAATTCCTTTCCTTTCCTTTCCTTTCCTTCCCTTCCCTTCCCTTCCCTTCCCTTCCCTTCCCTTCCCTTTCCTTCCCTTTCCTTTCCTTTCCTTTCCTTTCCTTTCCTTTCCTTTCCTTTCCTTTCCTTCCCTTTTCTTTCTTTCTTTCTTTCTTTCTTTCTTTCTTTCTTTCTTTCTCTATAAATAGGAGAGGATCATTAAGTGTCATCTGGGGACTTCCATGCTCCCTGTGTCTTGGTACCAAGCAAGGTGGTCCCTTTTCAAAAATTGCAAATTTAACAAAAACAAATGAGCTCTCAGATCTGGAAGAGATTCTTGACTTTGGGCTCTTTTCCACAGGAGGTGAAAGGCAAATCAGTGATTGCTTCGAGGTGAAGTTTTGGATTTTTGGTTTTCCTTCACTTTCTTTCTATCTACATTGCTTTTATTATTGGTACTCACTAGTGCCAACACCGGCAGGTTCACACAGGTAATAATTGGAAGTTTAAACCCTCTTTTCCTTATTTAGGGGTGTTGATGGAGTCCTGGTTTTCAGCTCCATTTGCTGTCTGTGTTGAATGCATCAGCCATTTACAAAATGTCTGAACATTTATGTGGAGGAAGTTACATAAGAAGGGAGGCTGGGTACTAGAAATCTGAGAAGTTTTTTCAGACACAGCATGGTAGTATGAAATACTTATAGCCTCAGTGTAGCCCTGAACTGATATCGTTTTCTTCAGGAGATTTCTGGGGTTTCTGTCATAGTCATACATCACCTTCAAACAACAACCCTAATAGTCCTCCAAGGAGATCAACCTTACACTCCCTAACATGTTTGTAGAGTTGTTTATGGCTGCATGAACTGTATTGTTACCATAAACCTGGCCCCTGGAGGACTGTGTTTTATATTTTCTTGCTGTAATGGATGATTCTCTCAGAAGTTTATATTATTAGCTTAATTGTTCCCAGCTTCATTTGGAGGGGAATGGGTACAAGAAGCGTGGTCCAACCTTAAACCAATTAGACAATAATTACCTGGCCCGTACCCAGACTTGCCATTTCTTGCATGCCTCTCAGGGACACTTAAAATTCTTTGGAACACATATGGGATTTGAACTTTAGATATGTCAAAAGTTTTGGGGACAGAAAGATCAGTTTGTTTCTTCCCAGCAGTCCTGATATGGGTAGAAGACTAGGACGAGGGGCAGATTCAAGAGCGAAGTAAACTTTGGCTCAATGTCAGAATGTGCCTTCTGTTAGTCAAACTGGATGAGACCTCATACACTTTCTTACTGAGACCTAGTATGCTTTCTTAATAATAATGACAACTCCAAAATTTTCACCTAGAAGACATTTAAGAGATGGCACTCTAAGTCATAAGTGTATCCTAAAGAATTGCATTGGAAGCTCCGCTTGCATAGCAATTCACATGATTGTGAAAGCATCATTTGTCCATCCACATCAGTGAATTGAGGAAAAGTGATACATGTTTGGGAGGAAGTTAAAGGTCCCTGAGCCACTGCTGCTGCTGCTGCTGCTGCTCAGGCCACAGATAATGCATTGTTTATAATGCAAATTGTTTAATTTTTTGGTGCAATTATCAGAGAGACAATTCTTGCTTAGGATAGATTCCATTCTTCTGTGTTTCCATGGATTGACTTTTTTAGCAAGGAACTTGATCTCTGCCACTTTGTGATATACATTCTAGATGTAATTCTGAAATAATTCTGCTATTTTAAGGAGTGATGCATGTAGAATTTCACCTTCTGCCAATTGTAAATATACATAAAAAAACCCAAAGGAGGTAGACAAGGCAGGAAGTTTTGGTCTTATTTTATATAAGGAAAAATGGAAGGTTCCTAACTAACGTTAACATTTACCACAGGTAAAACTTTAGAAAAGGAAGAAGCAACGTTTAGGTGGCGTAAAGTTTCATGTTTAACATATTGGCAGACCCGAGTAAGATACTAATCCCTTCCATTTTTTTCTACCAGACAACTTGGTTACCTATACACAGGTGAGTTATAGATTTATAGATAGAATTCCAGATTTTTAACTATCTAAACAATGCCTGAAGTTAAAGTAAATTTTGATTTCTACTTTGTTAAGTTTTTCATTTTACTGGTTTATTTATCAGTTTCATACGTACACATATACACACACATATGCCCCCAAACACACACACACACACACACACACACACACACGCACACACACACACACTCCCATATCAAAACTTTACAGTTACTTTAGGTTGGAAAAGAACTAAAGAATGACCAGAAAGGCAGCAGGCAAGCTGAGTGTTAGGTGAGGACATCAATTCTGCTTCTTTTTTTTTTATTGAGGTATAGTCAACACACAATGTCACAGTAGTTTCACGTGTTCAACCTAGTGATTCAACAAGTTTATACATTATGCTATGTTCACCACAAATGTAGCTACCATCTGTCACCATACATTGCTATTACAATATCATTAACCATATTCCCTATGCTGTACCTTTTCTTCCTGGGAATTGCTCATTTCATAAATGGGAAACAGTATCTAATCACTGCCTTTCATTCATTTCATCCATCCCCACACAACCCTCCACTCTGGCAATCATCAGTTTGTTCTTTGTGTTTATGGTTTTTTTTTCTGCTTTCTGTTTGGGTTTTTTTATTCATTTGTTCTGTTTTTTAGATTTCACATGTAAGTGAAATCATATGGTATCTTTCTTTCTCATTTCACTTAACATAATACCCTCTAGGTCCATCCACGTTGTCACAAATGGCAAGATCTTGTCCTTTTTATGGCTGAATAATGTCCCATTGTGTGTGTGTATATTTACATATATATATAGTGTGTGTATATATATATATACGTATATTTATATCACATATTTTTTATCCATTCATCTATTAATAGCAAGTCCACTTCTCTTTTCTTTTAATTCCAGTATAGTTAAATAGCGTTGTATTATTTTCAGGTGTACAATATAGTGATGTGACAATCCTATATGTTACTCAGTACTCATCATGGTAAATAAACTCTTAATCCCTTTCACCTACTTCACCCATTCCCCCCATTGACTTCCTCTATGGTAACCACCAGTTTGTTCTCTATAGTTAAGAGTCTGGCTTTTTTGTTTGTCTTTTTTTCTTTGTTCATTTGTTTTGTTTCTTAAATTCCATATAGAAGTGAAATCTTATGGTATTTGTCTTATTTCACTTAGCATTATAACCTCTACATCCATCAACATTATTGCAAATGGCGAGATTTCATTCTGGCTGAGTAATATTCCATTGTGTTTATGTGATATATATATATATATATATATATATATATATATACCACCTCTTCTTTATCCATTCATTTATCGATGGACACTTGAGCTGCTTCCATAATTTGGCCTTGGAAATAATACTGCAATAAACGTAGGGGTGCATATATCCTTTTGAATTAGTGTTTTCATATTCTTTGAATAAATACCCAGTAGTAGAATTACTGGGTCATATGGTAGATTTATTTCCATTTTTTTTTGGAGGAACCTCCATACTGTTTTTCAGAGGGGCTGCACCAGTTTGCATTCCCACCAACAGTGCACAAGTTTCCTTTTTTTCTCATCCTCTTCAACACTTGTTGTTTGTTGTGGTTTTGATTTTAGCCATTCTGACAAGGGTGAAGTGGTGTCACATTGTGGTTTTGACGTGCATTTCCCTGATGATGAGTGATGTTAAAGGTCTTTTCATGTGTGTTTTGGCCATCTGGATGTCCTCTTTGGAGAAATGTCTGTTTACATCTTCTGATCATTTTTCAAATGGATTGTTTCTTTTTTTGGGGCGTGTTGAGTTGTCTAAGTGCTTTATATATTTTGGATACTAACCCTTTATCAAGTATATCATTTGCAAATATCTTCTCCCATTTAGTAGGCTGCCTTTTGGTTTTGTTGATTGCTTCCTTTCCTGTACAGAAATTTTTTATTTTGTTGTAGTCCCGATAGTTTATTTTTTTCTTTGTTTCCCTCGCCTCTGGAAACATATGTAGAAAAAGTTGTTAAAGCCAATGTCAGAAAAATTTCTTCCTATGCTCTCTTCTATGATTTTTATGGTTTCAGGCCTCACATTCAGGTTTTTAATACATTTTGAGTTTATTCTTGTGTATGGTGTAAGAATGTGGTCCAATTTCATTCTTTTGCATGGAGCTGCTCAGTTTTCCCAGTATGATTTGTTGAAGAGACATTTTCCCATTGCATATTCTTTTCTGCTTTGTTGAAGATTAGCTGACCATATAATTGTGGGTTTGCTTATGGGTTTTCTACTCTGTTCCATTGATCTATGTATCTACTTTTGTGCTAGTATCATACTGTGTTAAATACTACAGCTTTGTAGTATATCTTGAAATTTAGGATTGTGATACCTCTAGTTTTGTTCCTCTTTTTCAAGATTACTTTGGCTATTTGGGGTCTTTTGTGTTTCCATGCATGTTTCAGGATCATTTGTTCTAGTTTTGTGAAAAAATGCTGTGGGTATTTTGATAGGGATTGCAATAAATGTGTAGATTCCTTTGGGGTGTATAGATACTTTACAAATACTTGTACTTCCAATCCATGAGCGTGGAATATCTTTCCATTTGTTTGTGCCCTCTTCAATTTCTTTCATCAGTGTTTTATAGTTTCAGAGTACAGGTCTTTCACTGCCTTGGTTAGGTTTATTCCTAGGTATCTTATTAGTTTTGGTAGAATTGTAAATGGGATTGTATTCTTAATTTTTCCTTCTGCTACTTCATTATTAGTGTGTAGAAATGCAACAGATTTCTGTATATTGATTTTGTATACTGAATTCATTTATCAATTCCAATAGGTTTTTGGTGGAATCTTTATGGTTATATAGTATCATGTCATCTGCAAATATGGAAAGTTTTACTTCTTCCTTTCCAATTTGGATGCCTTTTATTTATTTTTCTTCTCTGATCACTGCGGCTAGGACTTTCAGTAGTGTATTGAAAGAACGGGTGCGAGTGGACTTCCTTATCTTGTTCCTGATCCGTGTCAGGGCTGCTTGCACACTCTCAGGCTTATGGAAGCACTTTGGATGGGCTCCAGTCAAGGGCAATCAGAGGGGGCAGGTCCACAGAAGAACAGTGCCGGCAAGGTCTGTGCTAGTCCGCTGCAGAAAGAGGGCTGCAGCCGCCCAGAAATCTCTTGCGGAATCTGGCCAGGTGGGAGGGGGCAGAGCCACGGAAGCGTGCAGTGGTGGGGTGCACTGTAAGCAAGGCAGGTGGAGAGTGCGGGTGTCTGTATATCTAGGAGGGGGGGCAGAGGAGGGAGAGGAGGGAGATGGCACCCACTAGCTCTTTTGTTCTTGAAGAAGGCTCTGAAAGTTCCCTGACCTTCCAGCCCACACTCTGATACTATTAAGTATATCTCCTCCCCGTGCATCCCATGCATTTTTCAAACTGCTGCTTCTAAGCTGGATCTCGGCTGGGCTGTTTGCTGTGCTGTCTCCTTAAGGACAGGGATTCCTGTCCTTTCTCTCTCAGAGCCAAGCCCACTGATTTTTAAATTCCAGGTGTTAAGCCCCACTGACTGTAAAAAACTCCCAAAGCCAGGCCCTCTGGCCTTCAAACCACATTTTATGGGGATTCCTCTTCCCAGTGCTGGCCTCCCGTGCCTCCGGTGCCCAGTGTAGTTTCTCTCCTCTCCTCTCTCCGCAGCCATGGTGTCCCTCCCTCCTGCAGACGCTCCCATGAGTCAGTTTGGCTCCCAACCATGTCTCTGCCTTTCCCACCCTCTTCTGTGTGGCCTCTTGTCTCCATTTAGCTGCGGAGAGTCTGTGCTGCTCGTCTGCAGGTCATTTTCTGGGTTGCCTACACTGACGCGAGTGTCCTCTAGGTCTGTCGGGGGGATGAGGTGAGCCCAGTATCCTCCTACTCTGCTGTCTTCCTTGGGATTCCCAGGTGCACTTCTTTGTGAAGAAGTGTGGGGACTGGGGCTCAGTTTCCACCCTCTCAGGGAAGGCAGTCAACCATACAGACCATGCCATCTCTGCCAACTCCTACAAGTCAAGTATTCAGCCTCTAAACCCCGTGAGAACGTTTAAAAGTCGTTATTGAAGAAAATGTCAAATACACATAAAAGTAGGGAGACTAGTGTAATGAAAACCATGTACTTATCACTCATTTTCAACCGCTGTTAACTCAGAGCCAATTTTGTTTCGTCTATATTCTCCTGCATTCGTTTTCTATCGCCGCAGAGCGATTTGTTAGCATTCTTAGAGGCTCCAAGCTGCCTTCATTTATGATCTCACAGAAGCTCTGAAGTCTAGTGCAACTGGGTTCTCTGCTTATGGTCTTACCAAGCTGCAAAGTATGGCCTGGAGTTCGAGTCTCACGTGGGGCTTGGGGCCCTCTGCCAGGCTTACGTGATTGCTGACGCATTTCAATTCCTTGTAGTTGTAGGACTGAAGTTCCTGTTTTCTTGCTGGCTGTCAGCCGGGGGCTTCTCTTATCTCCTACCGAGCGCTCTCTGTGGCACGTGGCCCTCTGCGTAGGCAGTTTACAACATTGTTGTTTGCTTCTTCAAGGACAGCTGCTTCTTGTCCCTTTTCATGGCTAGCCTCATTATGTCAGGCCCAACTGGGCAATTCTCTCGTTTTATTAACTCAAAGTCAGCTTATTAGGTATCTTAATTAAATCTCAAGACGTTCTGATGCCATATAGCATCATGTAACCTTGGGAACAAATCTTATCATATTCACAGCTCGTACCCACACTCAAGGGGTGGATGTCATTCGTGCATGTCATTCGTGGGGGCCATCTGAGAATTTCGTCCACTCTAATCACCCACATTATTTGGAAGCAAATCTCTGACAGACTATTTTTGTGTGTATCTCCACACAATATTTGTGTGTATCTCCAAAATATAAAGACTGATTTTTAAACATAACCACTATGCCATTATCACACTTAAAAATTTTAATTCATTAATACCATCTGATATACAGTAAGGGTTCAAGTTTTTCCTATTTTTATTATTTTTAAAGTTTATTTGCTCATATCAGGATCTTAATGAGCTTTGATTACTCAAGTTGGGCGATATGTTTCTTAAATTCTTTTAAATATACAGGCTCCCCCCTCCATCTTTGTTTTCTTTGTAGTTTGTTTTTTTAACGTTTATTTATTATTGAGAGACAGAGCATGAACAGGGGAGGGGCAGAGAGAGAGGGAGACACAGAATCCGAAGCAGGCTCCGGGCTCTGAGCTGTCAGCACAGAGCCCCACGCGGGGCTCGAACTCACAAACCGCAAGATCATGACCTGAGCCGAAGTCAGACGCTTAACCCACTGAGCCACCTAGGCGCCCCTGTAGTTTATTTGTTGAAGAAACAGGGCCATTTTTCTTTTTTTTAAAGTTTATTTATTTATTTTGAGAGAGAGAGAGCATGCAGGAGGGGCAGAGAGAGAGGGAAAGTGAGAGAATCCTAAGCAGGCTCCGCACTGTCAGCACAGAGCCCGATGCGGGGCTCGAACTTACAAACCGCGAGCTCATGACCTGAACCAAAACCAAGAGTCCGACCCTTAACCTACTGAGCCACCCAGGGGCCCCAGGGCCATTTTTCATATAAATTTCTTAGACTAGATTTTTGTTTTTATTAAACTTTTTATTTTGAGATAATTGTAGATTCACATGAAATTTTAAGAAGTAATACAAAGATGTCACGTTTACATTTACCCAGTATCTCTAAGAGCATCAGCTTGCAAAACTATATCATGTAGTGAAGAGACAGAATATTTTCATCATCACAAGAATTCTTCATGTGCCTTGTAATAGCTATATCTACTTGCCTCCTGCCCCTAACCCTCCATCATCCCTATCAGTCATTAATCTGATCTCCATTTCTATACATTTGCCATTTCAGGAATGATATACAAATGGAATTACGCAGTATGCAACCATTTGAGATTGGTTGTTTCCCTCAGCAAAATTCTAGAAAGACCCATCCGAGTTGTCGCGTTTTTCAAGAGTTCATTCCTTTTTATTGCTGAGTGTTGTTTCATGGTATGTATAGACCACAGTTTGTTTAGCCAATCTCAGACATGTGGATTGTTTCCTGTTTGGGGCTCTTATGAATGAAGCTACTATCAGCTTTCATGTGGTTTTCCATGGACATCAGTTTTCATTTCTCTGGGATAAATGCCCAGAAGTGCAATTTCTGGGTCATGTGGTAAGGGTATGTTTGGGTTTTTGGGGTTTTTTTAAGTAGCTGTCAACTGTTTTCTAGAGTGCCTATACCATTTTACATTCCCATCAATTTATACATGACTGATAGTTGTGTAATGATGTCTTAGCATGGTTTAAATTGAATTTCCCTAATGGCTAGCACATCTTTTCATGGGCTTATTGGCCATCTATATACGTAGTAAAATGTTTTTCATTTTGCTTACCACTTTCTAATTGGATGTTTGTTTTTTGCTGTTAAATTTTGAATTATTTATATATTCTAGATATTACTTCTTTATCAGATGTGTGGTTTGCAAATATTTTCTCCCGGTCGGTAGTTTTTCTTTTCATCTTCTTTTTTTTTTTTTTTAACGTTTATTTACTTTTGGGACAGAGAGAGACAGAGCATGAACGGGGGAGGGGCAGAGAGAGAGGGAGACACAGAATCGGAAACAGGCTCCAGGCTCCGAGCCATCAGCCCAGAGCCCGACGCGGGGCTCGAACTCGCGGACCGCGAGATCGTGACCTGAGCTGAAGTCGGACGCTTAACCGACTGATCCACCCAGGCGTCCCTCTTCTCATCTTCTTAACAGGGCCATTCACAGGGCAAAAGCTTTAATTTTTATGAAATTCAATTTATGCATTTTTCCTTTTATGCATCATGCTTCTCATGTCAAGGCCGAGAACTCTTTGTCAAGCCCCAGACCCCAAAGATCTATTTATTTTCTAATAGTTTTATAGTTTTTCATCTCACATTTGTGTTCATATTCTGTTTCGAGTTAATTTTTGTAAAAGTTGTGATATTTAGGTCAAGGTTCCTTTTTTTGCCTCTGGATGTCCAAAGATTTCAGGACTATTTGCTGAAAAGGCTCCTAAATTGCTTTTGTACCTTTGTCAAAAATCACCTTGGCATACTTATATGAGTTTACTTTTGAATAGTATATTCTATTCCATTGATCTATGTGTCTATCCCTTCAACAATATCATAGAATGTTTATTACTGTAGCTATAAAACAATTCTTGAAAATGGGATTGACTGATTCTAACTAGTTTATTTTTTTCTATAATTGTTTTAGTCATTTTACTTCCTTTGGCAATCCATATAAACTTGACAATAAT
Source organism: Lynx rufus (assembly GCF_022079265.1). NCBI lineage: Eukaryota > Metazoa > Chordata > Mammalia > Carnivora > Felidae > Lynx > Lynx rufus. The sequence goes on along the minus strand of NW_025814833.1, from coordinate 32,551,870 downwards.
TTTGTCTATATCTATAAAAAAATTCTTGTAGGGATTTTTATGGTAATTATATTAAACATGTATATCAATTTGGGGGAGAAATGGCATCTTGACTATGTTGAGTCTTCTGGTGAAAAATATGGTATGCCTCTATTTAGATCTTTGAGGTCACCTCAGCTTTTTAAACCTGTAGGATCATGTCTTTTACCAAATTTGAAAAGTTTGTAGTAATTACTTCTTTGCATATTTTTTCAGCCCCTACTTTCTCTTATTCTGAGTTTCCAATGACTTGGATTTAGATCGTTTGTTATATTTCCACAAGTCATTTAGTTAGTCTATGTTTTTCAGTCTATTTTTCCTTTGTTGTTCAGATTGGATAATTTCTACTGTTCCTTCTTTGTTCAAATTTGTCCTTTTAGTTCATGGATTGTTTCCTCTGTCTCCTCCATTTTGCTGTTAGCCTATTCACTGGATTTTTATTTTAGCTTTTGCATTTTCTCAGTTATAAAATTTCTGTTTGTTTTCTTTTTTACATCATTTATTTCTTTGCTGAAACTACATTTCTGTTCTGAGGCTATTTTTAATTTGTTTTAACTATGTTCATAATATCTTATTGAAAATTGTTATGACGGCTGTTTTGTTTTTTTTCAGTTAATTCCGAGTTAGTTAACATGTAGTGTAATAATAATTTCAGGAACAAAATTTAGCGATTCTCACATATACTACCCAGTGAACATCCCAACAAGTGTCCTTCTTAATGCCCCTCACTCCTCTAGCCCTTCCCCCAACCCAACACTCTGCCAGCAAGCCTCAGTTTGTTCTCTGTATTTAACAGTCTCTTATGGTTTGTTTCCCTCTCTGTTTTTATGTTAGTTTTGTTTCCCTTCCGCTATGTTCATCTGTTTTGTTTCTTAAATTCCACGTTATATATTTGTCTTTCTCTGACCGACTCATTTCGCTTTGCGTATTACACTCTAAAATGGCAAGATTTCATTCTTGTTAATCACCAATAGTCCATTGTATATATATGCCACATCTTCTGTGTCCATTCATCGGTCGATGAACATTGGGGCTTTTTGCATACTTTGGCTATTGCTGATAGTGTTGCTGTCGGGGTGCATGTGCCCGTTCCAATCAGCACTCCTGTTATGATGGCTGCTTGAAATTCCTCGCTGGGTAATTCTGATACTTTTATCACCTTGTTGTTGGCCTCCAGTCGTTGCCATTCTCATTCAGTTTGAGATCTTCATAGTGCTTGGTATGATGATTTTCAGTTGACATCTGGGCATTTTGTGTGTTATGTTATGAGACTCTGAATCTTGTTTAGACCTTTATTTTAGCTGGCTTTCTCTGACACTGGTTTGGCAGGGTAAGAGGGAATGTCATCATTTTCTTGCTGACAGGTGGAGGTAGAAGTCTCGATTCCTACTTTGGCTTCTATTCATATTCTGTTCATAGCCGCAGATCCTCTCCACTGGATGGGGTAGAATTCCAGGCACCCAAGTGGTCTCCACTGTCACTGCTGATGCCCAAGGGTGATGATGGTCCCCAGTATCCATTTGGCCTTCTCTGATGCCACTCTGGCAAGGTGGTTGGAGTGCCTCATTACAACCCGGTGAAGGTGGAAGTCTGTGTTCCCACTCGGCCTTGACTGGTGTATGTGGGATGGGGCTGCAATTGTTTCTGTGGAGTAGAGTGGTTATTGTCTAAAATATTTCTGTCTTGCTAGGTTGCTCCTTTCCTGGTCTTTTAGCTAGAGAGAGTAGGCTTTTGCTGGGACTTATTTTTTTTCCTTTGGTCCATATCCATTGGCATTTCCTGACTGCTGGCTTCTTCAGCTCCAGGTCTGGGATATATGACACAAGACAACAAGAAACTAAGGGAACTCCTCATTTTTCCGTTCCTCCAATCGCTAGTCCCCAAGCCAGTCTGGCTTTCCAACTTTCGGTGTCTTTTTACATTTGTTTTAAATACAATATCTAGGATTTTTAGTTGTTCTTAGCAGGAGTAAGAAGTAAAATACATTTACTCCATGTTCTCAAAAGCAAAAGTCTCGAGACTGAATTTTGATGATCGTATCTACAAGGTCCGTCTATTTTCCCTCTGCCTTTCAGATCAGTAAATTCTATTGATCTCTTCAAGTTCACTGACGCTATCCTCTGTCATCTCCACTCTACTACTGAGCCCATCCAGCAAGATTTTTGTACCAGTTTTATATTTTTCAGTTCTCGACCTCCTACCTGCTGCTCTTTTCATAACTTCTATTTCTTTCCCGAAGTCTAGTTTTCTTTTGTTTATGGAGAATTTGTAGTTGCCTGTTGAACCGGTTTTATGAAGCCTTATTTAAAATCCTTGTCAGATATTCCGGCACTCTTTTCACCTTAGTGTTGGCATCTCCCAGTTGTCTTTTCTCACTCAAATGGTGATTTCCTTGGTTCTTAGTGTGAAAAGGTGTCTTTCAACCGTGCCCTGCACACTTTGGACCTTATATTATGAACTCCTGATCCTGTTTCTTTTTCTTGTAAGCAAGCAATTCCCCTGTTGAGATGCCCAACCAGGGCCTGTGGGTGTCCATGGTCAGCTTCCCTCTGGTCTCCACCCACGACTCCCCAGCAAAAGTGGGGTGCTGACACACACAGCCTTACTCCAGACAGATAGACTGGAAGTTCAGCTCCCTCTTTCACTGAGCTGACACCTTCCTGGCAAATGTGAAAAACTGACAAACACTTCACACCGGCTTACTTTTCCCCCCAGATTGTTTTCGTTATTCTATTTCCTGATTGTTTTTTGTCTTTTGAGTAGGATAAGGTAGAGTCTCAGCTCACCACTGGCCCCAGTGATACAAGGGAAGTGGAGGGGAGAGGGGAGGTAGAGCCCTGAATAGCCCTGCTTGAGACCACTGGCTCAGCATCACGCAGAGGGAAGGGGGTCGGTACCCTCCCCATCTTGTCCATGTTACCTTTGAAGGGGAATCTGAGCACCTCCTACTCTGCCACGTGGGAGATGGAAGGTCAGCTCTCAGCTCCAAAGTCTTCATGACCCAAAATGAGGCAAAGATGTCTTAAACGCGACACACAAAAAACATGGCTTATAAAAGAAAAACAAATGGTAAATTGGCATCTTCAAAATGAAAATTTTTTTCTCTGAGGGGCTCACTTGTTAGGAGAATACAAATCAAGCTACAGTCTGGAAGAAGATGTTTTCAAATGAATGTCTAATAAAGGATTTGCATCAAGACTCAGCAGAGGTCTCAAAACCCAAAACTTAGAACACAACCCAGTGTTAAAAATGGGCAAAAAGCATCAGCTGACACTTCACCAAACTGGTCGTATGAATGGCAAATGAATAAGTGAAAAATTGTTATACATCATTAGCCGTTAGAGACATGCATTTTAAAACCACAATTTTATACCATGATACACCTTTGAAAATGACTAAAAATTTAAATATGTATATGTACATTACTAAGTGCTATAGTGTTATCAAGTATGATAACTCTCGTACATTACTGGTGAAAATGTGGAATGGTACAGCCATTGTGGAAAATGATTTGGCAATTTCCTGTAAACTCACATTTACCATATGATTCAGTAATCCCATTCTTGGGAGAAAGGAAAACTTATGTTCAAATGCTTATAGCAGCTCTATTCGTGTTTTCCAAAGCCTGAAAACAACCCAGAAATATCCTTCTACAGATGAATGGATAAAGACACTACGGTGCATCCACACAATGGAATACTACCCGGCAGTAAAAAGGAATAAACCATTGACACCCAAAACCAATTGAATGATTCTCAAAGGCATCTTGATGGGTAGAAAAAGCCAGCATCAACAAGTTACATACTTTATTACTCCATTGTTTTTAGAAAATATGAATCTGCATTTTAAAAAAAGAAAAAAGAAAAATATTAAAAGTTTATTCTGGGGCGCCTGGGTGGCGCAGTCGGTTAAGCGTCCGACTTCAGCCAGGTCACGATCTCGCGGTCCGTGCGTTCGAGCCCCGCGTCGGGCTCTGGGCTGATGGCTCAGAGCCTGGAGCCTGTTTCCGGTTCTGTGTCTCCCTCTCTCTCTGCCCCTCCCCCATTCATGCTCTGTCTCTCTCTGTCTCAAAAATAAATAAACGTTGGGAAAAAAAATTAAAAAAAAAAAGTTTATTCTGGTGAAAACAATAAAGTGCAAATATTTTACAACTGAATATCTGTAGAAACACTTCAAATCAAAATCAGTTGGTAGAACTCAGGGATTGATGAGTTTCAGAAAGAGGGCCGTGGGCCAAAATACAGAGAAAGAACAATGTGTACAGGAGGAAAGAGCATGTGTGGTTCTTCTAAAATGGAAAAGAAAAGAACAAAGAACGAATAATACAGTGGTGAGAATATTTCTGAGGCAGAAAAATAATACATGAATGTGAAAGAAAGCATTAATAACTTGGTTAGGACAATGTGTAAATGAAATCGTTAAAATGGAAGAATGGTAAATGCAGGTAACACATATATGAGATACAGCTAACAACCAAGCAAATAACTTTTACAATAGAGAAATATTAACAAAACCGTGAATCATAGTTCTTTTTACATTGAATTTACTTTGTGAAAGGTAGTCCTGTGTTAGCTTAAATAACTACGTGTTGAATAATAGTCTGAAGGAATATAGTGATTATCATTATGTAAATCTTATGAAAATCAAGGAATGTTTATTTTTTTTTTTTCAACGTTTATTTATTTTTGGGACAGAGAGAGACAGAGCATGAATGGGGGAGGGGCAGAGAGAGAGGGAGACACAGAATCAGAAACAGGCTCCAGGCTCTGAGCCATCAGCCCAGAGCCCGACGCGGGGCTCGAACGCACGGACCGCGAGATCGTGACCTGGCTGAAGTCGGACGCTTAACCGACTGCGCCACCCAGGCGCCCCGAAGGAATGTTTAAATAAAAGTACATTTTCAGGAATGACTCTGAGTTAATGGCAGTTATGACCGAACAATAGATGTTCAAATACCACAATTTGTTTATTATAATCATTGACAAGATAAATGTAAACAACATTCATAATAATTAATATGATTGTTATAATTCCTCCTACCAATATTGCCTATATGCAGTGCTTCATATCAATATTGAATCCAATCATGTCATGGAGAATACGGTTTATATATAAATATAATTTTCCTTTCTAAAATATAAGTTAACACTTTTCCTGGAGGGAAAGGCTTAAAAAACAAGACAGATTATTACCTGTGTTATACTTGAAAGTGTGAGGCAAATTGGATGACTCACACTGTATACTCATTGGAATTCAGTTTTTTTCTTTCTAGTTATGCAAGTGGTAAATATGCCAGAGGCTGAACAGACTCCAGCAAGAATATGATCAATATTGGAAAAAAAAACATGTAGAGGATATGTGTTTATTTCTGGTAGTCTGTATCACATTTTAAAGTGTTTATATTTTATAATTATGAAGGTAATTTTTATGTGTTCAGAAGTGTTGGAAAATATTGAAACCACCAATAAGAAAATAAAGATATCACTTATAATTTCACTAGCAAGAAGAAAACATTGTTGCTATTTCCTGTGGATTCTCCCCATTGTTTGTAAGTATGTCTATATGAACAGTCTTTCAACCTTGGTTTTAATTTAAGTATGTTTGAATTATTAGGATATTCGTCAGATATTTTAGGTTTGTATTACACGACTCCTCCTTCCTCCCAAAATTGATTAATAGGGACCAAATTGATACTCTTATCTGAAACAGCTAAAAAGTGACAAAAATAGACGAAACCATGATTTTCAGTTTATCGGACATCACGCAACAAAGGACCACGATCTCAGAGATGAAAACAATGAAACGAGCCTGACAATCGTTGCAGCTTAGTGCCTGGAGAGGGACTGCAGGTCACAGTGCAAAGAGGGGAGCCTGGCAGTCACCTCGAGTTGATTGAGATGGAGCTGGGCAGCCAAAGAGTCCAAGGAGTCCAGAATTTGAAGGACAGAATACCAGAGAAGAGAGAGCTGCACAGAGAGAAAGCTCCAGAGCTCACACAGGGCTAGGAATTGTTCTTGTTCCCATCAGAGTGGAGAAACTAATAATCGAGCCTTGATCAGAATAGTCAAAGGATTTGGGGTGCCTGGGTGGCTCAGCTGGTTGAACATCCAACTCTTAATTTTGGCTCAGGTCATGATCCCAGGGTCATGGAATGGAGCCCCACACTCAGTGCAGAACCCGCTTGAGATTCTCTCTCTCTCTCTCTCTCTCTCTCTCTCCTTTTGCCCCTCTCCCTTGCTCACACTCTCTCTAAAATAAAATAAAATCTTTGGGGGGGTGCAAGTGAGTAAGGGGCAGAGAGAGAGAGGATCTCAGGAGGGGCAAGGGGGGCGAGAGCGAAAGAGAGAGAGAAGCGGGGCACACCCGAAGTAGGGCCCGTGTTTTACCCAAAACAGGGCTCATGTTCATCTGAAGTGGGGCTCAAGTTCACCTGAAGTGGGTTGATCAAGCTCACCCAATGTGGGACTCGAGCTCATGAACTGTGAGATCGTGACCTGAGCCAAAGTCAGATGCTTGATGACTGAGTCACCCCTAAAATAAAAAAAAAAAAATTACAAAAAGGGTATTCAAAGGATTTTGCCTTAGGAATCAGGCAATATTTTTTTTTTTTGAGAGAAAGAGTGCACGTGTGTGCACACACGCGCACAAGATTGGGGGAGGGGCAGATGGAGAGAGAGAATATTAAGCAGGCTCCACACCCAGTGCAGAGCTCAGCATGGGGCTTGATCTCACAACTGAGATCATGACCCGAGCCGAAACCTTAGAATCAGACATTTAACTGACTGAGCCACCCAGGTGCCCCAGAAATGAGGCGATATTAACCATAGATTACACATTAGTCTGATCTTTCCCAGCTGAGTTTAAAAACTGGACCTGTGCTGTGGGTTGAATTGTGTCCCCTAAAAGGATAGGTGCAAATACTAACCATGATATCTGCGGATGTGACCTCATTTGGAAATAGAGTCTTTGTGGGTATAATTAATTGAATCAAAGTCCTAAAAATAGAGAGTGGTGATGATTGTGCTTTAAGTGCCACCGAATTGTACACTTTAAACATTTTTTTTAAATTTATGTATTCTGAGCGAGAGAGAGAGAGCGGGGAGGGTCCGAGAGAGAGGGGGAGAGAGAGAATCCCAAGCAGGCTCCTCACTGACAGTGCAAGGGGACTGTGGGCCGTGTTGGGGGAGCTCAGGCAACAGGTGAAAGTAAAATCAGTAAAACTCCCTGCTCTTGTTGAGGGAGCTGGAACTTGAACTGAAAATACTTTTGAAAGAAGGAAACATGGGTGCAAAATCAGAGAAGATCCCCCACGTTATTTGGTGCTGAGAAGCTACCAGGAAAAGGCACTGGCAGGAGCCTCTTTGCAAAAGAGAGTCCGAAGCAAGGCTAGGAAGGAAGAGAGAGGGATTGGCGTCAGCAGGAAGAGCCTGTGAAAAATCCTAGCAGAATTCTAAGGGGGGGAGAGTGGGTTACAGGGATGGCAACCAATCCCATGCTGAGAATCGAGACTGATGAGTGTGTAAGACAGCGTGTGCCGACGCGTCTGGTCAGGGGTGGGGCCGTGACGAGCTGGGGTGGGAAGGTATGGGGACACGGAGGCTGGGGCCTCACAAGTTGCTGGCAAGGCTGGAAAACCAGGCAGCAAAACTGGGTTTCGGTGCACTGGGCAGGATGGAGTCCACACAGATACGTGAGTGAGCAGGGACGTGACAGTCCATGGTCGAGGAAGAGTCTTCTAGCACAGGGCTTTCCCAGCAGTGCTCAGAGGGAATCCAGAGTTCTGTGGTTGGGTGACAGGGCCACGGTCCCCAAGGAAGAAGGAAAGGTACTGAGCCGGCAAGACTCTGGGATTATAGTCCTCGCCTCGGCCACACTGTTCTGCCTTCCTCATTGTGGTGTTGAGACCTAAAATTAAGGCCTATGATTAAGGCTCAATAGTTTTTAAATTTCTTTCTTTCTTTATTTTGAGAGAGAGAGAGGGAAAGAGAGCGAGCAGGGGAGGGGCAGAGAGAGAGAGGGTGAGAGAATCTCAAGTAGGCTCCACGCTCAGCTCGGATCCCATTGCGGGTCTTGATCCCGCAAACCGTGAGATCATGACCTGAGCCGAAATCAAGAGTCAGATGCTTAACCGACCGAGCCACCCAGGCGCCCCCAAGGCTCAATATCATGTGCTGCCTTGACATCTGGGAAATTGAGAAGGCCTTGAAAATCTAATTCCCTGTCCTCCTCTCCACTCTGCTCTTGCAGAGAAGGTCTCCTAGCCAAATAATCCTCCTTCCAAAGAGAACCAGGCCAAGTTCTTACTCATCTTTGACTGGGTTTCAGTTCCTGCCAGCCCACGAAACGATTCAGGCAAGGCTGTCACATCCTGCTGTGGGAGCCAGGGGTCATCCCACTGTCCTGATTCTACAAAGTCCATCTACCTCCCCCCTTCTGGACTGTTCACTTTCTTCCCGAGTGCACCTCCCATGTGGCCCTGCATGGCATGCTGTGTCCCCCTCCCCTGAGATGTAAGTACATGACCCGTCAGTCTCATCATACTGTCAGAGGTCGTGGGCTCAACCAGCCCCAAGACCTAAGGCAGGAGTCCCTCCCTCACCAGCAGGGTGAATAGGAGATGATTGCAACCCTTGCATCTGTGGATTGGACTTCTGTAGAAGGCTTCAGTTGGAATGAGAAGTCTCATGTCTAAAATGCTGATGACCACTGTCCGCCAGTTAGATATAGAATGGATCAAGAAGAAATGGCCTCCAGGTACCCTGACCCAAGTTCAACGTCCAGTCCCTTGCTTGGTTCGCCATGACCAACTGTAGTTACTGTAGAGCTGACAGCTCCCTAAAACCGACACACTTGATTAGAAGAGGGGGTACTGGAGTGTGTGAGCTTAGATTCGCACAAACAGTGCCAAGAGCAGAGTCTGAGAAGTGACCTGAAACAGCAGATGTGTGACTGAAAACTCTTATCACTGTATGTGTAAGATCAGCCACAAATAGATGGGGATATCTATGTATATGCATGTGTGTATATTACATATATGTGTGCATGTGTATGTCATATACAAAAGTATATGTAAGTATATACACGAGTACATATAGCTGTACGTATTTTTAGAAGTACTCACCCAGAGAAATACCAGAAAAGGTTCTCCTGTTTCCTTATACTTGGTGAGTACTTTTTCCCTTTAAAGTCTTTCCTGGATTTATTAAACTTTGATTTTAGCTGCAACCACGTGACCCTAGTGATGTGGCCTGATCAGGTCTCTAGCCCAAGTCCCTCTCTTTGTAGTACAACCCAGGTTTCCTACTGCCCTCTGGACAGCTTCACCTGGACAGCCCACTCAACCTTGCCATCAACATGGCTCACTCGTACCCTCTCTGTCACACCCCTCCTCGTTGCTACCCCTAACTCCAATCCCCACAAACTTCCCTCCTCTATCCTTGATCTCAGGTAGGACAAACAGCTTCTGCCTAGTCAGCAACCTTCAGAACTCAGAAGCATTAGACACTCCCCACCCCCTTTCACAGAATCACCTTAAAATCCGTCTCTTGACCTTCTCCTGCCCGCAGCCCGAATCAAGTGCCTTGTCACTTTCTTTTGCTCTGTTTACTTGGGGTTTTTAACTCATTACGTGCTCACTAAATATTTGCCGAATCACTAAATGAGATCACGAATGAATCGACCAAAATGCGAGAAGGTCACATTCGATGATGCGTGTCCCCTGCCTGGGCCTCCCGACTGCATGGAAGAGACCCAAAGTGCTACAGCTGTTCACATAACTTTAGAATTCCCCTGGGAAACTCTCACCGGGAGTGTCACTTAGGACATCTCCTCCCTACATACAAACATCATCTTAGAGGTAGAGGAACTCTCAACGGGTAGTACACGATGCTTCCTGCACAGGACCCCACAAACCCCCTCACCCCCCAGTGATCTCCATGGGTTTCCATCCACATCATGCAAATGTCTGCACCCTTGGGCCAATCCTTTATCTGGTGGCAACGGAGACCAACAGTCCTAGCCATGGGACACCTGCCCTCTAATGTGCCAACAGCTCAGAATCTGTGGGAGGCAGCCTGAGCCAGGGACAACACGGGAACCCGTTTCAAGGTATGTCCACACCCAGAGTCACCGAGGTGATTAGTCCCAGGGCACTGTCTCTCCACTTCCCACCTCCTTGCAGCCGCACACTCCCTTCCCCTGCTCATTAGTATTTCTGGTCTGTCTCAACCGTCACACGTCGGTCACCACCCCTGCGCACCCACATAGCCCCAGCCTCCACAGAGGGGTCCACCGTGCACAGGGGAAACACATTCTGGTCTCCAGCCGGCACCAAGGCAGCTCTCAGCCCTGGGACACCAGCAAGGGTGCACTGGACCACTAGAGTACCCAAGAGTGCTGCTCACCCAAAGGACGCAGGGAGCAGCTGTGCTCTTCCTGACAAGACTTAGGGTGGCCCTAAGGTAGGGGCTGGTGCCTGGCGTGCTGCGGGGCCACTCCTCCAGTTGACCTATTTACTCGGACCTCACTGAGATGTCCAGCCAGTGAGGACGATTCTGAGATCGCCCAAGCTGATTCAAGTAAATTGTCCAGTACCACCCACCCAGGTTCCCCACCATCTCTCCTTCTGGACGCTTCTCCCTATGCTGAACTCCGCACTCAGAGCCTGGACTTCCAGCCTGCCAGAGGCCCTCTGCACTCGGTTTTGCATACGGTCTCTCTTGTGGACTCTGACCCTTGCTCTCCCCACGATGCTTTCGGTTCCCCTCACTAAGGGTGTCCTGTCTGGTCCCCTCCCCCAGCTCCTGGTCATTCTGGCCAAATCCTTGCTTTTCAAAGTAAAAGAAAAATGTCCTGCTGACCTTTCGGGGTTCTAATCATGCCCAGAGGAATCTCTTTGCTCAGGACATCACTGCATAGATCCAGCTTTACATGGACGAGAGATTAATTTTCTGCCTACCTAACCTAATGAGAAAAGGGGAGACGCAAATTAAAATAACAATTGACACAATAGTTTTCACTCATAATTTTGATGAAAATTGAAAAGATTGGTAAAATGTTTGTGAGCGTATAGGATATTCACATATAGTAATTTGTGAGAAAACATGGTGGAACCCGATTTGGGCGATATTTATTAAAAGTTTTAAATATTCATAACCTTTGCATGTTAACCCAACTTCAGTGGTTTGTCTCTTTTATTAGAAAGCAAATTCATTTTCCCAAGAATTCATGTTTAGAAAGATGTTGATTTCAGTTCTGTTAACCATAGCAGCCAATGGAAAACAATTGTGTGCCCATCAGGACGAAAAGTGTTTAATTATTTATGGCACATACATACTTTAGAATTCTAGGGAGTAAGCGCTACCATGGAAAGATCTTTCATTCACTATATGAAGTGGCAAAGGTAACTGGAAGGTTAATATACACATTGCTACCCAGTATGTTAAAAGGAAAACAACGTTATATATACATGAAAAGCCTAGAATAAGCTTGAAAATAATGCACACCAGATTGGTAATTGTGGTTAACTCTGAGAAGAGGGCTGAATTTTGGAGGAACTTCGTAAAAGGGAGAATTGTGATTGATTTGGATTTTTGGAGTTTTGTTTACAAGAACGTATGAACGATTACCTTTGTAAGTAAAATACTTTCAAAAGCCTAAGGCCAGAAATAGGAGGTGTGTATTAATCAGTTAAAATAACTGTAAACTGGGGCGCCGGGGTGGCTCAGTCGGTTGAGCGTCCGACTTCAACTCAGGTCACAATCTCACGGTCCGTGGGTTCGAGCCCCGCGTCGGGCTCTGGGCTGACGGCTCGGAGCCTGGAGCCTGCTTCGGATTCTGTGTCTCCCTCTCTCTCTGCCCCTCCCCCACTCATGCTCCGTCTCTCTCTGTCTCAAAAATAAATAAACGTTAAAAAAAATTTAAAAAAACCCCTGCAAGCTGTTGCAATCGACACAACCTGAAATATGATCGGCTTAACACGTCATTCACATAAATTCTGATGTGGGTTGGCAGGGACTTTTCTCAGGTAACTCAGGGATCCAGACTGCTTCCATCTTGGGGCTCTACATCTCAACATAGGGTCCCCATGTTTGCTGCAAACGACAGGTGGGCCACCCAGGAAGGAGAGAGAGACAAGGTGTGGATGAGCACTTCTGATGTCTCCCAGAAGCTGACCCCCAGGAGGTGCTTAAGGAAAAGGAATTTGCTATGACATCAACCCTCTTCAATTCTTGGAGGAGTTTCTGAGAAAAATAAGTTTGCCTTGAAATTCGTCAGCTTTTGCAAGAGCCTACGATGCGACAGGTGCTCTCAAATACAGGGTCACATCTAGTTTCCCAGGGAGGCTCTCAATCTTAGCGGGGAGGACTCACCCTTCTTCACTCACTAGCACTCTTCCGAACTGACTGCCTTTTGCAATAACTTCTATCATCTCAGCAGACGGAGGATTTTCTCCTTCCTTGTAATGCAGAGTCGGAATCTTAATTTATGAGCCTCTGCTGCCTTCCACACAACTGTAACATCCTGAAAAGCTTTTGGCACACTGCAAACCAGGATTTTGCTGTGGGGCCACTACACAGACAAGGAGTAACGGAAGGATGGTTGTTTTAGTCAGCGTGGGCTGCTCTAATAAGATTCCATCAACGGGGTAGTTTAAACAGAAATTTCTTACTGTCCTAGGGTCTACAAAGTCCAAGACCAGGGTGGTGGCAGATTCAGTGTCTGGTAAGGACCTTCTACCTGGTTTGCAGCCAGGCAGCCAGCCATTTTCTCCTTTTCTCATCCCATGGCCAAGAGGTCTCACGTCTCCTTCTCTTATAAGGACACGAATCTCATCATGGAGGCCCCACAATCATGAGCCCATTGAAACCTAATGACCTCCCTAAGGCCCCACCTCCTAACACTACCCCACTGGGGGTTATGGTTCCAAAGGATGAATTTGGGGAGAACACAAAACATAGAGTCCATAACAGTGATTGTTTTTTTCTTTTTAAATCAGAGCTAGTATGTCTGCTAAGGAACCGTTCTTAACTTCCTAGAAGGACTCCAAGGATTTTAAGAATTCAGCCTCGGTAGATGTTTGCTTACACAGAGATTTCCATGGCCTTTCCTTATCTACCATTTATGAGGGAGGCTTTGGGATTTGCTTGTTTGTGTTTAGTTTTTTTTTTTTTTTTTTTTGAGGCTTTGGGTTTTAACCACGTGGGTAAACTTATTCATCTGTGTATGTGTTCAGTGGACAACGTCAGAAACAGGCAGCCCATTAAAATCTTACCGCAAATATCGTGGTTTCAAAAGTAATCTGACTTCAGGGGCGCCTGTGTGGCTCAGTCAGTTAAGCGTCTGACTCTTGATTTCGGCTCAGGTTATGATCTCCTGGTTTGTGGGATCGAGCCCCACACTGGGCTCTGCACTGACAGTGGGGGGCCTGCTCAGGATTCTCTCTCTCCCTCTCTCTCTGCCCCTCTCCTGACTATGATAAACATTTTTTTAAAAAAACTCTGACTTCAGAGTTATATCCCGATAACCGGTAGATTATGTGTCACATCAGACTCCACTCACAAGCCTATTGGGAAAACACTTTGACAGGTTTTTAAATACACCCAGCGGGGATGATCCTAGGGCTGTCATAAAAATGTACCCCAAACTGGCTGGCTTCAAACAACAGAAATGTATTCTTTCGTAGTTCTGGAGGCTAACAGTCCAAGATGAAGGTGTCAGCAAGGGGGCTCCTTCTGCAGACTTGGAGGAAGAACTCTGTCTCCTGACTCTCTCCTTGCTTCTGACAACTGCCAGCCATCCTTGACATCCTTTCCTTCCAGATGCTTCACTCTAGTCTCAGATTCCATTCTTCACAGCCCCTCCTCCATGTCCTCTGTGTGCTTAAATCTCACTCTCCTGTCCGTTATCATGCCGCTCACTGTTTTTAGGGCCCACCCTAAGTCCAAGAGAATCACAACTCAAGATTCCTAAAAGGCATTCACGTTTGCAAAACCGCTACTTCCAAATAAGGCCACATACACACATACAGGTGTGCCCCATTGTTCAAAAGTTCACACTCTGCCACTTCACTGTCATGAAAGATCTAGGTCAGTACCCGTTTCTGCTACCTGAAAGAAATCCAAAGAATCTTTTAAGAAAAAAAAAAAAAGGTGAAAAGCAAACTAGATGCCAGCATTTGTCCTGCAGCGAGCCCTTGCAGGGGAGGTACACACCCCGAGCAGAGAGGGCAGTGCTCCCCAGCTCCTTCCCCCAGCAACTACACTCAGCGTCTCAGCCTCAATCCGCCATAACTTTGAAGTTGTCTTTGAGCATCTGTACTTTACCTTGATTTATTCTGTGCATCTACTAGCAAGATGTGTCCTAAGGTATCAGAAAAGCCTAGGAGAGGTGATTTTGGGGGTCTGGGAATGCTAAAAAAGTTTTCCATATAATTAATGGTAGTCTTTCCTCCACGTTATCATAGGAATGCTCCACTTTCAGATAGAGGGGGAATTCGATAGGAGATCAGGGCTTGGATATATCTTTGGCGGGGGGGGGGGGCGGTCACCATGCAATTTACTACAGATGGATCTAAACAACACTTGTCAAAATCAAACTTTTATGTCCATGGGGCTGTTGCAATCAGGGCTCCAGAGTGGTTTGGGACAACCAGGGGACTTCTGCAGGGGTAGGAATGTCCTATGGTAGGGGCAAGGCAGATGGTCCAGGGGTGTCCACTGGGAGCAGAGCACAGCCGTCAGAGGAGACAGTGAAAAGCTGGGCAGTAGGCCAGGGTTCAGAGTTGAATGGGAAGACACATGGGACGACCCAGAGGAAGGTGCTGTAATTCAGGGAATTGCTGGGACTGGACACAAATGCCAGGACCTGGGTAGAATCAGCTATGAAGGTATCAGAGGGATCAGAGCAGGAGTCCCCTAGATAAGTGAAGCTCCATCAGTTCCCAAATTATGTTTTATTCTCATTTCCTCTTCCTTCTTTAGGGGCCTGCTTTTAGTACCTTGTCACATCGTCCCTCTTTTGCCACCTGAGAACCATTATGAAGTACTAAGAGAAATGGCGTGGGACAGAAAACCTGCCTCAGGTTATGGGGAGTGGAAACAATGTGGGCCCTAAATAAACTCAGACCAGAGTTATGGTCCCAGCTCCATCACTGGGCTGGGTATAATCTTGGGGATATTACTGATCACTATGAGCCTTCGATTCATCATCTGTCAAATGGGTTTGACAATGAAGCAAGGCTGCTGGAATGTATGTGAAGGAAAGTAGCTGACACAGTGCCTGGCATTTATTGGATCTTTAACAAATGGCAGCTATTTCTAATATTATTTTGTCCCCAGACCCTACTGCCCCTCCTCTGGGATTTTGTGTTTATACAGGACATCTCAGACGATACACAGCTCCATAGGAGACAGAATATCAAATCAGGCAAAAGTGCAGCTTCACAGATAAAATTCATTACATTTTTTCTCTTAGGGGATATATTAATTTGGTTATGGGTTAGCCTTTCTCAGCTGATAGAACTCAAGTTCCCAAACTTTGAATCAAAGACCAACTCCTTTCTTCCCTTCTTGCTGTTCATCCATCCAAAACACTATTTTCCTTCATTTCACTCTCCCCCAAAACCGAAATATGCTTAGATTTGGCTTAATTACACTCAAGATAACCTACCTTTGGGGCACTTGCGAGGCTCAGTCAGTTGGGCATCTGAGTCTTGATGTCAGCTCAGGTCATGATCCCACGCTTGTGGGATCGAGCCCTGCGTCATGCCCCATGCTGAGCGCGGAGTCTGCTTAAGATTCTCTCTCTCCCTCTCCCTCTGAGCCTCTCCCCTGCTTGTGCACACTCCAAAATACAACACATAAATACATTTTTAAAAAATAAAACCTACCTTTAATGTTATTTTAATGGTGTAGGCTCTGGTTCTCTAAGGCCAGGGAAGAGTGGCAGCCAAGTGGCTTCTGGGTACCACCTCAAGAGACTATTACCCTATGCTCAGGAAATCATTGCAGACGATGGATAGAACACCTAGTCACTGCACTGTGCTAACCGCGCTGGGACAAGAGCTCAGGCCATCTTCCATACCTGCCCTGGATGGAGATTTCCCTCTGGCTTCTCCATGATACAAAATTGACTACTAGGCAGTTTCCTATTCCAGGCTTTTCTGTCACCTCTAGAACACATCACTGGAGAGTCCGGCCCCTGCTACCACACACAGGAGGAACTACGGTTCCTAAACTGCCTTGGCTCAGGGCATTTCTACTTGACTGCTCGCATCTGGAGTTTCACCTCCTCGCTCCTTGTTTTCGCATGTTCTTCACGTATTGGAAGACATCTCACCATCTTCCTGGTGATTGCTGCTCCTAGCCCCTACCGTTTTAGGATTGGGGCGTGACTTCCGCTATCAACACAGTGCTTTCTAAGGAGAAAATACCCAATTAACATTTGGCAAATAAATGAGCCAGTAAGAAGGATCTTTCATTTAATAAGATTTATTAAGATTATGCCTACTTTCTTCAGTAAGCCAAGCAAGTCCAGGTATATGTCTTTTAATTTTACAGAACAATAAATTAGTGGTTAAGGGAATCCAAAAATGAACCACCTTTTACATTCCATTTTTTCCCATTTTCTTTCACATTCCCATTCCAGTGTTGTTATCTTGTCC
The DNA here is from genome assembly GCF_022079265.1 of Lynx rufus. Taxonomy (NCBI): domain Eukaryota; kingdom Metazoa; phylum Chordata; class Mammalia; order Carnivora; family Felidae; genus Lynx; species Lynx rufus. The sequence goes on along the minus strand of NW_025814833.1, from coordinate 32,535,189 downwards.
CAGATCACAATATTTGATATTGTGATACTTGATATTTTGGTATTTTATTTTGTAAAATATCAAAAGTCATATTCTTAAATCTGAGAAACATCAACAGATATGTAACAAATTCATTCACACACTTAGATTCTAAAGCTAAAAAACCTTCCAGTAAAAGAAACAGCATTTGAAAAACATCAAAAGGTAAAAAAAGATAGACTTCCAAATCATCTATGTAGAACAGGAACACAAAGTTGTTGCACACTGTGTTCTCCCCAGTTTGACCCTGACCCTCTACTCAGAGCCAGGACTGCCCTCTTCAAATAGAGAGTGAATACTGGGGCTCCCTCTTCAGTTGGGGCGGAACTGCTGATCAATGCTGTGCAATGAACATAGCAGCAGTGCTTTCCCCAGATCCAATTCTGGCCCGAGCCCTCTCTTTCTCGTATTTTAAAGCCTCCTCATACCAAAATGAGAAGGAAAGGGGGTCAATCCCTTTGATCTTAACCAAAAATTCTAGAACTTTCACCTTGGTGATTTCAGCATGGGCCCTGGGACCCCACAGGAATTCATAGCGTGGAGGATTGCTGTCAGGCACCTGCCGGTATTCTAGGTAATTCTCATACACCCAATCTATGGTGATGAGCTTCCCGGGCTCCCCATAAATGAAATGCTCCCTCCCGCGATATACTCCCATAATATTCAGGAAATCCCAGAGGTCTTCCTCAGGGATGCAATTGCCCTCTATGAAGATCACACCCAGGATGATTATCAGGAGACCGTTCTTAGGCATGCCGTGGGTGTCACTAGACACCTCAACACTAGTGAGGTCCAGTGAGTTGACAAAGATATAGGAGGGGACAGAAATGTCCACCTCCCACATATCAATGCCAAAGATCACCTCCATAAACTTAGAGGCTTTCTTAAAGATCACAGGGAAATGTTTCCTGTACCTTTTCATGATAACCATCAGCATTTCTGCCTGTGTGACGGGCTCCTGCAATCGGTACTTGAGGATCATGAAATTCACTAAATCAGCTACCTTCTCATCTAGTGGGTCTGTGGGCGAAGATTCGGTGTCTATTGAGGTCTGCGGGAAACATGTATCTTCTTCTTCTTGGCTATTGAAGCCTCCTTCTGATGTGCTCCGTGATACGGAGAAGAAGCATGGGCCCTGAGGGTTGTGGGGAGGACTCAATGTTGTGGCGGGCTCCTTCTCAGGCTCCTCCTCCTCCACCTCCTTCTCCTCTTTGGAAACCGGGATCACAGGAGAGGAAGGCAGGGAGGAGGAGCTGGAGGGATAGGAGAAATTGAAAGAGCAAGAGGAGGAAGTCTCCTCCTCCTCCTCCTCAGCTGTGAGAACACCGGCCACCGCCAGGTCCTGTATCTCATTTTGGGCCTGAGAGTCTGGTTCCAATGTGAGCTGCGAACCCTTTGGAGAGCGAAGCATGATGACTCTGGTTGGCAGCAACAAGTAGAAGTGTGAGCGGGATGGTGGGAGATCGGGTGCCACAGGCCTGGAGACAGAGGGAGAGGATCAACAGTCTCAGTAGAGAAACACATCCTTGGCAGCTCTGACAAAGGCCAACTTACAGGCTCTTTTGGGGGCGGGGGCGGGGGGATGCTCTCGGGCTTCACAGGGCTCCTGTCTTCCTGGACAGTTCGTCCCCTAGAAACCTGTAGGAGGATGTGAGAAAATTCCTGAGGGTGCAGCCAGCCGGCACAGCTCAAGGCTTCCAGAGCCAACACTGGGCAGGTGGAGTCGAGCACTGGGGGGTCCCTTCTGTTCTGACACAGGCGGGTCCTTGATAGACATTCAGGATGTGTACCTCACCTTGGCTCCTAGCACTGCCTGGGCCTCCTCTGCTCTGCTGAACTGAGGACATGTGTCTCACACCAAGACCTCACCTCATCGTTCCCGGAGCCCCGAACAGGCTCTGTGAGGTCCCTACTGCCCTGCAGTGGATGACCCCCCCTGTGCTCACTAAGGTTCTCACCTTTTCCCTAACAAGACCTGCCCAACCTTGGCCCCCTGACCTTGGCCAAACCCTCCCCGACTTCCCTGCCTCTGCCAGCCTCAGGCAAAATTTTCCGCACAGGAACTCACCCTCCTGAGACCAATGAGAAGGAAATGAAAGAGGAACACATTTGACCTTATGAGCCCAAGGCCTCCCTGGGTGACAGCAAAGGCTGGCCAAAGTCTGTGGGAATCCCTCCCTCCTAGGCGAGCGTTACCCTCGTTCCTCAGTTTGATGCCTGATAGGGCCTGTGACTCCTCCCTCTGCTGTCCTGAGTCTGGTCCCTTCAGAACAAGCCTTCACCTCCCTGAGACCACCAAGAGAGTGGTGGCACACCACATGTGTTCACTCTGGCTGGAGCCTCCCAGAGCAGACAGCAGGGGCAGGCAGGGCTGGGTGTGCCTTCAGTCCTCACTCAGAGTCCCTATCTTAAATCCTGGCAGTAACGGGGCCACCTCCCTCTGCTGACCTGACGTGGCTCCTCCTCAGAGCAACGCTCTCACCTCCCTGAGAAGCCCTGCACGAGAATGAAGAGGCAACACCTCTTGCCGCCTTGGCTAGATCCTTCCAGTGCTGACAGCAAGGGCTGGTCCCCATCTGTTCTGTGGTAAGGCTAACCTCAATCCTTCCTCATGGCATTCATCCCTACTCTTGGCATGGCCCGGACTACCTGCTGCTGACTTAACATCACTCCCTTAGACTATGACCTCGCCTCTCTGGGACACCTCCCTCACCTTGGAGAAAGTGAGGGCGTGCCATATCCAGGCAACCCTGCTTGGGTCATCCTAGGGCTGAGAATAGGAGAAAGCCAGACCGTGTGGGATCTCTTCTTTCTGGGGTGGGAAGTACTTTTGTTCCTCACCAAAGGCCCTTACCTTAACTCCTAGCAGAGCTTGGAACTCCTCCCTCTTCTGATCTGATGTGGCTTCTTCAGTTCCCCTGCCTTCACACTCAGACTAAGGACCTCAGTTCCAAGTCCCTCAAAACAAAAGTGGAGAGACATCACAGCAAGCCACACCTTCCCAGGGTCTTGCTGACATCAGGGGCGAGGCCTCATCTGCCCCAGATGCAGGGGGTTTCCCTCTGTCTTTCGTCAGGGTGTTCTTTCTTCCTGGTAGGGCTTGGGCTCACTTCCTCTGAAATCACCCTCTCAGACCAAGGCCTCACTTTCCAGAGACCCCCTCCACCCACCCCATGCAGGAAGTGAGGGTATAACACATCTGGGCATTCCTACTCAGATCCTCCCAGAGTGGATAAGTGGTGACAAGGTAGAGTTTCCGTGAGGCTCTTTCTGTCTGTGTTGGGGGGCACTCTTAGTCTTCCTTCAAGATCCTTACCTTACCTTGACTCGTCACAGATCCTGGAACTCTTCCCTCTGCTGATGTCACCAGCTCAGGCCAAGCTCTTCACCTTCCTGGGATACTCCAAACAAAAGTAAAAAGACACCAAATCCAGCCACTCCTGCAGGGGGTCTGTTCCAGTGTGGGGAATACACCCAATCCTCCCTCCAGGTATTCATCTGTACTCCCAGCAAGGCCTGTCCTACCCTCCGCTGACCTAAAGTCTCCCCCTCCAACCAAGACTTCACCTCTGTAAGACATCATCCCCTTGACTCCTGGTAGGGTCTGTGGCAGAAGTGAGAGTTCCTCCCACCTGGCTACTCCTGCTCAGATCCTCCCAGGGCTGTGATTCTGTGGGTCCTTCTTTTCAAGGAGAGGGGCTTTCAGGCTTCACACGAAGGATCCTTACATTGACTCCTGACAGGGCCTGGGAATCCTCCTCTTCTGAACTGCTGCGTCACCTCCTGAGACCAAGGTCCTCACCTCTGTAAGACACTCCCCCAGACAACGTAAGGAAATGCCACATCTGGCCAATCTTGCCTGTGGACTCCTGGGGTGGACACGAGGGGTGGGACAGGGCTGAGGCCTCCCCTCTCTTGGGGTATTTTCAAGGCAGGCCAAGACCCCATCTATCTGAGGTGGAAGGTCCTCTCCATCCTCCCTCATAGTCTTCTTCTTAATGACTGGCAGGGCCTGGGACTGTACCCTCTAGTAACCTGATGTTACAACCCTCAGAAAAAGCCTCACTTCCCTCAGACTTCCAAAGTGGAAATCGGGAAACGCTGCGTTTGGCAACCCTGCTGTGTGGCCTCCCACGGCTGACAGCAGGGCTAAGTTTCTGTGACACCTTTCTGCAGGATGAGAGATACTCTAAATCCTCCCTCCGAGTCCTCACCTTGATACCTGGCAGAGGGCAGTACTCTTCCTGCTGCCCTTGGGCTACACCCATCAGATCAAGGTCTTCGACCTCCCTGAGACCCCGCACCAGAAAATACGGAGGGGCGGCCACATCCAATAGCCACCGCCCTGGGCCTCCCGTGTTGCCAGCAAGGGCAGAACAGCACTGGGTCCCGTCTGCTCTGGGGAAGGGGGTGCCCTGAGTCCTTGACCTGACTCCCGCTGGGCCCTGGGACTCCTCCCTCCGCGAAGTTGCCCTTGCCCCTTCAGGCCTACGGCTTCATTCCCCTGACAACCTCCAAGCAAAACTAAATAGAAGCCACATCCTGCCACCCCTGCCCTGGGTCTCCCAGGGCTCCCAGCAGGAGCCGAATCCCCTCTGCTCTGCAGGGGGGGCCATCGCCTCTGTGCTCCCTCAAGCACTCAGAATGCTCCCTCAGACAAGGCCTCACTTCCGTGACACAGGCCCCGCCACTCCCTGGAAGAAGGGAGGGGACACCCCATCTGACCACCGATGCCCGAGTCCTCCCTCTGCGGGGACTGAGTGGGGCCCATCACGAAGCCTGCAAATAGTCACATTTACTCCTGACAGGGTCCGCATCCCCTCCCTCCTGCTGACCTGGGGACAGTCCCTCAGCCCTGGCCACCGTCCCCTAGAGATGCCAGGGACGGCAGCCAGGGGGGGGGGGGGGGGTGGGCGGTAAAGGACCGCCACCTGAGCTCCACTGTCCAGCCCGGCTCCTCGGGGCTGACGGGAGGCGCAGGGGGTTCTGGGCCCCCTGCGCCCCTCCCCCGGCGTCCGCACTGGACGGTCCGATCACTTGCCCCCGGGTCTGCCCCTCGAAGCCCGCCAGGGGCCCGGGCTTCGCCTACTACCGAGCCGCAGCCACCTCGGCACAAAGAGCCGCCCATCCCTCAGCCGCCCCACATCCGGGGCCCTGCGCGGGGCCTCGGGGGGCTGCGCACACACTCTGTGGCGGGAGCGTCGTCCCCTCGCCGCCTGTCGGGCCGGGGCCGCGTCCCCCCGTCCCGCGAACAGGCCCCCGGCGCGCAGACCCCGCGGGGGAAGGTGCGGGCCCCCCCGCCCGCCCCGGGTCCTCACCCGCTGCCCGGCGGCCGGCCCTCTGCTGGCCCCTGAGTCGGGGGGCCCGGCACCGCCAAAATGCACATCACCGCCCGCCATATCCGCCCATCCTGCTTTGGGGCTTCCCCAGGGCGGCTGGCTCGGAGGGCCCTGGGCCGTCTCCCCCTCCCTCGCCTCACTCCTCACCCTGCAGCCTCGCAGAGCCCAGGCCTCCTCCCCCGTGCCCTAAGTCCGCAACCCCCAGGCCAAGCCTCGCGTCCCCCAGACACCCAAGACCAAGGTCGCCAAACGCCGCTGCCCACCACACGTGCTCGGGGCTTTCCACAACTGATGGCACCGGCGGGGCCCAGCCTGGCCCCCCTCCCTGCGCGGGGGGGGGGGAGCCTCGCCCCTCTCCCTCAGGGTCCTCACCTCCGAGCTTGGCGCAGCCCGCGACTCCTCTCTCTTCTGACCGGAGTGGGCTCCGGTCAGGCCGAGCCTCACGCCCCTCACGCGCCCAAGACGCAAAGCCAGCCGCGCCTCATACGGGGACCCTGCCTGGGGTCTCCCCGGGATGACCGCAGGGGCGGGGCGGGGCGTGGCTAGACGCTCCGTATGCGCGAGTGGGCGGTGCCTCCGCGCCTCCCGCCTAGCTGCTCTGAAGCCCCGCCCCTCAGGCTCCCCAGATACAAGTCGCGAAGCAGAACATCCGGGGACCTTGCCCCGTCTTTTCACGGTTGATAGTAAGAGCCGGATGGACGTGGGGGCCCCGTGATCTGTGGTGGGGTCTCGCCTCACTCCTCCCGCGGGGTCCGTATCCATCGCTGGCAAGGGCTGGCACTCGTCCCTCCCCGAACCTGAGTCGGGCCCCCCCAGACAAAGCCTCACGTCCCCCAGACGCCCAAGACCAAGGTCGCCAAACGCCGCTGCCCACCACACGTGCTCGGGGCTTTCCACAACTAACGGCACCGGCGGGGCCCAGCCTGGCCCCCCTCCCTGCGCGGGGGGGGGGGGGAGCCTCCCGCCTCTCCCTCAGGGTCCTCACCTCCGAGCTTGGCGCAGCCGCGACTCCTCTCTCTTCTGACCGGAGTGGGCTCCGGTCAGGCCGAGCCTCACGCCCCTCACGCGCCCAAGACGCAAAGCCAGCCGCGCCTCGTACGGGGACCCTGCCTGGGGTCTCCCCGGGATGACCGCAGGGGCGGGGCGGGGCGTGGCTAGACGCTCCGTATGCGCGAGTGGGCGGTGCCTCCGCGCCTCCCGCCCAGCTGCTCTGAAGCCCCGCCCCTCAGGCTCCCCAGATACAAGTCGTGAAGCAGAACATCCGGGGACCTTGCCCCGTCTTTTCAGGGTTGATAGTAAGAGCCGGATGGGAGTGGGGGCCCCGTGATCTGTGGTGGGGTCTCGCCTCACTCCTCCCGCGGGGTCCGTATCCATCGCTGGCAAGGGCTGGCACTCGTCCCTCCCCGAACCTGAGTCGGGCCCCCCCAGACAAAGCCTCACGTCCCCCAGACGCCCAAGACCAAGGTCGCCAAACGCCGCTGCCCACCACACGTGCTCGGGGCTTTCCACAACTAACGGCACCGGCGGGGCCCAGCCTGGCCCCCCTCCCTGCGCGGGGGGGGGGGGGAGCCTCCCGCCTCTCCCTCAGGGTCCTCACCTCCGAGCTTGGCGCAGCCCGCGACTCCTCTCTCTTCTGACCGGAGTGGGCTCCGGTCAGGCCGAGCCTCACGCCCCTTACGCGCCCAAGACGCAAAGCCAGCCGCGCCTCGTACGGGGACCCTGCCTGGGGTCTCCCCGGGATGACCGCAGGGGCGGGGCGGGGCGTGGCTAGACGCTCCGTATGCGCGAGTGGGCGGTGCCTCCGCGCCTCCCGCCTAGCTGCTCTGAAGCCCCGCCCCTCAGGCTCCCCAGATACAAGTCGCGAAGCAGAACATCCGGGGACCTTGCCCCGTCTTTTCACGGTTGATAGTAAGAGCCGGATGGACGTGGGGGCCCCGTGATCTGTGGTGGGGTCTCGCCTCACTCCTCCCGCGGGGTCCGTATCCATCGCTGGCAAGGGCTGGCACTCGTCCCTCCCCGAACCTGAGTCGGGCCCCCCCAGACAAAGCCTCACGTCCCCCAGACGCCCAAGACCAAGGTCGCCAAACGCCGCTGCCCACCACACGTGCTCGGGGCTTTCCACAACTAACGGCACCGGCGGGGCCCAGCCTGGCCCCCCTCCCTGCGCGGGGGGGGGGGGGAGCCTCCCGCCTCTCCCTCAGGGTCCTCACCTCCGAGCTTGGCGCAGCCCGCGACTCCTCTCTCTTCTGACCGGAGTGGGCTCCGGTCAGGCCGAGCCTCACGCCCCTCACGCGCCCAAGACGCAAAGCCAGCCGCGCCTCGTACGGGGACCCTGCCTGGGGTCTCCCCGGGATGACCGCAGGGGCGGGGCGGGGCGTGGCTAGACGCTCCGTATGCGCGAGTGGGCGGTGCCTCCGCGCCTCCCGCCCAGCTGCTCTGAAGCCCCGCCCCTCAGGCTCCCCAGATACAAGTCGTGAAGCAGAACATCCGGGGACCTTGCCCCGTCTTTTCAGGGTTAATAGTAAGAGCCGGATGGGAGTGGGGGCCCCGTGATCTGTGGTGGGGTCTCGCCTCACTCCTCCCGCGGGGTCCGTATCCATCGCTGGCAAGGGCTGGCACTCGTCCCTCCCCGAACCTGAGTCGGGCCCCCCCAGACAAAGCCTCACGTCCCCCAGACGCCCAAGACCAAGGTCGCCAAACGCCGCTGCCCACCACACGTGCTCGGGGCTTTCCACAACTAACGGCACCGGCGGGGCCCAGCCTGGCCCCCCTCCCTGCGCGGGGGGGGGGGGGGGGAGCCTCCCGCCTCTCCCTCAGGGTCCTCACCTCCGAGCTTGGCGCAGCCCGCGACTCCTCTCTCTTCTGACCGGAGTGGGCTCCGGTCAGGCCGAGCCTCACGCCCCTCACGCGCCCAAGACGCAAAGCCAGCCGCGCCTCGTACGGGGACCCTGCCTGGGGTCTCCCCGGGATGACCGCAGGGGCGGGGCGGGGCGTGGCTAGACGCTCCGTATGCGCGAGTGGGCGGTGCCTCCGCGCCTCCCGCCCAGCTGCTCTGAAGCCCCGCCCCTCAGGCTCCCCAGATACAAGTCGTGAAGCAGAACATCCGGGGACCTTGCCCCGTCTTTTCAGGGTTAATAGTAAGAGCCGGATGGGAGTGGGGGCCCCGTGATCTGTGGTGGGGTCTCGCCTCACTCCTCCCGCGGGGTCCGTATCCATCGCTGGCAAGGGCTGGCACTCGTCCCTCCCCGAACCTGAGTCGGGCCCCCCCAGACAAAGCCTCACGTCCCCCAGACGCCCAAGACCAAGGTCGCCAAACGCCGCTGCCCACCACACGTGCTTGGGGCTTTCCACAACTAACGGCACCGGCGGGGCCCAGCCTGGCCCCCCTCCCTGCGCGGGGGGGGGGGGGGAACCTCCCGCCTCTCCCTCAGGGTCCTCACCTCCGAGCTTGGCGCAGCCCGCGACTCCTCTCTCTTCTGACCGGAGTGGGCTCCGGTCAGGCCGAGCCTCACGCCCCTCACGCGCCCAAGACGCAAAGCCAGCCGCGCCTCGTACGGGGACCCTGCCTGGGGTCTCCCCGGGATGACCGCAGGGGCGGGGCGGGGCGTGGCTAGACGCTCCGTATGCGCGAGTGGGCGGTGCCTCCGCGCCTCCCGCCTAGCTGCTCTGAAGCCCCGCCCCTCAGGCTCCCCAGATACAAGTCGCGAAGCAGAACATCCGGGGACCTTGCCCCGTCTTTTCACGGTTGATAGTAAGAGCCGGATGGACGTGGGGGCCCCGTGATCTGTGGTGGGGTCTCGCCTCACTCCTCCCGCGGGGTCCGTATCCATCGCTGGCAAGGGCTGGCACTCGTCCCTCCCCGAACCTGAGTCGGGCCCCCCCAGACAAAGCCTCACGTCCCCCAGACGCCCAAGACCAAGGTCGCCAAACGCCGCTGCCCACCACACGTGCTCGGGGCTTTCCACAACTAACGGCACCGGCGGGGCCCAGCCTGGCCCCCCTCCCTGCGCGGGGGGGGGGGGGGGGAGCCTCCCGCCTCTCCCTCAGGGTCCTCACCTCCGAGCTTGGCGCAGCCCGCGACTCCTCTCTCTTCTGACCGGAGTGGGCTCCGGTCAGGCCGAGCCTCACGCCCCTCACACGCCCAAGACGGAAGGCCAGCCGCGCCACGTACGGGGACCCTGCCTGGGGTCTCCCCGGGATGACCGCACAGGTCGTCCGAGACCAGGACCCGATGTCTGGGGTGAAAAACCCCTCAGTCCTAGCTCGGGGTCCTCGCCTTGGCTCTGGGCTCTGGCTGAGCCGCTCTCCTCTCTGGAGCTGAGCTCATTGGCTGCAGCACAAGCCCCTCCCCTTCCTGAGAACTTCAAGGTGGACGTGAGGAAGCACGGATGGCCATCTGCTCCAGGGCGACGGAGGGTTGACCCCGGGCGCAGGGTAAGCTCCCTGCCACCACCTTCCCATCTGAGGCTGTAGGCATACCCTGGGGCATGTCCAGGGTATTTACATTTACTACTGATAGGGCTTGCCTGTCAGCCCTTTTGCGGACCTGATGCGGCCTTCAGTCCAAGGCCGTTTCCCTGAGACTCCCTCTCTGGAAAGAGGAAGTCAGGGAGGCAGCGCTTCTGCCTGCCCGACCTGCCTGGGACCTCCCAGTGTGATACCATGGGCGGCTTTCTGTGTGTCGCCCTGGGTCTGGGGACGTAGTCTTCTCAGTCCTCCCTCCAGATCCTCAGGATGCCTAGAAGAACCTGGGTCCCCTCCCTTCTCCTGACATGAAGCTGGGCCCCTCACATCAAGGTTCTCACTTTTCCCTGATGCCCTAGTAGGGGCATCAGGAGACACCGCGTTTGGCCACCAAGCTCTAGGGCCTCCCAGGGCTGAAAGCAGGTCAAGGACTAGATTCTGGTGCTTCCTCTATTTGGGGCCAAGCTATATAGTCCTCCCTCAGGGTCCTCACCTTGATGTGTGGCGGAGACCAGCTGCTCCCTTCTGAGCACATCCAGTGACCATGCCCTGGAGCGTCCCAGGGCTAACCACAGAGACAGGGCAGGCTTCTTCTGGCCCTCAAATCCTCCTTCAGGACCTCACCTTGTCACTTGGCGAGATCTGAACTCCTCCCTTCGCTGACCTATGTCTGCCACCCTCAGACCAAGGCCTCCACCTTCCCGAGACCCTCAAGCTGGAAATGAGGGGGCTGCTCAGCCTGGGACCCCTGCTCGGAGTCTCCCAGGACTCACATCAGCAGTAAAGCAGGATTCTGTGGGATACCCTCTGTTCTGGAATGGGTGGGCCCCTTAGTTCTCTCTTAAGGGTCCTCACCTTGTGTCCTGGCTTCTCAGTTAAATACCATGAGGGAAATTAGAAATCGCCCCTGCCTGCCAGCAACTCTTTGAGAATGGTTTCAGGTTCCAGGCTATTGCATTGTCCAGTGCAGTTATTTTCTTTTTTTATAACTGTCATTCATAGCGAGAAATATATTATACATTGTGCATCTATCCAAAGTGTTTATGTAATATTTTTTTCATGAAAAAATACTTATCCTTATCCTTACTATGGGTGATTCATTGTGATACTGACTATTCCGTTTTTAGTTCATACTTTATATTCTGCTAAACTAATTTTTTTGAAGATGAGTCCTTACTCATTAGCATGGTTTCAGATGATTATTAGGAGACTGGAGTCATAGTGCCTCAGTGAATCCCATCTTCCCTGCCATCTTGACATTGCCCCCCCCCCGGGGGGCTACTGGCATTTGTGCCCTGAGGCACGGTCTCAGATTTCTGCAATGAAGCAAGAGCAGAAGTTGAAAAGGTTTGCTCCTCCCTGTCCTGCCATCTGCCTTCTGTTATTACAAGCTACGAAGTCTCCCCAGCTTAGGCCCAGAACTTCCTCACCCCAAACATAAGTACCTATTCAACACAGTCCTCAGTCTCCCCCAGGGGTTTCTCATGTTTGGTTGTTTCGATTTTATTGTTGATATTTGTTTTTATCCTCCCTTCCATAGTTTTCTGGGCTTCATTCTGGGAGAAGACAGCAGCCCAAGCTCTGTAGTCATCTTGACATCTACAGGTAAGACGCTAAGTCTGTAAATACAAATTGACATCTTTACTATGATGTGTATTCCACCAATGAATATGCTATACTGCTCTGTTTGTTTGGGACTTATTTTACTGGAATCTATCAGTAAACTTTTATAGTTGTTTCCGTAAAGATCTCATACATTTTTGTGATGATTCGTTTAAGGTAATTTTTGGATCCTGTGGCTGTTGGGATGTCTTCTATCACATGTTCTAATTAGTTACTGTTTTTGTGTGACAAGGCTCTGACTGTTCGTTGGAGTGAACTTATACCATCTTTCTGAGGTTTCGTATTCATTTGAATATTCCACATGCTTATTCCTTAGAATTTTCTACATAAGTGATCATATCGCCAAATAGTATCTTTCTTTTCAGTATTCATACTCCTTACTTATATATCCACAGCTATGGTTTTGCATTTCAGTGTAGTTTTGAACAGTAGAGGTGATAGCATATACCTCTATCTTTTCTCAGACCTTACTGGAAATGCTTCTAACATTTCACACGAAAGCATGTTTGCTGTAGATTTTAGGAAAGGGAAATTCCCTTGTAATCTTAGCTTGCTAAAAGATTTAAAAAAAAATTCCCATGAACTTGTGCTGAATTTCTAAGTTTTTTATTTCTGTACCCACTGATGTAATAATGTTTTCTTTTCTCCTGTTATGGACTGAATTACGTACCCCAAAATTTGTATGTTGAGTTCCTAAATCCTAGTAACTCAGCATTTGACTGAATTTGGAGATCTTGCCTTTAAAGAGGTAATTAAGGTGAAAACAAGGTCATATGGGTGGGCCCAAATCCAGCATGACTGGTGTCCTCATGAGAAGAAGTTAGGTCATCATTTAGATGACGCATAAAGGAAAGATCATTTGAAGGCACAGGGAGAAAACAGCCAACTGCAAGCCAAGAAAAGAGGCCTCAAAAGCAACCAACCCTGGTCACATTGATCTTGGACTTTTAGGCTCCAGAATTATAAGGAAATGAAGTCCTATTGTTTAAGCCACCCAGCCTGTGGTAATTTGTTATGACAGCCCTAGCAAACGAATATACTCCTTTAATTTGTTAATGTAGGGAATTACAATGGAAAGTATTTTCTCATGTTAAATCATGTTTTCGCTCCTAAGACACAGTTTATTCATTTAATTCACTGCTATGCTGAATATGCTATTAATCTGTTTAAGATATTTACTGCTATGTGAGCGAGCTTAGCTCGCGTGTTATGTTCATGGGGAGCCCTCATCTGGCTTTTGAATCAAGGAGAGCTAGCCTGGGAGAAGTAGTTGAATAATTGCCCGTCATTTTGGATGCTTTAGAAGAGATTGCATGAGATAGTGAATTACTTCTCCCTGACCATTTGCTAGAACTGGCCTTCAAGACTGCCTGACCTGGAGTATGTAAGGGTTGCCTGATCTTTGAATACAGTTTCAGTCTGTAGCACTTGTTAGAATTCTCTGTTTCTTTGTGAACCAATTTGGCCATTGTTTCCCTAAAAAGCAGTCTATTTCACTAAGGTTTCAAATTGAATGGCATATTTATAATAAAACCTTTCTTACAGAAGTCCTAAAACCTACACATCAGTAAAGAGAATAGTATACTGTACCCAATATGCCAGATACTCAACATCGACAGTCACCAATGCATGGCCAATCTGGTTCTAAATTATACCGCCACCTACCCCCACCCCCACCCCCAATCTCTGTTGCTAGAATAATGTGAAGCAAATCCAAGACATCATACCATTCCTTCTCTAAGTATTTCAGGATGCATTTTTAAAAGATAAGGACTCTTTTATAAAATATAAACCCAATACAATACCCCAAAATTAAACAAGTCATTGATATCAAATACCCAGTTATCTCTCACACTTAACTGAAGGCCTTACATACTTTTTTAAAAATCTGTTTCCTTGAATTGGTGCCCCAATAGGATCATTTTTCCCCTAAATCATTTTAGTCTATAGGTCTATATATCACCTACACATCACCTCTTTTTTGCTGCAATTTTTATTGTTATACAGTAACAATACAGGTCTTCTGTTTTGTCCTGGTTCCCGTAGTCTGGATTTTGCAGACTCTAACACTTCGGTGTCCTTTGAGACTGTGGTCCTCTGCGCCCTGTATTTCTTTACATTGCTAATTAGAAGTAGAAGCTTGAGCAGATGTTTTTTGAATTTTTGTCTTTCGTTTTGCAAGACTACTCCATAGGTGATGCTGTTCACTTCCATTAGGAGGTACATGATGCTGTTTGTCCTTGTGCTGATGCTGGGTCATCAATGGTTGTCGTGTTTATCCATTAATCCTTAGGGGTTGAAAAATGATCATTCTCTCATTCTTTCGTAGCTTAATTAACTGAAATACCTCTATATGTAGAAACTGTCCTTTGTCCACCATTTGGTTATCCTGAGGGAAAGATATTTGCTGTGTTCTTTTATAATATTTAAATCTCCTCTGCATCTATATTTTGTACAATTTAAGTTCTATTGTTTATTTCTGCCTTTCTCTTCAGTAACTGATATTTACAAAACTTGTCTAATTTTATAAGTGTTTCCAAAGAACTGGCTTTGTTTTGGGGCTCTATTTTCTATTCTGTTATTTATGCATTTATCTTCACTATTTCCTACCCTTTATTTCTTTTGCTTTAATGCTATTGATTCCCTAGCTTCTTGAATGGTTTACATGTTTTAAATATTTTTTTTCTAAGACATTTATTTCATGCTATAATATTTCCCTCTGAGGAGCACTTGGGCTGCATCACACAGGTAAGTTAAATATATCACCCTATTGCATTATTGGAATTTTTCAATATATACAAAAAGTAGGCAGTGTAAAAACTTTTTTGAGTAGGATATGAAAAGGATGAGAGACATAGAATGGTATTTAGAGCAGGTTTCAATATCCAAGGGTATTTTGGGTTTTGTTTTCTTTTAGTTATTAATTATAGGAGAAACTGAAACCTATTTAATGGCAGGTAAAAGAATTGACCTTGTCCCAGGAATGTGATGAAGTTTAATACTAGAAAATCTGTCACTATGATTGGCCACACATGTAACAGTCAAGAATCATCCAGGAAAACAGAAACCATAGTAGACATTTAACACAGAAATGATTTAATTCAGGGAATTAGTTACATAAGTGATGACGAAGCTAAACAGGGGCAGTCCGAGGAATCCAATAACCAGCAACATAAAGAAGTTATTCCCACTTCTAGGCTGGAAGAACAATGAGAAGAGGAGATAGTGTTTCTGGAGCCTTGGTGTTGGGTTCAACAGGATCTGGAGCCATGGGGCTCCCGACGGGGCTGGAGCCGTGGAAAATATGTAGCCATTAAAGAGGAAACCAGCTGATGCAGAGGAAGGAGGAGAGAACTCTGGCTGCTCCATCCTCCTAGCTTCTAATCTTCTGTTGGTCTGCCTTTGGCAGGACCCAGGTAGCATTTGTTGACCAGCCCAAGGATTCAGCCTGTGTGTACTGTAAGGCAGCGGACAAGTGAGGGATGGATGTAAGGGCAGATAAGTCTAGAACAAGCATGCCGCGTTGACAGATTAAATGAGAAAAATCATACCCAAACCGATACGGAAAAGCATTCAATAACATATCCTGTCCCCATCCCACACCTTCTCAAGTCCAGGCTAGTTTAGGCACCCATCTCTATGCTCCCGTACCCCTTTCGTGCCCCCCTCTCATCATAGCATTGATTTCCAAGCTGTAATTGATAGTTTACTCATCTGTCTCCTCCACTGGACTATAAGCTCTATGAGTGTAAAGACCATGCCACGTCTCCCACTATATCCAGTGTCTGCAATTGCTTGGATCAGAGTATGCACTGTAAAATATTTCTTGTTGAATCATTTGATTTGTTGATGCCTTTTAATTGGTAAATAAAATGTGTAATTATTTTACTTTGTAATTTTTCCTGAGTATCCCACAAAAGACATGATTGTACAAACGTAAACATAGAAATTGATTACGGTAACTGCTTCCATCTAGTCAGATTACACTCTTACTTCAAGTAATTCGCATCAACTATTATCTAACCTAGGAATTGCATCGTTCTTAATGTTTACCTGTCAGTGTTTTAGAGACATAATCTTAGATACCTACGAAGACTGGGAAGTTAAGGAATCATGGAATGTATATGTTGATAGCCTCAAGGAAAAGGTCTTGAAAAGTTAGTTCTTTTTCCCCACAAATTACTTTAGTAATGGAATTTTCTCAAAAACAGTGAGTAGAAAATAGAACTATTAATCTCAGAGATTGACAGAATATATTTCACCCAGAATTTAATAGAAAAATAGACAAGGCCACCTAGTCTGGGTGTCCTAAATGACCTTAGTATTACATGGATATCTGGCTGGAAAGAAATTCTCTCCATAATACATCATTCCCAACCTTTAGATCTTATAATCATTGATTCACAGCATAGGAAAGGGACCTTGAAGGGGGCATCTAGTCTAGTCACCCATTAAAGTTTTTAGACACACTGGTTGTTAGAAAGTTCTTTATATAATGTCAGTAACTGGTCCCTGTGTAACCATTTATTCATGAGTTCTATTTCTGCTTTGTGAAATCACAATGAGGCTGCCCAAGCAACCACATGACAAACCTTCAGATGTTTGCAAATAGTCAACATGTTCTCCTCCAGTCTTTCTTATCCGAAGTAAACATTTATTTTTTTCAGGAGATTCCCATGTATCATGGTGTCTAGACCTTTACTGTTCATTACATTAGCACTAGCCACCTGCAGCTATTGAAATTGAAATTTAAAATATTTACTTCATCCGTCATATTAGCCACATTTCAAGTGCTCGATAGCCACACTTGGCTAGTAGCTACTGTACTGGAAAGCACTGATAAAGAGAACATTTCCATCATCATCATCTTTGCAAAAAGTACTGTTCTTCAGCACTGGTCCAGGCCTTCCGTTATCTTAGTATCTTCCCTCTGGAAACACTTACACTTTGTGGATTTTCGCCCTAGATCACTGTATTCCTCACTGTTCAGCCAGAGAAACCGAAACATTAAGATCCAAGTCTTCATAAGGAAATATTCTTTTCTGTGAAATATGTCCTATAAATTTGATTTCTATTTCCAAGCCTGTGGATATTTGCTTTGCAGTGTTGCAGTTTTCAAAACCAGAAATTCTAAACTCCTTGAAGAATTCTAGTAAGTTCCTGAAATGGTTACTACAATACATATCTAACTGCTTTTATTCTATGATAATTTATTCACATGTGCTGCTTAAGCACAGGCAACTCCTGTCCTGGCATTCAGGCCAGAGAGTTAATATCTGTGCACATGCTACAGTGACAGGTTATGAGGACAGATAGGCAAATTGAGCTCCCACCTCTGGTCCCCACACTTCACCCCTGTAGAATACCTCTCTCCCTGATTCACATCTGCTGCCATCACCGTTGCTGCTTCTGCTGCCGCCGCCACCATCACTGCCCCCAGTAGGAGCTCAGGTTCCAGCTGTCACCGTCCTGAGGATCCATGGCACCCTGGACTGCACTAGGCGGCCATGCCAACTGCTTGGCGTGCACGCTGCCTACCACCCACTGAGCCTGTAGTTCTGAGCTCACGCCTAGCACATCTCCCTTCCTCATGCGCAAGCTTCATTGCCCCATCACCCTCCACGTACAGAAAACAAGATCAAAGATAAAATTAAGAATTTTAAGATATCAACAGCAGAGCATTAAACCAAGAACAAGGCCCTTCTAAGAATGGGGCTTTATGCATCTGTACGGGACACACATCCATGAAGATAAACCTGCAGTAAAATGAAATACAATTAAATATTCACTTTTTCAGTGAACATGGGGAGGCTTGGCAGGAAACTATTTTAACAGTAGAAACATGAGGCCGTAGGAATATTAACTGGGCAGTAGGAATGGAAAGGAGTGAACAGATTAAGAGTGTTTTCTTCTTCTGAGAGTGAGATTCTTCGTATAAATAACAAACTCAAGTCTAACATTATACAAAACGGGAATGTCAGTGGTTCACATAACCAAATGAGAGGGTATGTCTGGTGTCAGAACAGCTGGAACTGAGACCTCAACTGCCTCCTGACTGCCCTAATGTCCCTGTTCTCTCTTGTGTGCCTGCCTCTGTGACCAAGGACACTTGGATGCTCTACTAGGACTATTGGGTTTGACTGGGAGGAAGAAGCAGTTTCCTTCCAAGAAGATGGAGATGTTCCCGAGAAGGAAAGAGATGCTGAGACAATGAGCCAGGCAATAGAAACTGCAGAAACAGTCTCTAAACAAATGTCACACTTTTTCCAATGTTTTATAAATAGAAATGGAGGCTAGAGGGCAGTACCTTATTCCTCCTAGGGGGAAGAAGCCAAATTTACATCTTGCTTTTCCTGTGCTCAGGCTTTTCTTCTGATATGAGGAAGGGATATGTCAAGAATGATTCCCCAAATCAGAATAACAGATGTCTGTAATTATCTCTTTGGGTTGTCCACCCTTTGTTCACCTCCATTAAATCTAATAACAAAGGGCAAACCACAGATGCCAAAAAATATCCAAATAAAGCACAAACAAAAAACAGTAGGAACTCCACACCCAGAAAATCTACATGAGCTGTATTTTCCATAATTCTTTTGTACATTGTTAATGTATTTATAGATGAGGAAGATGAAGTCTAGAACCAGGAACTTTGATCTTCCTGATACTTTTTTTTTAATATTGCACGATTGTATCTTTCCTCTTGGACTCACAGGATCCAGGCAAATGAGAATCTGAAGAATGTTCTAATGTGAGCATCTAATCAAGAATCAGATGCTGGTTGGAACAGAGTCTAAGTGCTATGATTTTTTTACTTGTCCAGAAAGTAAGCCAAATGGAGGCATATTGGGATAGTGGGTATGATAGGATTGGAGGGTTAACAGAAAAAGATTTCTCCAGTCTTACCCTTTCCCCAGTGTACTTCACCTTCAAGAGCATTCTTCTTAAAGCATAGCTCTTAGCAGCTCTGTGTCTCAAAAATCAAACTTCTTGCTCCGGTGAGATGATCAAGCCTCAGGAAGCCAAGATGCCAAATGAAATAGGATTGTCACCAGACCCTGAGTGACTCTCATCCTTGAAGGATGATCAGGTCGGATGCCACCACTACCCTCAATTCTCCAAACGGAATTCTCTCTTTACCCACATGTGCCGGCAGTACTTTGCCTTCTGTTGCCAATCACAGTTTGCCTGGGTTTGGCACGATTTTGTAGATGTGAGTCTTCCCTTCTAGAATTCCAGAATTAAGTGCACAGGTTGACACATAACTAGTCAGGGGTAGAAATAAACTGTGATGGGGGCACTGAAGATTGCTTTCGGCATCAGAATACCCATGCCTCTTCTTGCCAAAGGAATCATTGTGCTAGAAGTCTGAATTGCATGGTGGTAGCCAAAGGTGACCACCTCTGGTAGCTGGCTAGGACAAGCCAGCTGAGGACAAGGCAACTTGGGAAAGACTGCATCCTAGCTCCACTCTCGCACTAACTGGTATTTTATTAGAAACAAGTAGATTCGTAAAAGGTGCACCCGTTGGTTGTTACAGCTTTTGAACACTCTATGCCAGATTTTCTCTGTATACTAAAAAGTAACGTTTTCTGGTTCCCTTGGAGCATCTTGTGAAAAACCTGCTCTTTTCTCTCCCAAGTTCAGTTTCTGTAGTACACTTACATAATTATGCTCAATACATTTCACTTGAGTGTATTCCTTTCTCCTCTTATTTATTTCTGATATTTTATGGAAAATCACTTAAGTGATGAAACACTCTATTTCCAAGTGTATCTTCAGGCAAAAGAGGAAGGAGTAGATTTACAGACAGTGCATAAACCCAACATTATGAATATCTCCCAACAAACTGCTATTTACAACAAGCAGGCAATTTTTGCCATACTTACAAGAAGACATAAAATTTTCTAGAATCCATAACACATCATATGGACATCAGAAAGGAACTCCAGGCAGCTATTTCCTCATGGCAAAAGGACAAATCAACAAACCAAAAACCTGCTGGGATATCAAAGTAGTTACACCAGGACAGGATATTAATTTCAAATATAGCTTAAATGTTAGAACTGTTAGAATAATAGAAAGATTCTTGAGGTCAATGCTAAAGAATAACCCTGTAGTCAAGGCTACTTTTACTCTTCCATGTCATTTTCAATATTTTTAAGATAACCTTCTAGTTACAAATATTTATAGGAAATATGAAACATGAAAAAACATGTAATGAAAAAAATGAAAAAATAAAAATTCACCTATAATATACCACTCAGGGATAAGGGTCTTGAAAATACTGATACTTGGGGCGCCTGGGTGGCGCAGTCGGTTAAGCGTCCGACTTCAGCCAGGTCACGATCTCGCGGTCCAGGAGTTCTAGCCCCGCGTCAGGCTCTGGGCTGATGGCTCGGAGCCTGGAGCCTGCTTCCAATTCTGTGTCTCCCTCTCTCTCTGCCCCTCCCCCGTTCATGCTCTGTCTCTCTCTGTCCCAAAAATAAATAAAAACGTTGAAAAAAAAATTAAAAAAAAAAAAAAAAGAAAATACTGATACTTGAAAATACTGATTTTGGGGCCTGGGTGATTCAGTCAATTAAGCATCCAACTCTTGATTTCGGCTCAGGTCATGATCCCAGGGTTGTGGGATCAGACCCCAGGTCGGGCTCCGTGCTGAACATGGAGCCTGTTTGAGATTCTCTCTCTGTGTGTGTCTCTCTTCCTCTCTCTTTCTCTCCCCCTCCCTCCCTGCCTCCCTCAACCCTTCTCCCCTGCACTCTCTCTTAAATAAATAAATAAATAAATAAATAAATAAATACAATGTAAAAATATCGATATATTTCCTCTCAGTCTTTTATTCAATGTAAATATAGAAGACCTCATTTAATGTAAACAGTCTAAAGAGTCAGTTGAAACAAGAATCAAAAATTATACTAAATATTTTTAGTAGGCTTTATTTTTTAGAGCATATAGTAGGTAGCCTTTTCAAATTGGCTTCTTTCACTTAGTAATATGCACTTAAGATTCCTCCATAATGTTTCCTGGCTTGAGAGCTCATTTCTTTTTAGCTCTACATAATAGTCCATTGTCTGGAAGTATCACAGTTTATCTACCTATCCATTCACTTCCTGAGGGACATCTTGGTTAATCCCAAGTTTTGACAATTATGAATAGAGCTGCTATAAACATCCATGTACAGTTTTTGTGTGGACATAAATTTTCGACTCTATTGGGTAAATACCAAGGAACATGATTCCTGGATCATAGGATGAGGGTCTATTTAGTTGTGTAAGAAACTGCCAAACCGTCTTCCAATGTGGCTGTACCATTTTGTGTTCCCACCAGCAGTGAATGAACATTCCTGTTGTTCCACATCCTTATCAACATTTGGTGTTGTCAGCGTTCTGGATTTTGGCTAATACTTGTGCAGTTCTGTCTCATTGCTTTAACTTGAAATTCCCTAGTGATATATGGTGTTGAGCGTCTTTTCATATGTTTATTTATTTGCCATATGTACCTTTTCCCATGAGGTGTCTGTTTAGATCTTTTATCCATTTTTTTAAATTGGGTTATTATTTTCTTCTTATTGAGTTTTAAGAGTTGTGGCATATTTTGGATTATAGTTCCTTATCAGATACACCTTTTGCAAATATTTCCTGCCAGTCTGGTTTGCCTTCGCATTCTCTTGACAGCATCTTTTACAGAAGTTTATAATTTTAATGCAATCCAGGTTATCAGTTATTTCTTTTATGGATCATGCCTTTGTTGTTATATCTAAAAAGTTACTGCCATACCCAAAGTCATCTAGGATTTCTCCTATGTTATCTTCTAAACTTTATAGTTTTGCATATTATATTTAGGTCTGTGATCCATTTTGAGTTAATTTTTGTGTAAGATCTATTATCTAGATTCATTTTTTTACATGTGGATGCCAGTTGTTCCATCACTTTTTTCTTAGTTTTTATTTAAATTTGTTAGTTTATCATATATAGTGTAATATTATTTTCAGGTATATAATATACTCATTCCACACTTCCACAAAACACCTGGTGGTCCACATGACAAATGCACTCCTTAATCCCCATCACTTATTTAGCCCATCACCCCACACACCTCCCCTCGGGTAGCTATCAATTTGTTCTCTATAGTTAAGAGACTGTTTCTTGGTTTTCCTCTCTCTTTTTTTCCCCTGTGATCATTTGTTTTGTTTCTTAAATTCTACATATGAGTGAAATCACCTGGTATTTGTCTTTCTGTGACTTATTTCACTTAGCATAACATTCTCTAGCTCCATCTACGTCATTGCAAATGGTAAGATTTCATTCTTTTTCGTGGCCAAGTAATATTCCATTGCCTGTATATACCACCTCTTCTTTATCCATTCATCAGTCGATGGACATTTGGGCTCTTTCCATAATTTAGCTATTGTTGATAATGCTGCTATAAACATCGAGGTGCATGTATCACTTTCTGTTGGAACTTTTCTCCATCATATGACCTTTGCTCCTTTGTCAAAGATCAGTTGACTCTATTTAATGGAGTCTGTTTCTGGGCTCTTTGTTTTGTTCCACTGATAAATTTTCTACTCACTTACCAATACCATGCTGTCTTAATTCCTGTAGCTTTATAGTACGTCTTGGAATTGGGTAGTGGCAGAACTCCAATTTTGTTCTTCTCTTTCAGTATTGTGTTAGTATTCTGGGTTTTTGACTTTCCACATAAACTTTATAATGACTTTGCTGATGCCTACAAAATAACTCCCTGGGATTTTAGTTGGGACTGCATTGACTCTATAGATGAAATTGGAAAGAACTGACATCTTGACAATATGGAGTTTTCTTATTCATGCACGTGAAATAGCTCCATTTAGATCTTTTTAAAATTTTTTCATCAGAGTTTTATAGCTGTCTTCATATTTTTAACATAAAACATGAAAGTGTACATTCTTTTATCAGTCCTTTGATGTGAAGCCAAGGTCTTCTCTTTGAGATGCAACCAGTGATTGGAGTTCTGTTCATTTTTTCTTGTGAAATGCATGCTCATGGCAAATACACTGTAATTTCTAGTTACATTTTATTTGAATTGGAGCAGTAACTTGGAAAAGTACTTGACAAGCAATCTGTGAGAAGGCTTCTATTGTTTATAATTTTTTTTCCAAATCTATTCGTTATCTTGCTCACAATTAATACAGATTGATTTTAAAGGCTCACCTTTATTGTGTCTGTCCAAGGCTTTTATCTGAGACTTCCTATACGAAAAAAAAAAAAAAAAACCCTTTCTTTTTACAGGTATATCTCATTGATTTTCATGATATTTAAACAATGAAGATATAAAGCTTAATTAACATATAAAAGGATTTGTGAACACATACAAATGATTCTTGGTAAGCATACAACTCAACTGGTAGGAAAAGGGCCATTTAGATACACAGGGATATGCCTATCAGCCATGAGCTCTACATGTGCTACAAGTATTACATGTTTCATAGAGTAACCAGAAGCCTCGCAGAGGCTACCTAATAGAACTTGTGCTGTAGATTTTTTTATGAAACTGAGAGAAATCACAAAGGAAAAATGAACAAAAATCAAATTTGATCACTATGCTGCAGAAACTGTCAACAGAACAATCTTTATCTTAATAAAAGAGGCATTTTAAAGGGTTTGGGGGGGTTGCGATGTTTAAAGTGTTTTGACATAATTTCTAGTTTGTTTTTAATTATGAAATATTTTATACATACAAAAAGCAGAGACTATTATAATGAACATCTATGTACCTATAACTTAGCATATTAATATGTGCTGTATACGCCGTAGGAAATATATATTACAGATATAAGTGAAACCTCCTCTTTATCCTTATGTGTCCATCTGGGTCCCAACAAGAAACATGGTGATAACACTCACTATAAGATCATTCCAGGGGGCGCCTGGGTGGCGCAGTCGGTTAAGCGTCCGACTTCAGCCAGGTCACGATCTCGCGGTCCGGGAGTTCGAGCCCCGCGTCGGGCTCTGGGCTGATGGCTCGGAGCCTGGAGCTTGTTTCCGATTCTGTGTCTCCCTCTCTCTCTGCCCTTCCCCCGTTCATGCTCTGTCTCTCTCTGTCCCAAAAATAAATAAACGTTGAAAAAAAAATTAAAAAAAAAAAAAAGATCATTCCAGGAGAGTTCGATGGAGAGGGGACTATTTACAAAGGTGTGGGTAGTAAGAGAAGCACAGTGGATCGTATAGAAAGCTGGATCTGGTAGCAACCAAGCTGTTACCACCCCTAGGCTGTTACTACCCCCAGGCCCAAAGGGATAAGGAAGGGAGAGGTACCTAGAATCCAAAGAATAATCGCATAACATTGGCCACTTTTGAGAGTAGCAGAAACCTCTGGTCAAGGACACAGTATGAGGTGACCTCACAGAAAGAGAAAGGAGCCAGGAGATTACTCTCCTCCCTCTTTCTGATCTCCTACTGGCTTTCCCACTGTCTAAGCCCAACCTGACGCCAGAGAACTTGGAGAATCCATTGATGCAGTTCATATAGGTCAGCCCCTCCAGGCGGAGAGCAGAGTCAAGGAGGCTAGAGAGTTAACTGGGGTGGCGCACACCAGTTACCCAGCTTTCTCATCCCATCCCACTTCCCTCCTCCCTTCCTCCCATGGAGGTATCACTAATCTACACGTGGTGTTCAATACTGCCATTCAAACCTGTATACTTTTACTATACTTGCATATATCCATATGCATTATAGAGTATTATTTAGTTTGGTAGTTATTAGAGTTATTCACCAAATATTTGGGGTGATTTTCTCCTCAAAGCACATGGTAAGATTAGACTTCCCAGTCCCTTTAAAGTTCAACGAGGCTAGGTGACTTACTTTGGGCAATGAAAGATGAGTGAAAATGAAATGTATCGTTTACAGACAGGACCTTTAAGAACTACCACGCAAGGCACGTTATTTGCTTCCCATCCGTGAAGTGATCGGTGAAGCATTGATAAGATGAAGCTTATATCAGCCTGGGACTCTGAGTTACTCATGAACAGAGGCCCCAGATAAGCTGTGCTAGACATATGATGGCTATAAGCCATGGAGATTTGGAAATGTTTGTTAAAGCACCATAACCTAGCTTATCCAAATACGTTTTGCATGCTTTTAAACTTTGTAGAAATGGTATCCTATCATATTTATCATTCAACAGTTTTTTGCTGGACAGTTTTGAAATTCACCAATGCTGATGGACGTAGCTGTAGTTCATCACATATACAAATATATGTCATTTATGTATCTGTTCTCCCATTGAGAGATCATTTAAGATACTTAAATTTTTTTTTTTTTTGCTATTGCTAATAATGCTAAAATGAACATTCTGGTACATGTCTTCTGTGCAGATGTGCAATAGTTTCTCTAGGGGATACGCTCAGGAGGAACAACGTGCTTTTAACTTTTCAAAGAAAATAACAGATTGGGAGGAGACTTTGATCATTGTGAACCATAGTTTCCATCAAAAGAGTTTTCAGAAATCTTTGCCCCTCAGGAGTGTGAATCCTTGCCTCTCTCAGAACACTAAAATATATTATGCAGGAAAACTGTATTTTAAAACTGGCCTGACCTCGAAAAGACCAAAGGCATCCTTAAAACTTAAAGAGACCCACCTTAGAGAACAAGGACTACACAAAATAACACCAATTACTCCTTTAAAAATCTCTCAGGAGAGAAGGCAAATTGAGATAAAAAAAAAAAAGAAGAAGAGTAAAACTTGGAGGAGCTTCTTGAAGAATTTTCTTTTCATAGATGTGATGAGAAACTGCATAATCAGTCACTAAGTGATTTGAAGGTATTATCAATGAGACAATTTGTGAGTAAACAGTGAGCTGCCAGTCAGAGGTCAGAGACTAATGATATAGAATTATCCATATTATTTTTTCCATTTTCAGTCTGGATGACTAATCTCAAACAATCACCATATAAAAGAGCAATCTGAAAACATGGGATTGGGTATCCCACCCCACCCCACTCTTGCCCACAGGTGCTGAGAAATAGAAAAGCATTCTGGAAATACTTGAATGAGAAAGGAAAATACCTCAGAATAGGTCACATACATTTCTTTGGAACCCACCATAGGAATTTCCATAGTACAGTTTGTTATTTGTGTAAATAACAAGTATTCTAGACTGTAATATCAAGGACGTAGGTGTAGTATGTATCCCTATGGCACTCAAGGCCCTCGGGTACGGTTATAAAGATGATCAGGAAGGTTTCCTCAAATGGGAAAAGCAGAGTATAAAATGCTGTAGCGATATAGCCTAATTGTGTTTCTTTTTTAATCTGGACATTGAAAAAGTCTGGAACAATATACACAAAAATATTGAGAATTGTTGTCTAAGTACTGGGATTGTGGATGTTTTTATTTTTTGTCTTTTACATATATGATTTTTCTACAAAATGAAAGACACGTTATATATTACATTTAAATTACTCACGTTGAAAATTTGTCAATTCCTGGAGAAAAAAGAAGAAAGGAAGTATTTTCCTTGCCTCCACATCAGCATTTCTCAACTACCAGTTTCTCGGCTCTCAGTGTAGGGCTTTCTCCTGGTCTTCATTCCTTCAGATCCAGACCATTAGGCTATGCTCACCTGCAGAGGCTACTGTGCTAATAAGAGGAAAAGCCAAAGCAGAGCCTTCTCTCCTCATGTCCAGATACCCTTCTCCCTTCCTTTAGGGCTTTCTAAAGCCCAGGACAAAGAAGGCTAGTGAGAAAGGTACAGACTGACTCAAAGTAGAGGAGGGGCTCCCATCACAGAGTAAGAGTGCCCGTCCACCTTCTAAGTTCCTGTGTAGCCTGCGCACCCTTTTCGCACCAGCTCCCCCATTTCTCCACAACACTTTACCCCATTCAAGAGTCTACCTACCTAGTTTTTCTTAAAAGACTTTAGATAGAGATGGGAAAACCCACAGTCAAGTCCCCTCATTTTACAGATGGAGAACTTCTCAGAGAGGGGAGGTATCTTCTCCAGGGTCACACAGCAGAAAATGTTAGATCTGCCTGAAGAGTCATGTCGTAGGCGAAGAGTTAGAAAACTGGGCTCTGGAATGTAATAGCCATGGGTTCAGATAATCCCAGCTTTTCACTCCCTGAGCCTTTGTTTGCTCAGTAGTCAATGGAGCAACCTCACAAGGTTGAGCTGAGGACAAATGTGATAATACAGGTCAGACTTTAGAGGAAAGTGCCTGGCACATAGTATGCACGAAACAAATGGCCGTTGCTTTATTATGTCTTAACACCACTGTGATAAAATTTGGCTGCTTTTTAAACTATATCAGCTTCCTTCTAGACTCCTGTTTTAACTAGCTCTTTTCTAAGGTGAGCTCACATCTTTGCAGTTTCCTGGTTACTCCAGCAAAATGAAATATCACTCATTAACCTTAAGTACCTTGTGTAAGACCTGTCACTTTGCAGCTGACATATTGACAGTTGCTCTCATTTCAGTTGTGATGCACCCACTGCAGTTCTCCTTTTTCAAGGCATTTCATTTGTAGTCACTTCAGTACATTCTGACACTCTGTGATTTTTAAAGTCAAATAAATAATTGCTCAATTTCCTCCTGAGCTTTGATGAAATGTCAAAATCATTACAGAAATTGATGAGAATTGTGTGAAGGACTTGTCAGTAGCCTATTGGATCACTACTGTGCTCATCCCTAGTCAAACTCCAGGGTGATTTAAGGAGCAGATTTTGACCTAAATTCAGATTCTAATCACAATAATTAGGATACAGTGTTTTCTAATGACTGTTTACTTTTGTTTGGGATTAATTTGAATGGCACAATCAGTACTAAATTAGGACCAGGCAAATGTGTAGGGAAAAAATTTCCAGATAATTTAAAAATGCATTCTTGGGACACCTAGGAGGCTCAGTCCCTTAAGTGTCTGACTCTTGATTTTGGCTCAGGATATGATCTCACAGTTCATGAGTTTGAGCCCCAAATCAGGCTCTGTGCTGACAGGCAGAACCTGCTTGGGATTCTCTCTCCCCCCTCTCTCTCGGCCCCTACCCAGCTTGAACTTTCTTTCAAAATAATTAAATAAGCTTAATAAAAAAATTTTTTTAACATTTTTTATGTCTTTATTTTATTTTGAGAGAGAGACAGAGTGCGAGCAGGGGGAGGGGCAGAGAGGGAGGGAGACGTAGAATCTGAAGCAGGCTCCAGGCTCTGAGGTGTCAGCATAGAGCCTGACGCGGGGCTCGAACTCACAGACTGTGAGTGAGATCATGACCTGAACTGAAGTTGGTTGCTTAACTGACTGAGTCACCCAGGTGCCCCAATAAAAATATTTCTTAAGAAAATAAATTAAAATGCATTCTTGTCTGATAACTTTTTAAAATTTTTTTAAATGTATATTTATTTTTGAGAGAGAGAGAGGGAGAGAGAGAGCAAGTGGGGGATAGGGGGAGACACAGAATCCAAAGCAGCCTCCAGGCTCCCAGCTGTCAGCACAGAGCCCAACGTGGGGCTTGAACTCACAAACCACAAGATCATGACCTGAGCCAAAGTCAGATGCTTAACCAGCTGAGCCACCCAGGCGGGCACCCCTAACTTCTTCTTTTAAAAAAAATTTTTTTTAACTTCTTCTTTTAAAAAAATGTTTTTAATGTTTATTTTTGAGAGAGATAGAGCACGAGCAGGGGAGGGCAGAGAGAGAGGGAGACACAGAATCTGAAGCAGGCTCCAGGCTGTGAGCTGTCAGCACAGAGCCTGAGGTAGGGCTCAAACTCACAAACCATGAGATCATGACCTAAGCTGAAGTCAGATGCTTAACTGACTAAGCTGCCCAGGAGCCCCCCAATAATTTCTTCTTTAAAAAATTTTGTGTAGGGTGGTGGAAAAAGATCACATTTTGGACTGAAATCAGTCACCCTCTCTCATCCTTACTTGGTTACCTTCTGGTTGGAATTGAAGCTCACACTGTACAAACAGTGGGCAGCAGAAGAAAAAAACAGCCCAGTAGAGGCCTTGGAAAATCCACAATCTCAAAAATTAAGAATTGGCTGCGTTGAAATGGAGAAGCCCCAAACCATGCATTACTCTGTTCATGTGCCATGCGCTAACTACCCTTGCTGTTATAATGAAAGAAAATAAAGCTCAAAGGCACTGGTGCAGCCAGCTGTAGAGAATCAATGTCACTCCCAGAGGATTTACATGGTTTACAAAGTCAAGTTCCTTCCATAACGAGAACTTCATGAGCTACCTAGAATAAAGTACCTCTTTGGTAGTAGCCAGGTACAAAAGGTCTAATCCTACAGTGAAAAGAGCCACAGACTACAAATCTGCAGACCTGTGTGACAGTTCCAGGAACTCTAACTGTGTGGCCTTGGGAAAGTCACTGTGACTTCTGAAATCTCAGTCTTCTGACATAAAAATGGAGGTACACCATAGGTTATAATGTATGTGAAAATGCTTTGGCAACTGGGAAGCACTATTTATGTGTATGTGATAACTGTAAAAACAAATGCTCTAAACATTTGTTATATATACAGCACTATAAAGACATAAAGAAAAACATTAAAGTTGATCTCTGTCCTCAAGGTGCTTACAATCATGTCAGACAGATAAAACTGCTAACGTCAATAAAAAAAACTAAACTTCAACACTAGAGTTTCCAAAATGTTTGTAAGAATCCTGTTTGTCCCTCACGATGGCCTGATGAGGCAGGTAGAATTATTAGTACCATGCTCATCTAACAGATGGGAATCAGAATAACTGAGTTATTTGCCCAATGGGGGCACATGGACACAAACCAAAATCTGTGTCTTCTAACACTTAATAAAGGACACTTTCTTTATCATACTGTTTGGTCTACTCACTCAGCTATGTTAAATGGTATGGGCTTAGAAGTTCTGTAGAAGTTCAGAGAAGGGATGAATGATCGATGAAAAGGAATGAGAAGGGTCAGGGGCACCTGGGTGGCTCAGTCAGTTAAGCATCCGACTTCGGCTCAGGTCATGATCTCATGGTTCGTGGGTTCAAGCCCTGCGTTGGGCTCTGTGCTGACAGCTGAGAGCCTGGAGCCTGCTTCGGATTCTGTGTCTCCCTCTCTCTCTCTCTCTGCCCCTCCTCTGCTCGCTCTCTCTCTCTCTCTCTCTCTCTCTCAAAAATAATAAACATAAAAAAAAACTTAAAAATAAAAGAATGAGAAAGGTCAGAGAAATCTTTATGGAGGCACACTCTCCAGAAAGCTAGGTAGGATTCCAGAAGGCTGAGAAACAATGAGAGAACATTCATATTAAAATTCCCTGGGGAGGTGTGGGGCGGGGGCTTTTGGAGCTACACACAGAAGGCCCTTCAGAATTTGCTCTGGCCCCATTCCCACTCTGAGAATCACTGCAGTGTGAACCACCCTTACTGAGGGAAGTGTTGTACCTCAGGTCTGTTGAAGCAGGAAAAGGCAAGCCACCTAATTACAGTTCAGCTCCTTTGTGTGTCTATCTCCCTCACACATTCACCCTTCCCCACGAAATAGGTGTGACTGTCTTTACTTGTAAACCTGAACTTGTACGTTCCACAACAGTAGAAACAGCTTTATTTTATTGAAAAAAACGTTACTCTAAAGGCGAATAAGCATTAGTGACAAATCTTTCTGAGAAATTATGTATGCAACATTAAGTTAATGAAACCAAATGACCTCATTTGATCCCATAGCCTTCAACTCTGAAATCCCAGAATATCTCTTTACAAATCGACGATAAACTGACTAGAAAGGGAAATAGTAACAACACTATAAAAATTCAAATATTCCTTCAGTTCCCCCAGCTAAATTTTTATACACAGAACAATTCTATTTCAACTGGAGAACAAAAGGCTATTGCTTTGTTTCTAGGGGGCTGTGCTTGAGACAGTAGGCCAAATGCACATCTGTGCCTTGAACACCACGGGAAAATTCCCATGAACACCCCATTGCTAGTGCTAGCCTGACCATATCTTCCTATCCACCACAAAGTCAGCCTAACAAAGTTTGCAGCAGCTTAGAGTAAAGAATACTGCTATCGGGCCTGGATTACAGAGTTCTCTAGAACTCCTGGACCACCTTGAAGTGCTTCAAGGGTGTAAATATATTGGATTGAATTTAATTTTAGAAAAACACTCTAAACTCTTTGTTAAAACTATAGTAAACATAATATGCTCACACAAATGCACCATGTGTGAGCACAATGAAAGCCATAGGTGTATTTCTTTTTTTTTTTTTTAATTTTTGTTTTTCAACGTTTTTTATTTATTTTGGGACAGAGAGAGACAGAGCATGAACGGGGGAGGGGCAGAGAGAGAGGGAGACACAGAATCGGAAACAGGCTCCAGGCTCCGAGCCATCAGCCCAGAGCCCGATGCGGGGCTCGAACTCACGGACCGCGAGATCGTGACCTGGCTGAAGTCGGACGCCCAACCGACTGCGCCACCCAGGCACCCCTAGGTGTATTTCTTTATGTAGTGCAGAACAGGTTTGGGGCAGATCTCAAAATATAGTTCTTCCTGTCAGATCCAATATGGATTTGAACTTCTTGGACATACGTCACCGACTGGAGGAATTCTAGGTTTTCACTCACGTTTTTGATTTAGGCCCGTACTGGTCCACTCCTATAAAATTGTGCACGAGAAGAGGGTCACAGAATACAAATATTGGGCCCAGTGAAATGCAAGATAAGGCACAGTCATCACATGATCACCACTTCTGCCTAATTTCTGCATGATAGTCAGTTGTAGGATTACAAAGGTACATATAATACGTGGCATTATGAGGATATTATCACACTCTAAAGTATTTCAGCAGGCTTTCTGTAGGGGCTTCTTGTCAGACCCCATTAACGATGCGGCATGGGAGTTAACAGAGTTTGTTAGTGATTCAGATTTAAAATAAAGATGTTCTCTCCTAATCCTCTTTTGTGTTTCAGGATCAGTCAAGTTTAAGTGTCCTGAGATTGTTGGCATGCTATTTAACACCTGTTACCATTTGCAACTACTACACTTCCTATGATTCATCTGGATTTTCATGTGGGCATTCAACACAAAATCCATTAATAAAAGTAGACAATAAGACTTTTATACGAATGCCACGGTCATCCAGATGCCTAGCTACCTAATTTCTATGTCCATCAAAACAACTTTCATCGTTCTCAGTGAGGTATGTAATGAATGTTAGGACATTGAATTTATAAAAATATACATAATGCATTTATAACAGGGTTTTGTCTGTTTTTCACATCATGAATGAAATTTTAAGAACATAGGGTTCTGCTACTTGAAGGAAAAAGGAAGGAAGGAAAAGAGGAAAAGAAGAAGAGGAAAGGAGGAGAGAAAGAAGAGAAAGAAGGGAGATTTGGACATCACTGGCCAAGTTATAACACTGGCCTGGGAAACTAGAGCCATGAATTCTAGTTGATTCTTTCTCGGACATGCTGTGTTCCCTTGAACATTTAAGTCCTTCTCCCTCAAGGCCTTGAGTCTCCAATCTGTGAAATGCATGCATTTAGCAAAGATTTCCTGAGCACTTCTCTTAACTCGGAGCTGTGCCTCGTGTGGGAGTACAATGGTAGAACAGGCATGGCCCCTGCCCTCATGAGGCTTATCATCAGAGGGAAGAGAGAGAATGAACAGGTTGAGCACAGCAGCAGTAATTCTCTCTGCCATCAGGGAGATGCCATCAGGCTATCACGAGGGTCAAGTCAGAAGATTCATGCAGACGTGATTCGGAAATTCAAAGCATTGGCCAACTGCAGGCTGTCTCAGGTTGAAGTTTGGTTGTTTTGTTGACATTAGCAGTTTTGTCTCCCCGATACAAGCTCCTTGAAGATAGAGATCAACTTCAATGCTTTTTCTTTAGCTCTTTGTAGAGATGGTACATAATAAATATTTAGGTCATTTATTGTTTTACTATAAATTTGCCCCCTCCCCCACTGCTATATTCCACATTTGGTCTCCCTTCATTTCCCGAGAAACACCAGGCTTATTTGTGCCTCTGAGTTTCTGGCCAAGGTGCTGCCAAAGCCTGAACTTCTGTTTCCCCACCCTCTCCAGCCGTCACAGGTCTTCTCCCTCCTCACCCTGTGGATTTCAGAGAATGGGAATCTTGCCCCATGTCATGAAATCGTAGGCTTAACACCCAGAGCCACCCAGGCACCCGCCCCCCCAAGGTGAGTCTTTTAAATGCAAATCAGGTCAAGAAACACCTCTACTCAAAACCATGGAAGAGCTCCCCATATCATTCCCAATAAAAGCCAAGGCACTCACATAACGCTCTGTCATCTGGCCCTATTCCTACTCTGCCTCCATTTCCATTTACTCTCCCCTTTATTCACCCCATTTCATCCTCACTCATCTTGTCATTCCTTTGCTTTATCAGGCATTTCTCTACTTCTCCCACCTCTCCCCATACCCCACTTGTAGCAGTTACCCCAGATATGGAGATGGCATACTCTCCCTACTTTAAATCTCAGCTCACAGGTCACCTTTTCATTACAACTTTCCACCCCACCCCACCCCCGTTCCCCTTACCCTTGCCTTTCTTTTGCTTTGTTTGAAGCACATATCACCTTCTGACATATTCTATATTATTGACTTGTTATGTTTATTGCCTATTGTCTGTCTCTGCTCTCTTGGCTGTAAGTTACATGAAGGCAGAAGCTTTTTTTCTTTCGGCTTACTCCTACACCCCCAGCCTCTATGTGGGACCTACCTGGAGAGTAGGGATCGGTATACACTTTTCTCAAATGACTAAGTGGATGAATAAATAAATACTACAAATTTCTTATATGAGGAAGCTACACACATCAGGGAAGCAGCCATTGCACAAAATATTTGGGGGTGGGGAGAAAAATGAAAAAACACATTTTGGGGGAGATCTTAATTAGGATTATCTTCAGATACTAGGGACATGGTCTGACGGTCTTTGTCCTTAAGGATGAATTTACCTTTTGGAGACTACCAGAAGTCTCTCAGAGCCAAGGATAGTCAAAACAGAAGGTGAACAAATTGGACATTATCATTTTACATTGAAAAATAAATTTTGATATTACAAGATCATGTTTAATTCTTTGGCTCATAGGCCTGTCATAAAGCCATTCTCGGGAAGGAGTTCCAAAAACATTTCATCTGCCTGCTGCAAAGTTTAAATTGGTATGTGGTTTTCTAATGGAACATTTTTGAAGTTAAGGGTTCGGATTTTTTTTAAGCACCGCATTCATCCTTTGCAACATTGCCAAGATAATGACATCCACTGAATTTAGATAGTCTAGCAAAATTCAGCTCTTGATTCCTATCAGATGTCAGTATAGAGAGTTTTCTCCCTTCAGAAAGTGTGGGCTGTTAAGTCTGGTGGAGCTGGAAAAGACCCCTGGGTCTGAAGGGTCTTGATTCCATTGATACTGATGGTTAGTGCCATCGCTGCTGTAGTTTAGTAAGGGGAGAAGAAAGTTTAGTTAGGGTTGACATTAAAGGAAATTGTTGAGTTGTTTTTCTTTTGGCTTCTAGTATTCTTAATAGTGTATTTTTATTATTAGTTGTTTGTATTATAATCCCATAGTATAATTGAACTACTTTCTAAGTATGCTTTAGTAGGTTTTCTTTTATGCTTATAATCACCCTACCTCTTCTCTGGGTGATGAGTGTCCATACAGGTCCTAGTACTTTTTAATTGGTCACTGATATCAAATGAGTAATAAGCTATGATTTAACATCATGGTTGCTTTTTAAGCAGTCCTTCCTAATACTGGCTCCTTATTTAGTTAATGGCTGATTTCGCTCTCTGCTCTATTGCTCTGACTCCACAGGTTTTTCTTTGGTCTCCTAGCATCAGACTATATAGACACGACTGTTTGTCCTTATACTTTTAACTGTCAGCATACAAAGAAACCCGTGAGCAGGTGATCAGGCCTTCCTATAGTTGTTTCTGATTCTTTGTCCTGATACTATAGACCCAAGACATCACATAGGTTTCATCTCAAGTTCTAAGGCAAACAATTTACATCTGTTGGAGCACTGTGTTGAGGAGTGTGTAGCCAGTCTAGCTGGATGGGAAAGCATGTCATAATTGATTAGTGATGTCTGCCATCAGCTTATGATAGGAGAGCTTCTCTGTCCCACCATGTTGCAGCTCCCTTATTCTCCTATATAAGGTCAATCATCCCCCCCAAAATAGCCTAATTTTTTGTCCCACTGGTTGCCTAGTGGGCCCCAAATTCCCAGGTGTCAACCTCCAGCCGCTGAAGGCACAAGTTGCGTGAGCAGAGTGGTAACAGTCGTATTTTTTAATGTTTATTTATTTATTTTGAGTGAGCACGAGCAGGGGAGGGGCAGAGAGAGAGACGGAGACACAGAATCCCAAGCAGGCTCACGGGGGCTCAGTCCCATGAACCACAAGATCACGACCTGAGCCGAAATCAAGAGCTGGATACTTAACCGAATGAGCTGCCCAGGCGCCCCAGAGTGGTAATGGTCTTGATCTCCCTCCTATCGTACTGCTAGGTTTCCCTCAACCTACACCTATGATCCCATGGGGATGTTTCTGTGACCAGGTGAATAAAGGGAAGATTTAAGCCCAAGATGCACATGCTGGCCCCAAAGTGGTCTCTTACAGTATAACAACTTCTCTTAGACCTGCCCCCCTTCTTCCTGAGACCTCTCTGTTATTATTTACATCTGGTATTAGTTGCCTCTGCCACTGGATTTTAGCCTCCCACTGGATTGCTGTTCTCAAGACCTGGTTTTTGTTGTTGTTGTTGTTTTTTTCATTTTTCTTCTGTCTCTGATCCCAACTCTCACCCCTTCCCGGCTTGATTCTTTGTAGATCATTGAAACTTGATTGGAATCCTCTTACCCCTGATCCTGCTGTAACCAACAGTGCACTCTAAAATTGAACCACAAGGTTGGAAAGGCTCCTTGCTATACTCTCTTGGTTCCTGAAAACTATATCACAACTCATTTGATAAACTGTTTAATGATATCATGGATTATCTTTCATTTTCTGCTAACCCCTCATCATTTAGGAAGAGAACTCAGGTTCCCGGACACTGAATACTTATTCCACATCTATTATCAGTGAGCAATTTACTCTCAAGACGATTTGTTAAGGTCCCAGACTAACTATGGAACCAAGCCTGCAAAGAATTTCTATGTTAAGAAGTCTAAAAGTGTTCTTGTTCTCTTTCCAAATATAGAGATAAACATTCTTGATAATATGAGCATACATTCTAATTAATTAGTCAAAAGTTGTATAGAAATAGCAATACTTTGTATTCCAGAAAAAGTACTGGTGGTAGTTAATAAATAATAATTATATCCTCATTTTCAGTAATCTGAAAAATAGTGTGAATAGAACAGATGAGTGGTTTCCCACAGCTGAATAAAAATCAAAATAATTAGCATAGTATCATAAAAGTTCACTTTAGAGACAAGCTATTTTTAGGACTCTATCCTTGCAAATATCCTAAGATACCCTACACAAAATAAATAAAAGAAGAAAGAAGGAAAACTGCCATGAACAGCTCCAGTGACTTATTCTGAATAAGAATGAAAGATGCTTGGACTTGGAAAAACAAAGTGAGAAACAGACCAAAATGTCGTCCACATAAAACACACCAGCAAAGGGCGCCTGGGTGGCTCAGTCAGTTAAGCGTCCAACTCTTGGTTTTGGCTCAGGTCATGATCTCACACAGTTCATGAGTTCGAGCCCCACATCGAGCTCCGTGCTGTCATCGCGGACCCTGCTTGGAACGTTCTCTCTCTCCCTTTCTCTCTGGCCCTCCTCCACTTGTTCATTCTCTCTCTCTCTCTCTCTCTCTCTCTCTCTCTCTCTCTCTCTGTGTGTGTGTGTGTGTGTGTGTGTCTCTCTCTCTGTCTCTCTCTCTCTTTCTCTCTCAAAATAAATAAAAACTTTAAAAACAAAACACCAGCAAAGTGGACAAACTACAGACCCATGTCCTGAAGAGCAGGGATCCACTACCTGGTGCTGAAAACATAGTCAGGAAGTCCTGGCTAATTGAAAAAGGTACAAGAATTGCTCACAACAATTTGAAAATAACTGAGTAAAATCTGTTGTCACAGAAAGGACAAAGTTCATTAATTTCCCATCTCCTGAAGGTAGAAGTTAATTGACTGTAAACAGGCCATTCAAGCTTAGAGATTTATTATTTACCTACTTCTTCTAAATAGTTTAGCATCTTTAAACAGAGTAACAAGGCAAAAAATTCAAGACTAAATTAAGTCATATAAATAGTGTCCTCCTGGATATTGGTTCAAATACACTTGATTCCCAAAATATGGGTACTACCCTGAATCTATTGATGAAGTAACATTTTTTTAAATACCATCACCAACCAACAAGAGAGCAGAATGTCCAAGGTCAGAATAGCAGCTCTAATGCTGAAATTTATTTTGGACGCATTGCACATTACAGGTTTCTTTTGTGAAATATGGCCATAGCAGAGAGCCTCCAAAAGCACAGGTTGTAATTGTGTTGCCATGGGAAGTTCTGGATTCTACAGCCATAGTTGGATGATCGAGAAATGCATTTCCAGCTGTTTGCTGACTGTATCCACCGTGTGCCCCATATGTATCTTCGATTCAGTATGCCCAGATTAGACTCATTGCTTCTTCCCTACCTTGCCAAAAACAAAAAAAGCAAAGCAAACAAAAACTTAAAGCAAACTACTTTTCTCCTCCTCATTTTCTTATCTAAGAATGGTGTCCGTGTTCATCCAGTCACTCCCACCAGACACCTGCGAGCCATGCTTAACACCTCCCTCTCGCTGCCTGTATTCAGTCCATCATGTCCGATTGATTCTGCCTACAAAATAGATTAAGTTTGACCTGTTTCTCCATCAGCATCAGCCAAGTTTGTCATCATCTCTCAGTTCCTTTACTGCAAAAGCCTCCTAAGTGGTCTCTGTCATTCACTTCAAACCTTTCCTATTTATTCTCTGTGCAGCAACCAGACTGATTTTTCCCCCCCAAAGACAAAAATCTGGCCATGTCACCCTGTTGCTTAAACTCCTTGATGGCTCCCATTGCTCTTAGCGGGGGGGGAAAGAGCCAAATTATTCCAATGGCTTCTAAGGTCTCAAGGTCTTTGGGACAGAGTGTGTCTGAGTAGTACAGAATTCCATCGCTTCAAATCATATGACTCCATCAACTCAAATGATATTAAATGTTTGACCCAGGTACAATAAAAATTAGGTAATGACAAAACCTAGAAGGTATCCAAATAATCCATGATATCCAGGGATGCAGAACTATATCCCAGGTAAAATGCATGGGCTTGGGGCCACCAGTGACCTAGCAGGTCAAACTGAGGTAATTAGAGTTAATTAGCATGTTAAGCTGTGACTTAGGTAGAATCATCCATAGTAGCACCCAATTCTCTAACTTTTGACGAAGATCCCTAATCTGTAACCATACTGTGGTCACAAGTCTTTGACCCTCTAACAATATTATGGCCACAAATCTGAGCAAACAAGTAGAGCCCATCAAAGATGGTGGCTCAGCTCTCCTAGTTGGATAAGTGATTTTGCAAACTCAGGAGAGTTGCCAGATCGAATACAGGGTGCCCAGTTGAATTTCAGTTTCTAAAATGTTATTCGTTGTTCATCTGAAATTCAAACTTAACTAGGTATCTTATGTTTTATCAGCTAAATCTGGCGACCCAGGTAGCAAAATCTAGCAGTAAGTATATGTAAGTATTGAAGCAAATCAAACGCTCAGTAAAGAACTTATTTTAGGAATACATTCTGTTATTATGATAATCTGTGTATGTGTTTGTAATTTAAGGTACTGTATTTGAAACATTTGATAGAAATGGACCTGTTAAAGATTCTAAAATGATAGCTTTAATTTGAAATGTTTAATTATCATTAAACTATTGAAAGGGTAAGATTTTGTTATGTGTAGATACAAAACTCAAGAAAGCTTAGCAGAATGTGACTTATTACCATTATAATTGTGACTAATTTAATTTGTAAGCATTATTATAGGACTTAGAAACATTTTGCTTATGAGGTATGTAAGATTACCCTGTCAAGCATTGGGAAGGTTTACGGGAATCGAATTTATTCAATTTCTAAATGTATTTAGGGTAGACATTTAAGGGAAAGTCTATTGAGAGTTACTCAGAGAACAAGTGAAGTGATTTTTTGAATTTTTGTACAGAAATACTAGATTTATGTCTAGAATGTTGAACTTAAAGGCTTAAAGACAAATTTGATTTTCAATTTAGAGCTCTGATTAGTGAACATTAATGTGATCACAACTGAATGCAGCTTCACCCTCACCACACCCCAGTCCCACTAGACTTTTTCCAGGCCTCTCTAGGCTGCTTCCCACCACAGGTGTTTGCCCCAAGTTGTTCCTTCTTCCTTGAGGCCATCTATACTCCCACCCCACTGGCCCCTGATTAACTCCTCTCCCTTCAGATCTCAGCCATAACTTCAGAACTCCCTAAGTAGGTCAAATCTCAGTACATGCTCGGCAGTATAGGGACTAAGAGGCTATTAGTGGTTATGGTTATTATTGCTGGATTTTTTACCTCTTCCTTTTCTTTCTTGGCACTTGTCTTAGTTATAATTAGGGTCACTTTGTTTATAAGCTCCACAAGGGCAAAGACTACATTTGTCTTTATTCATCATTTTATTCTAGGTGGATGGTGGCATCTGTAACATACCAGCCACTCAATAAACACGTGTGGAAACAAGAGGCAGAGGTCAGCAAAGACAGATCCCGTTCTTTTTCAGGAGGTGAACTTTGGGGCTGAAAACCTGCATAAGCACCTACGCTCACAGATCTCCCTTCCCTCCTTGCAAATCCAGGCTCTCTCCCCTCTGTGTAGACACAAGGGAAGTTTATATTTATACTTTTGAGGAAGTCAACTTAGGGACACCAGGCTGAAAACAAAGGACGTACATGAAAGTCTAAATGCCGAATGGCAAGGAGCCTCAGTAGTCCCCTTTCCCTGCTTGGCTCCCAAAATGCTGTTAGCCAAGTTCCTATCACCCAGGAAGAATGGAGCATTTCTCTCCAGAGTAAGAGAGAGAGATACTGACAGCTAGTCCCTTATTAATTGCCCTCCAAGGCTACCAATCAAAAACACTACTCATAAACAGAAGCTTATCGGTTTGTTTGTGCATGGCCATTAAATACAATGGTGAGGGGCGCCTGGGTGGCGCAGTCGGTTAAGCGTCCGACTTCAGCCAGGTCACGATCTCGCGGTCCGTGAGTTCGAGCCCCGCGTCAGGCTCTGGGCTGATGGCTCGGAGCCTGGAGCCTGTTTCCGATTCTGTGTCTCCCTCTCTCTCTGCCCCTCCCCCGTTCATGCTCTGTCTCTCTCTGTCCCAAAAATAAATAAACGTTGAAAAAAAAAATTAAAAAAATAAATAAATAAATACAATGGTGAGCAAATCTAAAGAAAGCCTCCAACATGAAAGAAAAAACCAAAATGAAACAACTCAGTGGAACTAGACAATCCATAAAGTAGAAAAACTTCAAAATATTTATAATTAGTTGTTTTAAGATTAGAAATGTCAAACCTATGAAAATATTAAATCGAGGATATTTTTCAAAAGAAAAACAATCATATTTAGAATAAGAAAGAGCTCTTGAAAATTTAAAGCATACTGGCCAAATTTTAAAATCCATTAGAGGTGGTAGGGGATAAAGTTGAGACTATTTCCCAAAAGTAGAGCTAAAGACAAAGAGAATAAAGTGATTAAATGTAAGAAAATCAAAGACTCAATTGAGGAGAACCCATGCCCAAATAAGAGAGGTTTCAGAAATAGAGAACAAGGAAAGCAAAGGGGTAGAAAGTCAAAGAAATAAAACAAGAAAACTTCCTGAAACAGAAGGGTATGTTTGCATATTAAGAGGGCACACTCGTGCTCAGCACAAAGCATCATTACCAAGTGTTAAAGCAGAATAAAAGACTTTTTCAAGATTCAGGGTATTGCAAACACCTATCGCCCAGGAATCCTCCCAGGTTGGAGAACCTCAGTCTCTTCCCTCCTGTGTTTCTCGTTTACTCTCCCACTACTGCCACACTCACAACACTTTGGACACCACATGTGTGCGTTTTCCCCACACCACCAAGCAATTCTCCTACGTGGGCTGGGTGTCCTACTATTCAACCCAATTCTGATACTATCCACCCAAGATAGCGTCAGACCCTGCAGGTTAGTGGCTCAGTCCCCCAACACTGCCCTCCATCCCCTACTTCAGATGCCAGTTTCCAAGTCCAGGTTGTCACCTGTGCCTCTGGCTGCCTAGCTATACATCAGAGGTCCCAACGACCAGGGGTTGAATTAACTTGCTACAGGGGCTCACAGAACTCAGAGAAACATTTTACTTACTAGATTACTGCTTTATTACAAAGGATATTAGAAGATATGAATCAACAGCCAAATGAAGACATACATTGGGTGAGGTCCTGAACAAAGGAGCTTCTGTCCCTGTGGAGGTTGGGGCCCCACTGGGCGGCACGTGGATGCATCCTGGTTCAGTAACCCAGAAACGCTACGGAACTGTCCTTTTGGGTTTTTAGGGAGGCTTCGTTACACAGTCGTGATTGATTAAATCATTGGCCGTAGGTGATTGAACTCAATCTTCAGCCCCTTTCCCCTCCCCGGAGGTCAGGGGGTGGGACTGAAAATTCCAACCCAGGGTTTGCTGGGTTGGTTCCCCTGGCTACCAGCCCCCAAAGTTACATTACCTAGGGGCTCTTCCAAAAGTTACATCATTAACATAACAAAAGACACCTTTGTTGCTCTCATCACTTAGGAAATTACAAGGGTTCTAGGAGTTCCGTGCTTGGGACCAGACCAAATACACATTTCTTATTATACAACACAATATCACACCTTTTTAGCAAGCTCTTTGCGGTTGGTCTGCACCAAAACAAAAAAGTAAACCAAGAATGAATAAGGTGGAGCCCAGGAAACTGGGGATCGACAGAAGAAAGAAGGGAAGAAGATTCCTCCAGGCAATGGTGAAGGAGAGCCCCCAGGATGGCAGTTGTGGAACTGGCTTAGAGAGCAAGCAGTCCAGATTGGAGTGGGGAAGGTCAGGGTGAAGGACCGGAAGAGGTGGGGGGAAGAGTGAAGGAAGGGAGGAAGGGATGGAAGAACACCTGATGTGTGTGATTGTAACAAGCGGGTTTTGCGGTCTAAGGAAATTGTAGGGAGCAGTATATAAATAAAACAAAGAAACAGCAAACAAGGGAATTGTTATTCTATGGAGAGTAAACTGGCAGCTATGTACAGTATTTACATAAAATAATGTTTGCACAGATAATACTGATTTTTAATTCATGATTTTTTCAACGTTTATTTATTTTTGAGAGAGACCGAGTGTGAACAGGGGAGGGGCAGAGAGAGGGAGACTGTTTCCATATAACAAATTTTACACATCATCCGTTAAGTTGCAACTTATGGAACAAATAAATCAAGTTCCATAAGTTGCAACTTAACGGATGATGTGTAAAATGTCAAAAACAAGTAATAACTGCAGAAGCATATTACTAAGCAATGTGGAAATATTCCATACTCCAGACCAAGAAAAAAGCTGAAAAAGGTTAATGTGGTTGCCTCTGGAGAACAGGACTGGAGTAAGGTTGAGGGTAGGGGACTCCTGTTGTTCTTGTCAAGACATGTAACACAATTTACCTTTTTAAACTGTGTGATCTGATTTCTAAAAAAAAAATTTATGGGGGCGTGTGGATGGCTCAGTCAGTTGAGCCTGGGACTCTCGATTTTGGCTCAGGTGATGATCCCAGGGTCATGGGATCGAGCTCCACGTTGGGCTCTGTGCTGAGTATAGAGCCTGCTTAAAATTCTCTCTCTCCTTCTGCCCCTCTCCCCCACTTACTCTCTCTCTAATACTAAAAAAAAAAAAAA
The DNA here is from genome assembly GCF_022079265.1 of Lynx rufus. Lineage (NCBI taxonomy): Eukaryota > Metazoa > Chordata > Mammalia > Carnivora > Felidae > Lynx > Lynx rufus. The sequence goes on along the minus strand of NW_025814833.1, from coordinate 32,492,857 downwards.
TTATGAAACAAACGGGAGCACCTAACATTGTACGCAACAACCTTTTACTACCGGATGAATGATGGACGTGTTTCCCACTGTAGCGAGCGAGCAGCACCCACGTCACCTGTTATCTCTACCACTGAAAGAACCACCTAATGACCTCGCTTAGGAACTTGAGTTCGAATTCTGACTGTCAGGCACCAGCTACAAGATTAGGACCTCAAAACAACTCTCTGAGCCTCCGTTTCCTCAGCTGTAAAATGCAGGTAATACTATCATTCTTAAAAGGTTGTGAGGAAGGAAGGAGTTACTAGTGAAAGCAAAGGTAACAATGCGATGCTCTGCCGTAAAGGACCTCAAAGGCTCCCATTGCCTTGAAAATGGAGTCGGGCTCCTTTGGCGTTTCTGCCAGGCTCAGTCAGTAGAACATAGAACTCTTGATCTCAGGGTCGTGGTCTCGAGCCACACGTTGCCAGTGGAGCTTACTTAAAAAAATTTTTTTAAACATTTGTCATAAATAAATAAAATGAAGTCAGACTCCTTCAAAGAACTCCACAGTCTGTACTCGGCCCTCTTTATTGTACCCTGCACCTCAATCCTACAGGCATCTTACAATCCAGCTTTATCAGACTGTGCCATTCCCCACGCGCTTTCACGTGCCTACCTTTTTGCTCCCTAACGTTCCACCTGGAATGCCTCCTCTCACCTCCTGATTCTCCCCGCCCCCACCTCACTATATCCACCTGTAGCCGTCCTGCCCGTTCTCATTGCCCAGCTCAAATCACACTTCCTTTTGCAGACTTCCCTAGATTTTACCAGTCACGTGCCATCTACCCATCCCCTATACTCCCACTGGGCTCTGTATTCCATTTTACCACAGTTCTCTGTACACACCTGCTGTTCCTTCCAGACCACTGCTTTTTAGAGTGTAGATCAGCATCACCTGGAGTTCTTGGTCGCAATTCAGACTCCGGGGCTCCACTTCAACCCTGTGGAATCAGAAGCTCTGCCATTGAGCGCCAAAAATCTGCATTTTCACAAGCTCTGCAGGCAATTCTTAGGCCTAATAAAGTTCTGGAACATTTGCCCAAGACTGAGACACCCCTCCAAAAGAATCACGCCTCACTCTTCTGTGGATTCGTTCTCCCTTCATATCTGTTGCCCATGATATAGGAATCCTTCAGTAAAGGTTTTAAACCTAATTTAATGTGGGCACCAGGGCATCTTGGAACGGAAGCCATGGCTGCAATTTTCAAGAGTTCCACAACACCTTCTACAGGTTTGCTTTCAGTGAATTTTACTTTGAAGACAAGGGAAAGCACTCAGAGATCTCAAGGATTTCAAAATGCATCATTCTCCTTTCTCTCCACATTTCCAAATCCACTCTTGAGTTTCCAGAAATGTATAATAAAAGGTATAGCTTTTAATAACTACTACACTACAAAAAGAACTGTCTGTAGCAGTTCTTAATCAGAGTGAGAATAATGTTCTTACACTTCATCCCTGCAGCTTTTAATATCTGTACACTATATTTAATCATCTGGGCCCCTTAATTTACTGACATTTAAATGATCTCAAATTAGATTTCCCGGAGCACTGTTCCAAATAAGTAACTTTTTAAGATAATGCAGGGTCTTATTAGTTGCGAATCGTGCCACGGGTTGCCAAACTGGTTGCATTTTCTACACCTTCCTGAAAAATTACCCCGTTTCTATGTAAAGAATGTTGTCAGTGTGGTCAGAGTGTGTAAGTACGTAACCATCTGAGTTTCTACGTTTTAGCCAGAATAACATGAAAAAAGTAAAACAATAGATAAGAGGCTTCTTTCTCATCCTTTGTGCAAAGCAGGTTCAACCTTTAAACACTTTAAATTATAACATTTTTCTATCCCTACTGTATTACTTGCACGTGTGTCATTGCATTTGGTCCTCAAAACATCCTGTGAAGCTTCATAGAGTTGCTATTATTTATTCAGCTTTACAGATGAAGAAAACGGTTTTCAGGGAAGTCGTGCAATTTCGCCCAAAGCATACCATTAGAGCTTAAACCCAAATCTTCTGACAGTAAAAAGCATGTTCATTTGACTGTATCAGAGTTTCTGAAACCTTTTGGACTGCCACAGTTAGGACATATATCCCTAAGCTCTAAGTACTCACTTCTCCTCACCGCTCAAGACACCACTGATTATGTAACTGACAAGCTGTAGCCACTCCAGCTCCCTACAAGTGCCTTTAAGAGATGGTGAGATCACACAGTACAGGCAGCCTCTACTTCATACACATACAAAGCCAGGCCTTCCTAGACTCCCAATTGGAAATGGATGGCAGAGTACAAGTGCCCTCTTTGTGACATGCGAAGCCTCCAGCCTTATCGCCGTCCCTAGCATACACGAGGCCTGGCCTGCATAGGAGGTACCTCCAGTGGCGATGGCGCTCAATTATTTAAGGAATGCACTAGAGATTACACGTTCCCTCCAAACTTGGGGATTTGGCTGAATTGAAAGCTCATCGGGATTGAATGCATTAACTACTCAAAAAGAAGCCCCGTGTTACCCTATATTACTCCAAGCACAGTGACCAGAACCAAGGACATAGTAGTCACAAGCCAAGTACAAAGACTTCAAGAAAACCACCTGGAGGTCGTGACGTATATCTCCTGGAGAACATAGGAGCTGGTTCCTCCTGTCACCTGGAAATCTAAAGATGAAAGACAGGGTAGCGTGGGCTCTAGGGGGATCTGCTGGCATGGCCAGAGTTTAATGGGAAAAGGTGTTTTCCACAGTGAACAAGAAACACTGGGGAAGGTCGATGGATGTGAGCCACCCTGAAACAACCCAACCCAAGAGATCTGGCTACCAAGGCAGGGGTATCTCCAAAGAAAATGAGCATTGGGTGTACTGCCAGAAGCAGAAGGAGAGTGGTGGGAGGAGTCAAAAGTAGTCAATTCTGAGGATGTGTCACCCAGGTAAAGATGGTGCAGTGCAATGTCACTGTGGCGGGTAACTCCAGAGAGTCCTTAAAAGCACTTCACAAGCAAAAGAGGCAGCACTGGGAGCGTGCAGCAGACCCAGAGCGTGCCAGTGCAGGATTCACACTGCACCACTCAAGTAGGATCTCATCCATTTCCTTCCATCCATCAGATCTAGAGGCCCAAGTGAAGCCAGAAACAGCATCATGGGTGGAAGAGTAGGAGGGCAAGAGCTGAAAGGCATGGAAGAAAGACTGTGCCCCTTTGGTGGGCTCCATGACATGCTGCCCATCTCCTCATGCGGGAATGCAGGACCCACTCCCCTACCCCTGCAGTGCCGCCACTTGACAGCCCTCAGCTCTCAGCCCCTTTAGGAGAGTGCCTCAGCTGAAAAAAAGCCACCTTGCCTCAGGTCACGTGCTCTTTCAAGGGTGGCCCTCGTGCGATGGCTGATCAAGGCAGGGTATAAAGGCCTGGTCCCCTCACCCAACTCAGGACAACTCTGAAGGGTCATCTCCGCTTCAGAGCTCCCCAGAACGTTGGCCAAAACCACTGCAATGCATTGCAGCTCAACTTTTTCCCCTACCCAATCCTGCATCTCTCCCCTCCTTTCCTATCCACAGGTGCTGATCCCAAGAGCACCCTCGCAGACTCTGCTTCCCAGGAACACAACCTGCGACAGCTCCAACTTCACTATTTGGAAGCTTCTGAGGCCAGAGAGCAGCTTCAAATTGAAAGAGACTCAAGTTCTGATTTTTATCCGACTGAGCTTTTTAATCCCTAAGATTGAGATTGTTCATTAAAAACTACACATGACTGAAAAAGTGATGGAATCTGCCAGAGATTCTGTACAAGAGCAAGAAGGGAGAACTTATGGAATGGATTTGAAAGTCACTCGTGACAGGGGCGCCCGGGTGGCTCAGTCAGTTGAGCCACCGATTCTTGATTTTGGCTCAAGTCATGATCCCAGGGTCGTGGGATCAAGCCCCTGCTTAATATTCTCTCTCTCTCCCTCTGCCCCTCTCCCCTGCCTGTATGTTCTCTCTCTCTCTCTCTCTCTCTCTCTCTCTCTCTGAAAAATAAACTAAGAAGAAAGAAAGTCACTTGCGACAAATTAATTTCATAATTTCACCCCACTGAGTCCAGCCTGGTTAATAAGCTAGTTATATAAATCTCATACCACAGTTTTCCTGGTGTCAGAGCTTCGTTCTCCCCTAGTATCCAGTTTGGGACGTGATTGCTGTTACCTCTAAATCTGTCTGTCTCCTAGGAGGCCATACAGTGATTCCAGTGATGCTTCCAGAACTCCAAATGTGTTTGCCACTCATTTGGATGAACTTTCACAGGGTTTGTTGGTTAGTTCATTTGTTTCTCCTCAATGGTGGGAACTCTTTATTCTGTGAACCCATTTTTGATTTGGGGGTATATTTAAAAGTGACCCAACCAAACCACTGAATCAGATAGGTAATAATGTCCTCAGCCCAAGATATTTTTTATTTTGTTTTTTTTTAAATTTTTTTAATGTGTATTTTTGAAGGAGAGAGAGAGACAGAGTGTGAGTGGGGGAGGGGCAGAGAGCACGAGACACAGAATCTGAAGCAGGCTCCAGGCTCTGAGCTGTCAGCACAGAGCTTGATGTGGGGCTCAAACTCACAAACCACAAGATCATGACCTGAGCCACAGTTGGACGCTTAACCGACTGAGGCACCCAGGCGCCCCTATTTTAAAGTAAAGTTATAAGAAAAATGTCTTCATTCAGCTGGATGACTGCCTCTACAAGCAAAAAGAATTCTGGACATATTTTGAGCAATGGCAGGATCTTTAGGATGAAGTGAATATTTGTATATGTCTAAGTTCTGCTATGTTTATTTTCTGGGCGTCATGTATCTTGAATTGTCGTTTGCACTACCGTTTGTAGATAACTCATGAAGGCTCTGAAGATGAGAGGGGATCCCCTGGTGCTGGGTACTGGCAGTGATGGCAGAAGAATAGCAAAGTATTCAAGGCAAAGAGCCTCACACCAGGTTCCATATCAGGTAGCCTCTGTTAGTTATGAAATTGCCAAAACCAGACATTCGGAAAACTGTTATACTTATGCTGTTGGAACACATAAAATATCACCCCGTTCCCACCCCCATCACATATACTTGTATTTCAAAATACAGAAAACCTTCATAGAGAGCACAACTGACATTTGATTCACTAATTAACAAAATGGGATTTAGGCTGGAAATCATTTTTAGCAAGCGTAGAGCATAAGCCTCAGCAAACCAGCCGCCTTGTGCTCCGAGGGCCAGAAGGAGCGGGAAGAATTTGATGAGCTGACAGCTGGTTGCTTTCGCCAGTCTTTCCCGTGGAGGACCTAGAAGATCTAAACATGATCCATCTTATTATGGCCTTCAAATATCAGCCCAATATATACACAAGTTAAAAACATATACAAGCATGCACCTCTACCCTGACTACATAAAGTTTACATTAGGGTGGATCCAATAGCTGAGATCGACAGTATGCATCTACTAGAAAAAGAAAATAGGCATGGGGGAAAGAAGACAGTACAAATTTTTAATATCTCAGTCTTAGTTTGGAGCTTGGGGTATGAAAACTCTGACATCACAATAAGAAAAATCAATACAGAGGCAGCAAGATGGACACAGGATTCTGGAACAAGTGCAGAAAAGGACAGTCGGTTCAGCAACAAACAGAAGAAGCTACTGAAGCAGCTGAAATTTGCAGCATGCCTGGAAAAAAAGGTGGATATGAGCAAAGTAAATTTGGAGGTTATAAAGCCTTGGGTAACAAAACGAGTAATAGAAATCCGTGGGTTTGAGGATGATGTTGTGATTGAGTTTATATTCAATGATCTGGAAGTGAAGAATCCAGTCTCAGAAATAATGCAAATCAACCTGACTGGGCTTTTGAATGGAAAAAATGCCAGAGAATTTATGGGAGAACTGTGGGCCCAGCTCTTAAGTGCACAAGAAAACATTGCTGGAATCCCTTCTGCTTCTCTAGAACTGAAGAAAGAAGAAATAAAACAGAGACAAATTAAAGAAGAAAAGTTGGCATCTTTGAAAAAGCAAGATGAATACAAGGATAAGAGGGATAAGGAAGAAAAAGAAAGCAGCAGAGAAAAAAAGGGAGAGGTCTGGAAGCCCAAGAAGATGCAAATTCAGGTCTCCTTCCCCTAGAAGATGAGTTTCCCCTGTCAGGAGAGAGAGAAAAGAAAGCACAGTTATTCTCAGTGTCCCCACCACAGAACCAAGAGCCAGAGTCCTTCCCCTGCTCCAGAAAAGAAGGAAAAAACTCCAGAGCTCCCAGAACCATCAGTGAAAGTAAAAGGACCTTCAGTACAAGAGGCCATTTCTACTAGTAACATCCTGAAAGTTCCCAAACCTGAACCTGTACCAGAGTCTAAAGAATCTTCTCTGGAGAAAAACTCCAAAAAAGAAAGAGAAGGAGAAACCTGACCAAGATCTCAGTCACATTCAAAATCAAGATCCCAGACACCGTCTGCTCTCCTTCTCATACTCAACCTAGACGGTGTCATAGATCCCGATCAGGATCAAACTCACCTCAAAGGTGGCCATCTCCTCGAAGAAGAACTCCACCAAGAGGAATGCCGCCTCCACCCAGGTATAGGAGGAGTAGATCTCCAGTAAGGCGAAGGCGTTCGTTCATCAGCATCCTTGTCTGGAAGTAGTTCATCATACTCTTCATCTGGTTTCTGGTCACCGCCAAAGAATCCTCCTGAGAGGACATCCAGCCCCCCTCAAAAAAGTGGTAGGCTATCTCCTTCAGCAAGTCCTCTGAGGTGAAGGCATGCATAGGCCATCACCTCCAGCAACTCCACCGCCTAAAACTCATCATTCCCAAACACCTCAGCAGTCAAACCGTACAAGAAAAAGTCCTGGTTCTGTCTCTCCAGGGAGAACTTCAGCTACAAAACACAAAGGTACCAAGAAAAAAGACTCCCCTTCAGCAGCACCTAAGCCTAGAAAAGTAGAGTTACCTGAATTGGAAGAAAATAAATGTGGCAAAATAGCTGTAGCAGATTCTGTGCAGCAGAAACATCAGTACAGATGACAGAACCAGCAGTATTCATCTGATTCTCGTTCCTCTTCTTCCTCAGAAGATGAGTGACCCAAGAGGGCCCATGTGAAGAATAGTGAGGTAGGCAGGTGGTGGAGACATTCCCCTTCTGGGAGTACCTCTCCATCACCTTGAAAGCACCAGAAAGAGACTTCTCCTCGTGGTAGATGGAGGGGGAGCCCCTTCCCACCATCCACCAGAAGGCTCCGTTCTCCTTCTCCTGCCCCTCCTCTTCATAGGCGCAGGTCTCCCATGCTGCCACCTCGACGAAGGACTCCTTTTCTCCACCCACCCCACCATCAGCACTCACCTTCCCCAAGAAGATACTCTCCTCCAGTACAGCAGAGATACTCTCCTTCTCTGCCTCCAAAGGGAAAAATGGCTTCTCCCCCTCCCCTCCTAAATGCAGGAAATTGCCATCTTCACCACCAAACTGTCAGGTCTCCCATTCTCCACCTCCTGAAGAAGCTCCCCAGTCACCAAGAGACATTCGCCTTCATTATCATAAAAGCATAGGAAAGTGTCTTCCCTGAGCTAATCTACCTCGGAGCCCCAGTCACCACCACCAAACAAACGGCATTCGTCCTCACCATGGCCTCGAGCTCCTCAGACTTCCTCAAGTCCTCCACCCATTCAAAGAGGAGCATCATCATCAGCCCAAAGAAGGCAGTCCCCGTCTCCACATATGAGGCCCATTAGGAGCGTCTCCAGAACTCTGAAAAACCAAAAAGACAAAAAAGGCTCCCTCACCAAGCCCTCAGTCTGTAAGGAAGGTCTCACCCTCCTGATTTGTCTCAAGATCTCCTGAGCCAGCAGTTAAAAAACCCCAGCACCTCAGTCTCCTGTCCAGTCTGTCACCCTCTACCAACTGGTCACCAGCAGTACCGGTCAAAAAGGCTAAAAGGCCAACACCAAGCCCATCTCTGGCGAGGAACTCGGACCCCAAAGGAGGTGGAAAGAAAAAGAAGAAAAAGAGGGACAAGAAACACAAGAAGGATAAACACAAGAAGCACAAAAAACAGGAAGGAAAAGGCCGTGGCCTCAGCCACTGCAGCTGCGGCTGCTGTAACCCCTGCAGCCATTGCTGCTCCCACAACCACAACAGCACAGCAGGAATCAGAGGCAGAGCCTGAGCCTAAGAAGACCAAAAGTGAGCCCAAAGACAACCTCGACGACTTAGAAAACCACCTGCGCGAAAAGGTGCTAGGTCGATGCGGAAGGCTCAAGTGTCCCCACAGTCTTAGGTGGGAATGTGTGTCACGATGTACATTTTATTCGGTTTGTATGCAATTCAATTTCAAAATTGCTAGAGTGTGTTTGAGCTTTAAACTATATAACATTTGTTGTAATGATTGCTAGATTGAAGTTCACTGTATAAAAAAAGGGCACGGATTTACACTGTGAAAAGTGTCCACAGTGTGTTAGTGACATTCTTTCATTGACAGCTGACATAAATTCATTTACAGTGAAATATTTTAGCCAAAAAAAAATCCCCTTTTTTAAAAATGGGGTTTAAATATTGTTGGCATTCTTATGGTTAAAGGCCTTGGCTATTCCCAGAGGTTTTTCTTTCTTTTCATTTTTTTTTCTTTATTTTTTCTTATTTGAATCTTAGCACCCATTTAAGTTATAATGCTTCCAACCTTATATGGTTTGCAAGCTAGCCCAGACCACTGTTGAACTACCACAGAAGTATAAACGACTATTTTAATGCCACAATCTTTCCTGTTGCCTGTGGAGTCCCTGGTGAAATGAATCCGGATTTGAGCTCTAGGATGAGACAGAAAATGAAAGCATGTTGTTTGCCAGGACACTGTGGGTTTATATGGATGTGTTACAAGTTGGTTTGGAACACTGCAATTTCATTCTATTCTGTGGTGGGTTTTTTTTGTAAAGGCAATTAACTAGTTCCAGGAAGGATCCTTCAGTTATATAAAAGTTTGTTTTATGAAATGTCACAGCTCCATTCATAATTTTGTCTTGGTCTTCCAACTGGTATATACAACTTTCAGAGCTCTCATATTTGGAAGGCTGGAAGGGCCCAGACTTTGAAATAGTGTGCTGTTTTCACTGTTTCTGTTTTGTTTTGTTGTTGTTTTTAAACTAAAGCTATATAAAGCTTGTGGATTAAACAGAGTAAATTTCTAAATTAAAAAAGAAGAAAAATCGATACAGTTCTATTTTCTTTTACAAAGCAAACAGCAAGCAACAGAGCAACTGTGTTTGGCCTGGCACAGAGTTGAACACTGCAGGGAATAGAGAGAGAAATGAATGAGACATGGACTGTGGCCCTGAAAAACTCACACTGCAGAGAGGGAAGTAGACACATAAATAATTACAGAATAGTGTGATACATGGACGAATGGCCCCATAATAGCAGTTGTCACTACTATATTTAGTAAGGAATTAGTGGGGCCATGTTGTAGATACACCATTGACATCACCATCTCATAACTAAGATTGTTCTATTTTGTGTCTATCCATTCCTGTCCTGAATTACTCCTCAATGAACCACTCCTAGACTCTCAAAGTGTTCAGTTTCATTAGAGGACCACATCATTTTATAAAGCAAAGTATGATATAATATTAATTTTTAAATATCCACATGTAATATATAATATTAATTTTTAAATCTCCATATGTAATACAAAGCTTCATAAGAGACTTGAAAGATACTCTTACATTAGCTAGATATAGAAACTTCTGAAACAAACTACCATGGAAATGAATAGATTTTGGTACAGAAATAACTGGAGGAAGCTGTTTGTTTCTACCAAAAATGTGACATTGTTACATCAACCCACCCAGTCTCCCAGGGATTCCAAAAAGTGGCTAAAGTGTCAGAGTATGTATGCCATTACCTCTTACTATTTCTGTATCAAAGAAATGAGTTCGGTATTTCAATTATATTCTTCCCTGTGGGGCAGGATAGCTAATGTATTATTTATTTAACAAAGGAATTAAAATTAAAATGCTAGCACTTCAATAATTTTGCCTAATTTCTCATCAATGAAAATAAAAAATAAAATTTGCAGGAAGTGAAACACATGTAGGTCTTAACCGTTTAACTCTCCCAATTCAGCTATCTATCAAACTTTTGATCAAAAAATGTCCCTTTGGATGGCCAGTTCTAAATAACAAATTTATTTGATTGCACCTAAAGAAAATCACAGTCTTAATCAAAAACTTGTTGCGTGACATTTCTGAAAGGTAATTCTTATTGGAGACTTCAACAGAAACATTTGGAGGGGAGTGAACATTCCTGTATGTAGTTGCACATAAATCTGAGTGAACTTTTTTTTTTAATTTTTTTTTCAACGTTTATTTATTTTTGGGACAGAGAGAGACAGAGCATGAACGGGAGAGGGGCAGAGAGAGAGGGAGACACAGAATCGGAAACAGGCTCCAGGCTCTGAGCCATCAGCCCAGAGCCTGACGCGGGGCTCGAACTCACGGACCGTGAGATCGTGACCTGGCTGAAGTCGGACGCTTAACCGACTGCGCCACCCAGGCACCCCTGAGTGAACATTTTTAACAGAAACTCACTAGGGTAGAAGTAACGGGCACTTGTTGCAAACTCACCTAAGTGCTTTTTTTGATATGATATGTAATGACGGTAAAAAATACATGAACCTGTATAGAGTTGTTGGATAACTATACCTGCAACTAATGTAACAGTGTGTGTCAATTATACTCAAATTTAAAAAGGGGTGGGGCGTAGATGGCTCAGTCGGTTGAGTGTCCCCCTTCAGCTCAGGTCATGATCTCATAGTTTGTGGGTTCAAACCCCATGTAAGGCTCTGTGCTGACAGCTCAGAGCCTGGAGCCTGCTTGGATTCTGTCTCTCCCTCTCTCTCTGTCCCTCCCTTGCTCATGCTCTGTTTCTCTCTCAAAAATAAATAATAATAATAATAATAAACATTTAAAAAAACACATGAGCCTTATTTCCAAGCCCTCGTCATGAAGAGAAACTGACAGAATCCCCTTATACCTTACCCCACAATTCTAGAGCCCAGTCTGAACAAGATGCTAACATAGTTAACCTAGGAACCTCCAGGGCAACACTACTGTTCCATAGCTCCCAACATGGTTGTGAAAGCTGCTTACAAGTTTGCTCTAACCGCTGTAGCATGTAAGCAATCCATTTCCTACCCAACTCTACACACACCTGGCTTAGACAATACAAGTGAGTGTGGAAGGATGATGGATCCAATCCTTCCCAAGATTTCATAAGAGCATGCGTTGAATACAGTTGACATCTAGCCCTGCAAAGCTCCTTTGAAAATCACATCCACAGCATGGATTCAGGCCACCTCCACCTTCACCCACAATGTAGGGGCACCCTTACTTTTATCTTCAATCTCTGTTCTGATCTGCTTCACAACCTACCTTTTATTCAGTGTCCTAAGCAATCCTTTTCATCCTAACATTGACCCTTATGACTTGTTATGCTATTTACAGCCTCACCTCACATCTTGGACCTAAAACTTCATACTGTTTTTCCAACACTGAAGTCTTGGTTGTGCTTTTCTCAGCTATGATTTGGCTATACCCTCTGATTCTACTTCAGAAGCTCTGGGTACCAACCTGGTTTATCTTGGCCCAAACTGTCACATGTGGAAGCCCCACAAGTGAAACATGGGAGAGACAACAAACACTGAGGGCCAAGAAAAAGTGGACAATTTGTATGTAACATGCATACATTTGTGCAAACAAAATACACTTGTATCATGCATTGGCTCACACTCTATTACAGTATGGCTTTATGTAACAAAGAACGTTTTCTAGAAAGCAATTCCAAAACATTATTTTCCAAAGCCTTCTTAAGATGAACAAAGAACACCGTGGCCTGCCTACCTTACTTATTCCGCTTTTCCAATGGAAGAGAAATTCAATAATAATTAAGGAAGCTCTGTTAAATGGGGAATACTTTTTTCCCACTTCTGATTTCAGTGTGGAAGGATTTTCCCTAAGTACATTCCTGGTCACCTGGTCTCTCTCCATTCCTTTACTCAGTCTACCTTGGAGAGGAAGAGTGATTTATTCAATTGGTCAATTTGGAAAGATCAAGCTTAGCTCTGGCCTCCTTCTCTTTGCTTCTATCTTCTGTCTGCTACTCCAGGAAGTCTGCCTCTATGAGAGGCTTAGGGGAGCTTTTCCAGCTTTGTGCTGCTGCGACTGGGTGAGCAGACTTTCCTACTTCAGGGTTCTGTATTAGCAAGCCCAGTTAGCTAACAGACCTAAGGCCACATGCTCCAAGCCTCTAAAGGTTCAAAAGATGATGATCTGAGTCCACATGTCATTTCTTTGCTTTCTCGGATTGTTCCAAACCTGGTTGGGAAGAAGGGTGTCTCCTCAGTAATGCCAGTAAACACCACTACATAAGACTAAGGATTTTGCTTGTTTTCTCAGCTATGTGTATCTAGCAGAGTAGGTCAGTCAATAAGTTTATTGGCCAGTGAAATGCGAGGGGAAAGGTACTGGGAGGCTTCTGAGAAAGACTTCCTCACCCTTGAAAAGAGACACAAGAAAGGGAAGTTGTCTCCTCAGACTTTTGGGTAGTGCCTTGTGAGGCTGCTTTTTGTAGAGCCACTGAAGCCACCTTTCCACCATGAGAAGGTAAGTCTGAGGCTGACGATGGTCAAATGTAGATAGGTGGAAAGAACCCGGGTCCTTAACAGTATTGCTAAATCACTGATTTAACCAATGCTGTAACCACTCTGCTTCTGGACTCTGTGTAATATGCAATAAGAAATCTCCTTGTGGGGTGCCTGGGTGGCTCAGTCGGTTAAGCATCCAACTTCGGCTCAGTTCATGATCTTGCATTCGTGAGTTCGAGCCTCGCTTCAGGCTCTGTGCTGGTGGCTCAGAGCCTGGAGCCTGCTTCAGATTCTGTGCCTCCCTCTCTCTCTCTGCCCCTCCCCTGCTTGTGCTCTGTTTCTCTCTCTCTCTCTCTCTGTCTCAAAAATAAATAAACATTAAAAAAATTATTAAAAAAATATATCTCCTTATGGTTTAAGGTAGTTTGAATCAGGCCTTCTGTTGCTTGATTTAAAAGCCTCCTAACTTATAGAGCCGTGAAAAGGACAGTTGCTGCTTAGATTCCATTGAGGAGAGACAGGAATACACATGTGTACATGAAGAGATTAGACAAATTCGGGTATTGATGCATGCTCTGAGGAAAACAAAAATGGGGTGCTGTGGAGAGTGACTGGAAGGGCTGCTTTAACTTACGTGGTCAGGGAAGGCTTGTCTAAGGAGGGGGAAATGCTTGTCTTGAGATGTGAATGATGAGAAGGAGTCACCCATATGAAAAAATGAAGAATAATGCATACCAAGTAGAAAGAACAGCAAGTTGAAAGGCCCTGAGGTGGAAATATTGGCATGTTGGACAGTGAAGGAGAAAACTAGTGTGGCTGGAACAAAGTAAATGCGGGCGCGGGGGGCAGCAGAAGATGAGGTGAGCATGTTAGGCAGAGGTCAGACCATGGAAAGCCTTTGGAAGAAAGGTCAGAAAGAGAGAATGGACACTCCTTTGGTTGTGAATGAGATGTGCTTAAAAGATTTTAAGTGGTAGAGTGGTATATCTGATTTATGTTTTAAGACACTCATTTTGCTATGTGTAGGATGAACTTCATGGGAGGGAAGATCACGTGAGGAGACAAGGACACTAATTTTGAGGCTATTGCAATAACTCAGGCAAGAGACATGATGGCTTGGACTATGGGAGTAAGAGTGAAGATAATGAGAAGCAATTGAATTTAGAATATATTTTGCAGATAGAAGTCACAAGACTTATATAGATGGGTTGAATGTGACATACAAGGAGAAAAGGAGAATTCAAGGCTGATTCCTAAGTTTTTAGCCTGAGCAATTGAGTAGATTGTGAAGTCATTTTGTAGGATGAAAAGCCTTGTTGGGGTGCATTTGTGGTGAGGGGATCAATGGTAGGGTTTCAATAAATATTTACAGAATGAAAGATTAAATATTTTAATAATGAAGCTTTATTATATAAACACATTTGGGAGGAAGTTACGTACATACCTACTATAGCCCTTAGAGTATGAGTAATCATATTTGGATTGTATCACATGCATATTTTAAAGCCTAGTTATTGCAAAACGTTGGCACAAACACTTAATGCAACCATGTACCATTAACACTTCAAAGATTAACAAAAACATGCACAACAAATTAAATAGATAATAATGGGGCTAAACCAATAGCATTTTAAAATTAAAAAGCAAGAAAACAACCATAGAAAACTAGAATCAACTCAGACAATGAAAATGCAGATGGTTTGCCGACCAGGCATACTCCTGAGAGCCAAGGGCACTCCAACATCTTGTGAGCATGCCCAGTGGGGGCTTTACAGTGTTGCTCAACACCTACCAGATTTCTTGGTAGAATCCCAAAGTTAAGTCCTCAGGACACATCAGCAATGCACTCATTTTAGTTTATGAATACCAAGCTTTGATAATCTTTTAACATCTCACTTAGGAAGTTAGCATAGGTTGCCTCTGTTTATACATAAAATGAAAGTTTTGGAATTTGATATCATTTGTCTATAGCAACCAAAGGGAGGATTTGTAATGAGAATTCATTCAGATCCTATGAGAAGGATCCTTATGGCCCAGTGTTGGTCTGGGGATCCTACTAGCAGAACTCCTACCCTAATATGGCACTTTCCATAGGTTTAGGTAGGAGAAGCAGGAAAAATTCTGCATCTGGTTCAAGGGTTACCTCCTCCTCATGGTCATTGTCAAGCACCCCATCCCCAACAACCAGTCACTCCTCTGAATTCCTTTATCACTTACTGCTTGCGTCACTGCTCTGGACCCCTGGTATCTCGGACTTGCTTCATATATATATCCTCTTTTCCCAACTGGATGGCACCTCCTTGGCCCTCAAGGGCTGATATGGCATACTGTAGGTATGACTGCCTACAGTAGGGGCATACATAAGCAAATTAATCTATGGGTATATTTTTGTTAATGATAAGACCAATGACCTAATTTCCTTATGAGTTACTAGAGTGTAAGCCCTGATAATTGTGTTTTTCTTTTTTGTAATGCAAGTGCCTGACTTAAGCTTAATTGCCGAGGCATCCACTTCAAAGATGGCTATCTCCCATCCAAGCACTAATTAAAGGATAAAGAAGATGTGGTGTGTGTGTGTGTGTGTGTGTGTGTGTGTGTGTGTGTACACATATACAATAGAATACTACTCGGCAATCAAAAAGAATGAAATCTTGCCATTTGCAGCAATGTGGATGGAACTAGAGCATATTATGCTAAGTGAAATAAGTCAGTCAGAGAAAGATATCACATGATTTCACTCATGTGTGGAATTTAAGAAACACCACAGATGAACATAGGGGAAGGGAAGGAAAAATAAGATAAAAACAGAGAGGGAGGCAAACCATAAGAGACTCTTAAATACAGAGAACAGACTAGGGGGTTGCTAGAGGGGACGTGGGTGGGGGGATGGGCTAAATGGGTGATGGGCATTAAGGAGGGCAGTTGTTGGGATGAGTACTGGGTATTATGTGCAAGTGATGAATCACTCGGTTCTACTACTGAAACTACTAAACTGTGTGTTAACTAACTTGGATTCAAATAAATAAATAAATAAATAAATAAATAACAAGATGACTGTCCTGAATAAAACACATTGCCAGCCACAGGACTAGATGAAGAGCCAGTCCTCCCATTTCCCCACAGGCTCCTTTGTTTTAGAGAACTTGTTTGATTTCAGTGGCTGACCATTTGGGTCTCTTGTGCTTTCTCTTCCCAAATTTAAATTCCTGCTCTTATGTTTTAAATTCACCAATAAAGAATGAAACAGCAAAATCCTAGGCCCCACCCTCAACCCCGATAAAGTAGAATTCCACTCCCCAATTCTCAACACCCCTCAGCCTCATCATGTGGCCCCAACTGTGCCATGTAATTTCTAGGACTTGTAATTAGTCTTTTTTCTTCAAAGTTTCATAATGGTTATTGCTGAGGATGTCACAAGGGCCGGTCCAGCCACGACACTGGTTACCAATAGGCTGAGACAGGCACGCAACAGTTATTTTATGGTCAAGCAATAGCAGTGTTTCGTTATATCTAAAAATACCAGCATGTGATACCATAATTGAAACATATGACATCTCATACACAAAATAATACACTGGGAGCCAAACAACAGAATGTTGATTCTGTATTTGAACTGTGCAAATGTTTTATTAAAGAAGACTGAATAAGTTGTCATGGCAATTGTTCTAATTTGAGACTTACTAGATACATCAATATTTCATTTCTGTACCTGCCACATGTCCCTAAATTTAAGACATGTGGCTTCATAGGAGCTACAAATTTTGTTGTAGAAAGTCATAGATTTGGTGAAGACCTTTATAATGGCTAGAGACCCCAAAAGCATAAACTGAACCGTATTTCTTTTTCTATCACTAAAATGAGAACCTGAATTTTCAAATAGCAACCCGCACTGTTTCTTGAGCAGTAAAAATATGGCACCGTATAGTAGTTTACCTCCTCAGCCTACCTTACGCTCCACGGGGTCTTCCTAAAATTGCCTACAAGTCACTGGAGGAATAAATTGAAGCTGGAAAAATTACACCTCCCCCATCCTCCTAACTCTGCCAATACAGGACCTCATGGGAATGAGAGCACTAAACTGAGCCCTTACAAGAAGTGAGTAACCTCAAAGCTTTAACAGTCTTCGATAGCTGAGAGAGAGGTCATCAAGACCTATATGGCTCAGTAGTGGGCCTCTTTCTTCCTGTTGGTAAAGCCTAAAGAGGAATAATATGAAAGCTAAGAACGGAGGAAGGCACGCTCCTTATGAAAATATTTACCGCAAAACACCAATGGTAATTTAAAATTAAAATGCAAAGAAACGGCCCTGGTAAATACAAACCACTCAAGACAGCTTTGAAAATGGGCTGCTGTTTAAATATCCTTCCAGCAACCACGAGGACTCCAGCAGCAAGCTGTTGTGTGAGCATGCACTGTGGGAGACTTAGAATCCTAAATTTGAGTTTTCATTAACTTAAGCAGTGTGCTGATTTTAGCTTATGAATATCAAGCTTTACAAACCTTTAATCACTCTCTTCATGAGTTAGTTGTACATGATAATGTTCGAGAGCATGGACTCTGGAGCCAGATTGTCTAGATTTGAATCCCAACCCTGCAACTTATTAGCAGCATGTCCTTGAGCAAATTACCCAACTTTTTTGCACCTCAGTTTTCCACCCATAAATTGGGGACAATAAAAGCATCATCAACCCACAGTGTTGTTATGAGGATTAAACACACTTAACCAGTATTTAAAAATTTCTTAAAACAGGGGAACCTGCGTGGCTCATGACTCTTGATTTCGGCTCAGGTCATGATCTCACAGTTCGTGGGTTCCAGACCCGTGTCGGGCTCTGAGCTGTGTCAGCAAGGAGCCTGCTTGGAATTCTGTCTCCCTCTCTCTCTGCCCCTCCCCACTCATGTGTTCTCTCTCTGTCTCTCTCTCTCTCAAAAATAAATTTTAAAGAATGTCTTAGGGCAGTGCCAGATACAGAGGAAGCTCTGTGAGTGTTAAACAAGAAAGTTCTCATTGAACATAAAATGGTAGTCTCTGGAACTATGTGCCTATTGTCAGCAATACGCAGGGAAAGGACTCATACTTTTATTTTAGATTCATTTATAACCCATCAGGTGAAAACTTATTGCCCAGCAGTAAGTCTGGGACCATATTTTGAGAATCCTTTAAGGGCCTCCAGTCTAACCTACTCATGTTACAAATGAGGTAACGAAGGACCACGGCAGGGATAGCATTTGACCAAAGGAACAATTCTGAAAATGTGGCAGAGTTAGAAATGGAAGCCAAGTCTCTGCTGTTCTTACTAGCTGCCTCTCTGCCTTCCTAAGGTTGAGTTTCAAATAGATCTTGTGAGAGATACTTATTATTGATCAAAATAATAATACTAGAAAGATGGTATTTGCAGTAACATTCAAAATAAATTGTGTGCTTGCCATACAAGAGTCACACGTTATGTGTGAGACTGTGGTTCTCAGCGTCATTGATATTGCTTATTTCACAAATCTTTTCCCAATATGGTTCTCTCTGTCATGTGACTAAATTAAGTAGCGAGATTAATATTTCCTTCTGTTACTGCCTTAATCCGTTCAGGCTGCTGTAACGAAATGCCATAGACTAGGTAACTTATAAACAACAGACATTGATTTCTCACAGTTTTGGAGGCCCAGAGGTCCAAGGTCAGGGTACCAGCAGATTCAGGGTCACTCGCTTCCTGGTTCGTGCACTGCGATCTTTTCAAGGTGTCCTCACATGGCAGAAGAGGCAAGGGAGCTCTCTGGGGCATTATTACGGTGCAGGAGGGCTACACCCTCACGACCTCATCACCTCCCAAAGACCCCACCTCCAAATACCTTCACAACGGGGATTAGGTTTCAACATGGGAGCTTTGAGGGGACACAAATATTCAGTTAAAAGCAATTACGCATTCAAAACCAATGCCTTTGTAGTCAAATAAACTGAACCTGTTGCAAGAAAACCCCTAAGGCAATTTTATTACTTACAATAACACTTCAAAAGATCTCTCCCTAATGAGTGACTCAGACGATAGTTTAATTGCAATTTTGATTTCCCATATCAGGATGTCTGCATCTTTTTAGCTTTATTATACTTCAAATATTAAATTATTAAGAATGTATACAGCACAGGAATTAAACAGGAAAGCCAGCTCAGAGGCAATGAAGTATAAAACCAGAAATTGCTTCTTAATTCCTTTGTCAATTAAAAAAAAATAAAAATAAGTGAAGAGCTTGGCCTTACAGTTTTTAAAAAGACATTTCTTAAAAGTCAGGATTTTGAATCCATATACTGTATTCCTAATACCCAGAGAGCTCTTACAAGACTCATTTGTTGAAAAGCAAAGCAGAGATTTGGAGATGCCTCCTAAAGTGAAAACCTAGCACTTTTCAAATTCACATTTACTTTTATATTTATCACTGATAAAAACCCAGGGAGCTAACATCTGTAAACATGAAATGTTTAATCACAAACTCATTAATTGGAGTCTTTTTTTTTAATTTTTTTTTTCAACGTTTATTTATTTTTGGGACAGAGAGAGACAGAGCATGAATGGGGGAGGGGCAGAGAGAGAGGGAGACACAGAATCGGAAACAGGCTCCAGGCTCTGAGCCATCAGCCCAGATCCTGACGCGGGGCTCAAACTCCCGGACCGCGAGATCGTGACCTGGCTGAAGTCGGACGCTTAACCGAATGCGCCACCCAGGCGCCCCTTAATTGGAGCCTTTACATAATTTCATTACAGACCGTGATTCTCTGTTTGGACTAAAGTCCTATTAGTTTGTCACAGCCATTATTGCTTCCTAGGAAGCAGTGACTGAGATTTACCCAAGCGTGTGAATTGCACAAATCGTGCATTTCCTTCTATGGGTCTCGTAATCCTCAATATTTGACACTATTAGAACAATAAACAACTACAGTTCAACAAGGAGATATCAGTAGGACATTATGTAATGAATATGTTACTGTTCTAAAGAATTATTAGAAAAAAACAAGTTAATGAACCATGGTACATTCAGTAAGTCTTAGATTCAGTGTGTCAGAATTGGAAAATGTGTTAGAAACCGAGTCGTTAAACCCCACAAAGGCAAGGAAATGGTTCAGGTCAGTGAGTTAGTCTTAGAGTCAGGAGGCTTCTGGATCCTTGTCTAGTACTCTTCTAAGGTTAGGATTTTGTGTGTGTGTGTGTGTGTGTGTGTGTGTGTGTGTGCGTGCGCGCGCGCACGCACTTCAGTATATACTGTCCCTGTTTGAGGTCGGTTAATTCCAAGGCTTTTCTCTGAAGCAAATCATAATCTAACCAGGTTTCATTGCAAGAATTTCCCACTTATGAATATTAACTTATGTTAGGTCTTCAGCCATGACATTCATATTTGCAAGAAAAATACAATCAGGGAGAACTTCCACGTGATAGGCATTTTCCATGATTTATAAACTTAATTTTTCACATGTGGCTTCTTAGATTTATATTACAATATTATATATTAAGAAATTATCTATAGACTCATTCTTGCGTTCTAAAGATAATTGGACCAGTTAATTTATTTTAGGCAAACTAAGAAACTAGGTGAATGGAGAAATCATCTCGAAATGGAATTTCAAAGCAATAAAGGCGTGGGTCTTTTTAGTGACTTCATAGACGCCCATTGCTACAATATATCCTCCTAAACCCTCAAAAGCAGATAATATAATCCTATAATAACCATTTAAACTTTTTCTCTGATTTGGGCTCAACAGCTATTCTGACATAATGCTTCCTTAAAACTTTACATGATGCTCCATAAACTGAGACCAAACTCCTCATCCACATCATCAGGGCATTTTGCCTCTTAGCCTTACCAGCTAAACCTGAAGTTGTTGCTATTTCTTCGCTTACAACTCCCACTTACTCTAATGAGCTTGACTCGCCCACTCACCAGGTTTTATCTAGAGAGTAGAGATTAGCCGCAGGCTATAAACACGTCCTGGCTATGGTGTTGTGTTGGCCGCTCAGCAACAAGGTACCCCACTACTCATGTTGTCTGTTATCTGGCCCTTTTTATTTCAGGGTCCCCCTGTGGGACAAGTGACATGGGGAGCTGACAGGATAAAGATCTTGCTTTTGCTGTCTATGTAAGTAATACACTGTTCACATCTGTCTGGGCTAATTGTTTTTTTACCTGCTGAATCTGTCAAGCTGTTTGACATAGTGTATATCAGTAAACACTTACTTAAGGACAGCTTTGTGCTAGGCATTCTAGACAATACAGTGACTTTTAAGACATGAACCTTCTTTCAGGAAACCACTTACGTGGGAATACTGAAGTAAAGGACATGTGCATAGTGAGTAATATGCTCAATAAACCTTCCGAGAGTTCAGAAGAGAGACCTGGGGCCAGAGTGTGGACCTATATATTGTCTCCATCGAAGCCTCAATATGTTTTAGCAAAGCCACAGTTGTCTTCCCTAACGATTCCAGAAATATACCAGCCATTCCTTATTTAAATGATTTTAGGCACCAACATTATAGTGATAAAAACTCATGACTTACGTTGTATAAGCATAATACATAAATCCTATGTGTTTGTTCATCTTGTGAAATTTACTTTTGTTCAACTGTTTTCTGCTTAAGAAACACTACATATTCAGTAAAGAAATTTGAAGAATACAGAAAATACTTTAAAAACCATCCATAACCTCAGGATAACCACCATTAACATTTTGGCATTCTTTTCTGCTATTTTTTTCTATGCATTTTTACATTGTTGAGCTAATATTGCATAATTTGCTTTTTAAGTAATTTTTTCCTCTTAGTTTAAAATGTATAAGGAAGGAGCTCTGTGTTGACGGCTGGAATCCTGGAGCCTGCTTCAGATTCTGTGTCTCCCTCTGTCTCTGCCCTTCCCCCCTCATGCTCTCTGTCTCTCTCTGTCAAAAATAAATAAACATTAAAAAAATTTTTTTAAATGTATAAGGAAGGAAACAAAAATTCCATGTAAACCTACTAACGGTTAACTCCAGATGACATTTTTTAAAACCTTATACATGGTTAGAAAATTCAAACAGTGTAATGGTGCACCATATAGCCAAATGATTTTCAAATAGGTTTTCAATTACTTGCAGTTATAACCAATGCAGTGCTGAGTATTTATCAACACATATCACTATCACATGAAAATGGCTGAATGAATTTTCACCGAATTTGTAAGGTGTGTTTACAATAGTCTGGCTCAAAAAAAAAAAAAAAAAGTGGTCTTTTTGAAATACAGGAGCTTCACTTTGGGGACCAGGAGGGAAACCTTCACAAAAATCTGCTTCAAAGCAGCTGTAGCAGGGGTTCAGTGAGAGCCCTTTAAGACTGCTAATCAGGAAAGCCCTCCCATATGCATTAAGATGCCAAGGAGACACAAATCACACAGCGCTTGAGCAGAAACCCCTTTCTGAAAGTCACAAGAGCAGATACTCCAAATTACAATAACGGATTTTCTACTGAATTGTTTCTCTAATAGATAACTCAACATTATGTGATCCAGAGTAACAACAGAGACAGTATTCACATTAGGATCATTAATAATTAACTTGAACAGCTCAGAAGAGGGCAGCTGAAAAATAATTGCCCATTACCTGAAGATGATGAACAGCATGAAAAAGTGATGCAAGGCTGAACAGAGGAACTGACTCCAGAGGCTGAACGCAGGAAACAGAAGAAAACTTTGGAAAATGTCCTCAAGAGACAGATTCAAGAGGATTTTGAAAATGAACAACACAGGAAACAACAGATATTGGCCAGGATTCGGAGAAAGGAGAACCCTCTTACTTACACTGTTGGTGGGAATGCAAATTGGTGCAGCCACTCTGGAAAACAGTATGGAGGTTCCTCAAAAAAAGGTAAAGAAACAAAAACAAACAAACAAACAAAATCTACCCTGTGATCCAGCAATTGCACTATTTGGTGTTTACCCAAAGGATACAAACATACTGATTCGAAGGGATACATGCACCTATAGCAGCATTATCAACAATAGCTAAATAAAGAGCCCAAATGTTCATCGGCTGATGAGTGGATAAAGATGTGGTATTCCATCATATATATATATATATATATATATATATATATATATATGTGATGGAATAGTATTATATATATATATGATGGAATAGTATTCCATCATATGTATAATAGTACATATATATATATATATATATATGATGGAACAGTATTCAGCCACCAAAAAGAATGAAATCTTGCTATTTGCAATGGCATGGGTGGAGCTAGAGTGTATTATGCTAAGCAAAATAAGTCAGAGAAAGACAAATACCGTATGATTTCACTCATATGTGGAATTTAAGAAACAAAACAAATGTGGGGCCCCTGGCTGGCTCAGTCAGTTAAGTGTCCAACTTTGGCTCAGGTCAAGATCTTGTACTTTGTGGGTTTGAGCCCTGCATCGGGGTCCGTACTGACAGCTCGGAGCCTGGAGCCTCCTTCGTATTCAGTATCTCCCTCTCTCTCTGCCCTTCCCCTGCTCTCTCTCTCTCTCTCTCTCTCTCTGTCTCTCTCAAAAATAAATAAACATTAGAAAAAGAAAACAAATGAACATAGGGGAAAAAAGAGAGAGAGAAATCATAAAACACACTCATAACTGTAGAGAACAAACTGAGCGTTGCTGGAGGGGAGGTGGGCAAGGGATGGGCTGTACGGCTGATGGGTACTAGGAAGGGCACTTGTGATGAGCATCGGCTGTTGTACATAAGTGGTGAATCACTAAACTCTACACCTGAAACTAATATTATACTGTATGTTAACAAACTGGAGTTTAAATACAAACTTCAAAACTAAAAAAAAAGTGGAGGGGGGGATTTGTATCCGTAAAAGAATAGAACAAGCGACCATGAAAAAAAAAAGTATATTGGAAAGGAAACAGTTTGTGAACATTAAAAATATAATTGCCAGATTAAAAAAGAAAATATTCCCTCAAACGAAAGTCTAAGTAGCAGAAGGAACACAGCAGGAAAGCAAATTAGAGGTCTGGAAGATGACAAAGTACACTTTCAGAACGTACTGGGGATGGGTGTTGGGAGAGAGAGCAAAGCTAGGAAAGAAACGTTGTGAGGTATGGAGAACACATAAAGGCGAGTCAATGTCTGTCTGATAGAACTTCCAAATGATAGAGAAGAGAAAGGAGACACGGGCAAACATAATTGCGGGAGTAGTGAAAGATACACTCCTTTAAGCTGGAGACTATTGTTTTGAAGAAAAATACAGAAAATGGCACATTATGGTGCGTTGCTTGCCAGAATGGCTACATTTATTCCCCTCCCTGTATTCCTGCCCCTTTGCAATGTGACTCTGAAGCTCCTCTCGTTAAGGAGTGGAATCTATTTCCTCACCTCTTGAGTCTGGTAACGTGGCCTTCTGACTTGCTTTGGCCAACAGAATGCAATGGAAGTAACATTGTGTTAGTTCCAAGCTAAGTCTCTAGAGGCCTTGACGGTGCTTCTACACTGTCATGGAACCAACCCTATGATTAATATGTGAACAAGCCCAGTCTTGTTTGCTGGTGGGTGAGAAGTAATGCAGAGCAGACCCAAGCCATTAGAGCTGAAGCCTTCCTAGCACCCTGCTGACCTACCAGATCATCACAGACACATGAGGGATCTCAGCCAAGAACAGAAAAATTGCCTGGCTGGGTCCAGGCCAAATTGCCAACCCAGTAGCCTGAAGGAGCCAAAGGAACTAGCTATATGGATATCTGATGGAAGGATATTTTGGGTAAGATCAGCATATGCAAAGGTCCTGAGGTGAGAGCATGTCTGCCATTTCTGAGGAAAGGGGAAGAGGTTGGTTTGTCTGGAGTAGAGTAAGCGATGAAGGGAGAGGGATAGGGGATGAAATGAGAGGAGTGTGGCGATAGTACAGATGTGACCACATCTCATTTCCCTTTCTGCATGCTTGCTCTTGCAGTGGGATACCACAGACCCTCCCATCAAGAAGTGGACTCTGTCCTTCCACTCCTTGCATCTGGGTTGGCCATGTTGTTTGCTTTGACCAATGGGACGTCAGCAAATATTAGCAGAGGCTTGAAAAGCACTTGCACATCAAGGCTTGCTCTCTTGCTATTCCTGAAACCCCTGACTGCCATGCAGGTCCAGGTTATTCTGCTGGATTGAGACCCGTCACACTCATCATCAACACAACACCTAGCCACCCCCTCCCCCCCCCCCGGCCATGTGGTATACAGTGTTGTCCAAGCCAGCTGTTTCTCTATTGGCTTTCTGTCTGGGTTTTCTAAGTGCGGGTATTGAAGTCCTTTACTATTATTTATTGCTGTCAATTTCTGCCTTCAGCTCTGTTTTGCATATTTATATGGCTAATTAACTAATTAATTAATTCAGGTGCTCTGATGTTGGGTGTTTATATATTTATAATTGTTACATCTTCCTTTTGAATTGACACTTTTATCATTATATAATGACCTTCTTTGTCTCTAGAGACCGACCGTTTGGGACTTAAAGTCTATTTTGTATAATATAAATCTAGCCACCTCTGCTTTCTCATGGTTACCATTTGCATGAAAGGACTTGTTCTCTTAGCCTATGTATGTTTAATTCTAAAGTGAGTCTCTCTTAGTTGAAACTTTTTACAAATACGTTCACAAAAATGTGAGACAATGCCACTCTATTTTTTTTGTCTTGGAATTTATACTTACTATTTATAAAAATAAGTTTGAAAACATGTTTATTTAAACATGTATATTTATGTTGTTGCTTTTTTTAAAAGAATCAAATGGATATTTTATTTATTTTTTTTATTGTTTATTTTTGAGAGAGAGTGAGAGAGTGTGTGTGAGGAGGAGAGGAGCAGAGAGAGCAGAGAGAGAGGGAGACACAGAATCCGTAGCAGGCTCCAGGCTCTGAGCTGTCAGCACCGAGCCCGATGCAGGGCTCAAACTCATGAACCATGAGATCATGACCTGAGCCAAAGTCAGAGGCTTAACTGACTGAGCCACCCAGGTGCCCCCAAATGGATATTTTAAAAATTTGTCGGGGGTACCTGGGTGGCTCAGTCATTTGGGCATCTGACTCTTGGTTTGGGCTCAGGTCATGGTCCCAGAGTCATGGGATCGAGCTCCATGTCGGGCTCTGTGCTGAGCACAGAGCCTACTTGGGACTCTGTCTCTCTCTCCCTCTGACCCTGTCCCACACTCGTGCTCCCTATTCCTCTAAAAATAAAAAATAAAAATAAATAAATACAGTCTCTCTTGCAGATAGCATATCACTAGAGCATGTTTATCCATTCTATGCCTTTTAATTGGTAAGTTTAACGTGTTTACATTCAAAGTAATTAGTGAGAAGTGAGAACTTACTGCTGCCATTTTGTTCACTGCTTTGTTTGTCTTGTAGTTGTTTTCTTCCTCTTTTTCAGCTTCTTTATTGCACTTCTCTATTGTACACCGGAGCTCTCTTAGAGCTAGTCTTATTGCCATATAGATGTTTATTCATTGTTTTTGTTGGTTTTGTGGGAGAGATGAGCATTGGGACTTCCTAGTTTGCCATCTTGCTAACATGAGAATAGAGACAATTATCATTAACTCAGAGACTATTGAAAATAGAAGGAATGGAAACAGTCATTCATGAGGGCTCCACCCTCATGACCTAATCACTTCCTAAATGCCCCACCTCCGAATACCCTCACACTGGGGATCTGCTTTCAACATAGGACTTTTGGGGGAAAGTTTCATTCCTTACACGCTATAACTTTGGCCAACAGAATGTGGCGGAAGTGATGATGTGCCAGCTCCATCTCTAGGCCGCAAGATCATGGTCCTTTCTAAATCTTCTCTTCAATTCCTGCTGTGTGGGAAGAATAAGGCTGCTGGGAAGCAAGAGAACATGTGGAACAGACCCCACTTGTCCCAGCTGGGGCTGTCCAAGGGCAGCATAGTGCTAGTGTCCCCCAAATATGTGAGAGATCACAGTCAAGAGCAGCACAGTTATGTGCGTGACCCACAGCTGATGGCCACCATTAATGGATGCCCTATCTCCATACCTGTTGCAATGTACCTTTGTAGCTCTTCCCATTAAAAGATGAAGGGTTTTTTCCCCCCATGTCTTGAATCCACCATCGATAGGCCTTGAGTGGCTTTGCACACTTCTACTCTCCCTCTCGGAACTCTGCCATGCAATGAGAACGTGCCTGGGCTAGTCCGATGGAAGATGAAAGGCCATGTGATTGGGAGCCAGCTTATCCCAGCAAACCCCCAAATATGTGAGAGAGCCCTGCCAAGATCAACAGAGCTTTCTAATTTACCCACCGCTGACCATAGACACATAAGGGAGTCTAGCAAAAAATGAGAAGAAATGTCCAGCTAACTCATAGGCTCGCAAAAATGAAAGGTTATTGACTTAGACCAGTGAATTTTGAAGCGGTTTGATACAGCACAATAGGGAAGCAGCACAGGCCCTATCAACAAAGTAACCTGGAAGGAAGTGACTTTTGTGTATCTTTTCTGGGCAGGCATTAAATTACTATGAAATTCAAAATTGGTCTTCCAGAGATGGGACATCTTAATCCATGTTGATCTTTGACTTAAAATTTTAAATGGCTTTTTTAAATAAGAAAACATGCAAATAATGTCAGCCCCTGGATGAGAGTGGGAGAGCTCCAGGAAGGAGGGTGAGAAAAAGAACAGTAAATAAGTGTAACTTGAACATAAAATTGCAATTGAAGTTTGTTATCTTAGTTTTCTGGTGTTTTGTGTTGATGCCTATGGTAAACAAAATATTAATTATACACGTGTACAGAAATAAACCCACTGAACTTCCTGACTAAAAATTTAAGTCTGACGATTTTTGACACTGGCTACACTTTCTGATATTCTTAATTGCTATTTCCAAAGGTAAACTGGCATAGTACTAAGATAATAAATATCCATATTTATGTAAAGGTCGTTAATAAACTGGGATTCAACATTAAAGTTGTCCTCAACAGTAGGAAAAAAACACTAGCTCCCATAACAATAAAGCATTAATGGTAATTTTGAGATAACTTCCCAATATTCTATTCGAACTACTTATGTCCTGCACTTTTGAATTCCGTGGATGGAGAGTTTTCTTTGCAGATAGCTGGGCTTTGAGGAATAGTGATGGAGATTGGAGCTATACAGTTTGCAGCCATTTTAAGAAATATATGCTAATAGAAAAACAAAGGCTGCTCAATTGGGAGACTAGGATATGGTTTCATAACACATAACATGGTTTAATAAAGTCATTAGAAAAGGAGAAAAAAATTGGCTGCACAAAAACACAAAAGAAAAATTGGATTAATAAAGCCCTCATTAAACCAGGTAAAAAGAAACAGTGACTTAAAAGCAATGTGAACTTGCAGTATGTTTTGAAAAGAGGAATCCTTTTGATTGTTCATGAAAGTGGATATAGCAACCACCGTGTTAACCTGCTTCACCTCAAGCACTCATGTGAAATCATTTCCACTTGCAGCTTCCTGGGATGGCTCTCTCAACTTTTCACTAAAAAGAAATTGGGGTCCTTACAGAGTAGCATACTTTAAAATCAGCCTGGAACCTTCTGTTTTGGGGAGGAAGCCGCCTGGGCTGTGACATAAGAGTTGGCGTAAAAATCATTCCTAACGGTCCGTGAAAATTTGAACATTAAAAAAGTGATTACATCAAAACATATCAAAATTGTACACCTTCAATATGTGCAATTGTGTGTCACTTTTACCTCAATAAAACTATTTTAAGTTAAAAAAAAAAGTGATTATGGTTCCCTAGAACCAGTAGAGTCTATGAAAGGCCAAATGTCTGTGATGATGCTCAGAGGGACAACATGAAGTGAGCAAGATACAAGTTGTGTAAAACGCACGCGTGACTCCCATCCTGAGACAAACTCTGGAGCAGGACCACCTGAGTCTGGGTGTTAGATCTGTGAGTTTTCTCACCTAGGAACTTGGGGGCAGATATTGCATGAGCATCTGGTTTCACCCTTGCTGACGAGGACAGGACCTTTTTGAGGCTGAGTTTGGCTCAAAAGACAGGCATGTGTTTTGGTGAGTTTTTCCGGAATGACGTAACACCCATATCTAAATATGGTGCCGTGGTACTCCTGGTGGTACCACGAGTTCAGATGCGCCAGGACCCCATCCTGTAGTGGATTTTTGCAGTTACATGTTCCCAAGGACCCTACATATGCAAGAGAAGCTGTGCTGAGATATGGAAAAGAACTTTATTCCTCATTTTAGGAGGAGAAAACATGTTTTATTCAGTAAAAATAAGAAATGCATACAGGAAAGGAGAAGACTTGGTGCCATGAAACCAGAAAAACATATTGTCTCCATAATTACTGGTAATGTGCTTATGTCCTAAAAATAGAAATATAGGCATAGTGTAAGCAACCAAAAATATTTTGAAGTCTAGACAAGGGGCAGTGGTTCGTCAGGAATTCAGCTTTGTTGATCCAACGGAACCCTATCTCATGAGGCAAATATTGCTTGCAGCTGTACTCCCTTCTAGGCACTCTGGGGGGCAGAGTTATCTGGAAGAAATGGTAGGGGAAATAAAAGTAAAAAATATGCTAAAGACCTTGTCTTGTTGGGGTAGGAGTGCAATAGAGAACTGATTATTTTTTGGCATTGAGGTGAAAATATACTTCCTCAGTGCCTAGAGTTCTTACATCCCATTCTTAGCTTCCACTCTAGGGTAGGAAGGGCCACACTGACTGAAATGCAAGCACAGGTTCTGCTGAGGCATCAGGCCCAGAGCAGTTCATGGAAACTTCCAGAGAAGCTCAAGTCACCGACTAAAATCTGATAGGCCCCAAACAATTCTCAAGGAAATAGAAGATTGACTATCCTCTGCTAGAGAGGATTCAGAAACCGGGGAAAGGTTTGAATCGAGGTGATGTTAACCGGCATCGTCATTGAGGAAACAGCGTAAAGAAACCTTTGGTTTGGGGTGAGGGGTTAATATCAGTCTCAAAGTTAAGTCATTTTAGGACATGGTCCAAATGTCCCTTTTCAATAAACATCAAATGCTTTAAGGCTTCATGGTCAAAAATGAAGTCTTTTCCCACAGTTCTGTGACCAGAATATTCCTGCTCCCTGAAGAGGCATGTCTTCCCATAATGGAAAACTATTAGGACAGAAGAATAACCTATCTTCTGAGACAGGTTATCTAGACTCTTTGTGGTTGGGCAGGACTCTGAAAATACAGAGGGAAAGTCGAGGACAAAATAACCAAAAGCAAAAGAAGGAACCAATGCTGACAAATGAGGGGGCGAGGGAAGCAGTGTGGCTGTAGTAGGTCCACGGGCAAGTGGAGAACGGGAATGGCTCCATGGGGGAGTCATGGCGCAGAGGTTCAGCTTTCATTAGGAATTGAGTTCTAGGAAGGAAATGGTATTTTAAGTCAATAATCTGGCAGCAATTAACAGGATGGACAGGAGTAATGAGGGGTCGTGAGGTCAGTGGAAGGATATATATAATCTCGATGATGACAGCCTGAGCAAGGGACGGGAGACCGGTAAAGAATGAACAAATATATTCTAGGCACACTTAAAAGCAGTGTTGTTTTATTTTTTCATTACAAAGGTATTATGTGCTCACTTTAGAAGTTTTAATGATACAAAAGTACACGAGGTAAAAAGAATACATACACGCACATATATGTATATATGCAACCACTATTAGAAGTGATATTTCTAACTCCTAAGCCACTATAGGAAAGGAGGACATGCGCCTTGACAAGCTTAGCAAAAAGAGAAACAAATTCAAATAACGACAGAATTATAAATAAAGGTTACATAATTGTAGTAAATGTGAAAATTTTAATTATGAATTAAAAGGCAAACATTCCAGATGGAGTAAAAGAAAAAATCATCATGTACCGTTTTGAAAAGATAAAGACACACCTAAAACAAAACAGTGCAGAACAACTGCAGATCCTGAAATGGATAAAGTTACACTGGACAAGTGCTAACAAAAATCAAGTAAAGGTGGCCAAGAAACATCACGGCAAAAAGCATCAAATGGGTCAAAGAAGGTACCTTTATGTTGTGAACTAACACAATCCAATGAAGATAATCATGAAATTTAATGCACTGAAAAAGAATTTCAAATTTGCAAAGCAGAAAAGGCTAGAAATAGAAGACTATGATAAAATAAGTGGGAGATTTTACATACTCTCATCAAAAATTTAGATTGAGCACATCAAAAGGGAAAATCTGAGTAACAATTCAATTTAATATGTAGAAATATGATATAATATTACCCAAACAAAAAGGAAACATACATTTGCTTCAATTGCCCATGGAATATTTATAAAAGTTTATTACATTAGGACACAAAAAATTTCCAAAATGTATAATCCACACAGGAAACATTCTCCATCCATGAGACAGTAGGATTAGTAATAACAGGGGAAAAAGGGTAGAAAAACAGAATGTCAACTAAAATCTAACCATGCTGAAATAGATAAATACTTCTAAATAACTCTTGGACTAAAAAGGAAAACAAAACTAACTACAGATGAAGTGACCCCCCCCCAAAAAAAAAAGGTCACACTGTTTTGGCTACTGCTGTTTATGGTAACACTGTTTATGTGGAAACTGGGGGCACGGTCAAACACATCCAGAGGAAAATTTCTCATTTAAATGCATTAAGTATAAAATAAGAAAGACTGAAAAATAAACTAAGCATTCACTTAATTATTCTAGAAAGAGACCAAACAGAACCAAAGAATATAGAACGAAGTATTAACAAAAGCAGAAAGTGATATTAAGGAACAACTTTTAAAAATAGTTAAACTGAAAATAAAATACACAAATCTACGAACAGTTCTATTAAAGAAAAAAGAGGATATCGCCACATATATGCAAGTTAAGACACGTTAGACGATTATGTACAACTTCTAATCAATACATCTGAAAACTTAAATGAAATGGGAGAGTTTCACAAATTGCCCCAAGGAGAGGTGGATAACTTGCATAAACTGATCATCAGAGCAGGAAAAAGACTTCTAAATACAGAGAACAGATCGGTTGCCAGATGGGTGGGGGGTGGGGGAATGGGTGAAATAAAGGAAATTAAGAGTACACTTATCTCAATGAGCACTGAGAAATGTATAGAATTGTTGAATCCTTCTATTGTCCACCTGAAACTAATATAAACCGCATGTTAATTCAATAAAAAAATATAAATGAAATTTTAAAACTAAAAATTCACACACGTAAGGAAGAAACTGAGAGATTTGCATTTCTACCCTCCCACTTCCCATATAAGCACCAGGACGAAATGGTTTCACGGGTATTACCAACTTTCCAAGGGAACAGCTTGTGTCTAAGGCACACTGCAAAATAAGAAAAAAATTCCAGTTCATTCACAGGTACACACAATCATGATATTAAAGCAGGAAAAGGACATCACACAAAGGAAAACAATAAATGAGAGTTTCCCAACAAGCGTGTGTGTAATTTACCTTCTAAGGCCTTGGGGGCAAACGGGCAGAGCCTGAGAAGCCAGCTGCCTCTGCCCTGAGCAGTCCTGTCCATCTGCCCCAGTGTGCCAACATGTGAAAAACGTAAGGAGGCGGCGCTGTAGGCACTTGTTAATATAGAGCTTTACATCCGAAATCAAATACTGACAGAACCAAAACACCACTACTAAGTCAACTGGATTCCAAGAATGCAAGAATATCTCAACATTAGGAAACCTGTCAGTGTAATTAACTACAGTAAGGGATTAAAGAGAACAACCATGTTATCGCCCTGGCAGATGCCAGAAGAGACTTTCTACCATTCTTTGTTCCTGACAGAACCGGAAGTCAATCAGGAATCAAGACTAGAAGAGTATTCCCATAACTGGAAAGAGGTTATCTATCAAAAACAACGGCAGCCATCATGTTTTAAAGTGAAAAAAGGCATTTGTGTTCAAGTCAAAAACAAGAGAAGGATGCTTGCTCTTTATGAATCAGTATAAATCTGCATTGTCCTAGAAGTCATGAGATCTTTATCGATGTTGTACAAGGGGGAAAAAATGAGATACAAACATTAGCAAAGAAAAGACAAATGTGCCATTGTTTACAACTGACATGCTCCTGTACCTAGGAATTCAAGATAATTAACTGGAAAAATAACATAGGGCTAAGAACAGAGTTTAATATGGTGCCTGGATACAGGATAAATGCAAAACTTGGTGTCATAAAGATATCAGTTCTTGACACATTACTCAAAAGGCCTGAGGCAATTCAAGGGATTTTTTTTTTCTTAACAGAAGTTGATGAGCTGATTCTAAAATTCATCTGAAGAAAATGTACAAGAATAGCTAAGTAAATCCTGAAAAATCAAACAGAATAATGGAGGAAGAAAAGCAGCCCCATCAGTTTTCAAAACATATTATAGTGCTATAGTAATTAAAGCAGAAAGGAACCAGCTCAGTAAAAGACAAAACTGGACAGAAAAGAAGCATAAGTATACCCATATACTTCCTGATAAAAAAAAAAAAAAGAATTCCAAATTAGTGCAGACGTAATTCCATAAATAACATAGGAAAAAATAAACATAGGTCCCTTACTTTCCACCATACACACACACAAAATCAATTCCATATGGACATATGGATTAAGGCACTACATAATAAAAAATAAATAATGTATTAGAAGAAAACATAAGATAATACTTTTATAATGTTGAGATACAGACACCTACCTAAGTATGAGACAAAACCAAGAAACTGTAAAAGAAAGATTAATATGTTTGCCCATTTCTATAATGAGATTGTTAGGGCAATACCACCATAAATAAACGTTGAAAAAGACAAATGAAAGACATTTGTGGTATACGGCAGACAAAAGGATACCAGCTCTGATACCCAGAGACCTCGTACAAATCAACAAGGAAAAAGACAAATGATTCAACAGAAAAATAAGGCAAAGGATATGAACGAGCAATCTGCAACAGGAGAAATACAAATAACTAATAAAAATATTAAAAGATGCTTAACTTTACTAGTGATCAGGGGAAAATAATGGAATGAGATTGGATTTTTCATCCAAAATGCTGACAAAAATTAAAAAGAATGACAGGGTCCAGCATGCCAGGGGTCAAGTT
Source organism: Lynx rufus (assembly GCF_022079265.1). Taxonomy (NCBI): domain Eukaryota; kingdom Metazoa; phylum Chordata; class Mammalia; order Carnivora; family Felidae; genus Lynx; species Lynx rufus. The sequence continues at coordinate 32,459,110 of NW_025814833.1, read as the reverse complement.
AGCTCACACCCTTTGATCTAGCCATCATACTTCTAAGGTACCAGCCTGTAAAAATACTTGTCAATGTGCAAAAGATAGATTAAAAAGAATGTTTTTATAGCATTATCTGTAATAGTAAAGAAAAAAAAAACAACTGTTAACAATCTCAAGATTTATGTGGGAAGAGTTGAATAAATTATATAGTACACCTTACTGTGGAATTCCCTCAGCTATTACAACAAAATGACTTCTATTGGGGCGCATGGGTGGCTCAGTCGGTTGGGGTTCTGACTTCGGCTCAGGTCATGATCTTACAGTTCATGAGTTCGAGCCCTGCATCGGGCTCTGTGCTGACAGCGTGGAGCCTGGAGCGGGCTTTGAGCTCTGGGTCTCCCTCTCTCTGCCCCTCTCCCACCCCTGCTCACCCTCTGTCTCTCTCTCTCTCTCTCTCTCTCTCAAAAATAAATAAACATTAAAAAATATTTTAATGACTTTCTATTGAGTGCGGCTGGGGAGGGCAAGTTGTAGAATAATATGTACAGGATGACTTCATTTTGTGAAACATCAAGAACACATGCACATACAGAGAAAAAGTAATCATGGCTGTCTCTGGACAGTGGAACTGTCACTTGTTACTCTATATACTACTGCATTTACAGTAAGCATATATTACTTTTGTAGCAACAAAAAAATAAGCTCACTCTGTAACATTTGGATTAAAAAAACAACTGTAAGGAAACAGAAAAAAATGATGTGAAATGTCACTAGACAAAGGCAATTATTATTAACCCGTCAACACTTTTTCAGTGTCTGGTATGCACATTAAACATATCTGAGATCTTCCTCTATGTAGTTTGGGGCTTGTCTTTCAATTATTGTTAAATTGTATTTTCCCTATAGGAAATTTAGAGAATAAAGAACTACAAGAGAATAAAAAGCCCATGTATTCCAGCCACCCAGAGATAACTGCTTAAGAAATACCATGCAATTTGAATTCACCGAATTGTATTATGAGTAATCAACGCACAGTGTCTCATCGATCTATGCATGGCCCGCTTTTATTTTTATCCATTAACTTATTGGATTTAATTTTCATAATCGTACAATTCTTAAATAGTCAATGGTATGCTTTTAATTATATAAGGAACACCCACCCACCCATTGAACCTGAGTGCTAGAATACGGACGATAACTTCAATCCACTTCTATGATCTTCTCCTATTCCAGCCCCTTTCCTCAGTCCCAATGACCATTATCCCGAAGTTTTTATTGATTCTCCTTTGCTGTTTAATAAAATATTTTAAATCCCAAATATATATGTGTACCTAAATAACACAGTGTTTAGTTTCACTTGTTTTTGAATAATATAGGAAGGACATCCTATTATATGTGCTCTTCCGGGACTTGATACCTTAACATTATAGAAGTACAATCTACCCATATTATTATGTTCAGCAGTTCATTTCTCTGCTGTATAATATTACACTGTGTAAATATACCACAATTTACCCATTTTCCTCTTGGGACTTTTACCACTGACATAGTAGTGTATATTCTTCTGGTCATTTTTCAAAGGACATTTATATAGTTTGCTTTCTAAAGATTTGACTGTTATACATATTTCCATGTGACCTGTTCCTCTCACTAATGAGATCTTGTCAACATATTCCTATTTCAGTGAATACTCTTCTGTGGTAGAAACTTAAATGGCTGCGTAGTACTCTGTCATAGAGTTACCATATAATTTTATTTAACCACCCCCGATTCTTGGACATCTTGACTGCTTATGGGTTTTTTGCTCTGATAAGCATTATGATGTACATATCCCTTAACTCGGCAACTCTCCTTTAAGAATTTATCCTAAATGATACCTGAACAAATTTGCACACAATCACGTACAGGGCCACCATGGAAGACGACACAGTTTGTGTTCTGCACAACTTGTGTAACGTATGTGCTCATCACAGCAGTTTTTAGAATACAAAACAACTAGAAAGAACCTGATGCCCGCCAATAGGAGATATTAAAGTTACATATTAAAATTAGAACATAGGCTCACAGTCACTGACATGGGAAGACGTTTATAATTTATTGTTAAGGGGAAAACTGGGTTAAATATAAGTACGATTCCATTTTGTAAAAGAGAATAAACATACCTGTGAAAGAGGGTGGAAAATATACACCAAAAACCTTATAGAAATTATCTCTAAGTATTGAGTTTATTTGAGATCTTAATTTTTTTCAGTTTGGTCTCTTTCATTTTGAAGTGTTTTCAACAGTAAAACTTGATTACATGTATAATAAGATGAATAAATAATGAACGTTTATGCACAATCATTTAAATATTTTTCCTGAATATAAAATACTTTCACACCGTAAGAACTTTGGGAGAAAAAAAAAAAAAGAACACCAAGAAGTACACACAAGTCACACATAAACGTACCCACCTAGAGATAATTAGTTCACAATCTCCAATATGTTTACTTCTAGTCGTTTGTCTCTGATTGTATATACTCAAGATAATTGCAATCACACTTTATATAATCTTGTGTGATTTTTCACTTAACATTATATAATATCAACATACCACAAATATTTTAATGAAAGAATATTCCATCACATGGAAATAGCACATTTACCTAATCATGCCCTTAAAGTGAGACCCTTAGGTTTTTCTGTTTTTCACTATGCCAAGTACTACGTGAGGAACATCTTTGTGCATGAGTTATCCGCATTTCAATGAAATAATTTTAAATGAAATCTTGAATAGATTCACTGAGATGAAAATATGAAGTCAAAGAGTACCAACATTTTTATATCCCTTGACATATAGTGCCAAAACTATACTTACTATACGTACATTTTTTTAAGGCAGCATGGAGTAGTAGGGGAAAAAAGAAGCCAAAATACATGGATCCCATGCTCATCTTTAGTACTTGATGTTTAACCTGATTAGGGAAAACTGATATAAAACATCCATCTTACTAATCAAATGAGAAAATAGATCCTTCAGTCACCATTAATGTTACTTCCGCAGGAATGCTTTCCTTAACTTTCCAGACTCTCACAACATCCTATACTTACTTTTCCTTCATGGTCTTGCAACAACTGATAGATAATTGTTCAATTATTTGTACGCTGTCAGTTTCCCCTAGGTGATTTTGAGCTCCATTAAACTATTCCTGGCACACAGTTGGCGCTCAATAAACATTTGTTGAATGAATGAAGACATGGATGATGGATGAAATGATAGCACTTTGCAAAATAAATCATTAGACATTTGGAAGGTATTTCAATTTTAATAATAATTATTATTCATTTGTATTACCATGTAGACAATTCTAGATCTTTAGGGATCCCTTGACCAACCATAATTTCATTATGTAGCTTTAATGCTTGTCATGCCACCCAGAGGCATGGTAGCAATATTGCTGGAAGCACCTGTTAGGAGGTGAGACTTGGAGAACCAAGTAGTTAGTTCTCTAGGTCAGCATGCTGGGGGTTAGGGAGTTGTAGTTACCATTAGTTGAACACAAGACAGTAGTCAGGAATCCAGGAGGTCAATGATATGTGAAGAAACAGGTAAATCCTGGAGGTCAGAAACAAACTAATGATAAGTGGTCTATATAGTAAGGTAAAACTGGAGAATGGTCAGTGGTAAGAGATTGAAGTTGATGGGAGGGCCAGATTCCAAGCACCAGGATTCAAAGCATGGACTTATGAATATGATTCTAAAGCAAACGGCTCTTGAACTCAGTGCTTCCTTATTTCTGCCCAAATTGAAAACGGTATCAGGAAGTGTTTGTGCCTAGTTCCATACACATGGGCAAGGGAATAATAGTAAATAGTTGAGGAATGAGATCTGTGGATACAAATATGTTCTGATAGTGACAGGAAAAAGTGAGACCATTTGGACATAAGATCTGATAATAGTCTGCACATAAAACGGGAGCAATCATGCTTTGGATCCCATAATTCTCATCTTGACTTTCAGCAGCAGATATTATAGCATAGCGGTTAGGATCATGGGCTCTGGTCACAAGCTAGCTGAGTCCAAATCCCAGCTTTCTCATTTCACTTATTAGTTGTGTCCTTTGGACAAGTTACTTCACTTCTGTGTGTCAGTTTCCTCATCTGTAAAACGGAGATGACAGCACCTGCCTCAATGGGTTCTTGGGAAGATTAAATGAGTTGATGCATGTTACAACCTTAGAACAGTGCCTGGACGTAGCAAATGCTATGTCAAGTGTTATTATTATGATTACTATTATTATTAATTGGTCACATAAGACCAAACAAAAACTGGTGTTAAAAGAGATGGATAAATACACTGTATGTTAACTCTAATAAACAGTCTCTAAACAGGATTTTTTTCCATTAAATAAGAATTTCACTTGCACCTAAACATAGTTGACTATATGAAACCTATAAGCATTAGGGAAGTAGCAAAATTTCTCACAGCAATCCCATCAGTGTGTTTATTTTCCAGAGGCTGTTTTATGAACACTATCTTAAAAAGTTGTAAAGCATAAATACATATTTACTAATAGCAGAAAACACTATTAAGCTGCAATACAGTTAATCCATAAAATCTGGTCTGTAAGAAGGAACACCTTATTAAATTTTTTGAGGCTAAATCTACTGTAGGCAGGATTACTTGTGTTGGAGGGCCTGTCTGTAGAAAGATCTGAACACAGAAAGGCTTGGACTTGGGAAGACTAATTTTAAAAAGGTCTGGACCTGGGGAAAGGTCAGAAGACCTGGACTATGGAACATGTTAGAATACCTGGATATTGTAGACACTGGAAGACCCAATGTTAGAAGACCGGCACTCTGGAGACGTTGGAAGATGCAGATATTGAGCCCCCTGTTGGAAGACTGGGTAGTTGTCGGAAGACGTGGAGATGCTGGAAGACGTGGAGTTGCTGGAAGACGCAGAGATGCTGGAAGACGAGCAGATGCTGGAAGCCCTGGAGATGCTGGAAGCCCTGGAGATGCAGGAAGACGTGGATTTTCTGGAAGACGCGGCTTAGTTGGAAGACGTGGATTTTCTGGAAGACAAATTTGTTGGAAGACGTGGGTAGGCCGGAAGACATGAATTTGATGGAAGACACAGCCTTGTTGGAAGACGTGGATTTGCTGGAAGACATCGATTTTCTGGAAGACGTCGATTTTCTGGAAGACCTGGAGGTCATTGGAAGACGTGGATTTCCTGGAAGACATGGATTTTCAGGAAGACCCGAGTTGTCTGGAAGACCTGGATTGTTTGGAAGACGTAGATTGGCTGGAAGACCTGGAGGTTCCTGGAAGACATGGATTTTTTTCCGGAAGACGTGGATCTCTAGGAAGACATATATTTGTTGGAAGACCTGGATCTAGTGGAAGACATAAATTTTCTGGAAGACGTGGCTTTATTAGAAGACCTGGATTTATTTAGTGGAAGACATAAATTTTGTTTGGAAGACGTCGATTGACTAGAAGACTGGATTTGGTGGAAGACATGGATTGGTTGGAAGATCTGGACTTTTCTGGAAGATATGGATTTGGTGGAAGACGTATATTTTTCTGGAAGACATGGAGTGAGTGGAAGACCTGGATTTCTTTCTGGAAGACATCAATTGACTGGAAGACCTGGATTTTCCGGAAGACATAAGTCAGCTGGAAGACTTGGATTGATTGGAAGACTTGGATTTGGTGGAAGACAGTTTTTTTCTGGAAGACATGGATTGGCTGGAAGACCTTGAAATTGCTGGAAGATGTGGATTGTCTGGAAGACCTTGAAACCATTGGAAGACATGGATTTTCTGGAAGACGTGGATTTTCCTGGAAGACGTGGATTTTCCTGGAAGATATGGGTTTTATGGAAGACCTATAATTACTGGAAGACGTGGATTATCTGGAAGACATGGATTATCTGGAAGACCTTGATGTTGTTGGAAGACTTAGAATTTGTTGGAAGACTTGGAGTTGCTGGAAGACCTGGAGTTGTTGGAAGACCTTGACACTGGCACCATTGGAAACCCTGGACATTGGAGACATTGGAAGCACAGGATATTGGAGACATTGGAAACCTTAGATTTTGTGGACATTGGTTATTCTGGACGTTGGAGACTTTGGAGACCCTAAATGTTTGGAATTCATGGGTATTGGAAGCCCTGAATACTTAGAGGCATTGTAAGTCCTGCACCTTGGAAGCCCTAAACATTGGAAGATATAGACAATGGAAGATCTAGACATTTAGAAATCCTAAAATTGGAAGCCCTGGGTATCGGGAGATATTTGGGAAACCTGGATATTGACACATTCATGTTAAGACACAGAATTTGGAAGCTATAATTTTCATGATGCTGGAAGTCAAGGACGTTGGCAGCCCTAGACATTAAGAGACTTGGACAGTAAGATGTCAGGATGTCAAAAGACCAAGTCATCCAGACATTGGGGATGTTGGAACACCTAACCATTGGAAAACCTGGTTCTTAAGAGATATTGAAAGACTTGGGCAGTGGAAGAACTGGTGATAATGAGACATTGTAAAATCAGAATTTAGGAGACACTAAAAATTGTAGGAACCAAATGATGTGAGAGCTAGAAGATATTAGAAGAGCTGCACTAGGACACAATAAAACGTGGACTCTAGAAGACGTGCATATATGGGACACTGGAGGATTGGGAACATAGAGAAATTGGAACTTAGAACTCTGGACCCTGAGACAAGACCTGGAACTTGATGATTGATTATTGGAGAAAGTAGAAGACCTAGAGTTTTAATGTCCCCGATGATGAGGAGATTAGAAAACCCTGGCATTGGAGATGCTTCAGGCCAGAGAGTGGAAGATGTGGGCATTGTAACATTTAGAAGATCTGGCAATTGGAGATGTTGGAAGCTGTGAAGCTCAGAAAACCTGATGTTAGAGATACTAACGAATCAAAAGGCCTAATCTTAGAGATACTAGAAGGTCATGTTGAAAGATATTGGCAATGTTGAAAGACTTTCACATATGGACCTGATGTGACATTTAAAGACATATGATAAGGCTACTCTAGTAGTCTTTATAACTATGGCATCTCTCACTAAAAAGCAAAACACATAGAAAGGACATCTTAGGAAGATGACAAAGAGGAAGCAGGGAAATTCAAGCGAAAGCAAGTAGTTTGAATGGGTTGGAACCTATTTTCATAGTCCCAGTGAACTAGCCTTGTATTGTTTGACAGGATGTGAATGAGGAATTATCAAAGATGAAGGAATATCCAGCTTGGAGAACTACTTGACTTTAAATAGGAGTCAGCCAGCCAACGTTTTCTGTAAATAGTTAAGATTTTGCGGGCCATATGGTTTCTATCGCAACTACTCAATTCTATCATTATAATGTAGCCATAGGCGATACATAAATGAGTGGGCATGGTTGTGTTGCAATAAAACTTTTATTTAAAAAAAGTTGGGCCAGTTTTGACCCAAAGGCCTTAGTTTGCCAGTTCCTGCTCTAGATGCCAAATCTAGGGTATAGTAAGTATATTAAGTACATCCCAGGCTAGCATTCACATGCAAAAGAGTGTGTAGAGCAATTTGAAGCCCGGTGGTAAATAAAGATACCATGTATGTGATGATGCTCAGGATAGGCGGCTAGCAAGAACCTGAGAATGGAGTTTAGATCTCCACTTAATTATTCCAGGGGCACAACAAGAATATTTGTATTTAGAGCCAAAATTGAATGGGTAGCATTCAGGACCCCAGGCAAACGGGGCTGGGGTTCAGTGAGGATACCCTAACTCGATAGGCTGGAAGCTTAAAAAGAATATTAAAGAAGAAAGTCACTTTTACACACCGGGGTTATCCTTCCAGGACTAAGCACCATTCATCCAAAGAGAGGGAGTCCCCAGCCCAGGGCAGAGAATAAGTGGCAAAGCCTTCACTCTGTGTCCCATATTCTTCTCATTAGGACACTCATCATGCCACCGCCAATTAATCAAGAGCCAAGTCTAGGTGTTTGTAATAATGGAGGAGAAGAGGAAGGAGACTACAGCTTTGAAGTCTCATCTCAGGCACTCTGGCTTCAGGTAATAAGTCTGATTTCTGCTCTTACCCACCAGAGCTTAAGCAACAAACGTAAGAGATCAGGGTTGAGTTGTAAGCTGAAGATCTTTAGTACTTAGGCAGGGCTGAGGAAGACACGGGTGATCACATACACTGTAGGAAAGAGAACACCGGCCGGCAAAACTGGTTACAATACGCTGGGACCGGGTCATGATTTAAAGGTTAAGTAGTGGAATATAGAGACAATGGGCAGCCACTGAAGATTTTTGGACAAGGAAGTACCAGCATCCGAATTGTACACGAGGAAAATTTGTCAAGCAGCCAAGTGCCGAAGACTACCAGACATAATATACTAGAACATCAAAGACTCCCAGGTTCAAACACTAAAAGAGTTGGGATGTGAGTTATGAAGCCACTATAATCATCCAGGCTAAGTGGTAATGGGGGCTTGAACTGAGGCAGTGACAGCTCTGTTACCCAACAGACCCAGCATTTGGATGATGATGAATACTCAGCATTCTGGAAAGCATGATTGATGCTAAGTTTCTTGAATGCCATCACAGAATGCATGAAATAGCAAAGATGTTCAGAAGCGAGTTATGCGGAATTGTCCTCCCCTCGTAAGAGTACTTAGATATCCAATTTTCTCTCAAAGGCAGAGCTAATAATTTGGTGGTTTAAGCAAAGTAGGTCCTATAGAGCTTTATTGTTAGCTCCTATTAACACAGAGTGACTTAATTATCTTAAAAGTGGGACCAAGTGGATGGATTATTTTCTAGAGAATAGGAATATATCCATGTGAAAAAAGTCATTAAAAGTCATCCGTATATGAATAAATATCATGCAAGGATAACCACTTGATAAATAAAGCACATATAAATGGAGCACCACAGGGGCAAAGGAATTATCATTTCAGGTATCTTTCACAAGCAAAGAAAAATATTGAAAATCAATTTTTATTCCTTCTCTCTTCTTAAAACCATCATGCATACCATTTTTTGAAGGAAATTAGATAAAATATCAAAATATTAAAATCCTGCAAAAACATGAGTAAACTATCATCTTTAGTTCTATGATGCTTGTTATAATAATAATAGCAACAATTTATTGAGCGCTTACTATGTGCCAGGCACTGTACTAGGCATTTCATATAATCTCATAGCAATCCTATAATGGCAGGTATTTTTCGACCCCGTTTTACAGATTAGAAACTCAAGTCCGAAATGGTTAAAAAGCATGCCCACAGTCACATAGCTGGTAATTGGCAGGGACAGGATTGAAAGCAACTCTGATCCCCAAACCTAGGCCCCACGCTGACTTGCCGCACCCCAATAGCTCAAGGGTGATCCTGTGGGGACCAAGCGCCACTCACGCAAAGAGAGGGAGTCCCCACCCCAGGCAGACAAGAAGCCAATGGCAAAGCCCTCATTTATCTATGTCCCGGGTTCTTCTCGTCACGGCCTTCCTCATGCCCCTGCCAGGAAATCAGGAGTTAATTCTAGGTGTTCGCAAAAATGGGTTAATTATATCACGGGCTTTATGCAGTAATGCAAGAAAGATGAAGTGCAATGTCTCAAGCACACTAGATTCCTATTTAATTTCCCAACGTTTGTTGTTCGCGCTAGTGAAATGTCCTATCTGGGCTTTCATCTATTTTCTATGTGATTTTATGGCTCCCAAGAACATATACACTCTGTTCATGCCACAGTTTATTTCTGAATTCTTAGATAAACAACCATAGCACATTGACATGAAGACCATTAGAAGGTAACTCTATGTAAAGTTCAGTGATCAATATATTCCATAGCACAAACGTGGTTCGCACACTCTTCGGCTATACACGCCGTAGAAGCCCTTTATTAGCATTCAGGTGGTGGCAGCTGTGTAATCCAAATGTGTGGTTTAAAGAGCCTTGTCTGCATTTTGAACGGAAAAGATTTTAAACAAACAAAGGGCTCTTTTTAAATGTAATACCAGTTTTCTAATATTCTCTACAAGTTTCATCAACCTGGGCTGCCCTTTCTCCCCACCTCCTTTTCCTTTTCTTTTCTTTTCCCAGTGGTTAAATATGTCTGTAAAGAAGGAAAACTCCATGCATTTCATAATAGTGAACGCAACAATTTACCTGAACCATTTGACAAGAGGAGGATTCTTTTCACCCAAACTGTGCATACAATCTTCTAAAAGAAATTTCAGCTTGTCAATTTTGGGGACTATTCTTAATTTTAAAAAGAAAAAAGAAACACCCATTTGCATGGCAATGTTGTCATTCATTTCTATTTCTACCGCTTAGGTCTATACCAACTTTCAAATCCACCTGTAAGTTCTGCTGACTTGTTAAACTCAGCCATATTGAAATGTTCTAGATTTTATCGTCACCAATGAAACTTCTTAGATTATTTTAACTCGATATTGCATTAAACAAGAATTAGATTTATCTCAATTATTTTATTTCAAATGGCCTGGTCCCTAGACAAACATTTCCACCTCTCAAGGCAAAGTCTAGGCATTTCTGTGACAACTAAACTGATATAATAGTTGGTGTCCCATTGCATTATTTTTATATTAATAGTTCCTGGTTGATGCTGTTCAGCTTAAATTTGATTTCTCTAATTCTGGTCAAATTTAAGAGAAATAAAATGGCAAGGGAGTAATCTCAAGAAATGGTAAAATTCTCATGAAACCACATTCTCTAAAGGCATATGGAACCACTGATTATACTGGTAAAATAGTCATCGACTTAAAAATATTTACCTCTAGATATGATTAAGAATGTACCAATTATCCATGGAACCTTGAAACAGTAACCATACAGAGTTCTCTGCTTTGGTTTATGAAAACAATAGATACAACATGTTAAGATGTTTTACTCATAATATCTATGCATTATTATTTTCCCCAAGCCCTGTAACTCAAGAAGAAAAATCGCCATTAACACAAATAAGAAACTCATAGGAGGTCCTCTCTGTCTTTCTTTTCAGGAAGTTGATGCCATGTTTGTTTCTCGTTTTTCTATGCCTAACTCTCTTTTCTGGAAGGCACTAAAACATGGTAAAACTTGAACGAGAAGCACGATTTTTAAAATAACAGGAACACAGTACAGTAATGTTGCTACTTACCTTGGTCTCTATGAAAGGGCTCAGGCACACTCACAATCAACCAATGAGGTTGATGCACCTTTCTTTCAAGGTGCAGAGAGAGAGGGACCTTAGAGACCAAGTGGTCCTATTCTTTCACTTGACAGATAAGGGAAAAGTAGGGTGATTTGAATAAGACCATCCACTGAGTTAGTGGTGGAGCCGAAATTTAGAATCAGGGTTTCCTAGCTGCTGGGCCCACTAGCATTTGTATTACATTTTCTACTAGAATTCTGTTCAGACTGAGAGCAGCAGTTAACAACCATGGCTGTATAAAACATCGGTTGAGGAGCTTTCAAAATATACAGGTGCTGACCCCGTCCCTGATTCAGTACATCCAGGGGCAGGTCCCAGAAATCTGTATTTTTCAAAGCCCCCCAACGTGATTCTGATGTGTCGAGAACTACTGTAAGGCAAGGGAGTGAGCTCCTCTGGCACTGTGGTGGGCCGCTAGACCCACAGCACCTGAACATGAGTTTTCAACTCTCATCTGCCTCTTTTGAACCTGTTGGGGAATGCCTGATATCTCAACTGTACCTATGCAAGCAAGCCCTTTTAACTCTTGGATTTTCTTCCCTTTCCTCTGACCACTTCAAACTCAGATATAGGTAAGCTATCATTCAAACCTTCAGCCGCCGAGGGTGGTGTGGATCATTGGATTTCTACCACCTTTCGGGAAGAAGTTTCGATATCCCTTTCCCAGAGGGTATTTAAATATGCAAATCGCTGGGAAGACCAGATAGGACAACAGAGAGGATCAATGGAGATGAACTCTGGCAGCTTTTACTCCTTGAGTAGATACCAAGAGTAAATCCCAGAATGCATTTTAAACGCACTGCCTTAAGGACTGACCAATGGCTACATCTACAACTGCTGGAAAACAAATTAACTGATACCAAACGAATGAGTCTAGATTCTTTCTGTCAAAATGGCAGATTAGGCTTAAGTAAGACTAAAATAAATGTCAGTATCAAGAGTACAAAATCAAGTTGTCCAACCACATAGAGTAACCCCCCTCCCTACGTATTAGAGTTGACTTCCTGGACCCTCACTGTAGAGGAATCTGTGTTGGAGGGACTTATGAGCCTCAGGGGGTAATTGCAGCAGGGAAGTGGGTATTATGACAGCCCAGACACTTGGTCTGTTCGCTGAAATAAGACACTAAGTAAAGTGAATCTTGTTGGTATTACTAATTTCACATCAGTAATAGTGATGACTGGGCAACCGATTTCTGTTTCTCTCTGATCTCAAAGTCAGGACAATCATGCGTCAGTGAAAATGCTGGTCGTCACAGTAGTGATAGGGAAAGAATCAAGACAATTGGGTTGTGTCTGGAGAGAAGTAAGCTCAACCTTCCGTTCTACTTTCCTCTTCCAGCACTTGGATCACCACATCATCAGAGCTGTTGGAGTCTGAATCCCAAGGTTCAACTATCTGTGTGTGGCCTTTCTGCCTGCTGTTTGCAGAATGGGTTTGAATGACATGGCCCGAAGGTCCAGCCTCTTCTTCCCTGTTGAAGCAAACAGAGAGAAAGACTTATTGGCCTTCATTTGAAGGTTTCTTATTACTGCTTTATAGGGTTGTGGGTAATCGTTTAAATCTTGCCTTCAGGTCAATAAATATTCCATCGAAAGATCTCTCTCCTCTGAATCATCGCAGCAATTTGACTTGTGCAACAGCTGCTCCTACATTCTTTGAGTTCTGGATGTTAACCTATGCTGACCTGTGGTATCAACTTTTGATGTGATCACATCTCTGAAAAAGTTCTCAACTATCTTCTGAGGGTGAGAATCTAACACTTCAGCAAAATGTCACTTAAATCAATGTCTTCAAATCCTTCGCCACCCAAATGTTTTGCAGATGCTACAACCTTTTCAATTTCGTCTACCACTGGGAGAAAACTTTCAGAGTCCATTACAACCTCATTCCCAAGTTTGTGCCAGGCTCCATTAAGGGTTGCCTGTGTTATTTCTCGCATTGATTCTTCCACTATTGTTAAAGCATTACAAATGGGGAGATTTTGTCAAGCTACTTTCACAGTCAGTTCTGGTGTCTCCCTCATACGATCTGCAAGGTAATCAAACATACGCCAAGCACAGTACCTCACAAACAATTTTCAGCACTCCCAGATGCTTGGGTTGAAGGAGTGGAGTTGTACTGGGGGGTGGAGGTGACTGGAACACAAGGATCAGCATTTACTATCGCACTTTTGGCAGTAGGAGCAGGTGTCCAAAAGCAGCAACTTTGAACTCAAGGTTTTTTGTTTGGTTTTTTTTTTTTTTTTTTGGGTTTAAATATTGTCTAACCTCAGGAATGAAGACTTCAAAAACTGGCCCAAAAAGAGTTTCTCAGTGATCCCTACTTTATGGTTTCCCTTCATGTAAACAGAAAAGTGTTTCTAGCATTCTCTTTTAAGAGGGCAAGGACTTCGCAATCTGTGAAGCAATGTGGGTTTAATCAATCACCAGAACCGTTGGAACGAAACAGAACTTTGAGCTTGTCCTTTCCAGGCTTGAAGCCTCTGGTCTTTTTCTCATCCTCTGCAAAAGGTGTGCAAGTAGGCATGTACTTCCTGAACAGGGCCATTTCGTCAGCACTGAAGAAACAGCCATTTCCCTCAATCCATTCCCTCAGGTATTCAGGGTAGCCAGCAGCAGCCTCATGATCTGCTTCCTCTGCCGACCATTTCTTTTCAGACAGACCACAGCATTTCTTAAACCTAGCCAACCACCCTTTACTCACAGTGAATGTTGTAACCTTTTGTCCAGATGAAAATTGAAACTTGCGTTTTTGTGATGCTCGCTGGCAGATTACGCCTACAGGAGGAGGCCTATGCAGCTCTCTCTGGGTTAGAAGCCACACGTGCACATCTTTTCCATGGTCTCTGTGTTGGCATTTCACGTTACGTATGATGTTCTTGATGATTCTAGCGTGCCCCTCGATTGATTGGCCCTAATAGCTTCTTATTTTTATTGTGCGAATCATAGATTTATTAATGCCAAAAAAAGGAAAAAAAGGGCCCTAGAGAGGTCTTGGTTTCACCATTATTGAGCATTTCGAGAACTTTCATTTCGTTTGCTGCAAACATCACTTTTCTTGCCCTCTTTGCTCTTCTAGCGTCTGCACTCTTGCTTTTCTGCTTGGGTGCCATTCCTACCCAGACTCAACGCAAATTTCTAATTAGTGACAGTTTTAGATCACTGAGCAGTACACGACACTAATTCGTGATACGCACGAAGCAAATGACAACATTCACAAGACAAATAAAAACAGCAAAACGGCTTTTGCGTGACAACACGTGCGTGTGCTCAATGGCTGCAGAGGGGACAACAGGCAGAAGAACAAGGGCAGAAGCAAGCGACCCGGGTGTCGGTCTCGTCACATGAGACAGTCAGCAGGATAACGTGATGGCGACGTGAACTTGCATGCTGTTCCAAAACTCTCAAAGGCGCAGAGTAGGCAAACTCCAGTTTTGTAGGAAAATGACTTGCAGTTGTGAAGGGATCGCGGAAGTCAGGAGTGAAGGTCAAGTCTGCCTGGCTGGGATGAGAAGCACAAATAGCACCAGCTAGGAGAGAGCAGACACAAAATTAGGAAATGAAGTCAGGAACAGAGGCAGATTGCCTAAGTAGCTTTTACATTAGCGAGGAGAACATGAACTTGGGATAATAATAATATATGCCAACCTGCCCTTACAGAGGCTGGACCAATTTGTATGCTTACCAACAGTGGAGGAGAGCCCTCTTCTCCCATATGTTCACCAACATGAAATATTACCAATCTTTGTCATTTGCACCAAACAGAAGGTGAATAGCAAGGTATCTCAGTTTTGTTTTAATTTTCATTTCTTTAATCATCTTTCCATATGGTGAGCCATTTCTACTCCATCTTTAAATTGTCCGTTTATATCCTTTGCCCACTCAAAAATTTTTCTCCTACCGATTTGTAGGCACTATTAGCATATTAACTCTCCTTTTCTTTTTCGTTTTTTTAAAAGTTTATTTATTTTGAGAGAGAGAGAGTATGTGTGTGTGTGTGTGTGTGTGTGTGAGCAGGGGAGGGGCAGAGAGAGAGAGAGAGAGAGAGAGGGAGGGAGAAGCTCCAGCAGGCTCCAGACCGTCAGTACTCAGCCTGACACAGGGCTCAAACCCATGAACCATGAGGTCATGACCTGAGCCAAAATCAAGAGTCAGATGCTTAACTGACTGAGCCACCCAGGCGCCCCTACGGAACTCTTATTTTACACTCTATGCTGCAAACATTTTCTTTAAGCCTGCCATTTACTTTTTAATTTTGTCTTTTGCCATAAAGACGTTCAGATATTTATGTAATCAAACGTTTCATGCCTTGCTTTGAAAAGCCTTCGCCTCCCTAAGATGATAAAAATATGTTCACGTATTTTCTTCCAATATTTTTATAGTTCTGTGGTACTATTTCAAGGTATTGAGGAAAGGTAGGATTCCTTGATGAATGATGGTGGAATGACTGACCATCCAGCTACAAGAGTGTCAGGCCTCTCTCGATGGCACTTCCCCTCTGTATGGGAGACAGGAGTTCTGGTAGACTCCGAGCCCCACGCTGATTCCCAGTGGATGGCTCAGCTTTCTCCGGAGGTCACTATAGCTCGAGGAGGGGAGAGTAATGAATAATTAATTACTCTATATTTTTCTGGCTTAAGTTCTGTTCTGCTACCGGTCTATACTCCTGACTTCTGTCAGCTGAGGGACAGTACCAAGTTCTCAGATCTCTGATCTGCCAATAATCGCGTCACTCATAATTCACAGTCAATCACAGTTTGGGCACGACTGGAGGAATCTGGATATGAGTAGGCTGTCAGGTAGAATAGGTGACTGCCGTTGACTTTATTAGGTATAATAATGGAACCGCGGTAAGATAGGCGAATACTCACTTTTGAGGGTGGAGAAATGAAGCAAATACACATATAAACTAGTCACTTATTTTATCAAAAATGTTAACAATTGTTAAATCCAGGTGCTTGGCAAGTGGGCATTCACTTCACTACTTTATTTCTCTGTAGATTTGAACACTCTCATAATAAAAAGTGTGTGTGTGCGCACGCACATGTGTGCATGAGGTAATAATCTCGTATTTCATGGCTACATTTTAGGTACCATCACGTCTCTGTCAGTGACTTTTCAGGTTAAATACAAGATTAAGAATTACAACTAAAGAGAGGTGCCTGGGTGGCTCAGGTTAAGCGTCTGACTCCTGATTTCAGCTCAGGTCACGATCTCATGGTCGTGGGATCAAGCCCCGCGTCAGGCTCTGCATTGACAGCACGGAGCCTGCTTGGGATTCTCTCCCTCTCTCCACCACTCGTACTCTCTCTCAAAATTAAATAAACTTTTTAAAAAATACAACTAAAGAACAACTGATCACTGGAGGGGAATCACTTTAATGAAGTATTTTCCCCCCGTTAAATCAATAGATTAAATACTAAGGCATCACACAGCCTGAATCCCAGTATCAATTTAAAGGTATGAGACCAATTTCCAGGTCTCCTTTTTCCCTACCAAACTGGAACAGAAGATTTATGGCAATTTTATCCAAAAGGAGATTATCTGAACCTGGGGACAGCTCAGCTTCATAATACTAATAGCAACTCTTTTCCACACCGTACAAGAGATGGAGATTTATGAAAGGAAATCAGGAGCAAACAAGAGGATAAAAACTGATAACCCAGGGTAGGGAGACTGACTACTTATGTGCGTAACCGAATCACTGGGCAAAACTTCATTCGACCAACTTTCAAATGAGAAAATACATTTCTACCCACAAAATTCACTTCGGGTCAGCCTTTCACCCTGTGTCCTTTGACCTTTTGCTAAGGGACATGTCACTTTTGTAAGATGCTGGCACCAGGCCAGTGTGAAGAATAAAGTGTCTGAAATAAACGTCCTCCGTCACCTTTCAGTTCTGCGAGTTGTACAGAGCTTCGAGGCGGTTAGGACGCTATCAAATAACGGTATAACCAAGTATTCCTCTTCTCAAGGTATTATTCCAAAGTACATTTATCTAAAGGGTTGAGAGCATAACCATCATGCTTCCGGCCCTTGTGAGTCCAAGGAGGCCTGATATGCTGTCGAACGAGAAATAAAGCCCGATTGAGCTTTGAGTTGAGGCTCACGTCGCTCAAGTGCCCGAAAGGGCAGGAGCGTCTCAGGATGTTGATTCTGTCAGCATTTCAACAACGGGGAAGAATAAAGGATTTCTAAAAGTGCCACACCCTGTGAGGATTTGAACAGCCAAACAGGATTGAGCTCCTTTGAAGCTTCTGTTATGAAGGGACATTTGGTCTCGGTGGGGGGGGGGGGGGGGGGTGTGCTGCTTTCACACAAGCTGTGCAGAACTATCATCTTCCCCCTTCAAAAATCTTAAAACACACACACTCAAGTGGTGAACTCAAAAAGTACAGAGCCCCGGAAGCATTTCACCTTTTGAGTATAATACCCATAAATGGCAACCGATGGGGAGATTTCCATGAGAAATCTTATTTTCTTCCAAAATTGATAAACTACCCACAACACGTTTACCAGGAGGATAAACCAAGTTGTCATGCAACTGACTTTTGAGACCGAAGAACCCTAAGAGAGCGTTTCAAAAGTAAACCCTTATGATAACAAGTTTCTGACATGCATTCTCCTCAGACAGCTCGTGCTTGTCACGTACAAGGGCCACGTAGTGTGAAGAATCCAGAAATGAACGGAGAAAAAACCTTGATCTCAAGAAACGTAAGTGTTCCGGGGAAGGTGAAGATAACGCGCTATGAGGTAGAAAGTCACACATTCCCTAAGAGTTACAAACAATGTGTTATTGAGGCCTAATCCTGTTTTGTCCATTTCTACTTTATGTACCCTGCTTCGGGCCCTTCTCTTTCCTCATCTGAAGAAAGATGTGACTTCCTAAGATGTCCGCCTGCCGTTCAAACCTACTGACCGCACTGCCTCCAGAGTAACCTTTCTTTTTTTTTTTTTTGAAGTTTCTTTATTTTGAGGGGAGGAGCAGAGAGAGAGAGGGAGAGAGAGAGAGAATCCCAGGCAGGCTCCACACTGTCAGCACAGAGCCCGATGCGAGGCTCGAACACGTGAACCACGAGATCACGCCCTGAGCTGAGACCGAGAGTTGGGTGCTTAACCGACTGAGCCACCCAGGCGCCCCAGAGAGCAACGTTTCTAAAATAAGTGTCTAAGCCAGTGCTGCCGCCACTTGAAATCATTCCGTGAGTCTCCGTGGCTTATGGAATGAAGTCCAACCTCCCTGTGTGTGGTGCTGTCTGCCTACTTTCCCAGGCTCATCTCTCACTGCCTCTCCGTTTCTGCCTCTGTAATCTCCGCGGTAGCCATTAAGGGGCTATTTCAATCACCCGGATTTCCTTAACCTTCAACGCTAGGTCAAGAAGCACCTCTCCCAGGAAGCTTTCCCTGATCTCTCCGGCTGTGTCTGAAGCACCGGCTGGCTCTGAAGTAGGGATCGGAGCTCTCAGAGCCTCCTTCCCAAATTTACTCCGATTGCAGCATTGATGACATTGCACCGTGCTGCCATCTGGTTCCCTGTGTGTGTCATCATCTGTGGATGCCTTGCAACGCACGCAAAAGTCAGTATTTGAATCGGACATTGAAGAATGGGTAGGATCTCCAGCATGTGGAGAAGAGAGCAAGCGAGTGGGAAGTAAGAGGCAGGAAAACGCTGGGGAAAACTAGACGAGGTTGAAAGACAGGGTAGCTGAAGTGGATGGTAAAACAGAGTTGAAAGTCTGAGGCAAGTCATGGAGGGCCTCAGATGGCAGGTTTCTTTTGTGAGATGGAGTTACATTTAACTGTCTCGGTATTAACGAAAGGCTTTGTTTGCAATAAATAAAAAATTAAGGAGATGTTTAGGATGAAGCAGACCTGTTCTTCTTTGTTACTATGTCTCAGCACACACATTCCCACAAGAAAAAGACCTGTTTGTGTCCTAAATAATTTATGTGCACCGTGCTGATATTTATTATCACGTTGCTATTTTGTTCTCGCTATTTTAATGTTTGATAACGACAGTTAGGAAACATCTTCACTTTCCTTCCATGGCTTGATGGGTCATTAATCAAATAGACATCCACAAGTTATTAATAATAATCTATTTTTCACATTAATATTCCGTGGAAAATCACGCATATTTCTTACTGGATCCAAGTATTTTTTATAGCTCTGAAAATTCTCCCCACCCCAAAAAAATCAAATGGAGTCCATGTGGCAACAGTGCCCTCTGCTGGCTACAGCGTGGAACAGCTACACCGAGACAGAGAAGAAACGCGGTGCGCCCCCGCGGGACAAGGTTCCCCCCCATGCCTGCCCTTTCTCAATTTCTTCCCCTTTTGTATTAAGCAGAATGTTGACTTAATAGCTCCTCAAAGTAAGCAAACTCGTCTTAACAGGCCAGGAATCTGGCAAGTGATGGGACAAATTCCCCCTTTTCCCTGATCTTTTGAGGGACTGGACACACCCAAAGCTTCGAAAGATTTCTTTCCTTTTTCTTGTTTTTTAGGAAAAGGCACATAAATGTGAATAGTTTCCTGATCTCTTTCATTTGCTCTTCCCCTTTACCTCATTTTCACCGGCCTGCGTGAGACGAAAGGGAGCATTTAGTTCGGGAACCCAGCAAGGAATCCGGCAGTCACCGACCTAGTGGCCAGCCACGTTCCAACCTGAAATACAACTGGGCCGTCCCCTAGGCCTGGGCTACGCGTGCCATTTGTCTCTCAGCCATAACGACCCCAAACCACACGAGCTCGGCAGAAACTGGTTCTGAGGGATAATGACAACTGAAAGCCACTTTGAGCCAGCGCCCAGCACTGTGTCTGGTTCCCGGCTGAGAAGAGTTATATGAGGTATGACAAGGGAGATGCACTGTAAATTATGGAGTGTCATCGTCATTCAAGGTGCCTGCATCATTGCAAATTCAGACTGAATCGCAATACCAGGAAAGGCTCCTGGCAGGCTTGAGCCGAACAAGGCGGCCCGGAGCATAGAAGCATCCCTCTTTCTGCAAATTAATTTCAAAAGCGCTTCCCAGTTACTCGTGGTTCCTTCAAAACACATATATTCAACCCAATTCCGCACGGGTTCCTAAGCCCTGATTCAGGGAGCACAGCTTCCTCTTGTGTCCTACTTCTGCAGTGTTTTGGCGATTGGAAGGCAGAGCTTTGCAACCTGGGGGTCTCGCATAAGCTCTGGCCTTCAGTCTCCTCCAAACGTCGCACCGCCCCAATGGCCTCGGTGAGCCAAGAACTGGGCTTTGCTCCTTGAGGCACGAGGTGATGAAGCCGCAGTGTCTCCAAACCGAACTCACTGCAAAGAAAGCAAATGAGAAGTAGGACCGAGGTCCAGAATTGGGGACCACGGGGGGGGGGGGATCACTTCGGAGTTGATTCGCAAAGCCCAGGATTCGGACGAGGCCAGCGTGGCTAAGTCGTGCCGAGTCGGGGTCAGATCGTGTCTTTATTTCACATGTTGATGTTTTGTTCATCATGGATTTTTCTTTTTGCATTAACTTTGAATTTTTAAAGATGTCACATTAAAATTTTTATCTTAATTACCGTGTGTCTTGGTGCCCCCCCCCCGCCTTAAATTTCGCGCCCGAGGTGCCTCCCCGGCTTTGCCCTTGGCCCGGGCCTGGTGACTGGAGTGCGGGATATGAGATGGCCTTAGTCGCAGCTGGAGAAGAGGTAAAGGGCCGCCCCGAGCAGGGGGTGGGAGCGGAAGCCTGGGCCGCTGCAGTTTGGGCGTGGGGGAGGGGCGGAGGTGGGGCTGGAAGCCGAGGCCCGGGCTCGGGCTCGGGCACGTCGTGGCGGCCCCCCGGGGAATCGGCTGGGTTTAAAGCGGAAGGCCGGAAGGCCGCTGCTATACCTGCCCTGGCTGCTTCGGGCCCCGCCACCTCCTCTCCTAACGGCCAAGATCCGATCTGCTCCCCGGTGGGGACGGAGCGCCGGGTCCCCGCAGCAGTGCCGACCGAAGCAGTGCCCTGCGGCGCAGCCTTTGTCCACCTGCTGCTCCCAGGAGAAACCTGCCCTCCCCCGCGGCCGGCCGCCCGCCGCGCTCGTCGCTCGTCGCTGCCGGACGTCCTCTCGCTCCGCGCTGGGTGGGCTCATCCCCCGCGGGGATGGGAAGACCGCGTGCCGTCACTTCCCACCTGGTCGCTGGCTCCGGACGTTTCCTCGGTTACGCGGTTCAATCCGCCCCCATCCCCTTCCCCGCGTCCCAGTCCGTCCGCTCCGTCCCAGCAACAGCGGCGGCGGCCCAGACGCACTCTGGATTAACCATCTCGAGGCCAGTGATGACACTCCGCAGGGTTATTCCTTAGCGGTCAAAGTCGCTGGTCCGCCTGATCGTTGGGGCAAGCGGCAAATCCGAAAGAACTTCAGATTTGGGGTAGGATTTAGCAAGTGTCAGTTCACCAGGTTACTTCGGGTTTCTTCCGAAGCAATTAACATGGCTTGTTCAAGTGAGACCGGCGGCTAGAATGGAAAGAAATACTCCTGGAAAAAGGATGCGAAAAATGGGTATGCCACACGGTTGTTTTAGTGTGGTAAATTACACTCAAAACAACCAGGAGGGTGGAAATGCACATTTCCCCCAGATCCCTAAAGACGTACTTCACTTCCGGAGTCCTGCCTTCAGATGTTTGGCTATTTTTAAGGCCTTAGTATATAAGTGATGGGCAAAGTCCGTAAGTACAAGGCCAAATGCCAGATTTACCAATAAAAACACAAGTCACCCAGTTAAAACTAAATCTCAGGTAAACAACAAATACTTTGTTAATGTAACTATGTCCTATGCAATATACAAAACTTGGATGTTAAGAGCTATTCATTGTTTTTAAGTGAAATTCAAAGAAGTGAACTTCAAATTAACTAGGTGTCCTGTTTGTTTGGGTTTTTTTCCTGGCAAGTCTGATAACAATGCATCAGCTACTTGAAGTCCTTTTTTTATAGTCAGTCTAACAAACAAGACACAAGCCTATATTGAGAAGTAGGCAAAAAAAAAAAAAAAATCACAAGTTTTCTTACTAATTTGCACACGCAAAAAAAAAAAGCCACATTGAAACATTTATTATGAAAACAGTAAAAAGTTTATTTACGTTAACCGAGGAGACTGTCAATCTGATAGTTCAGATTATTAAGGGGCTACAAACTACTCCCCGGGGAATAAATCAGGCCTGTTGCCATGTTTTGTAATGGTCTTTGAGCTTTACATTTTTAAATGGTCAAAAAGAATCAAAAGAACAATATTTTGTGGTAAGTAAAAGTTACAAGAATTTCAAAATTCAGTATCCATAATTAAAGCTTATTGTAACCCAGTCACGCCCCCTAATTTTCTTACTGTGTCAGTCTGTCTTCAGGCTTGTAGCCTGCAAAAGCAAAGTCAAGTCAATGCAACAGAAATGGACGGACCTGCAAAGCCGGAAATTTTTACTATCCGGCCCTTTTAGAGAAGCACTTTGTCAACTCCTGATATGGATGAAACCATTACCTGTAAAGCGGTGTTATAAATAATCATTAAGTCTGTTAGCTACAACTCTGAGCAGGCTAAACATTTCCCTATTTGTAGAAATTATTTGCTTAGCTGTCCTTTTTCTCGTAGTGAAAAGAAAAGGACCCTATTTCCATAGATCAAAATTTTGGTGAACTGAAAACCAATGGCGTTGGAATGAGATTTGTTTTAACAATATAGGCTGTCTCCGCTTTTCACAATGTCTAATTCACCCTTTGTCCATTGCTTCACTGCCTCGCAAATCCGAATATTGCTGCGGTTCCTAGATCCCGAACCTGGACAGTATTTTACCAAGTGGCTCGCCTGCCATCTAGTGGGGGAAGACGTAAGTGAATTATTATTGATTGATTGATTGATTTATTGATTTATTGATTTAGACAAACGGACTGGCTAGCTATATAACCTCTAGGACCTTGAACGGTGATGATAAGAGCAATTCCTTACATTTGAATAGCAGTTTGCCATTTACAAAGCATTTCCCCGTATAGTATTTTAATTAATCCTCCCTCGGAACAAGTGCTGTGTTATAAGCAGATCTTCTTTGCCCTATTTTTCAGATGAAAAAACTGAGTCTGAACATTAGCTTCTACAGGGTCATACAGGTGGGCTCAAACCCAAGTGCCACATTCTTTTTGCTAAGCCTAACCCTTCTGAATTTAAGTTCCTTTGTTTCTACATTTCTAGCTCTACTCTATGAATGATTTTGAAAGTCTCTATTTGCCACAAGTACATATATTTTAGGAAACTTCCATGGATAGTTTTTTTTTTTTTTTTAATTTTTTTTTTCAACGTTTATTTATTTTTGGGATAGAGAGAGACAGAGCATGAACGGGGGAGGGGCAAAGAGAGAGGGAGACACAGAATCGGAGGCAGGCTCCAGGCTCTGGGCCATCATCAGCCCAGAGCCCGACGCGGGGCTCAGACTCACGGACCGTGAGATCGTGACCTGGCTGAAGTCGGACGCTTAACCGACTGCGCCACCCAGGCGCCCCTCATGGATAGTTTTTTAAAAGAAACATGACCCATCCAAAATATCCCTTCTCAAGAAAAAAAAAATTCAAAGAAGGCCAATGCAATTTTTTTCAGGCAAATTTTTAATTAGTATTTATCAAAAACAGGGTATGAGTTAAGATCCATTTTCTAATGGAAAATGGAAGGTGCCAAAAGTGGGCAGAAGACACTGGCCCCCTTTAAATCCTTAAGATATATAATTAAGATATTAATATATATAACATATAAGATATATAATATATATTAATATACATAAGATACATAAGATATATAAGATTGTTATATAATAATAATAACTAAGATATAAGATATATAATAATAATAATGCTTTCAGTGCAATACGATCCCCTTACTTTTAGATCTACAGAATGTTGTTTGCATATGGCTTTGAGAGTGTAAGAAGGGAGATTTGTGGGCTCTTCCAGGAGCTACTAAAGTGCCTCTGTCTTAGAACAGCAGCCTGTGTGCTTAGTGATGACCAAGAACCAGATTAAATCACCAGAGGTCAACCCGTAAGAAAGAGTCACGTTTGCGATGACACCCATCTGCTGGGTCTACAGCTGGGCACACAGTGCGAATGGACGGAACCATGGGCCGCCTGCTGCACACAGCTGTACGTGTTGAGTGTGTCCAAAAATGCCCAAAGCATCAACCCAAGAAAGAACAGTTTCCACAACTTTGTAGATCACTGTTCTCAGGCCCTGCCTGTTTCTGGTGAGCCTGCCCCCAGTGCGAACACTTTAGGATTACTTGCAAATAGCCACCCCTTCATACTGAACTTTCGGCTTCCGGTAGGAGTATGAAAACTAAGGCCCCTGGGACATAGGAATTAAATCCTTGTATCGCTAGACTTTCCACGCCACCTTCAGTTTAACCACAGGCAGTCCCTACCGTTTGCGAGCTTTGCGGGTAGTGTGATTTGTAGATAGAGGCGCTCTCCAACTCTGGCTCGGACGTGAGCCTGGAACCATTTTACTGGCTGCCCCCATCGTCCCGGAAGCCAACGTTCCGGTTGGGCCATTTTAAGCTACAGAGGCCTGGTTATTTATGGGGCTAGTACATGGCTGAACCCGGGTGTACCTTAACAGTTATGCCGAGAGGGTAGAATCGAACATTCTGAAATAGCCCCTGAGGTTCACTACTGGTTTTTTCAAGCCCATCAGGTCATCCTAGGTACGTCCCTACAAGTTCACAGCACAAGAACACCCTAAAGTTGCTCCTATTTATATCACAACTATTATCGTTACTATTACTACTGACCACACTGCTGCTACTAACGACGACGCACACGTACGGGGTTCCTTCTTGTTAGACACTGTTGTAGGGGCTGCATATGCAGGAACTAAACCAATCCTCACGGACTGTACCTGTGCGATGTTCACACCAAGGCCCAGAGAGGCGAAGAGACTCGCCCAATCTCAGTAGTGAGCCTGAACGCGCACAGTGCGGCAATGACGGAATCAAAGCAGTCCGATTCCAGAGCCCTAGTTTCTAATTAATATGGCCTCAAGCCCAAAGCACAGTCGGAAGAAGAAAGGACGCATCACCAACGCAATGAAGTCCAGTGACCAGCTCGCCCTTCACGACCTTCCGTGGTCTAGCTGCATCTCATATTTCCCTCGCCCTGGGCCACTTCCAGCCTAGTCCGCTGTGGCCGCTGCAAAGGGCTTACCAGTAACAGGCCAACCCTGGATTCACGTTGTTCCTTCTATTATCCCCTCCCTCAGCCCTTTCCCTGTTGAACTTCTCATCCATTAAGGCCCAGCTGCGATTCAACCTCTTTGGTAAATATTTACCTGGGGCCCCAGCTGGAACCAAATACACTCACCCTTCTACCCTCGCTCACTGCCCTCTGCCTGAGCTTCTCCTAGGGTGCTGAGTACCTTTTACCTGAAATTGGAATTATTTACATGCGTACAAGTCAGTCACACTCACCAGACTATAACCTCACTATAGAAAACCCAGCACAACCCCTGCCTCAACCATGGCTCCTTGGTTCCCTAAATATATTAACTCACAGGTTCCCTTGGCACTTTGTTCTTACCTTGTGTATAATACTTAACCTTACCGCAGGGTGCAGTCATTACTCTGGGTATGTGCCTTACCCAAGAAGGTAAACTCCATGAGGGGGAACAGTGGTCATGTGTGTGTGTGTGTGTGTGTGTGTGTGTTTATAAAGTTTACTTATTTGGAGAGAGTATGTGTGTGCGTGCACGCATGTGAGCAGAGGAGGGGAAGAGAGAGAGGGAGAGAGAGATTCCCAAGCATGCCCCACAATGCCAACGCAGAGCCCGACACTGGGCTCGGACCTATGAACAGTGGGATCATACCCGAGCCAAAACCAAGAGCCACACGCTTAACTGGCTGAGCCACCCAGGCGCCCGGGCAGACGGTGTTTCGCTTGTCTCTGTATCTTCAGCTTAGCATAATCTCCTGCTCATTTGCCTGTCGAATGAATGAAGGAGGGAAGCCCTTCCTGAATCTCCCCAACTAGAAGTAATCACTCCCTTCTCCGAACACCAATAGCTCCTTGTTCTTCCATGTGCCTTTTTTTTTTTTTTTTTTTTATCTTTGTTAGCGTTATCCACGGACAGGTCTTATCTCCTTGTTAGACTATAAGCATCTTAAGGTTGGAGCTATGCCTTGGGCATCTCCATGGTTCCATTACCTAGCAGAATTCCTGGTCTAGTAAATGGGCTCGATAAATGTTTTTATATGAGAGAGAGCATGTGCAACTGAGGGAGAGGGCCAGAGGAAAAGAGAATCTTAAACAGGTTCCGCACTCGCACTCAGCACAGAACCCGACACGGGGCTCAATCCCATGACCCTGGGATCGTGACCTGAGCTGAAACCGAGAGTTGGACGCTCATCCCTGAGCTGAAACCAAGAGCTGGACGCTCAACCGACTGAGCCACCCAGGCACACTAAATATTTTCTGAATGAATGACTCATCACAAGGAATGGAGCCCCTTAATGATGGGCTCACCAGTGGTCTCAAGGAATAAATGGAAGAAGGCTGAACTGGGTGGGAATCAGCCATGAAGGCTGAGGTGAGCTGTGTGTGGTAGAAAAGCTGTGAGCTATGGGGCCTGTCACTCACACCTATACACACAGGCAGCCATCATTTGTCACTGTCAGTACTGACATGAGAGGCAATTCATTATTCTTTGCTTTGCTACTGGAGATATTAGGAAAACAAACATCAACATCCTCCAAGAGAATAGGACAAAGTGATGAAAACCCATAAAGAAAACTTATTTTCAGGTTCATACAATAGGTATATATACATTCTGGGAAAACACGATGTATCCGTTTGTCAGTGTGATTATATCCCAGTCCTAGACTTCCTTTCACATTATTCAAAACATTATCTTAGCACCCCAAGACAAATAATAAACGAAAAAGCTTGTATTATAATGCAATGGCAGGAAAGCTTTAAAATATCATAAAAATATATGGGTCTACAGGTTAATAATGGGACATTCTTATGCCATCAACTGATAAATCAAAGAAGTAAAAATAAAATATCTTGGAATGAAGTAATCTTCAAAACTGAGTTCTTTATAGAATAACCCGACTCTTAAGATTTAAGAGAAGGAAGAATAAGAAGACTGGCTGAGAATCTACCACGTGTCAAATACTATCCTCCGTGCTTTTACCCACATTATCTAATTTATCGGTCTGAAGAAATCATGGAAGGTTACAGGGCTCATGAGCATTCAAATTGGAACTTGGTCACATGTCTTCTGTATGCTTACCTTTATTCTGCCCCTCCTATTAAGAATTCACTGCAAATATAACACTTACTGAAACTCCCCATCAGTACCATTTACCTTTATCCCTCCCCACCACAAACACCATTTCAGATGCTATCTGGGCCAGTTAACGGAATTTCTCAGAGATTCATTCAACACATCTAAGTCCAAGTGGTCAGGATTTCTCCCATTCATCTACCCTATCGTCGAGGCCTATATTTTTCCTTTAGAGAGTTTAAACCTGGTGAGTTACACAGACTACTAGTCTTTTTAATTTTTTTCATCTTCCCCAAACACACAGTTTTAGTAGCCTGATGACAGAAAGCCAATCCTGGCAATCCAAATGGGCTGAGTTCCAATGGATCAACAACTCACTTGGTAGCCTGCCACCAAGTGGCCAATCGCCATCAGAAAATACGGAGCCCAATCCTTCTCTAGTCTGCCGCCGATTAATTAAGTGGGTCATCTTTCCTTGGCGGTGGTGACAGTCCCTTCCAAGCAATCGTATGTGTGAGAGTAGTATGCAACTGGCTTGCAGACAGGGGACTTTGCAAACATCCATAGACACTTTAAGACTAGGGAAAAGTTTGTGAGACTGTGTAACAACAAATTTAAGTAGTAGAGTATTCATGATCAGTATTAAAAAAAACACTAAGCACTTGTCAAAATGGCACAGTTAATTTCTTTTAGAATTAAATGAAAATGAAGGAACAACAATTAAGCATGTAATTATCCACAAAAATGTTTTTAAGATTTGTAATTACAGTTAATTGCTGTAAAATATCATGTTGACTTAAAAAGCTGTTACAAGATTGAAAATAAAGTAATGGCATGGTAAATGCATACTTCCTTCTGTTCGCCCAGGCACACGGGCTAGGGCACAGCCCCAGCTCCCTTTGTGACCCAGCTCCCTGTCGTCCTTCCTCAGCCGGCTACATATCCAGCCTCTCTTACTCTAGTTGTGCCTTTTTTTTTTTCCTCTTTCTCGCTTTGTCCCTGCCCACGTGACAGGTCTTCATATTCTCTGCTCTTGTCCCCCATCTGTGGTGGAGATGCCGAAAGAAAATGATCCATGGGATTAAGAAAAATTAAAACGAAGCCACAGAGGTGATCTGGCTTTAAAATTGGAGTTCTGATGAACTGCATCTGGGTTGACGTTCCCTAAACTGGACCTAACTTCAAAGCATGTCACTTTTATTCACTGTAGCCACAACCGTGTCTTAATCCAAAAGGTTTCCAAAGTTAATTTGCATTATGACTATAGCACGAAGATGAACGTTCAGAAAACCTGTCCTCAGTAAAAACAAGAAAACAAAAAAACATGGTGTTATCTTTTCAAACCACACCTGACATTTAAAAAATTTAAGTGCATGGCTCCATGTAATATCTCTTCGTTAATATCACTATCCTCTTACAGCTGTTCTTGAAAAAGTTGGGAGGGGCGCCTGGGTGGCTCAGTTAAGCGTCCGACTTTGGCTCAGGTCATGATCTCATGGTTCATGAGTTCAAGCCCCGTGTCGGGCTCTGTGCTGACGGCTCAGAGCCCGGAGCCTGCTTTGGATCCTGTGTCTCCCTCTCTCTCTGCCCGTGCCCCCCCCCACCTCTCTCAAAAATAAATAAACGTTAAAAAAATTAAAGAGAGAAGAAAAATTTGGGTTACTAGTTACCCATCTGCTCTACTTGGGTGGGGGGAGAGGTTATATGGGTAGTTCAGAGAATCCTGCTATTTTCTTCAAGCACTAAAATGTACATATTTCAATATAATATATACTTACTAATCTAACTCGTGCTTGTCCATTTTCACAGCTCCTTATTCGGTAGAATTTACTTATATGTGGCTATAAAGTATCTATATTTATCATTGTTCACGT
Source organism: Lynx rufus (assembly GCF_022079265.1). Classification (NCBI taxonomy): domain Eukaryota; kingdom Metazoa; phylum Chordata; class Mammalia; order Carnivora; family Felidae; genus Lynx; species Lynx rufus. The sequence goes on along the minus strand of NW_025814833.1, from coordinate 32,429,776 downwards.
GTGAGAACAATTTGATCCCCTAAAATATCTCTGCAACATAAAACGTGTACTCTGGCCAGTGTGAGCCTCAAAGCCAATAGTAGAAGTTGTTTAGCTCTGCAACTATGTCTAGCATCTATTGTATGCAAATGCCAGAGGAATGGAGATACATGGGGTCTAAATACTTGGGAGAGAAACTAATTACACGTCAGCAATTAGTTTAGCATACGAAACCCTGGTACTCGTAGACGGATCCAAACAGAGGGCATCTCTGTAAGCATGTGGTTCCACTGCTATATTAGTATTTGTGAATTCATTCATCTATTCACTCCGCAAACCTTTCCTCAGCTGCTGTTCTGGGCATGTCACCATGCAGGGTGCTGGAGACACGTAGAGCAACTCGTTAAATCTCCACGAGAATATGAGGTAGGTACTGTTATGATTCCTATTTTCCAAGTGCAGCTTAGAGAAGTCATTTGCCCAACATCACATAGCTAGTAAAGTGGCACAGTCACTCCAAAATAACTCAGACGACAGAGACACCTTTAACTTAATTGTAGGGAAGTGGCATTTAATCCAAAATCCTAGGCAGAGAGATGACTGGTGAAGCCTCGGGGCACTATGGACACCCAGGATTATTTACTGGAACTTTTACTAACTCTCTAGTGCTCTGACGCGGTGTCACCATCACTGCAGGTGGCACGAAATGTGGCCATTCAGGACGACTGTGAAGAAGGGGGAACAGCTTCCTCCTCACCTAGGGCCCATGCCAGGGTCTAGCCACAAACAACGGTGACTCTGATGAGTACTCGGGGCTGGCAGACCAGGGAGGGCAGCTCCCCGAGTTTGAGGGTCAGGCTAGAAAATGCAGCCTATGCCACTAGGACTCAACATGAACTTGATGGCTGTTTGCCCCATTTGACAGGGCAGTCTGAGTCCAGTGAAACTGCCTTTTGTATGTTCCCTTCCTCAGACCCCTTAAGAGTCAAAAAAAAAAAAAAGTCTCCCCACTAAAACAAAAGTAAAACAAAATGACAAGAATGTGGCAGAAGGAATTCATGGTCCTACTCCTTGGGCCCCATTTTCCTCTCTGAAAACAGACCAAGCAACGCCAAGCATCTCCCTGGGAGGCCGGCTGGAATGCTGTAAGCTGATTTTCAGAAACTCAAATAAGCGGCAGCGGCTAAGACAGAATTAATTCAAGTTACTGTTTTGTGTCTGTTTGCTTGATGTTTTGCAACTGAAGAGCTAAGGAGAAGGCTCTTTTGCTCTTAAGAACTAGCTGAGGGTCCGAGGGGCTAAGCCTGTTTGAGTGTTCTGTCCCCCGGCATCCGGCAGCTGTCCAGCCCAGGACGTGCTTCTGGCTTTCAACTAACAGACTCAATCTCTTTATGACGACGCCACCTACAGCCTTACGGAAGAAATTCTGAGCACAGGAGAGAGATCACTATGAGCTCTTATCAGGTGAATCAGAACCATAAGGAGAGGGGGGCTCTGTATTTTTTAAAAGATCCCCATGTGATTCTAAAGTGCATCCAGGCTGAGAACCACAGGTTTAGATGGTTTCAACCTTGGGAGGTTTCTACGTAACTGGAACTCAGGTCACATGGAGAAGGAGGAACCCTCTAGGCCAGAGCTGCCCAAGAGAAATGTAATAGTATGAGTCGTGGATATAATTTTAAATTGTTTACATAATCCAAAGAAGAAAATAGAAAGCACCAGGTAAATCAATATGATAACATATTGTATATCACCAAATATATCCAAGACATTATCATTTCAACGTGTAATCAATATAAAAACTCATGGAATGATCTTTTCCATTCTAAGTCTTCGAAGCGTGATGTGTATTTTACGCATACAGTATATACTCTGCACCGGACAGCACGGCTGTATGTCTGAGTGAATACCCGCCAAGTGGGTATGGCTTTTACCTCCCTATGGGCTGCCACTCCAGAATGGTGCTCTGGAAAGTAATTAAGTAATTTCATCTGCAGAGTCACTGAAAGGGCCAGAGCTGGAAGAGCCAGTCGATATTTGGTCCAACTCCATCACCTATGAACAGCGATCAAGGCTCAAGGGGGGAAGGCTTGTACCAGATTGTGCTCGTGATTTGCTACAGCGCAAAGGCTTTGGAATCTTAGGTCGTTCTCTCTATCCTGAAAAAGACTGTCATTGAAAAGGTGGTGTCTGTGCTAAGTCTCCCTTTTCTTGATTAGCAAAGAAGTATTTTCTGTAATGCTGAATAAAAACAGAAATTGATCAAAAGGCTATTCGTTTTATGTTAGAAATTAAAATACCAAATTTCCACTTTGTTGGGATTTTTAATTTTAGCACAGCAGGCTTTGGACACCTTATCTGATGCCTCGTCAACTGTCAATTTCAGCGCATACAGGGCCAAATTCACTCAAGAGATCCCCAACTGAACTGAGTGATTTCTGGAACAATCCACACATGTGGTAGGAGTAATCAGCAGCTTCATTAACAGACCTGAATTAAACAAAAGGTTTATCAAGGCTGTTAAGGACCACTGGTTGGTTACACAGACCTCTTTAGTCTTTCATCTGTTTTTTTTTTTTAAGATTTTTAATGTTTATTTATTTTTGAGAGACAGAGATGTGGCACAAGTTGGGGAGGGGCAGAGAGAGAGGGAGACACAGAATCCCAAGCGGGCTCCAGGCTCTGAGCGGTCAGCACAGAGCCTGACACGGGGCTCGAACTCACGAGCTGTGAGATCATGACCTGAGCCGAAGTCGGACGCTCAGCCGACTGAGCCACCCAGGCGGCCCTCTTTCATCTGTTTTTGAACGAAACGGTAAGGGTTACTTAGATACTAATTGCAAACTGCCTAATACTCAGGAGTGTGTGGTAACTAAAAAGTGTTTCCCTGAGGGAAGGAAAAATAGGATAAAAACAGAGAAGGAGGCAAACCACAAGAGACTCTTAATACAGAGAACAGACTAGGGGGTTGCTAGAGGGGAGGTGGGGGGGTGATGGGCTAAATGGGCGATGGGCATTAAGGAGAGCACTTGTTGGATAACAACTGGATGTCATATGTAAGAGATGAATCACTGGGTTCTGTTCCTGAGGCCAAGACTACACTGTATGTCAACTAACTTGAGAATTAAAAAAAAAAAAGTGTTTCCTCCCCACAAAAAAGATGCCTAAGTAACTACCAACATGTGTTTCCCTAATATGCAGTTGTGTACTAGAGAAAGTTATGGGCCAATGTGTTTGGGTCCTTTTTTGTTCCTTTACTTATCCTCTTCAGTGGTTTCCATCAGGGTTAACCTGGAGACAGTTCTGCCCCACTCAGTACTGGCTTTTCTGTGGCTTGTCAGCATTACATCACATAACTGAGCAAAGAGCCGACATGGAGATACAAACAGCCACATACACGCTGGTTCTGTCCTTCATGCATTCAATCATTCACTGAGCACCCGTATACAAGGCACTGTGCCAGGCCCTGCAAAGGACACAAAAGTAAAGGAAATATAACTGCTACTTTCAACATGCTTACATGTATGGGAAAGGAATATACAAATGGCTGAACTATCTGAAAACTCTAAGTGTTCAAGGGCATGCGTATGCAATATTATGGGAGACACATCTTTATATAGATATATATCTTAATAATTTTTTAGGTCATTTCGACTGAAAATGAGAAAAGGACACACAGATGGGGTGGGATGAAGGGACAGGCCGTTTTGATAAACTCCAACACTTGAAATCAGGGCTTAAGGAGGAGAGCTGTGGTTTTAGCTTCCACAGCCAGGGCTCGTTTTCCTTTCTTTTGCGTTACAGAGTGGTGCGAAAATCCCCATTTACCCTGAAGAGTAATGCATTCTTGCTTGTCCAATTTTACAGTACCCTCTGAGAGTTGGGCGTGAATTTTTACCAAAAAAATGCGAAAGGCAGCCTTCCTTCCCAGTCCATCGTACGTTTACAAGACATTCAAATACCTGCACAGAGTAAGCAAGAAAATCCTCATTATGGGGCTTGGCCAGGGTCCCGTTCCTCTGGCAGGATTCACGAGCCATCTGAAGGCGACACACACAGATGACACTGAGGGGCTGTGGATGTTAGGGGCAGAGAAGCCTTTCCCCACAAGAAAGTCTGGCACCTTCGCTCTCTGCTTCCTCCTCCTCCTGGAACTGAGATTTTTAAGTTTTGCCGCTGAGTGGGCAGAGCCGGGGACATCAGAGACCGCTGAAGATTTTGTTTCTTGACTATGCTGGGAGGGACGGTAAGGGTGCATTTGAGATGAGCCTTGAAGGATGGGATGAGTGTGAACAGCCAAGTGAAGGAAGAGGAGCCTTCTTAGGCGAAGGCAGTGACATGCAAAGGGAGGGCAGGAGAGAAGCTTCAGGACCCCGGGGTGGGGGGGCAGACTCGCTCAAGAGGCCGAGCCACACTTCTCCTTCGGGGCTAAACACGATGCCCTGTCCCTAGAATAATCATCAGCCAGGAATCCGAGAGGGGATGAGAGGATGGTACGGGGAAGGTGAAGGAACAATCGTAAAGGTCTCTCTTCCCCTGGCCAAGTTCCTCTGCCAAAGCTGTTCCAGCTCCCCTTTGGCTTTCCTAAGCAACCCCCCCCCCCCCCCCGCCACCTCCGGGGGAATAATGACTGGGTGTGGGGGTAAACTCCAAGAGGGCTTTCTGAGCCCCTGCAGAGAGCCGAATAATAGGGCTTTGCAAACGAGGGACTTTAAGAGTCCTTAATCCCAAGAAGTTTAATAATATTCACAAACACAAGTTTAAATGAAAAACTTGAAAAGCAAAAAAAAAAAAAAAATGTCTGCTACATTAATAAAGCCTTAGTGGACCGTAATCAGGTTTTGATTTAATCTCTTTAGGAAGCCCTCTAATACTCTGCATCAAATACAAAGCTAATCTTCTGGTTTCCTCTGAAACTCCACCTCAGCAAATTGTTCATCCCGCCACGGAAAGAAACTGAAGCCTCTCCAGAATGTATTCTGTGGTTTGGACTCACAGTGATTGTGTTGCGGATTAAACAGTCCTCTGTCAATAGTCATTTTTAAGTTTTGTAGCTTTGCAGTTTCTAAGATGCAAAGATTAAAATATTTTCCAAGTCGTTACCCACAGATATTATCTCTCTGCCTTCTCCAGTCACCCCTGTTCCTCCTTTCCTAAGCCTTCCTGTAATTTACAGACACTCGGGGTCCGCTTCTGGTCCGCCGGGGCACAAGCTGAACACTCTTGTGTCTGGGTCATTCACTCGGCCTCAAATTGCGCTTGTACTCTGGTTCCGGAAGCCTTCCCTAGGGGAACTGATCTCAAACTCCAGGGACTGGTACCTGTGTGCTGAGAATCAACCCATTTTCCTCTGCGAGCTGCAATACCTCCTTCCCTAGTTTTCATTATTTTACAAAGTGTGCCAATTTGCTTCTCTTGGGGCTGGGGGTAAATAAAATGCGTCACAAAAACTCTCCCATCCCCCTGTGACCCAAGATAATTAGAGAATTTTAGAAAACGCTCAATGACCCCAAAGTTTTCTATTCCTGCTCTCAGTGAAGGCAGTAGGTCTACTTGGGATGTATCACGCCGAGCACTGCCTCATGTTTGATAGGTTACAGAGTCGTCATCTAAAAGCAATTTCCAGGGGCGCCTGGGTGGCTCAGTCAGTTGAGCATCCGACTTCGGTTCGGGTCATGATCTCACAGCTTGTGAGTTCAAGCCCCATGTCGGGCTCTGTGCTGACCGCTCAGAGCCTGGAGCCTGCTTTGGATTCTGTGTCTCCCTCTGTCTCTGCCCCTAACCCACTCGCATCTTGTCTCTGTCTCTCTCAAAAATAAATAAAACATTAAAAAATTTTTAAAAAAATAAAAAAAATAAAAGCAATTTCCAAATTGTGGAAACCACCCCTTTTCACATATCCATGAAAACCGACCAGTTCTACGAAAAAGGTTGGGATCTAACTCAGCTGAATTATCTTTACCTTTATAAAATACATCAAAAGATGTCTGCAAATTCTAAGAAACAGAAGTACATGCTAAAATCTCCAGCATTCATAACTTTACTGGGGCAGCAAAAGCCGCCCATGTTCAATATGTTAGGTATTGTTTCCCACATCTGAAAAGTTACTTAGGCTTATTATTACAATTAACAATACTTCACAACTGTGTATCACATTAAATTTTATGTGTTCATACGTATTTTCTCACTTGTCTTCACAATAACCCTATGATATAATAAGCAGAGCAACTATTATTGTTCTTCCCATTTTAAAGATGAGGAAACTGGTGATGAGGTAAAGATTCTACCCAACTAGTCAGTAGTGCAGTGACATGACGAATCCATGTTTTCTGCCTTCCTGTTCAACATGTTCAACTGGGGTAAACTATAACTTTCTGGCATTCGATACCAAAGACGTCCATTGTCTGGATAAACCAGAAGGGATTACATCAGAGAACTGACCTTGAACGGACAGGCTGAGGGAAGAGAACTGAGGAACTCCCAGATCAAAGGCTCACCTACCTGCTGCCATTAAATGGCAGCGAAATGAAATACTTTTGCCGCCTCATGGCTTCACTTCCTCTACACAAGGAACATCGTTTCCTGGGGGCACCTGGGTGGTTCGGCAGGTTGAGCGTCCGGCTGTTGATTTCGGCTTGGGTCATGATCTCGCGTTTTGTGGGTCCGAGCCCTGCATGGGGCTCTCACGCTGACTTGCTTGGGATTCTCTCTCTCCCTCTTTCTCTGCCTCTCCCCTGATGGCTCACTCGCGCACGCTCTCTCTCCCGCAAAATAAATAAATAAATAAATAAATAAGAAAATATAGTTTCCTGAATATTTAAATTAAACCTGAAGCTCATAACTTTAAAAAAGTTTCATTCAAATGAAAAGTCAGGTAGTATCTTTAGGACTGGAAGTTCTACTTTTCATTCTTCTATCTCGGCTTTCTATCTGTGAAGGAGCATGGAGTGGCCCTTTAACCACATGAGGCATCGCCACCTGTCTACACTGTCTCCCTACTGACAGGCTATTGGCCAAAGAAGGGGAGGAAGAATCCAGGGCAGGGATGGGCCAGGGCGCCAGAGGAACTTTGCTGCCTGTGCCCCATCCCGCCCCTTCCAAAAGGTCTGCTCCCAGTGAAGGCAGCTGGGCATGGCTGTCCCTTCCCACCGCCAGCTGAGACGACTCCAGTCAAAGCCAATACACGCGGTTTCACAGGCTCACAGGGCCCGTGCTGCTGTGCGTGACAAGTCAGGCCAAGATCCAACACATTCCAACGTAATTCTTCGTTCACTGGTCCAGAGATTTCCAAACTTTGAAAAAAGACAATATCCCAGCTCAGCGCACCCTTGACCTAAGTAAAGCCTGCTTATTGTATTTATCATTTCTCCTACTAAGAAAACTCCCATGCAGGAAAAATGTATTTCTCTTTCCTTTTCTAAATGAACTCAGTTTTGTATTTGAAGCTTACACACTGTTTTCCTCAGGACACTTCGGGTGGGGCAGAGGCGAGGAACGAGATTCGAAACTAGGAAAACTCCAGTCCCAAGACCGAAGGCGGAAAGAGCAGTAAGTGGAGTCGATGGCAAGGAGGTGTGGGGTGGGGGGGCAGAATATGTAATTGTGAATATGGTACAATGCAAGCAAAGTCTGCATCCATATGGCTCTTCTTTCCGGAACACTCCCAGTACTAAATAGTGCGGTCCGCTCTGTCCATAAATACATGTGTAGCTATCACCTCTCTTGTTGTAAAATAACCCTTGCATAGAGTGTTAATTACATGATTTTAAGCGAGTGATTACTATGATGCGCGCTATGTAAATGAGCCAGGAATGGGAACATTCTCCAGAAGGAATATCACACTGGATCCTGCTCCCCCTCATTTGTCTGAAGCGTGAATCCACCATATAACATCTTCTTTACCTTCTACTGGGGATTAGTGTGGAGTTATTTAGATACAGGACATAGCACACTTTTCAGCCCATCTAGTGAGCAAACTTACTGGCGAAATTCTAGAGGAAGAAAAAAAATCGCCTCGCTGTATTCTTTAGTGACTGAGTCCTCTTTCCCTCTACTCGCAGGTAATGTTGTTCATTCCTAAGACTGTGTCAGGGGAGGGGGACATAAGGAGAGAAAGGAAGTTTCAAGCTCACTCCTGCTGCATCATGAGCGACGTGTGTGATTAATACAGCTCCTCAACCCCATTTAAGGTTTATCTTTCCATGTTTTCTCGGGCTCCCAGACTCCATATGAAATGATATGTAAATAAATTAGGGATACGTTGAGGAAAAACAGATAGTAAAGCTCTTAACAAAAGACAACATGCCACAGAACTTTCTACCCTCCATTTCGTTCCTCCCTGTACCACCATGACCTAACTTTCAGTGGGGAAACTACTTTTGGTCACAAGCATCGGCTACCCCTTTGTTCTTACTGAGGCATGTTTCAGGCATCTTCAAGCTCAGTTTAGACTTCTGGAAACTCTGAGAGAGTCAACAATCTGACCGTAAATGCCATGCGCTCAGTAGAGAGATGATATTCAGCTTAAGGAACAGGCGGTCAGACTGTGTAAGACTCTAGTACCCTGGTGAGAGGGTACCTGACTTTTGTACCCTGTCGAGAAGGAGAAAACAAGGGGAACAGGGGCCAAAATTGTCAAATGGGGAATGGCAGAGAGAGGCTAACCTAGGCAAAGAGAAGAGTTCAATGAGACAGGAACTGTCTTCAATGATCAAAAGGGTCATGTGTCGGGGCGCCTGAGTGGCTCAGTTGATTAAGCGTTTGACTTCGGCTCAGGTCACAACCTCAGGGTTCGTGGGTTCGAGCCCCGCGTCGGGCTCTGTGCTGACAGCTCAGAGCCTGGAGCCTGCTTCAGATTGTATCTTTCTCTCTCTCTGCCTCTCCCCACTCGTGCTCTCTCTCTCTCTCTCTTAAAAATAAATAAACATTAAAAATTTTTTTTTAAAAAGGGTCATGTGTCAGCAGGAAGTGACTTGCCCCAGGTTCAGAATGTGCATCCCGGGGAGACAGATTTCAGTCCAACAAGAGGCAGGACTATAAAGATGGCCAGAGACTGAATGGGCCACCTCAGAAGACACGGAGTGCCCCATACTGGAGATGTTCACACCAAGGTAGAAGAAACTACTTATTGCAGATTTCAAAATGGAGATACAGAGACTGCACTAAATGGTCTTTAAGGGTTCTTTGCAACTTGAGACTATATTATCATCTTCCCTTCTCTGGTCCTCAGCCTCAACTGGGGTCCTAAGAGAAACACTGGAAATCTTGTTATATTACAAATGAGAACTTTACCGAACTCCCAACCTACCTTCACCAATGGGCACGGCCTCTCTCTGCTGGTCTGGGAACACGGTAGGGATTTCAGGCAGAGCCACAGGTAGCTCAAAAGAGCTCCTATCCCGACCCGAGCAGAGCTTAACTAAGTCAGTTACAGATACCTGCACAGACAACTCCCCATCCAACTCATTCACGAAGCCCCCCAACAGCACCCTCCCAGCTCCTTACCCTCTCATGTGCACGGATCTCTCTGCCTGCACCCAGATCTCTATGTGCTACAGCCAACTCCCCTTTGCAGGTTCTCTTGTGACGAAAACCTCTCAAAATGAACCCGCTCAATGACGCGCTCACACAGTTGCCCAATCAGCACACTTGTCCCTTGTCTCCATTCCCGATCTGGTCTGTCATGCATCCTCCTCAAGTCAAGGTGCTAGGAAGCTGTAAGTCTCAGATCTGAACCACTCACAGACCAGATACTGGCCCTTTGCTATTAGCTTACCAGGTCCTCAGCCCTTGCACTGACTGGGCCTAGTGGGCAAACTCAGGTGCAAAAAAAAAAAAATCAAAATAGTGCAAACACATACCAGCCGTTTCACCCCTTCATTCAGGCACAACGCAGCCACCCCTTATTTCCCAACAGAGACATGCGACCAAATACACTGTATCGTCCTGGCCAGAAAACGGTCTTCTCCTGGACACTCAGTCCTAAAAAGCTACATCCCTACCCTTGCTTGCGTCACCCACAAGAGACAAAGTCTTCAGAGATCTCTGATGTATGAAATAATGCAAACCATCGATCTCCATGTCCCATCAGTGACAAGGAGACATTGCCAAGATATTTTGAATGGCATCTCCCGTGACCTCATTTGAAGTGCTACGTTCATCTCTCCGTTGTACTGTTAAAAGCAAAAGCTTTTAACAAAGGCCGGGAGGACTCACCATGGAAATCACTGGCAGGCTTTCTTGCATCCTGACCTCCTCAAGGTCTCTGTTGTGCCACTTTCCCTCTTTACTTCTGAGAAAATGAGTTCCTTCCCACAATGGGGACAAAAGTTTCCTTTTCTTACGCAGGTAATGGCAACTCTAAATACACTTCCATTCTAGGCAATAAGAAAACTGTGGTAGTCTGAGGTGGCTAGCATCCTTGGCCATTTCCTCCCCAACCCTGGATGTAGCTGCAGGTGCCCTAGAAAAAGCCCTGTGGCATTGCCCCGGGGGCTCAGAGGCGCTTTCCCAGCTACTCTCCTCTTTACTCCACCCTCTTTACTCAACCCTCTCCTCTTTCCTCTTTACTCAACCTCTTTACTTTCCTCTCCTCTTTACTCAACCCTCTAACCGTGTTGCATCTTTGTGATTTCCATCCAGGTGCCTTGACCCGGCCCTTTCGACAGTAAGGAGATGCACTGCTTGGGCTCTTGAAATTTCAGAGGCACTGCTTTTCTGGCTTTAGAACCCTCTGGGTTCTACAGTCACGGGCCAGAGCAACCTCACCGGTGAGCCCAACTCAGGCCCCCAGGACCCCTAGGCAGGTGGCTGCTGCCCAGACTCTATGCTCTTACATCTGTTTTAGCCTTTACAGTTCACAAGTACTTCCCTGGGCATTTCAATCTGATTCTAAATTAGCCTCATCTAGGGTTAAGGAGGGTATGTGTAATGGCAATGCCATTTTATAGGTAAGAAAAATAGAGACGCATAGAACAAATAGCCCTAAAATTTGTATGGAACCACAAAAGACCCCAAATAGCCAAAGCAATCTTGAAAAAGTAAAGCAAGGCTGGAGGCATCACAATTTCAGACTTCAAGTTATACTACAAAGCTGTGGTCATCAAAAGATTATGGTACTGGCACAAAAGCAGACACACAGATCTACAGAACAGGATAGAAAACCCAGAAATAAACTTACAGCTAACATGGTCAATTAACCTTTGACAAAACAAGAAAGTTTATGCAATGGGAAAAAGACAGTCTCTTCAGCAAGTTGTACTGGGAAAACTGGTCAGCTACATGCAAAAGAATGAAACTGGACCACTTTCTTATACTGTACCCAAAAATAAACTCAAAATGGATCGAAGATTTAAATGTGAGACAGGAAGCCACCAAAATCCTAGAAGAGGGCACAGGCAGTAATGTCTAACATTGGCCATAGCAACATTTTTGAAGATGTGTTCCTGAGGCAAAGGAAGTAAAAGCAAAAATAAACTACTGGGACTACATCAAAATAAAAATCTTCTCTACAGCGAAGGAAATAATCAACAAAACTAAAAGGCAACCTACTGAACGGGAGAAGAATATGCAAATGACATACCCAACAAAGGGTTATTATCTAAAATATATAAAGAACTTAGACAACTCAACACCCCCAAACCAAATCATCTAATTAAAAAATGAGCAGAAGACATGAACAGACATTTCTCCAAAGAAGACATCCAGATGGCCAACAGACACATGAAAATATGCTCAACATCACTCATCATCAGGTGTAATCCCATCTCGACTACAATGAGATATCACCTCATTCCTGTCAAATGGCCAAAATCAAAAACACAAGAAACAAGTGTTGGTGAGGATGTGGAAAAAAAGGAACCCCGTCGCACTGTTGGTGGGAATGCAAACTGGGGCAGCCACTGTGGAAAACAGTATGGAGTTTCCCCCCAAATTTAAAAATAGATCTACTCTATGATCCAGTAATCACATTACTGGGTATTTACCCCCAAAATACAAAAACACGAATTCAAAGGGCTACATGCACCCCTGTGTTTATGGAAGTGTTATTTACAATAGCCAAATTATGGAAGCAACCCAGTGTCCATCCACAGATGAATGGATAAAGAAGAGGGGGCAACTTCAGCTCAGGTCATGATCTCGTGGTTCGTGAGTTCAAGCCTCGCGTCGGGCTCTGTGCTGACAGCTCAGAGCCTGGAGTCTGCCTTGGATTCTGTGTCTCCCTCTCTCTCTGTTCCTCCCCTACTTGCTCTCTCTCTCTCTCTCTCTCTCTCTCTCTCTCTCAAAAATAAAGACTAAAAAAATTTTTTTAAAGTAAATAGAATTTTAAAAATACATTAAAAAGTAACTCATTCAGAGAAAGACAAATACCATAGGATTCACTCATATGTGCAATTTAAGAAACAGAACAAATGAGCAAAGGAAAAAAGAGAGAGAGAGAGAGACAAAGCAAGAAACAGACTCTTGCCTATAGAGAATAAACTGATGGTAGCCAGAGGGGAGTGGGGTGGGGGATGGGTGAAATAGGTGACAGGGACTAAGGAGGGCACTTGTCATGAGGAGCCCCAGGTGTTGTATGGAGGTGTTCAATCACTATCTTGTACACCTGCAACTAATGTTACATTGTATGTCCACTGTACTGGAATTAAAATAAAATGAAATAAAATGAAAATTTTTAAATTTAAAGAAAGAAAGTAGAGACAAAGAAGATGCCCCAGGTCATATACATAAATGAGGGAGTCAAAATAAGGGACTGTTGAGTAATACTATTCCTGCTACTACTCTGACAACTATTACACCTAACAACAACAACAACAGCAATGGTAGGTTATGAATACTATGTTTATGAGTACTGACATAAAGAATTCAGTTTCGGTGCATAACATTAGAGAAGCAACACTTCTAATTTAACTTCGCAACTTGAGTTCATTATTCTCTCTCTCTCAAGTGTCTCCTTTTGAACAGGATCAACTACGTAATTGGTGGGGCCCAGTGCAAAATGAAAACGTGGGGCCCCTTTTACCAAACTTATTAATAAGAATGTCAAGACCAGGACAGCAGAGCCTTAAACCAAGCATGGAGCCCTATGAGACGCACAAGTCACAAGTCCGTGAAGCTGGCCCTGCTTTTGAACCCTTAAGAGATATGTAAATCTTAGAATAATGCTTCACTGTAGGGGCAATGAAGGAAACATGTCATTGGTTCTCTTATTCTTCTCATTTCATGAAAACTTTTGTTTCTGTTACCTCTTGTAAATCTCTTCTATTGTCAAGAGTATCATTAGAATCAGAGATGTGTCACAATTCCTGGATAGCAAATCTAGGGTTGTTTTCATTGATTCTTGAGATAATGTACTTCCTGTGGAGTTCTGATTCATCTTGCTGACCCTCTTGAATACTATATAAAACAAAAACTCAAAAAGCCGCTCGATCTCCATTCGTCCCTCTTCTCAAGCCCTTCAGTCAAGAAAGGATACAATGAATATGTTAAAATTAAACTAAACTACCACAAGGAGAAAGGCCCCCTCTGTTAGCCCACTTACGAAGAACAAACAGTGCCATTGAAGGCACAGCCTCACACAAGACTGTGCTAAGTGGTTCTCACAACAGAGATGCTAGACCTTTTCAGTCTGGAGAGATCCAGTCTCCCCAGCCATACTCCACCTACCACGATTCCCACTCCCGAGCCAGGAAACAAATAAAAGAATGCTAAGAAAACCATGAAACGACAACTAAGATGAAATGCATAATGCAATGTCATTTAAGTGCGCTGGGATAAATTTTTAGATAAGAGCCACATTTTGTTTTCTGCGAACACAGCACAGGTGTTTTCGCTAGGGGGAGGTCTTAGGGTTTGCTTTCTGTCCTCCATGGTCCTTTTTTCTGAAGAAATGACTTACCATATTTACCCGATTCCAACATGTATTTTTTCTTGCCTTTTATACATCTCTGAAATCAGAATGCACCTTATAATCAATGGCATTTTACCATCGCTGTCAGCCAGGAGGCAGTTGAAAGGGAGCTGTCATTGCCTGTGTATATACTGAAATCTGGTCATGGCTATTGTAGTATCATGACATATGATAAACATGTATCTAAATAAGCCAAAAAGAGCTCTCTCAGTAAATATAAAATTAAAATTCTATGGATATGAAAGCATTACATCATAGTTTATTTAGGGGTGTTTGTTTTCTTTCTTGGTGTTACATAAAAACTTAATTCCATAAAAAAGCATCTCAAATGTGATGAAATACTTCATATCTTCAATAGAATGCCATATCTGCCACTGGCATTTTGGAAGAGTCTGAAAAGCTGCCCATGCACCCGCTGAGAAGCCACCCAAAGTTCGTACTGGGAAAATTCCTAGGTGCTAATAAAAGACTACTTTTTAAATATCCTTGGTGGGATATTGAGGGTTTTTTTACTTTCTCCTGCTTACAACTAGAAACCCCCCAACCTGAAAACCCAAACACTGGTAAAAGGTACTAGCTTCACAAGAGTTACCAATATACCGAACCAGATTCGTGGACAGATCAGTTGTTCCTGTGGTCATGCTTTTAGAGGAAGTTCGAGAACACCAACGTAAGGTCTAGAGCAGCACCATCATGTACAATACATATGATGCAAGCTACAGATGCAATTTTAAATTTCATGCGTAACGTTTTTAAAAGTTTACAAAGTAGGTAAGATTCATTTTAATAATATGTGTTATTGAACTCAATATATCCAGAAGATTGCCATTTCAACATGTGATCAGTATAAAAATATTTATGAAATATTGTGTTTATCTTTGCCCTGTCTTTGAAATCTGGCGTAGATTGTATTCTGCACTTATAATATATCATAGTTCGCACCAGCCACATTTCAAATGCTCAATAGCCACATGTGGCTCCTGTATGGGACAATGCAGGTCAAATCAACACATACGTTTATCGGCAAAATAAAATAATCCCTTCCAGAACATTCAGCAGAAATTCAACAGTGGCAGCTATTTCCACGGCACTCTGGTGAATGTCAATTACAATGAACTGAGTACCTCAATGATGACAACAATATATGCTCTAGAGCAATTCTGCTGAAAACAGTCTAGGGCAGTGGTCTTCAAACTAGGCTACTGGTACATGAAATCTTTTCCAGAAGTATGCGAGCAGGGATAGTTTGCATGGGATCCGCTCTCAGATTCTCAGCTCCCGTGGATCTTCTCTACTAAAATTTATCTGCCTAATAACAACTTTTTTTTCCCCACGTGCTTAAAATTAAGCATTAGTTTGCAACTATTCTCAATACCGCTTGCTTAAATGCATCATTAACTGGAAAGAAATGCACGTCTTGACTAACAGCGGGATAGACTGCTGATGCTGATTCTGCAAATATAACTAGAGTGTTTTCCTATATTGCAAAATGGTGACACTGGAAAAACCGATGCATAGAAATTGTATGTGATTTCTTTCTTATAAGGTCCATCATTCAATTAAATGAGTGAAAACCTGTTTTCTCAGGTTGAATCTTGAAATATCTTTTCCAATCAAAGTCAACCCTCATTTCATTTTATAAGTATTTTCTACCTCCCATTTTCAAAAACAAAATATGGTATTTTCCAGACCGATTATTCTTTACCTATGTATACTTTTCTCCTAATAAAATATGGTTGAAACGTTTGATTCTGTGGTCTAATAAAATTAATGGAATTTTAAAATTTTTGTACATGATTCCTAGTTAATTATTCCAGAAACCCGACACCAGAGTTGTAAAAACATATGCATAAGTGTTTACCAAAGGAAACTACGTCTGCCATCGGATTTCTTGTTTCATACATGAATTATGTTACCTACATATTACATTCTCTAATTTAAAATCACATGAGAAACAAAATTGTTAATTTCTTAATTTATTTTGAAGTAGATAAAAATGTCATTATAATTTTAGTCTATTTAATCTACTAATATTTAATCTATTTACTCCTCAAAGTGCATATCAGTTCCTTTTTTCCACTGCGAAATGAAGTAGAACACGTTTTCTGAAGGTACAGCTGATATGGCTGATTATTTTGATATGGACATTGCCTTTGCCAATTAAGTTATATTACAAATATTTTCTATGAAATCATGACCCGAAGTTAAAGCCTCCAAGTCTTATATTTAAAGGGTATAACAAATTCAAGGCACTTTGTCAAAATTATTGTATCGGCTAAGGCATATTCATCTAAGTATTTTGATTTTTCCAACCTTTTGTAAGCACATTGGATTAAAAATAATGCCTCAAAATGAAAGTATGACCGATATTATAGTCATTTGCTAAAGCATGGTAAAGTCATTTTGGTAAACTTACCAGAAAACTCAGAAATAAATGATTCGGCAACAAATCCTTTTGTAAAACTGGGGCTTCTTTGCTTTCGTGGAACTAAGGATAGGCCTGATCAAAAGTTCTCTGTTAAGAATTTTAAATTTTAATTAAAACATTTAAATCACTAAAAATTATTTTTGGTGACAGATCACTGTGATTTTTGACTTATGACTTGGCCATTCATTCCATTCCCTTCTACCTATTTATGGGAACAAAGTTTTCTGAGTTCTTAGAGTTCTATATGTGAAAAATAGGAATAAAATTTATACTGTACTGTCTCATTAGAAGTAACAGTCATCCTTAGAGTCATGAACTAATTTGGGGGAAATAACAACTATAGGCACTCAAAGGATGTATTTCCAACCAAATTTGAGTTTTAATTTTTAGTAAGTACTTATAAATATATGTAAAATTTCATATTGTTTTGAGAAACTGTATACTACTAATAATTCAATGATAAAAAGTTTAATAGTTAATAAACTTAGCATTAGAGGAAAATTTATTTCAACCCATATGTAAAACATAGAGATGTACAGTAGGATGACCAGTAAAGGCTTTTAAACACAAAAATATATTACATTAGGATAAATTATTGAGAGGAGTTACATAGAATGGGGATTTCAGGGAGATAATATCATGAAAGTTTCTGACCATGTTTTTTTTCCCTTTGTTTGCTTTTAAATCAACAATGACAAGTATCAAGATATTATGGTAGTTTTAGTTCACTGAATGAATATAAAAATGTGATTAAATCACTTTATTTAAAAGTCTAAGTATTTATAATATGCTAGAATAGAAATAATAACTGCAAATAATTAAACACGCGATAAGAAATTTCAGATGCCAGCTTCAAGAAGGATGACGGAGTTGAGATTTCTCAAAATTATTTTAGCAGGCCTATACTTGGAAAGTTTGAAAACCACTGCTATAGAACACAGTCTCAGTGAAGCCCAGAGGAAAACTAAGTGGGGGAAAGGAAATTTAGAGAGATTTCTTTTATTTTGTTGTCATTTTTAATTTCTGAATATAGCAGAAACCACTATAAGTTGAAGTATACCAGCTTATTTGCCAGGCCAGTAATGCAACCTTGCAATGGGTGAAATTGTAGGGATATTCTGAGCAATCCACAAACACTGCACTTACTCACTATGGTCACTAGATGGCAAATATGCACTGGGCATGCAGCCCTCTTCCCCTCTTCCAAGGGCTCTCTCAATGATCCAATCTCCTCCTGCAAAAAGGAAAAGGATATGACTAACAGCGACAATCACAACAAATAATTACAGGAAATATTTGTTCCCATTTTCCAGGGACAGTAATAAGCCTTTATCATCTCTGAAAATTTCATAAATGGCCTTGTTTATGAAGGTATCCTACCCTTCATTAATACCATCTACAAATAACATTAATACATTCTATTATAGAACCATGCACTTTGATCATAAAACCCAAACCTTATGCAGCTAAGAACTTCAGTTCCAGCAAACCCAAAAAGCAGCATCTATGATATTCCAAGCAGAAGGCTAAAACCTTCATTTCACTGAAACTTTAAACAACTCTAAGAGATAGGTGTTAATATTACCCCATATTACAGGTAAGAAAGCAGGAAAATGGCCCCAAACCATTCAGTTAGTAGGAAAATGCAGGTTTTGTTTTGTTTTGTTTTTCCTAATTCAGTAGCCATGCCCTTAAACAGTATACTGTGTGATGTTTCAGTGGGGCGTGTGTGTGTGTGTGTGTGTGTGTGTGCACACCTGTCTATGTGTCTTTCTGCGTTTGGTTATGCATATTTGTCTTTCTGTGCTTCTGTGTGGTTCTGTGCATGTGGAAGTGTGTGTGTGTGTGTGTGTGTGTGTGTGTGCACGCGCGCGCACGCGCACAAACACCTGTGCACTCCGGATCTTTTAGATCTCTTTCTGGTAATCTTTGCATCTGCTTTTATCCTGTATAGTCATTGGAGGGAGCTCAATAATTTCCATTTTCTCTTGAAGAGGCTAAGAAAAAGGTACATTAAAAGTCATAGTGTCCTTTGAAAAAGTGTTATTTGTGTGTCTTTTTGTAAGTATTTGAGTCTCTTTTTTCACATGTATAAATCTGCATATGTCTCCATATCTGTGCATGTGTCTGTTTGTTTGCAGCATGACTGAGTCCGTGTATGCATCTATATGTGTATGTTGGCACATGTATGTGTGTGCATCCGTATATCTGATGCACGTCTAGGATTGAGTGCCACGTGGGCACAGGAGTACATTTGTAGATTATTTGTGTGTATGTACACATGTGACAATGTGTATCCATGTTGACATGTGAAGGTGCATGTCTGTGCATTTGTGTGTATTTTATACCATGTTTAGGTCCGTGTTGTCTGCAAATATATGTGTGAACGTCTCTTTTATATGCCGAGGGCGTGTATTTCTGGGTGGGTACAGCTGGCATCTGAGTGGACATGTGCATGTGCATTTATGTGCCCGTATGTTGCACACACATATGCTCTTATAGAGTTGTGTGCGCATGTGCCTATAAGGGGGGTTGGGAGTGTGTCACCATCTGAGTAGATGAAATCTTGTTTTTTTTGGAGGCAGTGCCCATGTCTACGTGTACATATGTAAGTCTGTAGACCTGTACCTATACTCTCATGTATATATCTCTGCATGAGTCCATGTGTATCAATGGCATCTATGTCTGTGTGGAAATGTTTTGTCCTCATGTTCACCGCTTGCAATTATTCATCTGTGTGAGTAGGGGCATGTGTCCGGGTCTGTGTGTACATAATGTCTGTGCCTGTGTCTGAGTGTGAGTCAATGGGTCTGGACCTGTACATCCTTGCCTGGAAGCCTCTTTGTGACGAGGTGCTTCTACCTCCACAGGTGCGTGCCTCAGTGCTCATCCATCTGTTCGGCCACCTCTGCGTGTGTCTGTGTGTGTGACCATCTGCATGTCCATGGGGACGGGCGTGAGTGTGTCTACATCAATCTGTCTACGCGAGAAGGAATTTCTTTGGCTGGCTCTCCAGGTGAATGGATCTGTGCGTCCCTGTGCAGATGTTCGTGTTGCTGCATGATAGAAGGACTCTGTATGCGTGGGAATTTTTCATGTCTGTGTGTACATGTCTGGCCGTGTTTGTGCACGCTTCTGTGGTGTGCACACTCATCTATGTTTGCATGCACACACACGGCGGTACATACAAGTGTCTGCACAACTGTATGTCTGAAGGGTATCCTGGATTCTGCCCGTGTGCGCATGCATTTCTAAGACTAGGTGCACAGATCAACAGACACGCGTGCTTCTGTGTGCCTCTGTGTTTGCTCCGGTGGATGTCTGTGGGTCTCCGTGTCTATCTGTACATCCGTGTGGAATACCTGCATGTGTGGAAATCTGTATATGTGTCTCTGCGTGTATCTGCTCAAACTTCCGTATCCATCTCTTCGTGATTCTATATGGGTGTGGGTCCGCTGCCTCTGTGCACATGCCTGCATCTCTGTGAATGTACGTGCGCTCCTGCGCGTGTATGTGACTTTACATGCTCCTCTTGCGCATCTGAGTGAGTCTCTGTGAGTGCAGAAGTGTTTGCCCATGTATATCTTTGTGTGGGTCTTTAGGCCCATGTCTATAAGTGTGGGTATATGTTTCTGCATATAAAAGCATTTCTGCCCAATTGTTTTCTCTCTCTCTCTCTCTGGATCTATATATAATACATCTCTCTCTAGATAGACAAGCATCTCTCTAAATGTATATGCCACTATCTCTCTGTGTATATGCAAGTCGAAATCTGTTTTGTATCTGTTTTGTATGTGTACGTCTCCACATACAAATGTATTTATATGTGTACACCTGCGTGCTTGTGTATTTCCACATGTACACCCACATGCACGAACATTCCTTTCTGTACTGCCATATGCATTTTCATGCACGTGCACATGTGCACACTAAATTTTCATGGTGTGTATGTGGACAAACTTGTTTATACATGTGTGCTACAATAACAACTATGCTGCTGTGTATACACGTATGTGACTCTATAAGCATGACAACACCGGTAAGTACATGTTTAAAACACACGTGTCTAACCGCAAATGACTCTTTATGTTTCAATGTTTGCATTCATGTCTGTGTCTGCGTCTCAGTAAATACTCATGCACCCGTGTCCACGTATGGATGACTTTATGCATCTGTCTATACGCATGCACACACGCAAACGTGTGTGTCTGTGTGGGTTCACATATGCCTGTCTACATCTCTGCATAAATGTCGAGGGGTGTCTGAGCATGTGTCTATGCCTCATGAGCCTCTAGAGGCTTCTACGTGTTTTTGGAAGTGCATATATGCGTGTGCATCTGTGATTTTGCATCTTTGAGGCTACGAATCAGTAAACACGTCCTCTGGATGCCGGCCAGGTCAGCGTATATGCCTCTGCACGCTTCCCTGGGTCTGTGTGAGTGTGGATTGTGTGTTTGTGAGTGTATGTTGCTCCGCACCTACACACAGAGCTGTGGGCATTTGTGTGTACCTGTGTGTATGCATATATGTATCTGTGTATGTAGGAGATGACCCCTGTTGGGACTCCGAATTTTATGTTCATACTTGGGAAAACATAGGTCTTTGGCTGTGGCTGTAAGAATATATGGTGTGTGGGATTATGACACACCTGTAGGTCTGGGTCAGTGTGAATATCTGTGGCACTGTGTGTGTGTGCGCGTGTGTGTGTGCGTTCTAGCGTGTACTTATCTCTGATGAATATGTGTGCACAGATGCGAGCACTTCCTTCCCGAAAAACTTTTCTGGTCATTTCCACACCTGCTTGTCTATGACTCAGCCAGCAGAAGGAGCTCAAGCTTTTCTTCCTACTCTTGAAGCAGCCAAGAAAATAAACATTACAATATGGACTCTTTGGAAAAATGTGGATTATGGAAGCTGCTGACTATGGTCTAAGAACACAGGTTTTTTATAATCTGAAGACAAAAAGTGGGTGGCTCCTCAGTTCTTCAAATCCCGCCACCGTCGCAGGCATTTATGTGGGGGACCCTGGCACACACCCACCTTCCTCCTCCTCTCCGGCCCCAGGCAGAGCCCCCATGCCGCCGCCTGGCCGTCCAAAGCCCACCCATCACAGAGCCTCCGTCCCACCTTCCACTTCCCCAGGCTTGCCTATTACAGAGGGCTCCAGAGTCACCCCCACTTTCTTGCTCATCCTACTTGTCTTTGCCCCGACATTCAGATGAAGAGGACTGGTGTCATTTCATCCTTATCACGGACTAAGAGGCCGGAGCCGGCGTCACCCCCAGTTTACACGTGAGGGCTGAAGATCGGAGAGTCCGAGTGCGTCCTGTAGGTCATTTGGCCAACAAGTGGCAGGGGCGGAATTCAAACACGGGCCTGATGGACACCAAAGCCACATTCCTTCTGTTCTACCACTGACCATTTCTACCATCGAATGTGCCCAGGTTCCAGCGCCAGTAAGCAGGCATGTTTGCCTCCAAAGACCGTGCTCTAAACCTTGGTTCTTTCTTGAAATTATCTTACTGAATTCTCGGGATGACCTCAAAGGAAGCACTCTGTCCATGTTTACAAATGGGCGTCCAGACTCAGAAAAGTCAAGTCACTCGTCAGAGTTCTGCGCGAGCGTGGAGGTCCTCCGTTCGTACCCTGTGGGGCAACGTGTTGTTGAGGAGGAAGTGTGATAGAGTGAGCATGGGCCTCGTGAAGGGAAGCCGTACAGTCCAGGGTGAGCATGCATACTGTGCTGTTCTTTTTGGTGGATGAGGCCTCCTGAGACTTGTGTAATGTTGGGGGCAAGTGTGGGTCTTCTGGGGTGAATGTGCGTGTTGTGGTTACGTCTCCGTGTGTGGATCTTGTCTGTGCCGTGGTATGAGTCTCTGAGGACTGTGGGGCAAGTCTGAGTGTTCCAGATCTAGTTCCTGGGTTAGGCGGCACGTCTCTGTGTAGCCCTGTGACGCTAGATGCCATGTGGTGAATGCGTCTTGAGTTAGGTCTCTGGTTGTATAGCTATAATCTCTGTGCTATCTTGCTGAGATGAGCACTGGATGTTGTATGGAAACCAATTTGACAATAAATTATGTTTAAAAAACAATCCCTGTGCTACGGTGGGACGCTAAGTGTTGTGGGGCGAGTCTGGTAAGGCAAGGTGAGTCTGACGGCGGTGGAGAAAATCTGTTAGGGCAAAATCCCTTTGTACCGTGCCTTGATGTTACACGTTTTGGGGTGATAAGTTTTACATTGTGGGGTGAGCCTGTCTGAGGGTAGGTGGGTCTGGGTGTCGTGGGGCACGTATGCGGGTTTTGTGGTGTATCAGGAAACTGTTGGTCTGGTGAGTGCGTTTCTTGTGACGTCAGTCTGTGACTCGCATGATTCATGTGTCCTGCGAGGCTGTTCTCGGTGCACATTAAGGGAAGCGTAGCAAGGTGGGGATGAGGTGAAGCCGTGGATTCTGGGTTGTCTGTATGAAATATGGGTCCTGTGAGTCCTGAGCTTCTGATTTGGAGTCACTTGCTTTGTGGGAGTGATTCTGGGTGTTGTGACTTTCGTGGCTGTGATTCTTTGGAGGTACTATCAGGAAAATCTGGGGATGGTGGAACACGTCCTCACGTTGTAGGGCATGTCTAGGTGTGGAGTATGCATTGCAATCTGCACACTGTGGGATATATATTGGAGTATGGGGTGAGACTATGTGTCATGGGTTGTTTCTAGAGATTCTATAGCAAACTGTTTTGTCATAGAGCCAGTGTGCATGGTAGGGTATGTCTGTGCCTCGTGGGGGTATCTGTGGGTTTTTTAAAGCAGGGAGAGTCTCTCAGGTATGGGACTGTGTCTGTACATGATACGGAATTTCTAGAAGTTGTGGTCCAATGCTGTGTATTGTGGGGCAAGTGTGTATGATATAGGCTGATCGCGAATATGGTGTTGGACAAATCTCTGAGCATGGTGTGGCCAGCCTGGGATTGTGGCGGAGGGCCTGTGTGTTTTCAAGGTACTTTGTACATTGTTGGACGCATCTTCTCGTTGGAGGTTTTGCCGAGGTGTCGTGGGGGTGTGTGCACTATAGATCGTGTCTAGGTTGTGGAGATCAAGGGTGCCTTGTGGGGCAAGGCTCAGTTATAAAGAATGTCTGGTGAGGTGAAAACTGTGAAAAATGTCTTCATCCTGTGAGGCAAGTCTTTGTGTCATAGGGCAATTCTGGGTTTGGGGGATACAGGTTTTTCTTTGTGGGGGTATGTGTCTTGTGCAATGCGTGTGTGTGTGTGTGTGTGTGTGTTGAATCTTTGCATCCGAATGCAGCTTTGTGTTTGTGGGAGAAACCTATGTGCTATAAGGCACCTCTGCCTATAGCAAGTTAGCTGTATCTGGGTACCATGGAGCTATTTTGTGCTTGGTAAGACCTGTCTTCGTATTGTGTGGCCAGACTGAATTCAGGGGTGCGGCTGGATGTCTGCAGTCTATTCTTACCACAGTGGGGTAACTTTGCGTGGTGGAGTGACACTGTACATTATAGGGAGATGATGCATTGTGGAACTTAACTGTGGGTGACAGGGCACGTCTTGATGTTATGGGGTGAGTCTGGGCGTTGTGGGGCAAGTCTGTTCGTTGTAACTTCATTGTAGGTATGGGGAGGCATTTCTGTAGTGCTATGGTGAAAAACTGAGTTTTGAGGCAAATCTGGGTATTATGGTAACACTGGATGGCTTACGGGGTAAGTCTCGGCGTTTTTTTGGAAAATGTTTGCATCGTGAGGTCAATGTGTGCATTGTGATGGGATTCCACGGGCTGTGGTGGGGATCTCGCGTCATGGAGCATGTGTGACATCATAAATTGGCCTCAGTGTTGAGGGGTGAGCGTGGGGGTTATGGGCCAGTCGGATATTGTGAAGCTCACAGGCATGTCGTGGTGTGCGTCTGTGTGTTTGGGCAGATATCTGGTAGTTGCGGTAGGTGACGGGTTCGTTATTTGCTTTGTGTTTGAGTCTCTGCGGTGTGGGATAGCACCGTGTGTAGGGGTGAAAGTCTGTGCACTGGAGAAGGAGTTTGAGAGTTGTGTAAATGTCCATGCATTGGGGGGCAAGTCTGTTTTCTGTGGTGTGGTTTAGACCTCCTGGACAAGAATGCTGGTGGCGGTGGGTGGGGTCGGATAGGCCTTTGAGGATGCGACTGGATGTTTTAGGGGAGTCCACTGATCCCGGGGTGCATGTTCTGAGAAACGTCTCTAAGTTGTTACGCGATATTGTGTGTTTCGGGGTGGGTCCTGTATCTTATTTGACACATCTACGTATTGCAGGATGTCTGCAGCTGTGGGAGAAGCTGTCCATTTTGGAACAAGTGTGGGTGCTCGTGCGATTTGGGACGCTGTGGAGTGAATATCACAGAGACAGCTCTGCGCTGTTACTGGAATCTGGGCACTGTTCAGGGAGTATCTAAGCCGTGATCGTTGTCGGCACGTTGTAGCGTACGTCTGGGCATTGTGGGACGAATGTGGGTTCTCAGCTGATTCTAAGTGAGGGCCAATCTATGTGCTATGCTGTGTCTGATGCAGGCTGGGTTTGCGCGCTAGGGGCCGAGCGTGAGTGTCTAGCCCAACGTTGGGAATTTTGTGTTCAGTGTGCAGTGGGGGAGCCTTTGTTCTCTGGGGCAGGTCTGTGAGTCGTTGGTCTGTGAGTCGTTGGTCTGTGAGTCGTTGGTCTGTGAGTCGTTGGTCATGGTTGTGCACATTGTGAGGCAACTCAAAAACCTGTGAGCTGAGTTTGAAAGCCATTGTTCCTTTCTATCCATTACAGGGCAAGCATGAGCTCGGTGAGGGTTTCCATGGGGGCACGTTTTTGTGTTTTAATATGACTTGGCAGCGATTTTTAGAGTCTGTGTGTCGTACTGTGAGTTTGAGATGCTGTGGGTCAAATCTGTGCAAGTTAGGGTTTGGGGGCAAGTTTGGGATTTGTGGAGTTAGTGTGGCGTGAGGCAAAAGTGTGTTGGGCTTATCTACATCTTGAATTGTGAGCTGATGTGCTGTGATGTAATCCTGTGTGTCGCAGAAGTGTGCATCTGGGGGCACAACCCTACGTTGTAGGGTGTCCTTACGAGTTGCAGTACATGTGCGTGCAGCGCTTGGGCAAATCTTTGCACCATGAGGTAAGTGTGGGATTAATTAATTAATTGTTAATTGTGGGATTGTTCTACATGTTGTAGGATGGATTGTGCCTTGTGATGCTGTTCCATACCTTGCTGGGACAGGAGATCGCGTGTTGTCACGGACCCCACGTGTTTCTGGCTCCATCTTTTGCTGAGGCATGTGTGTAAAAGTTGTGTGTGTGTGTGTGTGTGTGTCTGAACTCTGAATATTGTGTGGTACATCTATGTGCCATGAGTTGACCCTATACAACTCATGGAAAATCTGCACACTCTGGTGTGGTTTTGTGTGGGTCTGCAAGTGGTGGGCAGAGTCTTGGCATTCGACCTAGGAATTGTAGAGAATGTCCGAATGACTGTGTCGCGGAAGAGATGCATGTTGGGGCATGTTTCTGATTTGCGGGAAGTCTTGTGGCATGAGAGTCATGTCCCCACTGTAACTTGATACTGTGCATTGTGGGGGGCATATCAGTGCTTTGCAATATGATTGTGTACTTTATGGGAAACGTCTGAGTTGTGCATTTGTGTCCATGCTTTGGGTTTTTTACAATTCTGTGGGCTGTGCAAGGAGCTAGGGGTATCGTAGAGTGACTCTGGGTATGGGTGGTTCTGGACGTTGTGACACATGTCTGTGCATCTCAGGATAGGCCTTTGTGTGCGGGGACAAGTCTAGGGGTTGTGGTATTAGATCAAACTCAGTAGGGCGGACCTGTGCGTCGTGGGATAAGTCCACTGTGGACTACGTGTTACACGAGGCATGTCCGTGTTGAGCGTGAGACGCTCCGACATTTGTCTACGCACTGTATGGTGTGTCCAGGTGTGAAGGGGCAAGTCTGTGAGTTGAGAGGCCTATCTATGCATTATAGGGCCTCCGCGTGGTAGAGAAACGGGGGGAGAACGCTTTGCGGTGAGCCTGGGTGCCGTGGCTCTCGTATTTTCACTGTGGCGTGACTGCATATGTTGTGGAGCAAATCAGCTTTAGAGAGTGAGTCTGTGTGTTGTGATTCCGACCTGTGCGTGGAGAGGCTGTGTTGCGGGGCACGCCTGCGTTAGGAGGCAGGCCTGTGCACCGTGGGGTTTACCTGTGCTTTGTTGGGGGGCATACGGGGCACTGTGGCACGTGACTATGCTACGCAATGACTGTGTGTGTTGTGCGACAGTGCGGGCCTTGTGGGGCCTACCCTGGCATCGTGTTGTTATTACTCTGCGCACAATGGGGCAAGCTTGTGGGTTAGGGTCAGGTCCATACTTCGAGAGGCACGTGTGTACGTTGTGGGCCAAGCTTGTGGGTTGTAATCTATGGGCAGCGAGGTGACCCTGAATGTTCCGATGTGAGCGTGGGTGATGCAGGCACACGTGGGCATTGTGGGAGATGCCTGTGTATGACGGGACATGTCTGCAGGTTGCGGGATGAGTCTGTGGTTACAGCTTGTATCTGAATTCTCTGCACCTGCATATCTTTCGGGGGACTACGTGGAGACAACCGAAGGTGTTTGGGGCCTTTGCGTTGTGATATCATTCTGTTCCCTTGGGCAGCTGGGCGCTGTGGGAGTGCCTGTGCATTAGGGGATATGTCCGGGTGTTGTGAGGCTATGGTGCACAGTGGGGCAGGACGGCGTGCTGTGTGGCCTGTCTCTGCTGCGTGGGAGAAGTGTGCACCGTGGTGCTGAGTGCGTGGTCGGGCGAGGCGCCGAGGTACCGTGGATCCGGTCTGGGCGTTGCAGGACAGGCATCGGTGTTGTGAAAGGAAGGTATTTACCGGAGCCGGCGTGCATGTCATGTGCCTGATACGGGCACTGCGGGGTAGGTCTGCTTTGTCCCATGATTCTGTGCGCTCCAGATCTGCTTGGAGGGAAGGGGGCAATCCACGCGCTGAGGGACAAGCCTGGTATGGTGGAGCAAGCGTGGGCCCTGTGGAAAGAGAGCAACTTGGGGTGTACGAGTGAGATGTGTGGGCTGTGACGGCGACAGTGGGATGTGACTTTGTGTGGTGGTCAAGGCTACGTGTCGTGGACTGTTTCCAGGGATTTTGAAGCGAGGCTCCTCTGTGCACGGAGAACACTCGGGATTACACATTTTATCCAAGCACTGTGGGGCTCATCCGTTCCTTACGTCACGCCGGCCAGCGTGTTCCGTGCTGAGCATGTGTGTTGTAAGGGCACGTGTGTATAGGAGAGGCTGTGTTTAGTTGGTGAATCCGACATGGTGAATCCTCGCATGGATGGGTGAATCTGTATCGTGGGTGTGTTGTGTGCAGTCATTTGGGAATCGTAAGCAAACGGTGGTGAGAGTGGGAGCCATGGTGGGATTCTGGGCTTCGTGTAGGTGGACTCCGTGTGTCATGGGCTGATTTGAATTTTTTCCAATTAAGTCTTACCAGCACAGTCCAGTTCCATGTGTAGAAACAACAACAATAACAGTAACAACAAGATTAGCTAACGTCAATAACGCTAACTCCGTGTCAAGCACTGTTCTCAACACTTTATAGGCGTTCACTCATTTGTTCCTCTCAACAGCCCTACTAAGTAGGTACTATTATTATTCCAACTTGTACCTGACAAAACTAAGGCCCAGGGCAGTTAAGAGACCTTTCCAACGTCACACAATTAGTCAACAGTCCCTGTGGGCCTGGAACCCAGGCAGTCTGAATCCTAAGTGTCAGCTTCTAACTGCAATCTACACTGCCCCTTTGTTTTGGGGTGTGCTGTGCTTCTGGAATGTCTCTGGGCCTTGCGGGGCACGCACAGCTGTGGCAGCGTATCTTGCGTCACACGACACCTAGGGATTATATGTTTGATCCAAGTAATGTGGGGCTCATGTGTGCACTGTCAGCGTGGGCAGGCTTTTTATCGTGGGCCAACTGTGTAAGTGGCATGAAGTCTCTGCTTTAAGGGAAAGTCATGTGGTTATGCGATTCTGTAAGCAATCAAAGAAATTGGCACGTTTGTGTGAGTACCTATTTTGAAAGGTGTGTTTCCTTGAGAGTCTACTGCCTGGATTACGGCACGTACCTGTGCCTTGTGGAGTCAGTCTAGCTGCTCAAGTCTTTGCTTTAGAGGGTAGGTTTGTACACTGTGACGCAGTTCCGCGAGTCGTGGGGGAACCAAGCGTGGTGTGTGAGGCGTGAGTGTGCCGTGGGGTCTCCAGGTATGCTGGGGCTAATGGCTACCTTCCCGAGGGGGCCATCTGTGCATTGTGCGCTGCCTCTGGGCGTTGTAATGTGTGTGTGTGGGCACGTGCACATGGGCGCGTTCGTGAGGAATGTGTCTGTGCATTTTAAGGTCGGTCCATATCCATGGGAAGCGTCTTCGTGTTGTGGGACATGTTTGTTTGCACGATAGAGGCAAGTGGGTGTTTTGCGGGGGGATGAGTTTGTGCGTCGTGGAGTTCGGCTGTGGCGCATGGTGCACCGTGCAGTGGAGAGCTTGGCGAGGCTTCTCCGTCCATCCTGAAGTACCCCTAGGTGTCCCGGGATATGTAATAGGTATTATAGAGTGTTCTCCGTATTCATGAGGCAAGCCTTACTTTATAGGAGAGGACTTACGTTGGGGGTTTACTCTGAATGTTATAATGCAATTCCATGTATCGTACAGGGTCTATCTGGACATGCTAAGCTGTTTTGGAGCACATCTACGTACTGTAGCATGTCTGGGTGTCTTTGGATGAGTCTGTGTATTATCATGAGTCTCCCTCCTGGGGAACCCCCGAATTGTTGGGTGAGTCTGTGTGTCGCAGGATGAGTCTCAGTATCATGGTGCAAGTCTTGTACGTTCGTGAGCATGTTTGTGAATAGAAAATATATGCACACATTATACAACAAAAATGTGAGCCCGGGAGGATGTGTTGGTGTGCTACGGGGCATATTGCTGAGTTGTAGGGTGCATGGATGCGTGTTTGTGTGTGTGTACGTGGGTGTGTGTTGTGTTGTAGGTCTGTGCCTCGTGGGGTGAGGCCGGGCTTTATGCATCCAGTCTGAATACTGTGGTGTGAGCCTGCGTATAATAGAGCAAGCCTGTGCACCGAATAGCAAACTTGTTGATTGTGATACAGTTGTGTCTATTGTGAGTGGCATCTGGTTTAGGGTTCTGTGTGTGCTCGGTGGGGGGGGGGGGGTTGTGGGGGCGTATCTGTGTGCTGTAGCGTGTTTTTACATGTTCTCAAGCCAGCCCGTGTATCACGCGGCCAATCTTTGTGTTGCCGGATGATTCTAGGTATTTGGGGTAGGCCTTTTTCACTTTAACAGTAAGGCTTCGGTGGGGGGATGACGGTCATATAAACGAACAGCTGCATAGTTTCTAGGTGCCTGTACTAAGCACTTCACGTATCTTAATTCATTTACTACTCACGACGACCCTTCTGAGTAGGTACTACTGTTACCTTTGTTTTACAGACTGAGCAAACTAAAGAACAGAGACATGTACTTACCCGAGGTGATACAATTAGAAAGGGGTGGAATCTGGATTTCAACCCAGGTTGTCTGGGTCCAGAGGCCTTGCTCTTAACCACTACACAAGCTGTGTCTGTGCTGCAGGTCAGAGCTGGAGCTCAGTAATGTGGTGAGCTATGTCCGCGATCCGTGATGGAAACATTCGCCTCGCAGGCGTAATACGCGTGTTGCGTGTCTACGAACCGGGGACTGTGCATGTGATGTGTAGGTATGCTGTGTTAGAACGAGTCCACGCTATGACCAGATGCGTACACGGCAGAAGAAATCTATGTGTTTACAGGCAGCCCATGAATTGTAAGTTGTGTGAGTGTGATTACACGGCGGGGCTCGTCTGTGCACTCAGGGTGAGTTTCAGGGCTCGGTCGTGTTTGCGTGTGTTGCAGAGCAAGTATGTCTGCTAATGTGCTGGGACACGTTCATGTGCACTGTGGGGCGGGGGGGGGGGGTGCCGTGCTGTGGGATGGGTCTGTGTGTTGTGGGTGGGCTCCGTGTTGCGAAATGAGTGAGGGTAGTCTGGATCACGTCTGCGACTGCGCCCTGAGGGGTGGCTGTGTGAGCCCTGAGGAGTGGCTCCGGACACCTTGGAGACAGATTAGGTGGTGCCGCGGCACGAGTGTGTCTGTTGTGGAGCCAATCTGTCCGTCGTCGGGCCCGCATGCACGCTGCGATGCGGTGCTGTGCACTGGGGAAGAGGGATGGCTATTTATTGCAGCGTGTCTAAGGAACATGGGGCACGTATGTTGACAGAGGGACACGGCACGCCTTGTCTCGCAAGTGTGCGTGGCCGGCGAAGGCCCAGATGTGGGGCAAACGAGCGCGCCGTGAGGCAAGGGTTGGCGTCGTGTGGTAACTGTATTTGTTGTGGAGCGAACTGGGCCTGGCGGTGTGCATGCGTTCCGCGGTGCCTCTCTTTGTGCCATGGAGCAAGTGTAGCTGCCGTGGGGGAGCGTGCCTTCCCACGTGGGTCTCTGAGCTGCGTCAGGAACCATGTTCTGGGGCGACGTCTGTGTTCTGTGGACGGTCCGCGTGCTCTAGGGCGCATCTGTGTTACGGGGTAAGGCCACGTGCCCTGAAGTGGGGCGCCTGCGTGCTCTAGGGAGTGTCTTTGGGACGCGAGGGGAGTCTGTGCCCTCGGGAGAATCTCAGCTCTGGATTTAGTCAGCGGGGCACCGGGAGAAATCTGTGGGCTGTGGGCAGAGGCCACGTTCTATGGTGTGTGTCCTGTAGGACATGTCTGTGTCCTATGGGGTAAGTCCGTATTTGCTAGAGAGCCTGGGCCACACCAAGGGCTCGCGTGCTATTGGGACAGTCTGTGATGTCGGGACTGTGGGTGGGTCATGGGAAAGTCTTTACGGAAGGGCGAGCCGCGTCATGTGGGGCAGGTCTAT
This sequence comes from Lynx rufus, assembly GCF_022079265.1. NCBI lineage: Eukaryota > Metazoa > Chordata > Mammalia > Carnivora > Felidae > Lynx > Lynx rufus. The sequence goes on along the minus strand of NW_025814833.1, from coordinate 32,398,494 downwards.
GTCCCTGAGGTGAGACTTCCTGCCTCGCAGAGAATATGTGTGTCTTTGGGGGAGTCTGAGTGACGTGGGAGATGACTGTGTGCCTGTCCATGTGCCGTGGGCAGAGTGTGGGTGCTGCAAGGGTAAATGTGTGTGTGTGTGTTACGTGACCGGTGGGCCTTAGAGGGTAAGTTTGTATATTGCAGCCCAAGTCTATTTCAGGGCAAATTGTCCTTTACTACCTACAAATAATAATGCCAGCACTCATACAAACGTTACTATGTAACAGACACTGTTCTAAAGGTGCCATTATTAATCTGCATTTTACATCTGAGAGCGCCGAAGCACAGAGACATTAAGTAATCGTCCTATGGCCACGCAACTAGCAAGAGGTGGAGGTCTGAAAGCAAGCAGCCGGTTTCCTGCGCCCACACTACCATGAATCCCCTTAGGGCCTGGGGGGCATCAGTGGCCTCAAACACTGGGAATACTTTGTGGTCACTGCTGGACACAGCGAAAGCAGGTAATTTGAAAGGAAAAGGGAGCAGCTCAAAGCCTTCCAAGTATTACAAGATAACACAACGCTCGATATGCAATAGCGACGGCAGCTTAGCCCAGAGAAACTGACATCATGACTGCACAAGCGCGCCTTCAGTGACTGCGGCCCCCACAGCCGCATTCTGCCACTGCAGAGGAGTCAACACGCATGCCCTGACGAGCTGCTGTTGCCAGGGAAACCAGCCTCCAGTCACAAACAAATCACAGCCTAATGCGGCAAGTCAAGAAGTGACCGGGCCGTGGCTGTGAGCCAAAAGAGCCCCTTGCAATGAAGGCACGCAAGGCATCCTCCCACCCCATGCCCCCTGTGTTTCTTCCTGAATCAGCAAAGGCTAGAGGCCAGACTCCGAAGTCAAGAGACAAAGAAGGCTGTGTTAGACGTGGGGATGGGGGGTGGGGTGGGGTGGGGGGGGGTGTCAGCAGTGGGTGGCAGGTGATTTTAATAATCAAATATTTCTGTGAGCAACACTTAACTCTTCTCCCACTAAGACTAAGAGTCTGTTTCATGCCTGAGCCTTCCGCCTGCAGTGAAAAGAGGTGAAGCACTGGGGTGTGTCCTTACCTACAAGAGACGGTTGCAGTCTACCTCCTTTAAATCCCTAGATCAGACTACTGCCAGCAACAGGCCAGCGAGCGTTATTTATTTCTGCTCCTCTCACAGCTCTTACATTTCCTTCTTATACCATTCTAGAAAACTCCAGGAACTGAGTCCAGACAGCTTTAATTCTCCGAGCACCTGAGGAGTAGAAAAAGAGGTTGAAGGAGGAACCTTACCAGTAACACTAACCCCGGGGGGTGGGGGGTATGTTTTGAACCCACAATTAGGATGCCAACTGTGTCCAAGGGGAATAGGACATCTGGGACAGTGGTTTTATATATTCACTTCCCTCAGTTTTAATTTGTAAAAAGCATCTGATAAAAGTACAGTTTGGGAGTATTTAAAATTTAAAAATCCTGTCTGAAAACCACTGAGCTATACTGCATGTGTCTAGAATCCTTGAAAGGCATAAGCACGAACGTGATGCTTTAGAATGCTACCGGAAGCTGCAAGAAGGTACAAATACTATTGAGGAAAGGGACCACCTGGGGCAGAAAGAAAATGGCCGACCTGTGGACACTATTGCCCTAGCTAACGGGAGAGAAGTTGTTGCCATTTGAAATCAGTGGAAGGAGGTTGGATTATTCAATAAATGATGCTGAAACAATTGGTGACCTATTTGGAAAAAAAACAACATTAGATCCTCCTTCAAATTCATACCATACACCAGAATGAATTCCAGATGAATCAGAGTTAACTGTAAAAAATGAAGCAACGGAATGGAAAACAACGCAGGTGAGTGTACTCATCAATGAAAAGAAATAAATCCCCAAATCAGAAAATTGATAGCTGTGGATATCTAAAACTATAAGGCCGCAACATGGGGGAAAAAAAAAAAAAGCTGCATGAATGGTACAAAATCAATAGGCAAACAACAACTGGGAAATAATGTTGTCACCACATATGATAAATAAATTAGGCGATAGTGTTTAAGGAGGCGGTGGAGGACAAATCTTAAACTGGTTCATACCATTTGATCCGGAAATTCCACGTCTACAAATTTATCCTAGGGAAACAAAAACCAGAAAAGCACACAGAGATTTATATGGAAAGATATTCTTTAAATGATAACAGCAAAAATTGCACCTATAAACATTCGATAACTAGACATTTAGTGGGACACTTAAGTGATCAGAAATTATGCATCCATAGAACCCTGCATTCTTATGGAATGTTTAGAAAAGGACGAATCGCTCTCCATATGTTGTTTAATGATGATTAAAGCAAGTTGCAAAACTGTATGCACATATGATTTTCATTTCCTATACAAATATACATTTCTACACATTCATTTGTACATATTCAGGAAAGAGGAACTGAGGGTAATTTTTGCAAATGTTAAACAATTAATATGCAAAATTTTTATCATAAAGGGGAAAGACAGTATTTTCATGACTGCTATAAAAGCAGTGGGAGCACAGAAAAGAAAGTCTAGGGATAAAGACAAGCAAAACAAAGCCTAAATGTACCTACGGGCCAGGGGGAGATCCAGGAAAACAAACTCAGTGTGAGTTACAAGAAGATTACAGTATTATTTTCAGGTTAGTAGGTGTAGAATTTCTTATACAAGATGGACTCCTGGAAAATTTTCTTCACTACACCAGAGAACGGTCACATGTCCCAGGATGCGTCAGTCATTCTCTCTGCCGCAGTGCTCAGTTCAATGCCCCCCTCCCTCTGCCTTCGGCACGCTCTCCCCTACTCCCCGTGCAAAATATGCCACCAGCGGACATTTTCAGCTTGGAAAAATGGCCCATCTTGTGGGTTTTCTTTAAAGCTTTTCTTTCTTATGTTTCCTCCTTGATCGCTGTTTGTCATCTAACTCACAAATCTACGTATGCTTTTTTTTCCCTCCTTCCTTCCTGCTGAAGTGTCAAAAGAGTCTGAATTTCAAAAGAAATAAACTGCTCCAGTTTTTTTTTTTTTTTTGGTTTGTTTTCTTGCAGAAATGGATCTACAAATGCAATTTCTAGGTAAAAGGGGGCACAACATTTTACACGTTTTCAGACACTTTTCAGAAACAAACATAAAAGCTTTTTTGATAAGAATCTCTGGTCTCCTTCTTCCATCCCTTGTGAAATAAAGAGGCACTGAGAATATTCTGCCTTTACAGTACAAATTGATGTCCACAAGTACAAATAGATGATTTTCAAAATAAAGGCACAGCCACAATATTCATTATTTCATTTTCACGATTTTTCAGCCTAAAACCAACTTTTAATCTTTCCCCTTCAACACATGTTCGTCTCTCACATGAAGCAATTAAGCCGAACGTTACAGGCTGCCCTCCTCACTTTCTCTCCTGTACAGACATCCAGTCACATGATTTTCTTAATTAAAAAAAAAAATGAGGCATGGTATCCTTCCCATTGCCAAGTAACAGTTTTCTCATACTCTTTCCACACTGGGACAGGAACTCAGATCTGAGAACATCTTGAATCGTAACCCATTTTCTCAAGCCTCATCCAAACATCATAAAGCTGAGATACTGTTCCGAACACAATTTCTCATCTTGGTAACAACTTCATCAAGTCATATGTTGGGAATATCTTACCAGAATCACAAGGGGACATTTCTAGATTTCCCTCCGGCGGCCCACTTACCATGTAAGACACAAGCTTTAAACTAGTAACGTGACTGTGGAATATTTAGAATTTAATTAATCCATTTTCCAAATACTGGTGATTAGAATCAGGGATTCCTAGATCGTTCTGTATTATTCTACTCCATCAAAACATGTTGTTCACTTTGCAAAGCGTATTTTGGGGATCTATTTTACAAAAGATTTCTCAGCTACTTACCAGCTGCCTGCGCTCTGCCTTTCCACCAGCTCTGAGGCTGTCGCACTGAAGGGGTGGGGGAAAAACAGCAGCAGCCACTTGAAAATGAGCTGTGTTCTGAAGAAGGGATTAGCTCTATGGAAAGAAATGAAATGCCTTGGGATTATCGTCAAATTCCTCCAAAAACGTAAAATCATATTAAACATCACATGTCAAAAAGCACATGCGCATCAAGGAACAGATTTTAATAGCTAAACCTCTGATCTAAACCACACTTAAATTGCCTTGGTTTCCCGTGGAACCCCTACAATGCCATGGGCTTTTGGCTCTCCCGTCTCCTAGCAACAGTCTCATTAATATTGGTTTCTGCAGTGGTCCTACTAGGCATCAGAGAACACCGACAAGGTCTAGTCTCTGGTAGCATTTTGTTGCTCAGTATGTGTTTTCCCCAGGTCAGTAACAAGGAGGGTCAGGCATTCAATGACAAGTTCTCCAGAGGAAGATTTTGGATTGGAGTGACATTCCATTCTAAGGACAGATTGTTCTTCTGCCCTCCCTTGGTGCAATGCTGTCATTAGACCCTTGACCTAAACATGGGCCTCAGCAAAAAGATGCCTAATGCCTTCTGCAATCCTCAAATTACACACAGAAGTTCAGGCCCCATACCAGTGTTATTATACACCATATGCAAAGAAAAACAAATAATGCACAGAATTCATCTGTGTCCTTACCCCCACTCATCAGCATGGCTCCTGGAGGTATATGTCAGAAAAACAGTGGATGACCTATAACCAGATCAAAAACAACCCTTATCTGTAAATATTAACACTAATATGACAAAATATTGACTCCATGTTAAGGAAATAAGAGCAGGTTGTTGTACAATATGTATAATGCGATCACTTGTATAACTTATGTGGACAGGAATGAATGTACACAAAGAAACCTGGAAGGCTATACGTCAATGTGTTAAGAGTGATTACGTCTGGGCTTTCTATGGATGGTAGAATTGGATGGGGGGTTCGGTCGTGTTTCTTTCTGATGATATAATAACTTTTCTGCAATTAACATACATCCCTTAGGTTAGTAAAAGAAAACCATGCCCAACAATGCCAATGTACTTAATGCCACTGAACTATACACTTAAAATAGTTACAAAGTTAAATTTTATGTTATGTATGTTTTGCTACAATAAAAAAGAACCATTCATTCACTCCGCAAACATGTACTGAGTCTCACCACATTCAATATACTGTATACTGGGCAGACATTATAAAAATTAATAAAACACAGTCTGTTCCCTTCTAAAAGCTCATAATCTAACGAATGAGTACCCCCAAAACTTCTATGCGGGTTTTTATTATACATGACACGTAGAACTGCTGCATTTAGAAAGAGATATTTCATTAACATACTTTTTACATTTCATCAATTTTGGGTAACATTTATAATTAGAGTTGTTACATTGTTTGCCTAAACATACTGGACTCCTGGTATGTGGAGGAAGTAAAGGAATACATAGTAAATATTTTAATTGTCATTAAGTATTTTAATATGTAAGTAATATATATTTGTATATGTGTATAAAATTGTCATATTTTTAAAAGGAAGGGAAGGGAAACTGTTCTAGATTAAAGAAGATTAAAGAGATAGGACCCCCCCCCCCAAAAAAAAAGAAAGAAAAAGAAGTATTCCAAATGCAATGTGTGATCTCTGATTAGATCCTGGATAGAAAATAAAACAGCTATAAAAGACATTTTCGGAACAACTAAGACATCTGAATACAGACTAGATATTAGATAATATTAGGTCAACGTAAAAGTTGTTAGGTATGATAACATAGAATGATGGATTTGTTCTCATGAGATACATGTTAAGTACTGAGAGGCGAAGTGCCATAATGTCTACACATTACTCTGAAGATGCTTTAGAAAAAAATCATAGTGAGAGACAGATAAAGCAAATGTAGCAAGATGTTAATAATTGGTAAATCTAGGCTAAGTATACACAAGTTTTTACCATATTCTTCTTTGGTCTAAAATCCAGAAAATAAACTATTTTTAAAATAATTATTGCACAATACTTAAAGTTAAAATTCACATATAGTTTGGAATGAATGACAATTAGCTTTATAATCTCTCGTTCAGAGAAAGCTTTCCGTACTGACCAATTGGACGAGGAGTTTTGTCACGCGCCATCTAGTGGTAAAATCGGATTTACCATGACTGAATGATTTCTAAAGAACAAGTTGACCACTGGCCCCTTCAATATTACTATAATTTTATTGTAATAAGTAAATAAAAACCAAAGTATTTTTATCACTGTTTATCAATATAGTTTAAAAGTTTCCTTAATTTTCATTCTCTCTTTCTGGTTATGGGGAACGCCTCAGCTCAGGTATCTCCACGTAGGCCCCATAATGAAGCCTCAACTGCAAGCTGACCTAAGTTTTGGTGAAACGCCCTGGGATCGTCCGCGGAACACGGCAAGACAAGCAGTCTGGTGAAGACTGTTTCTTACTACGTCCTTATTCTGTGGGGAGGCATGGGACTTTCCATCGTGCTTCCTCCCTTAGAGTAAACCTTCAGGCTCTACACCCCACCGGATGTCATATGGAAACAGCTCCTGCACGACAGAGTGACTCACTGCTCATGTCATCTGTCACCTTGTCCCTCTGGTTGTCGTTCTGTGGGATCAGGGATGTGGAGGGCTGACACCACGCTAACCTTCTAATCTTGCTTTTGCTGTACTCGTAAGTAACAGACTGTGCCCATTTGGCTCATTGTCTCCTTAACAACTGAATACATGGCAGCGTAGCGAAACCCAGCAGCTCTTGCGGCTTAGAGCCTTCATCATGGCTTGTTAAAAAGTACCCGCAAATGTAGGGGTGCCTGGTGGCTCAGTCGGTTAAGCAAGTGACTTCGGCTCAGTTCATGATCTTATGGTTTGTGGGTTCGAGCCCCGCATAGAGCTCTGTGCTGCCAGCTCAGAGCCTGGAGCCTGCTTTGGATTCTGTGTCTCCCTCTGTCTCTGCCCCTCCCCACTCATGCACTCTCTCTCTCTCTTTCTCAAAAATAAATAAAAATTTTTAAAAAGTATCTACAAATGTGCACAGGGGCGGGGCAGGGCAGGGTTGTTGGTGAACGTCCGTAGAAAGAGTGCACAAATTTCACACATTGTGTTGAAACGCTGAAAGCTTTCTTCTGAAACTGGAAACATGGTGAGTGATGCCCACTTTTACCACTTCTTTTCAACATTGTGCCAGGGCAAGAGTGGGGTGTGGATAGTGCTCAGTATAGTAAAATGACGTAGAGAGACAAAAGAAGACGAAATATGAGGAGATTAACATCGGTACCCAAGTAATCACTTAGTCCTAAATAACACAGTAACAAACATGAAGAAAGAACTATATGGCTTCACTGTGAGTCTGCATATTGCTTTAGGCCAGGTAACCAGAGGTGGCCCCTCAGCAACCACCCCTTTTCCCTCCCAGACATCCCACTGGAAGAGCTCTTGATCTGACCTGCCTGTTTGGTCACCTGATGGAAACTTCCAGCTCCACTCAAAAGCCACCATGAAGGGGCTCCTAATAAACATCAAAATAATAATAGTAATAATGCCTAAAGTGACTATAATGCATCAAATATGTAAAAATCATAATTAACCGCCCAAATCAATAGTCATCACTGGTAGTTACTAAGGTAACACCCCCTTATTCTTAAAATTGATAAGCAAAGGGAACTAGTCAAGCATTTATCTTAACTCTCCTATGTGGACTGCATTTCAACATAAGTAGCTAACAAGGGGAAGCTCTTTTTTAAAGCAAATTTCCAGTGAATATATACAGAAAGGATGAGAAAGTTAGAGAAAAAAAATCACCCTTTTGCAACCCTCAACAAAACAATGGATCTAGGCAACAATCTTCAGCAGCTGCCAAAACCATTTAATGAATGATCGATGAGAAATTCTTTTTAAACAACAAAAGTAACTTCTCAAGTCCAGCCTCACGAATATCTGCTATTATGCTATTATAACCGTGATATCAACTCTGGGAAAGGATAGCAGGAGAAAGGAAAATTATAGTTTCATCTTGTATTTGAGACTGCTACCATTTCCAAGCAAGATACAAATACCTTCAGGTCAACTGGGTGCTCAGTCGGCTGGGCATCCGACTTCAGCTCGGGTCATGATCTCGTGATCCGTGAGTTCAAGCTGTGTTGACAGCTCAGAGCCTGGAGCCTGCTTCGGATTCTGTGTCTCCCCCCTCTCTCTGCCCCTCCCCACTCATGCTCTCTCTCTCTCTCTCTCTCTCTCTCTCTCTCTCTCTCTCAAAAATAAACAAATATTTTTTTAAAAATTTAAAAAGATACAAATATCTTCATTGGAGAGTTCTGGAAAGAATATTTACACAACAGGAGTGACTCTATTCTAGGCCTGATCTAAATGACTTCCTGATTAAAATGCAATCCAATTTAAATAAAATATTTGAAATAAACTGTTTAGGAAGGATTCTCAAGAGTAACCACGGACCCTGGATCATTAAGGCAGGTCATCAATGGCACTGTGTGAGACACTTGTGTCTTTGGAGCTGATCCCTGGATCCCCACGTGGGACAAGGAGAACGGCACCGCTGAACAACAGCAGGCGCACTAACAGACTCAACAACAGAGCCACACTTACACTCCTACAGCAAGGGAAGATTAGTCAGGACCTACTTCAGTGGAAAAATAGAACCCGTCTCAGGGGCGCCTGGGTGGTGCAGTCGGTTAAGCGTCCGGCTTCAGCCAGGTCACGATCTCGCGGTCCGTGAGTTCGAGCCCCGCGTCGGGCTCTGGGCTGATGGCTCAGAGCCTGGAGCCTGGTTCCGATTCTATGTCTCCCTCTCTCTCTGCCCCTCCCCCGTTCATGTTCTGTCTCTCTCTGTCCCAAAAATAAATAAACGATGAAAAAAAAAATCGAACCAGTCTCTGCAGAGGGACTGGCAGAATCGGAACTACATTCCACTGAGGTTGTATCCTGTGCTGCTGATGTCCCCATGTGTGGTACTGCTACAAAAATGGCTCTAATTTCTTTTTAAATCAGGAGATAAAAGATGCTGCTGTTTGCAACCTAATGCCTAGGAAATCGGAGAATATAATACATTTAACTACTTTTCTTTGCATAAAAGGAAAGTCAATTGAATCTTCCAGCCATTTGCATCTATCAGAACATAGCCTCGAGCATGAGATCACACCAGTGCAAGTATAGCATAAATAAAACCACAGAAGGTCACATAAGAAGCTCAAATTTTCCGCTGAGAATTTAGACAAAAGTGCAATTTCCATCTGAATTCAAAGCTTTTCATTAGAAGGAGAAAAGAAGGCCCAGAATTAGAGTCTATTTTTAACCCAACTAGAAGCATTAATAACTAAAAACTGGGGAGAAAGCAAGACAGCACAAATGAGCAAGAGAACGATGAAAACCAGTGATGAACCTAAGATGGCTCTCCTTAGCCTGCCTTGCTCCATATTAAACACTGAAACGGCATGACCTGTTCCTCTTGAAGTTTCAAAATTCATCACCATTTTGCATATTCTTCTCTGGAGCTTCTCTGGTATGTCTTTCAGAAGATGGTACTACAAACTCATCAAAGTAGCCCAGATTTTGGCTAAAGAACACAGAGAAGACTAGAGTCGTGACTTCTGATGATCGGATATACTTCAGGACACTAGAGAACAAAGCACAGGGTAGTGGGGAAGGTCAACCATTGTACTAGGTGCTGTGGTACAACACAGATAAGACAGACAAGGTCCACGGCTTCAAAGAGCTTATAAGTTGTATAGAGAAGACAGATCAATACAAGGAATCATACAAATAATAAGAACATAAGATCATGATGAGTGCTACAAAGAAAATAAAACACAATAATATGACAGAGCATCCTTGGGTGGTCAGGAAAGGCCGCTCTGAGAGACTGACATTGAGGTGAGACCTGAATGAGAAGGAAGAAAGCAAGAAATTATACGCAGAAGTGTTTCCTGGGCTGACAGAAGAGCTAATGCAAAGGTCCTGGGAATGAATGGGCCAGACATGCCCAGGGACAAAAAGATGGAACGAGGTAGGAGATAAGGCCAAAAAGGTGGACAAGGGTCAGATCCCACAGTGCCCTACTGGAAACAGCAATAAACTCAGATATCTAATTACAATGGGAAGCTGCTGCAGGGACTTGAGCCGGAAAATTGCCTGATATGATTTATGTTTTTAAATTATAATTGTGACTATTTTATTGAGAACAGACTATATCTTGGCAAGTTGTGAAGGCAGGGGGCTCTGTGACGAGTATCCTACAGAAGTCCAGGCAAAAGATGTTGATGGTTCGATTCAGGTGGAAGCAGAATGAGTGATGTGAAGAGTTCAAATTCAGGACGTATTTTGGAGGTAGAGTCAACAGGATGTTAGTTGGTGCTGTAGTAAGGGAAAATAAGATCTAGGTAAAGGAAAAAAGAAATCTAGGATAACTCTTAGTTATGGACATAAGTAACTGGGTGAATGGTGATGCCAGGTAATTGATGGGGAGACAGGAGGAGGAACAGATCTGAGGGAGGAAGGTATGAATCAAGAACTCTCTTTCGGGGAGCGCCTGGGTGGCTCAGTCGGTTAAGCGTCTGACTTTGGCTCAAGTCATGATCTCCCGGTTCGCGGGTTCGAGCCCCACATCAGGCTCCGTGCTGGCAGCTCAGAACCTGGAGCCTGCTTCAGAATCTGTATCTCCCTCTCTCTCTACCGCTTCCCTGCTCATGCTCTGTCTCCCAAAAATAAATAAATGTTAAAAAAAAATTTTTTTTAAAGAACTCTCTTTCGGAAACACTGAATTTGTGATTCTATTGGAGATGTCGTGAAGGCTGGATAGAGTTTCACAGGAGAGGTGCAAACTAGAGATCTAAACCGGAAGTGACCAGCCTGTAACTGAAATGAAAACCACGGGAGTATGTGAGGATACCTTGCACGCCTTGTCCCATATTGAGTTGTTGTAAAGACGAAAGAAAACTGATGTAGCCTCGAATCATTAAACTATTTTTAGTAGCTGTGCTACTGTACGTAGGTAAGTAGATCTGTGTTTAACTCAGATTTCCAGAGCTCTTCGTATGACACTCTCCTGTTAAAACAGATATCCTCCCCCATTTTGTACTAGTGTCACTGATTTATTTCATCAAGCCACCTCTCCTCTATCTCCAGCCTCAATCTTAGGCCAGATCCTGCTGTCTCTCCTTTCCTACGTGCCACATGCTGCCAGGAGGCACTGTCACGTTTTTTGTCTATGATCTCCCTACTCTGCATGCAGAATGGACCACATTTCAAAGAGACAACTGGACTACAGTAGGCTCAGCCACAGTTTGGCAAGGCACCAGTAACCTACGAGAGCTGGGCAAATAGCCAAGCAATTCTAGACTAGAATGCTTATTTCATCTTCTCATAGCAATTTGGTGAGGCACAGGTATGAATTAATATTATCCCCCAATATAGCATAAGGCACAGAGATCACAAAAGAGTGATAGTGGCAAAAAGAGGGTGGGAGCCAGATTATAGAGACTGAACCAGCAGAAAGGAAAGGAAACAGGAAGGCAGCAAGGCTAAGAAGGAAAGAGTAGTGGTGAGGTCCAGCCATTAGAACTTTGGTTCACTGGCGGGACGTTAGTTAAAGAAGAGTAACTTTCAGAAAAAGGCCAAACCCTGGTTCTGACGGTGGCAAAGCAAGGCAAGGGATACTGTCAGTAGCACAGAGAACAAGGGAAGAGCTTGGTTAAAATAGTCAGGATTGATGCTCCAAAGTCAGATTGTAAGGAGGTGTTGCGTACGGGTACAGAGGCCCTTCTAGTACCCTCTCTGCGGGCCAGACTGGTCTGATTTGGGAGTGCTGCTGAGCCTGTTTGTGGAAGGTTGTAGCGCAACTGGAGACAGTGAAGGAGAGGAGAACGCATAATTAATCTTACGGCAGAGAATCAACCCTAAAGGGAACCCTTTCCCAGAAATAAGAGAACTTTGAAAGACAGAATGTATAGGTTGCATAGATCAGCTGAAAGATTGTCGTAAGAATTTCCTTGTCAGTCAGTCACACGAGGAGGCCAGACCATATCAGGAGTGTCCAAATCACCAGGAAAAAGATTTTTCAAATGTATATATGCAGTATCTCCCTAAAGACACAGAATTAATAGGTCTTGGGGGTTGGTACCTGAGAATCTGTATTTTTAAAGTTCTCTACGGGAAGTAGTTTCCAAAATCACAGACTAGAAGATTCCCAACGTAGTATTATCTGCAGTGCACTGTTTTATACATCACCAATACAGCATTAGTTTATCTCAAGCCTAATTGTTTACTAAAGCCTTACCTGTAACTCCAGAGGGATTATAAAATGAGAACAGAATTAAATGGCTGTCTAACCCATGCTTCCCTCTAGGCCTCTGTCAATGTCATTAATATAGAGCCATATCCTTGCAGGTGGGTAGGGATAGCCAGCTAGGCGGGGTACATGGCATATTAAAGCCAAGAGACAGACCAAGTCTAAGGGGAGCAAGGTACTCACTAGCCCTCGGGGGAATTTTGGAGAGACTGAGTGTGATGTTTAGTTAGCTTTATGTGTCAATTTGGCTAGGCTATAGTATGTCATTATCCAATCACACACTACTCTGGGTGCTCCTGTGCAAGTATTTTGTAGCTATGATTAACATCTACAATCGGTTTAAGTAAAGGAGATTATCCTCAACAATGGAAGTGGGCCTCATCCGATCAGTGGAAAAGCCTTAAGAACAAAACTGAGGTTTGGCTGAAGAAAAAATTGTACCTGTGTAAGCCAATTCATAGATAGATAGATAGACAGAGATATACAGATATATAGAAAATATATATGTACTCATATACTATATGTATATCTTCTCTCTATACAGGATATACACACATATGCATGTATGTACGTATGTATGTATGACATACATATCTATTGGTTCTATTTCTCTGGTAGAATCCTGACTCATACACTGACGAAAGCATCCGTGCCATGGGAAGATCGATAACCCAACATGAAGACAAAAGGGAACAAACAGCAGGATCGATCCAGGTCTAAAGACAAACGACTACGGAAGGAATGAGTCAGAGATGCAATCCTGAGAAATCAGGGTAGAGACACAGCGAGGGCCAAGGCCTCACAAGGGCCATTCACAGCCAGAGAATGATGGGAAGAAGACAGGAATAGGGGGTTGGAGGAATAAAGCAAAAGCCTGCCACAAGAAAAAAGCCTAGGGCTATCAGGTGGGTACGAAACCAATCATCCACACGAGATTCACGAAGGGTAGCTGACTTTTGCTGCTCTCACACAGGACAGGCAGGATCCCATGCTTAATCTCAGTGGGTCTGGGAAGGGTCCAAAGACCTGCTGGCTCGCTCTCTTCTATGTGACTGTGGAAGAGGGGCAGCCTGAGACTGCCTCGTGCATAATGAGAACTTCTGGATAGGGCAAGGACAAGGGCAAGGGGCTAACAAGCTTCCCGTATGCCACCTACATTTCATTTCCATTTTCACATTTGGGGATTATCCATTTTGCCTCCGTAAAATAAACTCTGGGAGGCAGTCACTTGGGTTTAGGTCTCTGAATAACATCTCGGGGGTTAGAAGCGTACGGACTTGTTGCTTTACTCTGGATGTAGATGTTCCCATGTATAATAGCAACAGCTGCCATTTGTTCAGACACAGCTGTGGGAACGTTACACTGATTAACTTATTTAACCACCACAGTAACCATATGCAAGAGGTACTATTTTCACTCCCATTTTACAGATGAGAAAACTGAGACTCAGAAAGCAAGTCGCTTGCTGAACGTCAACTGATAAGTGAGGGACCGGGATTGGAATCCAGGCATTTTGATCACAAGATCCCTCCTGTTTGTTTACATTCTACTCCCTCCTCTATTGGATTCTCGTGATGTGAGTCAGCCTGCATTACCACTGATGTCTGTCGGCTTCCTGTTACTAACTACAAGCTCTCTGAGGGCAGGGAGCTAATTCCACAGCTGCTATGGTAGCCTGCTCGGCCCGCCCCTTCATTCTCTCAGTCACCCCACTGGCTGGCTTGACTCTGTGAGGCCATACATCATAGTGATGTGTGCTGACCTCATAGTAAGTGGCCCTACTTCAGAACCCTGAAGGCAGCAGAGCACCTTAGTTCAAAGGATAGAGGAGGAGCAGATAACTGGCCCACAGTTAAACTTTTTCCCATAAAAGAATTAAAATATTTAAATAATGGACAAATGCCCTAAGTTATTTTGCTTTTTTATTTTTGTGCTTTTAGTGGACTGTCACCTTTATTTACACGTAGCTGATTCTGGTGAGTAAAAGTTAACTGGACAATAATAAGCTTAGAAAGTAACACTAGCTGGGGCGCCTGGGTGGCTCAGTTGGTTAAGCATCTGAGTCTTGACTTCCGCTCAGGTAATGATCTCAGAGTTTGTGAGCTTGAGCCCCACATCCGTCTCTGAGAGCGTGAAGCCTGCTCAGGATCCTCTCACTCCCCTCTCTCTCTCTCTCTGCCCCTCCCCGACTTTCTCGCTCGCTCTCTCAAAATAACTAAATAAAGCTTTTATAAAACAAGTACCACTAGCCACTGGGGAAGTACAATTATATCCTAGGGTAATTACATTTTCCTGTGACAAGTTTTCAAGATAAGTAAATAGTTGCAAATATTTTGCAGCACCCATAAAACTCCATGGATTGCCAAATGAATCAAATGAAAACAACGAAGCATATCAACACAATGAATATCCATCAAAATATTCAGGTATGTCGCACAAAATCCTCATTCCTAACCCTGATCGTACGAACCTGACTGTAATTGTCACTTGATGCACATGTTTTAGTGGTAGAGAATATTAGTCCAGACATAGATGATTTGCAAGTGTTACGGCATCCTTTCGGGTTATTTGTCTTTTGTTTGGCTCTGCATGTTTTGTTTGAATACTAGCGAAAATTCTGTTGATCTCAAAAGACAGGAATCGACACCTGACAATCAGTAAAGTCAGAAGGTGAGTATTTGTTGGAGATATGCAGTATGCAAAAACGATTCGATTTCTTACAAAGTAAATAGTATCTACATAGTATCATAACACTTAACTCGTGTTAGTCTTGGCCCCTCCCTGACACTGCCTTTCTTATTGTCTGATGAAGAGGCTTCTTACCCTAAAACAAAGCAGACCAGAAACCAAATGGACTGTAACCTTAATGGTCCACATTAATGATGGCAGATACTTGATGTGGATACTTGCAAATACAGTAAAATAATTCTACTGGACGTGGAGTGCTTTACATTAATTTTATTAACATTCAACATTTTAGCCACAGGAAAACTACATTTCCAGCTCCTTGTACAGTTCCGAGTTATTTCCTAAGCTTCCTAAACCAATCTCTAACCTGTCACCTCCCTCAGATCTCCTCCTAAGCAGGAGCCCTACCTTCTGCCCTTCCCTACTACTCTAGGGACATCAAGGGAAGTTGAGGGCAAGTGAGGATCCGTAGCCATTCCCAAGGACACTGTTGCATGACTGCAGAGGGTACCAGTGTGGCCACCAATAGCCTACATGGCACTTTTGTGCAAACTGGAGACAGATGCCCCCTCAGGACAAATGGATTTGGGAAAAGGTGCCCCTCGAGATTAACGAATTAGTCACATATCCCCTCTTGCTGGACATATTGGAAATGAGATCCCTCTGTGGGCTTGTAGTGCCCTGTGGGTTCCTAGCATAGCAAACAGAACATAGGCTGATCTTCAAGCCTTACTGCCCACTCTCACCCACTAGGTGCCTTTGTGCAGCACACAAATTCTACAACCGCACACAGCAGTCCTATGAGCGGCACTTCTGGTGGTTTCTCTTCTGTCTTGGTCCCCCTGGAACTCTCTGAGACCACGTGATGCAGAGCGCTAAGAGCCAGGAGGCCACGGCTGGGCTTGCAGCTTTCTCCCCTCCTGAAAGGTGTCCTTTTTCCTTATCTTTGGCATATTTGCTCACCGCCTAACATGAGCAAGCCACCGCTCCTCACCCATCTACTGGGGGTGTGAGCCTCAGGACACCTTTCAGCTCCAGTAGGCTGTGCCACCTCATCCTGGACCAGTGAAGGGACAGAAAGTGAGGGAAGGGAAGGAGTGGGGTTTGAGATAGTCAACTCACCTTGTTCGATTTACGGAATAATATAGCTATAACACCTGTTGATCTTTTAACCGATTTATACCAACAATAATTCCTCTGTGTTTTTATTCCAGGTATAATGAAAAACAAGAGTACCACCTCCAAGATGAAAATCGAGCGAGACAATGATATACCATATGCTATACCTAAAAGACACATCAAATGGAATATAAGGAACATGGATTTATAAAACT
Organism: Lynx rufus; assembly: GCF_022079265.1. Classification (NCBI taxonomy): domain Eukaryota; kingdom Metazoa; phylum Chordata; class Mammalia; order Carnivora; family Felidae; genus Lynx; species Lynx rufus. The sequence goes on along the minus strand of NW_025814833.1, from coordinate 32,382,180 downwards.
CAATCCATAGTTTCCCTTTCATATACAACCACACAACCGGAAACAATAAATGCATCATGTAATCAGAAAAGTATGGCCACTATTTTTTCAGCCAAATATATTGCAAGTGTCATTGCGTGTCAGGAATTCAGATTCTTAACAATGCAGGAGAGAAGTACTTTGATAAGGGACAGGAGGTAGACAAAATAAGGGAGCTAGGCAGTAAGTGGGAATTTAATTTGTATTTGATTATATGGACTGTACAATGTAGTCTTTTTTGTCTGTTTACAATGGTGTTTCTGAGTTTTTAGGTATATCTGATTTTTCTCTTCTTTTCCCCTGTGGGAATGACAATACAATTTACAAATACATCACTGATACACAAAGTTAAAACAAAATTAAGAGAATTATTTTTCTTTTTAAGCAGTGGTTCCACATAGACTAGCTCTTGCTAAAGTAATTTTAATTGTGTACGTAGCTAGCCACCTACCTTCCTCTGACAGGTGGAATGACTATTTTTTGCAACATATAAGTGTATACTGAACAACACACAATTAGATAAGCAATTGCATATTAACTAAGGTGGTATTTAGTATCAACTGATGATGATGATGATGATGATGATGATAACCACTAAATTATAACCATCACATATTTCACATCAGTGTTTTCCAAGATAATGGGGATGTGCTCTTGAGTTGCTTCAGGGTCCCGATCCTTTAAAAATAGATCATAACATAACATTACTTAGTAAATGGAAAATATCATAGTGCATCACATATATTAAATTGTTATCCCTGGGGCACCTGGCTGGCTCAGTCGAAAATGCATGAGACTCTCAATTTTGGGGTTCTGAGTTCAAGTCCCAAATAGAGTGTAGAGATTACTTAAATAAATCAAACTAAAAAACTGTTATTACATGTATTAAATATTTTATGACACTTTCCTGTTATACACAGTGAGCACGCGCACGCACACACACACACACACACACCACTGGGTTGTGATATAAAATGTATTTCCAGAGATGGGGCACCTGGATGGCTCAGTTAAGTGTCCAACTCTTGATTTCAGCTCAGGTCATGATCTCACAGTTTGTGAGATTGTGCCCCACATCGGGGTCTCTGGTGACAGCACAGAGCCTGCTTGGGATTCTTTCTCCCTCTCTCCCTGCCCCTCCCTTGCTTGTGCATGCACACACTCTCTCCAGATACATAGACCTCAAGAAATAAATAAAATAAAATATTTCCTATCATGGTCAAAAAATTTCTGAAAGCCACGGTTCTAGATACCAGTCATCTCCCAATGACCCGCCCAGAAACATGGTGTCATGAAATGAACATACTATTCCAGTTGAAGTCTTTACAGGGCAGATCAGAAAAGGATAACCATCTCCTTTTTCGTGAGATACTTATTCTTATTAGCCCAGCCTGTGATAATATCAGGAGGGGTTTTTTTTTTTTAATTTTTTTTTTTCAACGTTTATTTATTTTTGGGACAGAGAGAGACAGAGCATGAACGGGGGAGGGGCAGAGAGAGAGGGAGACACAGAACCGGAAACAGGCTCCAGGCTCTGAGCCATCAGCCCAGAGCCTGACGCGGGGCTCGAACTCACGGACCGCGAGATCGTGACCTGGCTGAAGTCGGACGCTTAACCGACTGCGCCACCCAGGCGCCCCTAGGAGGGGTTTTTTTTTTTTAATATGGATCACACTGTTTGCACATATCAAGCTTGTAGTCAAGCTCAAGTTCTTTCAAGTGGTATTATCAAGCTGAAATTAGCATTACACAAAAGTGAGCCATGATGTGTCCTCCTATTACTAGCAGGAAGAGGTAGAACTCTGAACACAACCCATATATTCTGATTCCGACTCCAGCATTCAAATATATCACATCATAAAGAATTTAAAGAAGTATAAACTTATCTGTTCAACTAAAATTAAGTAGGAAAAAAAAAACCTGAGCATACAGCCATGTAAAGTGTAATTATTTTTTCATGCAGCCATTTTAGGACTACTTTGAAGTAAGCAAATCTAGGCAAAATGGAAAACAAATTCAAGAAACCTTGCTATTGACAAAAAGTACCTGGAATATTTGTTACTGAGCTATCTACTTTGGTTATCTAGTTATGTGGATGATCTTAATCTGCATTGATTCAATTAATTCAAATGTGCAATCCTTGTGTATTTCATTAATGTGCACAAATATCAAAATAAATACAAAGTTTTCAAAAATAATTCCCCAAAATTTAAATTGAAAGGATACGCCCCTGATCATTCAGTGCTCCATTAAGGAGCTGAGCTAAAGCAATCTCTGTTTACATATTTGGCTTACCCAATTTGAGTATCTTTAACAATGTTTAATACAGGCCAAATTCTTCACATCAACCAGCATGCTTCTGGAATGCCCTTCTCCTCTTCCTCCTGGCTCTTATAACACAAATAAGTTAAGTCAAAACTTACTTTTTATTACATAAGCCAAATAAAATTAAGACAGTACATTAGAAAACATAAAAATTTTCATTATCCCCTAAAGAGTGAATAATGGGAAACAGCTGTTAGATGATCCACACTTTGGGATTATCAGGGCCACTCCCTTCTTACTTAGCACATAAATTTGAGAACTGACTATAATGGTTTAAAGGTCTATTCCTACCATCCTTCTCTACTAACCCACACCCATAAGAGACTCAGAGACTCATACAGACGGTGGTACATCTTTCTAGTAAAATGGTCACATGATTAAGGCAATGATTCCCAGGAGAAGGGGCCAAGATGGTGGAACAGCATGGAAGGTTTTTTTGCATCTCTCATCCCTGAAATGCAGCCAGATCAACACCAAACCATCTCACACACCTAGAAAACTTATTTGAGGATTAACACAACGATCTGCACAACCTGAATCACAGAACTCAGCAGGTACGTGGCACAGAGAGGTGAACTGGGGGAGAGAGAAGCCGCAGAGGGCAGGGAGCCGCTATTGCGTGCAGAGACGGGACGGAGACAGGTGGGTGGGGGAGAATATGGGAAAAGCACCCCTCCCCAAAAGTAGCTGGAGAGAAAGTGGAAAAGTGGAAACAGCCACAGCGACTGAACTAAAAAGGGAAAAAGGAGAAAGGAGAGGGTTTAAGTTCCAGTAAGACTCTATAAACAGGGGGAGCGCAGAGTCTGAAACTCCACAGCTTGTTACCGGGCGGTGCTCTGGTGGGAAGGGCGAATCCCCAGGAGCAGAGAGCGAGGTCCGAGGGCCACACGGGAAGAGGCAGGTCCCCCGCTGGGAGGACATTTGGTAGAGGCTGTGCGGCCACCCAACAGGCAAAGGTCCCAGAGGACCCCGGAGAACAGTCACATTTGCTGATGTTGGAGTGAGGACGTTAAGGGTGAAGCCTGGTTCCAGGTGTGTGTTGTGATTTTCCACAATCCCTGAAACGCTGCCGCTCCACGACCGCATGAACTTTTTCTGGGGTGGGCTGGCACCCAGCCGCAGTCTCTGGGCATCGGCAGCAGCACAGTCCCGCGAACATTCCTGGGTGTGGCCGGCACTCAGCCACTGCTCGGTGAGACCCTCCCACAGAGAGTCTGAGCAGGTCAAAGCCGCAGTCCCTCAGGAGAGAGGTGCTGGGAAACACAGCTGCATCTGAAATAAGACTCAGGAGGCAGGTGCCGCCTGGCAGCCTGATGGCTTGGTCACGGACAGTGTAAAAGCGGGGAGTGGATGGAAGCTAGAGACAAAGGATGGGTGCGAGACTACTGGTCAGGGAGAGTACAGAGTTCCGATACTAGAGACTGGGTAGCTGGGTGATGCCATTGTCATCCCTCCCACCCATGTGCATACACACCTACAAGCACCACAACGATCCACCCCAGTAAGCTAAGCAGCGCCATCTAGTGGATAAGGGAGGCTTTACACTAACCCTTGCCCAACTAGGCCAACCTCACTTTTCAGGAACACCACAAGTCTCTCCACCTGCTTAGTTTACAGACTATAAAGTGCATCACAGTTCGACTTCTAGGGGAAACCAATGTAATTCAATTGTACTTCAGTCTGTTTGCTGGTCCATCTATTCAATTTCTTTTTCTTTTCTTATTCTTGAATACAGAAAGAGAAAAAAGTTAGTTTTATTTTCCATTTTGAGTAAAAAGATATTTCTTTTTTCTACTATATTTTTTACTTTTTTGTAAATTTTTTATATTCTATTTTACCTCCATCATTTCATTTATTCTATTTTATTGTATTCATTTTTTTCAAATTTTCAAACGTTTTCCTTTTTTTCTTTTCTTATCTTTCCCTTTTTTTTTGAATCGATCGAGTTTCTTTCAAAACAAGACCAAAACACACCTAGGATCTAGCGCCCTTTATTTGATTTTTCTGTGTTGTTTTTAATTTTTCAGTTTTATTTTACTTTATTAATTCCTTTTCTTCCTTCAAAATGATGAAATGAAGGAATTCACCCCAAAAGAAAGAACAGGAAGAAATGACAGCCAGAGAATTAATCAACAGAGATACAAGCAAGATGTCTGAACCAGAATTCAGAATCACGAAAATAAGAATACTAGCTGGGGTTGAAAATAGATTAGAATCCCTTTCTGCAGAGATAAAAGAAGTAAAAGCTAGTCAGGATGAAATAAAAAATGCTATAACTGAGTTGCAATCTCAAATGGATGCCACGGTGGCAAGGATGGATGAGGCAGAACAGTGAATCGGTGATATAGAGGACAAACCTATGGGGAATAATGAAGCAGAAAAAAAGAGGGAGACTGAGGCAAAGAACATGATATAAGAATTAGACAACTCAGTGACTCATTAACAAGGAATATCATCAGAATCATAGGGTTCCCAGAAGATGAAGAGACAGAAAAAGGGGTAGAAGGTTTATGTGAGCAAATCATAGTGGAAAACATTCCTAACCTGGGGAAAGACACAGACATCAAAATCCAGGAAACACAGAGGTCTCCCATTAGATTCAACAAAAACTGACCATCAACAAGGCATATAATAGTCAAATTCACAAATACTCAGGCAAGAAAAGAATCATGAAAGCAACAAGGGAAAAAAGTCCTTAACCTACAAGGGAAGACAGATCAGGTTTGCAGTAGACCTATCCACAGAAACTTGGCAGGCCAGAAAGGAGTGGCAGGATATATTCAATGTGCTGAATCAGAAAAATATGTAGCCAGAATTCTTTATCCAGCAAGGCTGTCATTCAAAATAGAAGGAGAGATTAAAAGTTTCCCAGATAAACAAAATTAAAGGAGTTTGTGACCAATAAACCAGCCCTGCAAGAAATTTTAAGGGGGACTCTCTGAGGGGAGAAAAGGTGAAAAAAAAATACCAAAAGCAACAAAGACTAGAAAGGACCAGAGAACACCACCAGAACCTCCAACTCTAAGGCAACATAATGGAAATAAATTCATATCTTTCAATACTCACTGTAAACATCAACGGACTAGAGGCACCCTGGTGGCTCAGTTGGTTAAGCATCTAACCTCAGCTCAGATCATGATCTCATGGTTCATGGGTTTGAGCCCCACGTCAGGCTCTGTGCTGACATCCCAGGGCTTGGAGCCTGCTTTGGATTCTGTGTCTCCCTCTCTCTCTGCCCCTCTCCCGCTCGTGCTCTGTTTCTCTCTGTCTCTCAAAAATAAACAAATATTAAAAATTACAAAAAAAATCGATGGATTAAATGCTCCAATCAAAAGACACAGGGTAACAGTGGGCTAAATGCTCCAATCAAAAGACATAGGGTAACAGAATGGATAAGAAAACCAGATCCAATTATATGCTGTTTCAAGAGACCCACTTTATACCTAAAGACACCTTCAGATTGAAAATAAGGGGATGGAGAACCATCTATCATGCTAATGGTCAACAAAAGAAAGCCGGAGTAGCCATACTTATATCACACAATCTAGACTCTAAAATAAAGACTATACCAAGAGATGCAGAAGGGCATTATATCATAACCAAGGGATCTATCCACCAAGAAGACCTAACAATTGTAAACATGTATGCGCCAAATGTGGGAGCACCCAAATATATAAACCAATTAATTACAAACATAAAGAAACTCATTGATAGTAATACCATAATAGTAGGAGATTTCAACACCCCACTTACAGCAATGAACAGGTCATCTAAACAGAAAATCAACAAGGAAACAATGGCTTTGAATGACACACTGGACCAGATGGACTTAACAGATATATTCAGAACATTTCATCCTAAAGCAGCAGAATATACATTCTTCTCCACTGCACATGGAACATTCTCCAGAATAGACCACATACTGGGACACAAATCAGCCCTCAGCAAGTACAAAAAGATCGAAATCATACTGTGCATATTTCAGACCACGCTATGAAACTCGAAATCAACCACAAGAAAAAAATTGGAAAGGTAACAAATACTTGGAGACTGAAGAACATCCTACTAAAGAATGAATGGGCTAACCAAGCAGTTAAAGAGGAAATTAAAAAGCACATGGAAGCCAATGAAAATGATAACACCACAACCCAAAACCTCTGGGATTCAGCAAAGGCGGTCATAAGAGGAAAGTATATAGCAATCCAGGCCTTCCTAAAGAAGGAAGAAAGATCTCAGATATAACCTAATCTTATGCCTTAAAGAGCTGGAAAAAAACAACAAATAAAACCCCAAACCAGCAGAAGACAGGAAATAATAAAGATTAGAGCAGAAATCAATGATATCGAAACCAAAAAAACGGCAGAACAGATCCGTGAAACCAGAAGGTGCTTCTTTGAAAGAATTAACAAAATTCATAAGCCCCTCGCCAGTTTGATCAAAAAGAAAAAGGAAATGACCCAAATATATAAAATCAAGAATGAAAGAGGAGAGATCACAACCAACACGGCATAAATACAAACATAATATGAGAATATTATGAGCAATTATATGCCAATAAAATGGGCCATCTGGAAGAAATGGACAAATTTCTAGAAACATATAAACTACCAAAACTGAAACAGGAAGAAATAGAAAATTTGAACAGACCCACAACCAGGAAGGAAATCAAATGAGTAATCAACTCCCAAAAAATAAGAGTCCAGGGCTGGATAGCTTTCCAGGGGAATTCTAGCAAATATTTAAGGAAGAGTTAACACCTATTCTCTTGATGCTGTTCCAAAAAATAGAAATGGAAGGAAAACTTCCAAACTCTTTCTATGAATCCAGCATTACCTTGATTCCAAAGCCACACAGAGATCCCACTAAAAAGGAGAACTATAGACCAATTTCCCTGATGAACATGGATACAAAAATCCTCAACAAGATACTAGCCGACCAGATTCAACAATACATTAAAAAAATTATTCACCACGACCAAGTGGGATTTATACCCGGGATGCAGGGCTGGTTCAATATCTGCAAAACAATTAACGTGACTCGTCACATCAATAAAAGAAAGGACAAAAGCCATATGATCCTCTCAATAGATGCAGAGAATGTATTTAACAAAATATAGCATCCTTTCTTGGTAAAAACCCTCAAGAAAGTAGGGATAGAAGGATCATACCTCAAGACCATAAAAGCCATGTATGAACAACCCACCATTAATATCATCCTCAAAGAGGAAAACCTGAGCGCTTTCCCCCTAAGGTCAGGAACGCCACAGGGATGTCCACTCTTGCCACTGTTATTCAACATAATATTGGAAGTCTTAGCCTCAGCAAACAGACAACACAAAGAAATAAAAGGCATCCAACTCAGAAAATAGGAATTCAAACTTTCACTCTTTGCAGATGACATGATACTCTATACAGAAAAACCAAAAGATTCTACCAAAAAACTGCTAGAACTGATCCATGAATTCAGCAAAGCCACAGGATATAAAATCAGTGCACAGAAATCGGTTGCATTCCTATACATCAATAATGAAGCAACAGAAAGGGAAATCAAGGAATTGATCCCATTCACAATTGCACCAAAAACCATAAAATACCTAGGAATAAATCTAACCAAAGAAGTGAAAAATCTATACACTGAAAACTATAGAAAGCTTAGGAAGGAAACTGAAGACACAAAAAAAAAATGGAAAAATATTCCATGTTCCTGGATAAGAAGAACAAATACTGTTAAAATGTCAATACTACCAAAAGCAATCTACATATTCAATGCAATACCTATCAAAATAACACCAGCATTCTTCATGGAGCTAGAACAAACAATCCTAAAATTTGTATGGAACCAGAAAAGACCCCAGATAGCCAAAGCGATCTTGAAAAAGAAAACCAAAGCTGGAGGCATCACAATCCCGGACTTCAAGCTGTATTACAAAGCTGTAATCATCAAGACAGTATGGTACTGGCACAAAAACAGACACTCAGATCAATGGAACAGAATAGAAAACCCAGAAATGGACCCATAAACATATAGCCAACTCATCTTTGACAAAGCAGGAAAGAATATTCAATGGAATAAAGACCGCAAAAGGTGCTGGAAAAACTGGACAGCAACATGCAGAAAAATGAACCTGGACCACTTTCTTACACCATATACAAAAATAAACTCAAAATGGATGAAATACCTAAAGGTAAGACAGGAAGCCATCGAAATCCTCGAGGAGAAAGCAGGCAAAAACCTCTTTCACCTCAGCCGCAGCAACTTCTTACTCAACACGTCTCCGGAGGCAAGGGAAACAAAAGCAAAAATGAACTACTGGGACCTCATCAAAATAAAAAGCTTCTGCACAGCGAAGGAAACCATCAGCAAAACCAAAAGGCAACCAACAGAATGGGAGAAGATAGTTGCAAATGACATATCAGATAAAGGGTTAGTATCCAAAATCTACAAAGAACTTATCAAACTAAATACCCAGACAACATATAATCTAGTGAAGAAATGGGCAAAAGACATGAATAGACACTTCTCCAAAGAAGACATCCAGATGGCCAACTGACACATGAAAAAATGCTCCACACCACTTGCCATCAGGGAAATACAAATCAAAACCACAATGAAATACCACCTTACACCTGTCAGAATGGCTAACATTAACAACTCAGGCAACAACAGATGTTGGGGAGGATGCGGAGAAAGAGGATCCCTTTTGCATTGTTGGTGGGAATGCAAGCTAGTGCAGACACTCTGGAAAACAGCATGGAGGTTCCTCAAAAAAACTAAAAATAGAACTACCCTATGACCCAACAATTGCCCTACTAGGCATTTATCCACGGGATACAGGTGTGCTGTTTCGAAGGGACACATGCACCCCCATGTTTATAGCAGCACTATCAACAATAGTCAAAGTATGGAAAGATCCAAATGTCCACTGACGGCTGAAGGGATAAAGAAGATGTGGTATATATATACAGTGGAGTATTACTCAGGAATCAAAAAGAATGAAATCTTGCCATTTGCAGCTACATGGATGGAACTAGAGGGTATTATGCTAAGCGAAATTAGTCAGAGAAAGACAAGTATCATATGACTTCACTCATATGAGGACTTAAAGATACGAAACAGATGAACATGAGGGAAGGGAAGCAAAAATAATATAAAAAGAGGGAGGGGGACAAAACATAAAAGACTCTTAAATACACAGAACAAATGGAGGGTTGCTGGAGGGGTTGTGGGAGGGGGGATGGGCTAAATGGGGAAGGGGCATGAAGGAATGTACTCCTGAAATCACTGTTGCACTAGATGCTTAGATGAAATTTTTTAATTAATTAATTTAAAAAAAAGAATATCAAAGCAAAAATAAAAGATGATGATTCCCAGTTAAAATTTATTCCCAAATCCATATATAGTAATGTAAAAGAGCCCAACTGGTTCTATCAAAATGTTAAAACACCATTATTGGTGGTGGAAAAAGATATCCAGGAAGACAAAGATGTGTTCTTTCAGGGAGTAAATCTACCAGTTTAATCTATCAGATTCAGGTTTACATGAAAGCTGACCTAAAAATGACAATATGACTTTCAAGGACAATGGTAAATGGGATGTAATTCCATTAAAGATAATCAAGATGAATATCCAGGGCCAAAGCTACAGAAATAGGGCAGTTTTCATCAAATTATACTGAGGGTCAAACAGCTTATTTGGTTGCTTCATTTTGCAGGGAAATTCTAAGCATCTAAAACACGGTTCTGTGAACAAACTGTTTTCTTAGACAAAACATGTCCCATAAACATACATATGGAACCTGTGTTATTCCAACACACAGGAATACACAGACGGGGATCTCTTCCACCCATGCCAACTGCTTTGATCTGATGAAGAAATGTGACCCACACCCACTTAATTGTGTCCCTAACATCAGAGAATGTTAGGGAAAAAGTTCACCCCAGTGAAAGATCCCTATTTTAGAGGCGTGTCTATAATAAAAGTATTCTGCATTATACTAATAATAGGAATGCAACATATATGATCATATAAACCTGATTTTGTAAAGTTCTAAGATTTCTGGTTACTTCTTTTTTTTTTTTTTTTTTTGAGAGAGAGGGAGGGAGGGAGAGAGAGAATGAATAGGGAAGCGGGGGGGAGAGAGAGAAAGAATCCCAAGAATCCCAATCAGGCTGCACGCTCAGCACAGAGCCCAGTGTGGGGCTCAATCCCACGACCCTGGGATCATGGCCTGAGCAGAAATGAAGAGTCGGGCATTCAACCCACTGAGAAGTCCAGGTGCCCCTGGTTACCTGCTTAAGAAAATACAAAGCGAAAATATTTAGGTAGTAGTTATGTACAGGTTACCTCTGACGATTCAAGGCATACACAGAAAGGCATTCAAAAGGACTAAGGGGCCCAAGAGACATAGAGATAATGGACAGTTACTACAGTAGATGGGCAGCGTCATACTCTATGGAAAACAAAACTTTAATATTATTTCTAGCAGAGGTTAAAAACTTCTCTATATTCTTTATAAACTTTAAGGGGTGTGGGAAAACAATTTTAAACTGCAATTTTCAGCATCCTTTTGTGGCAACTAGCATATATTCCCTTGGAATTCCACTGTTCCCACTTTTATCTTCCCATACTTTTTTCTGACTCTTTTTGCTTCTACTTTTACTCTTCAACAATTAGGAACTCAATGACACCTTGCCTAAATATGAATTGTGAAATGCAGAGGGAGATTAGTATTGGAAAGAAGAGACTAAGGAAAAATGAAAATCTGGAAAAGCTGTTTCAAGGAAGACACAGAATGAATGCCAGTAGTCACGAAATCTCTCTTCACTGGGCCTTTCAGAACTCCCGACACTCGGGAGTACATTTCCCTGATGGGCCCAGCGGCGGCGCTCTGCGATCTATCCCTGCATTTACACCGAAGCCACGCTTCCCACGAGCTGCTCGTAGGCAGTGACTGAACAAGGCCAGGATGGTGACGCAGGCCCGTTCCTGCCTGACGCAGAACACCTCTGCAGCCAGCTTCAGTTCAGAGACCCCCGGCCCTGCCCATTGGCCTTGCCACACTTGCTCGGAATGGCTCTGAGTCTAAGATTCTTTCACGCATCCCTCCCACTCCATTTCCTTCATAAGGATTAAACTGCATTGTGATCTTTCAGCTCTCCCAGCCTCCTCTGGGAACCTTCACATTTTCCCAGAAAGCATTCTTCCTAATAATTCTCGGCACGTCTGAACCCACCTGAGCATCTGCTTCTTGGGGACCAGAACTTGCACAAAAGGTACCGAGCGTGGGCCGAGAAAACAGGCAAGAAGAATCATATCTGGGGACTGGCTCACCCACGACCCAGTAGAGGAAGAGGACGGCATCCTGGTTGGTGGACGGAACACGGATGGTCTCTGGCACCCAGTGGTTGTAGAAGTGCTGAGGGTTCCCCAGTGCTGACCTGAGGAATGTCCCTAGTGGAGGGAAATGCTGTTGCAGGCGTGACGGTTGAGGCATTTGAGAGACGAGGGTGTAATAGTGCCTCCAAAAACAGAGAGGTTGGCCAGTTACCGGTAAGTTGTACTGATGCCCTTGAGAGGGATAAGGAGAGTCTGTGGGCCTCTAACGAGTAGTTCACGGCCAAGTGTGAGAGCAAAGCGTCAGGGTAGCTCACAAAGAGGCTGTTATCTCCCGCAGTGAAGAGCAAACACAACTAAAACCTTCACTGTTAAAGATGCAGGGTTAGAGACGCTTGGCCAAGGTAAGATGAGTTACGGAAATCTTAGGGCCCTGGTGGAGGAAACGTGGGACACCGAACGATGAAGACAGAACATCTATCTGAATGGAAGTCCCTGAAGATGGTAGTTCTGCAGCCCCTGCCTTGAACACCCAGGATCCCAGAAGCGGCCCAACCTTCCCTAGTAAGTGCAAGCACTTCCCCTATACTAGAAAATGCTGCCAGATAACAGACGCTAGGGCAAGGAGCTGCCTTAACCCCCTCTCCCGAGTACCTCCTAAGACCAATAGCTGAGGTGAAACTCCAGCGTAACCCAGATGATGATGTGCTGGGCCTGATAAGTGAGGAATGTGACCGTATGCCGAAAAAACTGTAAACATTGCCCTGTGTGTGTCTGTAGGATCCACGGATCCACGGGAGCATTCTTGAGATGGGATTCTGAGGCTATTCGCTGCAGGGGGCTGGAACGTAAGACTTAATAATCAGGAGCTCGTTGACTTGGGAGTACTTTCTTCAGACACAAGATTTAACACCCTAGTGAGGACCTCGTGGGTGCACATATGTCACTGGGGGTATTTTAGTAGCCTGGAGAAAGCTATGGCCAATATTCAGCAAGAAAAAAATACTCGGGACGGTAGAAAAAGGAATAAAGAGGCTGTCGGAGGGAGCAGGAGTGTGGGAATCGTATAGCGGAGAGTCCGGCGAATCTTCTCCCCAAAGGAAACGAGAAAACTGGCCAAAGTTGTCAAAAACAGTTATTTCAGGACTCTGTAAATTGACCAAGGCACACAACAGATTGAAAAGCTTTTATACAAGAGAATGCACTGAACTTGTGTGTCTTTGATGTTGAGCTCCTATCCCCAAACTGCTCTGGTAGAATTATTGCCCTGTGGCCAGAGGGCCCTGACTCGAGAAAAAGCCCAAAGCCAAGGGGCAGCGACAAAAATAACAGACCTCAGTGTTAAACAACTGGGAAAGGCTGTTGTCACAGCTGCTTGGAGCTGCAGTCCTACATGGGACAAGCAACATACCAGCCAGAAATTTAAAGAGAAACAAAATAGCCATAGTGAGCCCTGACAGGCTACCAGATATTTCCGGTGTCCTGGAAGGCTTTACACACACATGAGGCTGCTTGCCCTCAGAAGATGCATATCCACAAAGCTCAGCAAACTCCAAAGAGATAAACGCAGAAATTTATGCCTAAATGCTTCGTAATCTAAGTGTTAAAAGCAGTTAAAAAAAAAAAAACAGACTCATCACATATAGGGAAACGCAGAAAATTAACAGTCGAATTCTCGTCAAAAGCAATGGAGGCCAGAAAGCATTGGGAGACATACCAAATTATAGAAAAAGGGAAAAAAATCATCAATCAATAATCCTATATCTAGAAAAACTATCCTTCAAAAATGAAGGAGAAATCGTTCTAGAAAAACAGACTGAGAGAATCCATCACTAGCACACCTGCCCTACAAGAAATAATGAAGAGAAATCCTGCAAGTTTAAAGAAGGGACACCAGATGGTAACTTGAATTCACATGAAGAAAACTATTATCTGATAAAGGTAATGACATAGTTAATTATAAACATGGTATACACTTCACTTTTATCCTCTTACCTTAAGATACAACTGCATAAAATAATAATTATAAAATTGAATGATTGGACTTATATAAAGATGGAATGTACATGAAAAAATAGCACAAAGGAGAGATGAGGGAATGGAACAATATTAAAGAAAATTTTTATATTTTACCAGAATTAAGTTAGCATTCACTAAAGTAGGTTGTGATATGTTAAGATACATGCCGTAAGGACACCTGGATGGCTCAGTCAGTTAAGCATCCAACTTCAGCTCAGGTCATGATCTCACAGTTCATGGGTTCGAGCCCTGCATCAGGCTCTCTGCTGTCAGTGTGGAGCCTGCTTCTGATCCTCTGTCCCTCTATCTCTCTCTGCCCCTGCCCTGCTTGCACTCTCTCTCTCTCTCTCTCTCTCTCTCTCAAAAATAAACATTAAAAAAAAAGATGTATACTGTAATCCCCAGAGAAACTATTAAGAAAATAATATAGTAAAAAATCAATAAATGAAGTAAAATGGTATATTAGAAAATATTTAACACAAAAAATTAGTAAAGGAGGAACAGAAGAACAAAAAAGATATGTAACATATGGAAAATAGTAGCGCAATGGCAGTGGTAAATCCAATCATATGAATAATTACATTAAATGCAGAAGGATTAAAAACAAATTAAAAGGCATATTCTCAGACTGAATTTTAAAAATACAGTCCAGGGATGCCTGGGTGGCTCAGTCGGTTAAGCGATAGACTCTTGATTTTGGCTCAAATCATGATCTCATGGTTCACGAGACCAAACTCCACACTGGGTTCTGCACTGACAACATGGGGCCTGCTTGGGATTCTTTCTCTCCCGCTCTGTCTCTGCCCCTCCCCAACTAGTACACATGCATGTGCTCACTCTGTCTCTCAAAATAAAAATAAATAAACTTTAAAAAATAAAAATACAGTCCAATTGTATTCTATCTATAAGACATGCACTTTAGATTCAAAGACACAAACAGATGGAAAGTAAAAGATAGAAAAAGATATACCATATATAGAGTAACCAAAAAAGAACTGGAGTGGCTATTCTAATATCATACAAAAGCAACTTTAAGACAAAATTTGGTAGAAATAAAGAGGAACGTCTTACAATAATAAAATGTCCATTTATCAGGAAGCTATAACAATTAAATGTAATACACAACCCAAAATATATGACAGAATTGAAGGGAAAAATAGACAATTCAATAGTAATAGAGACTTCAATACCTTCCTCTCCTCTCCATAATTGATAGAAAATTAGCAAGGATAAAGAAGACTAGAAAAACACTATCAATAAACTTGACCTGGTTATCTATAGAACACCACATCTAATGATAGCAGTATATTCAAATGAAATGAAAACCTCATTTTCAAGTGCACACAGTACATTCTCAAGAACAGTTCATATTCTAGGCTATGACACAAATCTCAATAAATTTAAAAAGATTGAAATTTAACAAAGTATGTTCTCCATCCAAATTTAATTTAAATTAAATTAAAAACCAACAACAGAAGGAAATTCGGGAAAACAAGAAAAATTTGGAAATTAGATAATACACTTAAAAATAACCCATGGGCCACAAGCACTGCGTGTTATATGTAAGTGATCACTAAATTCCACTCCTAAAACCAATATTATACTATAGGTTAACTTATATTTTTTCAATTTTTTATGTTTATTTCTTTGAGAAAGAGAAAGCATGCACATGTGTGTGTGCACGTGTGCACGCGCGTGCACACAAAACACACACACACACACACACACACACACACGAGCGGGGGAGGGGCAGTGAGAAGGAGAGACAGAATCCCAAGTATCAGTACAGAGCCCAATGTGGGGCTCAAACTCCCGAACTGAGACATCATGACCTGAGCCAAGATCAAGACTCAGACGTTTAACCAACTGTGCCACCCAGGCACCCCCTAACTTGGATTTAAAATAAAAAAAACAAACACAGGTTAAATGTCAAATAATAAATCATAAGGGAACATGGGATATATTTTTAATTGAGCAAGAACAAAAACACAACATAACAAAATGTGTGGGATTTGGGCAAAAAAGTGCTTAGAGGAACATTTATAGCTTTAAACACTCATATTAGAAAAGGAGAAATCTCAAAACATTAACCTATGCTTCCGCCCTGACAAATCAGAAGAATAGGGCAGAGAACCTGGACAGACATTTCTCCAAAGAAAACATACAAATGGCCCAGAGACACATCAAAAGAGGTTCAACATCAGTCATCATCAGGGAAATGCAAAAAATTTACACTGAGATATCACCTCACACCTGCCAGAATGGCCAAAATCAAAAACACAAGAAACAACAAGTGTTGGCGAGGATGTGGAGAAAAAGGAACCTTTGCACTGTTGGTGGGAATGCAAACTGCTACAGCCACTGTGGAAAACTGTAGAGGTTCCTCAAAAAATTAAATAGAGAATTACCATAGGACCCAGTAATTCCAATACTGGGCATTTACCCAAAGAAAACAAAAACACTAATTCAAAAAGATATGTGTACCCCTATATTCACTGCAGCATTATTTACAATAACCAACATATGGAAGCAACTAAGTGTCTATCCACAGATGAATAGATCAAGATGTGGTATATACATACACAATGGAATATTAGTTGGCCCTTAAAAAGAATGAGATCTTGCCATTTGCACCAACATGGATGGACCTAGAAGGTATAATGCTGAGTGAAATAAGTCATTCAGAGAAAGACAAATACCATATGATCTCACTCATACATGGGATTTAAGAAACAAAACAAATGAAAAAAAAGAGAGAGACAAGAAAACAGACTCCAGAAGGGAGGTAAGTGGGAATGGGTGAAATAGGTGAAGGGGATCAAGAGTACATTCGTCATGATGAGCACTGACTAATGTATAGGATCGATGAACCATTATGTTGTACACCTCAAACTAATGTAACACTGTAGGTTAATGATACTTCACTTAAAAAAAAGAGAGAAGAGAAAACCAAACTCAAAGGATGCAGAAAGAAGGAAATAATAAGGAAGAAAGCGGAAATCAATGAAATAGAAAACAGAAAAAAAGTAGAGAAAATCAGTGTCACCAAAACTGGTTCTTTGAGATGATGAACAATAATTGGCCACCATTAGCAAGACTAAACAAGGAATGAAAGAGAGGCCATCACCTGTGACCTTATAGAAATTACAAGGATTATGAGAAAATACTATAAGAAACTATATGTAAACAAATTAGAAAATTTAGATGGAATGGAAAAATTCCTAGAAAGATGCAAAATACTGAAATTGACTAAGGAACGAATAGGACGTTTGAATCAACCTATAACTAGCAAAGAGATTGAATCCGTAATTCCAAAACTTCCCACAAAAGAAGTCCAGTCCCAAATGGCTTCACCTGTGAATTTCACCAAACATTTGAAAAGAATTAACACCGATTCTGCACAAACTTCCAAAAAATAGAAGAGGAGGAAACACTTCCTAACTCATTCTACAAGGCCAATATTACTCTGAAACCAAAACCAAAGACATCGTAAGAAAAGAATACGACAGACCAATACCCTTTATAAATATGCGTGCAAAAATCCTCAACAAAATACTCGCAAACTGAATCTAGAAGCATACAAAAAGGACTATACACCATGGCCATGGGATTTATCCCAGATATGAAAGCTGGTTGAAAATACAAAAATCAGTCAATGTAATATACTGCATTAGTTGAATAAAAGGGAAAAAAACTGGGACGCCTGGGTGGCTCAGTTGGTTAAGTGTCTGACTCTTGATTTCGGCTCAGGTCATGATCTCACGGGTTCATCAGGTTGAGCTCTGCATCCGGGCTCCGTGCTGACAGCGTGGAGCCTGCTTGGGGATTCTCCCTCCTCTCTCTCTGACCCTCCCCCACTTGCACTCTCTCCCTCCCTCTTTCAAAATAAATAAATATTTTTTAAAAAATCACATCATGTCAACAGACATAGGAAAAACATCCAACAAAATCCAAAACACTTTCATGACCAGAAAAAACCTCATGATAAAAACACTTGTACAAACATAAGACCTGCAAGTTAAAAACTACAAAAGACTGCTGAGAGAAATTACAGAAGATCTAAATAGAGTAACATTCAATCTTCATGGATTGGAAGACACAATATCATTAAATGGAAATTCTCCCCAAAGTGACTAATAGATTCAATGCACTCTCTATCAAAATGTCAGTAGGGTTTTTTTAATACAGAAGTTGACAAGCTGACCCTAAAATTTATATGCAAATGCAACAGACCCATAATGGGCAAAGCAGTCTTGAACAAAACTGGAGGACTTCTACTTCTCAATTTAAACATTGACTAAGAAGCTACACTTACTAAGTAGAAAAATAACTTGACCAGTTGACATTAGCTATCCATTGTCACCAGCCAGCCCAGAACCATCAGGATGGGCACAGGAATGAAATGACCACAGTGCAAAGACAGAGTCTGTATATGGGCCCAGCAGCATGAACCCCCACTTACAAAGGCCAAACTAGCTATCACTACCTCTCAGTGTCCACATTGTCAGCAACAGAGACCAACCCTGAGCTCCTGATATGACACTGTTCTTCAAAGAGAGCAACTAGCCACTTGTTTTTAAAGAGACTATAACCTGACCCTCCCATTCTGGATGGGCTGAC
This sequence comes from Lynx rufus, assembly GCF_022079265.1. Lineage (NCBI taxonomy): Eukaryota > Metazoa > Chordata > Mammalia > Carnivora > Felidae > Lynx > Lynx rufus. Next base: position 32,363,865 of record NW_025814833.1, on the reverse strand, counting down.
AATTCACATTCACAGGGATAGATACTTATTCTGGCAATGAGTTTTCCTTTCCTGGTAGCAGAACCTCAGCCAGCACCACTATCCTGGGGCCTACAGAAGGCACAAGCATGGACAGAAGACCCAATTCACAATGAAGGAGGTGTGGGAGTGGACTCCTAACCATGGGACCTACCAGTTATATAGCTGCAGCCAGCCCAGAGAGCGCTGGAATCACTTTCTAAAGGGCATTTTTAAAGTGTTTATTTATTTATTTAGAGAGGGAGGTGAAGAGAGGGAGAGAAAGGGGGAGAGGGAGAGAGAGAGAGAGAGAGAGAGAGAGAGGGAGAGAGGGAGAGAGGGAGAGAGGGAAAGGGAGAAAGAGAGAAAGGGGGGGGAGAGAGAGAATCCCAATCAGGATCCACGCTGTCAATGCAGAGCCCAACATGGGGCTCAATCCCACAAACTGTGAGATCATGACCTGAGCTGAAATCAAGAGTTGGATGCTTAACTGACTGAGCCACCCAGGTGCCCCTGGAATGGCTTTCTAAAGACACAGCTGAAACACTAGCTTGGAGACAACACTCTGAAAGGATGGGAAGCCACCCAGAGAAACGCAGTGTATGTGTTCATTAAAGACCTCAATACAGTGCTGTGTCCTCAACTAGGAAGAATAAATGGATCAAGAACTGAGGAAGCAGGTCTGGCCCCACTGAATATGACTGCCAGTGATCAACTAGGGAATACAGTGCTTTCTGTCCCCTCAACTCTGAACTCTGCAGGGATGGGGGTCCTGTTTCCCAAAGGGGACACACTCCAGGGAACACAGCAAAGGTTCTGTTGAACTCCAATGAGGGCTGATGCCCCAGCACTTTGGTCCCTTGTGCCAAAGGACCAGAAGACAAGAAGACTCATGATACTAGCAGAGATAACTGCCCCTTATTGGCGGGAAAAAAAGGTAGGACTACTTTTACACAAGGGGGCCCGGAGGAATTATGTGTGGAACTCGCTTGATCCACTTGGGTACCCATGCCCCATGGAAACTGTGAATGGACAAGTGCAGATTAAGAAGGGATGATTTCTAAGGTTTCGGTGCACTCATGAGTGTAGGTTTGGGTCATACCACCAGGCAAGCCACCTGTTGAGGAGATAACTTAGGATGGATAGTGGAGGAGGGAGAAGATGTGTGACAGTTATGGCCACAACATCAACTGCAATGTGTAGGGCTGAAGGTCATCCCACTAACCTCCCTCTTCTGCGTTCCCAGACAAAAGTACATGGGAACCATGGAGCAGGTGCTCCCTAAACCTGTGAGGAGAAAAACAGATCTGTGCAAAGCAACAGGAGGACTCCAACAGTCATGGAAATACATCATTCAGAGCTCCAGGGAGTGAAACTGACCAATGGCCCCAGATGCTGTGCTCTGAAGCCAATGCTACATTTAGGCTAAGAATACACTCCCAATGACTGAGAGCAGCAGGCGTACTAAGACCCATTCCTGGAAGATGTAGACCTCCTTAAGGAAAACCTGTGAACAGCCTAAAAAATATACTAGGTCCTCGATGCTCAAAGCGCTGTGTAGACCCACTGCACTGAGCCACAGTGCCTAAGTCTTTTAGGGGTTACAATTGGGCCAGCTTTAAGAACACCCAGAAACCGGCCCTACTTCTCCCTCTCACGCTCAGAAAACACCCCCAACACATACACACATAAATTATTTAAATTCCTCAGAGATGACATCAAAATTATGTAAAGATATATCTCTGAGATTTAAAATTATAATAATTTTATTTTAGATCCCTTTTTCCTACAAGTGTAGGAAATCAGCAAAAGGAACATGATATAGTAAAAAGAGTAACAGGTCAGAAAAACTGATCCCAGCTCTGTCACTAGGCAGCTGTGTGAGCTTAGGTGGAGCCCCTTCTCTCTCTGGGCTTCACTTTTTCTCATGTGTAAAACAAGAAAATTGGATTAGATTACCTCTAAACCTCTCCTTTAGCTCTGAATGTGATTCTGTGGACGATCCATGTGCCTTCAATTCCACCAACGGAATTACAACATCCCACATACCCCTAAATGACCACAAGGTGTCAGAATGTGCTCATCTAACACTTCAATAGTCCTCCATTAACAATTCTGCTAATTTTTCATTAGACTAGAAGACTAATTTTTATGTATCTCAAGAACCTTCATAAATGCCATATCAAGGAGGTAAGAGAAGTATTATCAGTAAAACCTATCCTGGAGATAATAGGGACCCACCCAGATAGCTGCTACCATCCAGTAATTAACCCTTAACTTCTCCCAGTCACTACATGCTTATTTTCTTCACTAAGCCTTCAGTTATGCTAGTTTCGTTTCCCAAATCCAAATTTTACCCATCATCCAAAAGCTATCTCTACCTATTCACAATAGCGATAATAATCTTCTCTAGAAATAAACCTAACACAAAATGCATAAGATTCACATGAATGCAACAATAATACTTTACTGAAGGATATGAATGACGAGGACAGATGAAGCCATCTACCACAGTCTGGAAAAGTCAGTTCTCCACAAATTAATTTAATCCAATGCATTTTTTCCCGTTAAACATGAACATCTCAGACTTATTTACCCAGAAGGGAAAACGGGCAAAAATGGTGTGAATTTTTTAACCTCTAGAAGTGTTAAGAAAAAATAAGGAAATTACACATGCCTTACAAAGTATCAAAACATCTTAAGCCAGTCATTGAAACAGTGAAATGGCACAGGACTACGATGACAGATCAATGGACCAGTAGAGTCCAGAAGCAGATCCTGTATATATAGGAATTTAAGCATATGATACACGTTGACTTTAATAATTATTAGTTTTTCAATGTTTACTTTTTGAGAGAGAGAGACACACAGAGCACAAGCAGAGAAGGGGCAGAGAGAGAGGGGGACACAGAGTCCGAGGCAGGCACCAGGCTCTGAGCTGTCAGCACAGAACTGGACTCAGGGCTCGAACTCACAAGCCATGAGATCATGACTGAGCCGAAGTCAGACACTTAACACACCGAGCCACCCAGGTGTCCTAAGGTTGACTTTAAAATAAGTTACAAAAGGATTCAGTCAACAGTAATCACAAAGTCAGTTTTACTTGGGGCTGCCTGGGTGGCTCATCGGTTGAGTGTCCGACTCTTGATTTCAGCTCAGGTCATGATCTCACAGTTCATGAGACTGAGCCCTGTGTCGAGGCTCTGTGCTGATAGCAGGGATTCTCTTTCTCTCTCTCTCTCTCTCTGTCTCTCTCTCTCTTTCTCTCTCTCTCCCCGCCCCCTCTGCCTCCCCACCCCCCAGTTCGTACAAGTGCACACGTGCGTGTACAGGCTCTTTTTCTCTCTCAAACTAAATAAAAGAACCAATACCTTCTCTATGTACCTCTTTTTCCTTTTCTGAAAGAAGACATAACAGTACCTACCTTACAGGCCACTAAGAATGTTAAAAAGGCTGATAAATGACATATTGATATGTTAGCAGTATAACAGAATCTCAATAAATATTAATAATGAATTGTTTTAATTAGACTGGGAAAACACAGGACTAGAGAACAACTCACTTGTTCCAAATCACTCAGTATATAATGGATCCAGAATTTATAATTGAGCCACAATTAGAACCCAAGTCCTCTAAACTCCAGGTCAGTTCTTTTTGCTATAGATTATCTATCTATCTATCTATCTATCTATCTATCTACCTATCTCTTAATATTAGGATACTATTTTAATATTGAAATGTTTCATTGTCTCCCACATAATAGTAGCATTGGTTCATTTAGAAACTCTTAACTCATAAAGTGCTACTATAAGATTAATAATATTTTAAAGTCAGTTTGCATTAAGCATAACAGTACTTACATACATTTAAAAAAACTACAATATATTTGTTTTCTGAGATATTATTTATTCAGTCCACAGTAAATGCCTGGTATAACTCGGAGGGTAAGAACCACTGACCTACTGACAGTGCTCTGGTTTATTACTGCAGAGAAAGTACGCAATCAGCAGAATCAAAAAACTGATTGCAACATGTTGAGGAACAACCTAACAGCCTACATTCCTATGCCATCTCTCAATAGAGATCTTAATCCTGCAGGTAGAGAGGAAGCTGAGAGCCATTAGGCAAAGGGGGCTAAATTTTACAGACAAAAGTAGTTTTGCTTACGGCACCAGCAGAGCAATTTAATTATCAAGAGAGTCATTTGTCGGGGCGCCTGGGTGGCTCAGTCGGTTAAGCGTCCGACTTCGGCTCAGGTCATGATCTCGCGGTCCGTGAGTTCGAGCCCCGCGTCGGGCTCTGTGCTGAGGCTCAGAGCCTGGAGCCTGCTTCGGATTCTGTGTCTCCCTCTCTCTGACCCTCCCCCATTCATGCTCTGTCTCTCTCTGTCTCAAAAATAAATAAACGTTACCAAAAAAGAAAAAAAAGAGAGAGTCACTTGTCATAGGATAAGCAAGTCCTTGAATTTCCCCCTCAGAAGAGGAAGAGTATGGACCCAAACCTGGAAGGGGCATGTCGTGGCTCCTTGGGCTTTGAGTAGTTAGAGTCAAGGCAAGAACTGGTAGTGGCTGCCACAGGAGAAGCAGGATGAAAGGCACTGGCCAGGAATTTGGGGGACAGGGTAGGAGGGTGGTAAGGGAAGAACGGAAGGAAGGGATTGGGGATGCCAGGGAAAGAGACGGTGTTAGTGCATGATGTGCATTTCACGAGGATTTCTGTGTTTTTAATCTTTATTTATTTTTGAGAGAGAGACAGAGTGTGAGTGGGGGTGGGGCAGAGAGAGGGGGGGACACAGAATCCAAAGCAGGCTCCAGGCTCCGAGCTGTCGGCACAGAGCCCGATGCGGGGCTGGAACTCAAGAACCACGAGATCATGGCCTGAACCAAAGTCAGAGGCTTAACCGACTGAGCCACCCAGGCGCTCCTCACAAGGATTTCTTATTTCAGAATCCTGCCAGGGCTAAATGCTTTTTTGAAACCTTCGAAGTCAGGAGTTCAGGTTCTATTCTATGTCTATCATGTTTTACACATAGTGACTTTTACCCATGTCGTGCAATTTCCATACCTGTTTGCTTACCTGTGAAATAGGCAAATAATAACTGCTGCCAACAACTGTTGGCAGTCTCCCCGGGTTATTTGGGAGACCTAGAATATCACTCAGATAGAAGGGACTGCTGTGATTCAAGGCATTTTTCCAGCTTGGGTTAGGTAGAAACAGGAAACAGAACCACACCCATCTATACCCTATGAAAGGACTGCTTTTGTGGATAAGAAAAATAACAACTGTCCTTAGTCCTACTTCTTGGCATCTGGAAATGTGGGGATACTGACATGATGGAGGCTACAGAGAGTTCATCTAAGAACAATGCCTTGACTTTCCATCACCCCAATTTAGGATTGCTTCTGAGTTTCACAAGCAGGTAGACGACAGCCAGAAAAAAACTTCACCCGGAGAATTTTGGAGAGAAAGGAAAATACAATTTCCTGGGATCATAAATATAAGGAAATATACTTTTCACCTTTGTCAGATGAAAATCAGAAGTCTCCTGGGGCGCCTGGGTGGCTCAGTCGGTTAAGCAATCAACTCTTGATTTTGGCTCGGGTCGTGATCTCATGGTTCGTGAGTTCGAGCCCCACGTCAGGCTCTGCACTGCCAGTATGGAGCCTGCTTGGGATTCTCTCTGTCCCTCCCCTGCTTGTGCGTACTTGCTGGCTCGCTCTCTCTCTCTCTCAAAGTCGATAAAAAGAAAACATTTTAAAAAATAGGAGGGGCGCCTGGGTGGCTCAGTCGGTTGAGCATCCAACTTTGGCTCAGATCATGATCTCGCGGTTCATGAGTCCAAGCCCCATGTCAGGCTTGCTGCTGTCAGCCAGGAGCCTGCTTCGGATCCTCTGTCCCTCCCTCATTTGCACTCTCTCAAAAATAAATAAACATTTTTTTTAAAAAAGAAATCAGAAGTCTCCCATTCACCCAGCTAGTCTATCCGAATAATCACCCAAACCACTCCCACAACTTATACTTCTATTTCCACCTGTTCTCTTTGAGAGTTACTTTTACCAGGAGGACCCTCTCATCATAAAACCATCCCGGCATATATATTATTTTTAAACCAATGAGCTATTAGGACATTTTCTGACAAAGATTTTGAAAAAAAAAATGCAACAGAAAGATAACATTGCATGCATGAAAATTCCTGGCTGCAAATTTTGAGTGATATTTGTTAAAGGTGTATGGGCTTGGCTCTCGAGTGAGACAGGCACAGACCATATCCTTCCGGTACACACACTTGCTATCCCAACAGCACTTTTTCATTTCCACTGCTCCCCACGCTGCGATCAGCAGCCTCTCTGTACAATGAGACACCCAACAGTGCCTCAAAACAACTCTGCAGCAAGAAAACCCACCGTTGCCTTTTAAAACAGACAGCAGAGGTCAGCAAAGCCCAGTCCACTCATCTACTCCTGGGAAGACTTGCAGACTCTGACATTCATATTGCAAATTTCAGGTCCGTTAGCAACCAAACTGCTCTTATAAGGATTCACAAGATAATCGAGAGGTTTTCCTAGATGTATAAAGTGAACACTACTGATCGTTTCAGTATTGGTATAATGAGGATGAACAAAGCCATGGCTCTCGTGATCATGCAGTAAACACAAACAACATAACGGGCTTCAGGAGACATTATTTTCAAATGAATAGGCTCCGCTCAGAATTGGTCAGGAGCAGGTGATATAATATACAAATAAACACAAAGCATACATATGATATGTATCACAGTTGAATAAGAAGGCTGCAATTAAGGAAAGCCATTTAAAACTATAATTGATAATTTTTAAGTAAATATACCCTTGTAACCGAATGCAGATGGCAAACCCACTATACGGCTGACCCCTGGGCATGAAGAAGAAATAAACAGGAGGTGCATTACATGCTATTAATTATTTTCACTGCTACAGTTGTTTGCTATATAATACAGGTCAAGGGGTTAGCCTGAAGCTTCTCCTAATATATTAGTAAATAAATTTGAACAGATTTTAATTTGCTAATGGAAAGGTCTGGGCCAGTTGCAAATAAGAGTGAGGCTACTTTGTCTCCCTCATTAGCATGCAACCAGGCTTATCCTCCCCATTCACACAAAATGTTACATTTCCATAAAGTGTAGTGTAATTTGTCAGGAAAAAAACTCTGTAAACTATATTAGAATAAAGATAAATTTCTATCATGTGGTCATCCTCCTCATAGAGTCTTTATGATAATTGCACGTCTAACACCTGCCTCCAAATAATGCCACTCTGAATCTTCACAGTACGGAAAAAATGACAGGGAACAGAGTAGCCTCTGCTCTAACTTATTTCTAAGCATCTACGCTTATAGCTATGGCCTTTCTTGCTGTTCCACGAGAGCGTCCCGGGTTGTGTTTTGTTGCGTTGTGTTGTTCAGAAGGTTCTCCCTGCTTAGCAATTTTGAATAGGTAGCCAACACTGTGGATTTACGATGTTTTCAGAAAGCTGACATGAAAATAACGACACAGATCATTGCCTGCTACGTGACGAAAGCCACAGTCTGAAATGAAATGACTGTGTCAAGTTATGTATTGTAGGCAATTTGATCTAGTCGTAGTTCATACTTTTCAGTGCCTCAATGCCCACACGCCCCAATCCTTTATCTGACCCCCTGAAAACAAGCACTGAAATCTGTGGGATTTAAGTCCCAAATAAGGAAGAACCCAAATCTGCAGTTTTAATTCTCCACTCTCATTTTCAGTGGGGTGGAGTCTCTGCCACTGTTACTCAAGAACGATTAGGAGTTCCCTCGAGTTCCAGCCCCCCTTTGGGACCTATGCATCCCTGGTGCCCCACTGTGCTGTGCATGTCCTTTGAGGCATCAGGGCAGAGGAGGCCAACTGGGCTAACTGGTTCCTCAGCCTAACTTTGGAGGCTCAAGAAGAGATATCTCATGCAGTAAAAGGACAGAGTGGCAAGGCTTAACAGCAGAAGTCTCTTTTTGAACAGATAAATGTAGAGTCTCCCAGCCAGGATTATGGCTTTGTAAAGAAAGGGTCCAAATTCACCGTCAAGGGGAAAGACTCTTAAGAAAAAGGTCAACAATACGAGAAGCAAAATTGATAGGAGAAATCTGGCTTTATAAAATCTGATCATCTAAAGCACTGAAATGGACAGACAAAAGCTCTGGTTTTTCTTTCTTACATTTGTATTCATGGCTCAAATCAACACTTCCAGTCCTAAGCTCTCACACAAAAAAACTATATTGGTTTAGTGTTTTGTGGTTTTAGAAAATGTGTTGAGGGGGTGGCTGGCTGGCTCAGTCAGTAGAGCGCGCGACTCTTGATCTCGAGCCCCACGACGGGTGTAGAGATCACTGAAAAATAAAATCTTTAAAAAATGCGTTTGAGGTTTATTGTTGGGTTAGGTGTTCACCACAGCCCGCGGGGTGAGCAGGGTGCAGACAGAGGCAGGGACTTGCTTCAGGTGACCCAGGAGGGATTCAGACACTGGCCCGGTGACCCCAGATCCCAAGCCCTTTCCACAACCCCATGTGGCTTTCCCCCAACCGTAAGTGCGTAAGGGCTGTGGCCACGCTCCACACCGAGTGCCAGGGGAGCGGCCTGGGCGAGTGCAGGCTGACTTGCTGAAATCCTTCACTGCATTTTCCCCCGCGCCTTCCTCCCTCTTCTCAGGATCCTTGGCTGAGTCTTGAAACAGAATGCTCGGGTAATCTTGACCCAGGCATGACCTCCCGCCCCCACCCCTCACTCTCTCTCAGGTAGTGCCGAGTGTCTTTGGCACCCGGGATGGGACGGGGCACTGTTGTTCACAGGGCTTGAGTGTGGGAAGCAGACTGTAGGCGGGCAGGCAGCGATCTGACCGATCCCTCACCTTTCGGGACTAGAGCTATGTAGACACGGCCAATGCTACGAAAGCATTCTACGCTCACGCTCCAGAGTTACTTACGGCCGAAGTGAGTTCAACTCATTTCGCGACTTGGATGGCACAACAGACCACAAGATTCCCTGCTACAGATCGGGCAACCCACCCTCCCTGGCCCCGTCAAAGTGAAGAGAAAGGAAATCGTGACTGAAGTCCGTGTCTGGAATCTCCTAATGGGATGCGGAAGTTCCGGATAAGCCACCTCACCCACCTCACTCTACAGTTCAGGTGTCTGAATTAGGGACAAAGCAGATTTTGCCCAAAATATTTGGACTAAATTTGGGTGGGGTGAGAAAGAAAAAATAAGACAATGACTCTACCGGGTAATAATTGCAACAGAGACAGAAAAATTACACAAGTCCAGGTAACAAGATGCTATTCTGCTCAACAAGCACAGGGCCCGTTCATCCCTGAACACCCATCTCCTCACTTGATATTCCATACAAGGATAGAGGCCCTTATGCTGAATACTCTCCACATCTTTCCAGAACACCGTCATCTTCATATGGAAACAGTACCATCCCCTTTAAAAAGAAATGATGACAAGGCTACCTCTGTTTGCAGTACTGGAATCCCTCAGTGGCAGTCCCTTCTCTATTCTAGACTGTCACTCATGACATTTCAAATTAAAACAACACGAGGAGGGGCACCTGGGTGGCTCACTCGGTTGAGCGTCTGACTTCAGCTCAGGTCGTGATCTCGCGGTTTGTGAGTTCAAGCCCAGCCTTGGACTCACTGCTGTCAGCACACTGCCCGCTTCGGATCCTCTGTTCTTGTTCTCTCTCTCTCTCTTTCAAAAATAAACAAACATTTTTAAAAATTAAAAAAATAAAAAATAACATGAGGAAATACTTCTCAGACAGTGTGAGCTGATAGCTCTGTTCCCAAAGCTACTGACTGTGTGTAGCATGTGTGTAGAATGGACTCTTCCATGCTTCATACTTCACTTTAGAGTTCAGAAGAAGTATACTTGGCCTTGATCAAGGGAGCCCAGATCATGAAGCTCAAGGAAGGAAGTTAGCCAGCCTTTCAACAAAACAACTGAGGTAAATACGGGACTTCCACACGCTTAAATAGTTGTCTCAACTCCACCTCACTTTACGTAGAAAGATGAAAGTTATGCCATCATTTAAAAAAATTTTTTAACGTTTATTCATTTTTGAGAGACAGAGCGTGAGCAGGGGAGGGGAGAGAGAGAGGGAGACACAGAATCCGAAGCAGGCTCCAGGCTATGAGCTGTCAGCGCAGAGCCCGATGCGGGGCTCGAACCTACAGACCGCGAGATCATGACCTGAGCTGAAGTCGGACACCTCACTGACTGAGCCACCCAGGCGCCCCATATGCCATCATTTTAATAACCAGCACGTGGAGTTCTAAGTCTCCACCCCATTTTTTTGCCTTTGTAAACTATGGATGAATTCTCTGCCTTTTATTGTCTCCCTTGCAAGAGCTATGGAAAGTTTGAAAATCCAAGAAGTTCTCAGTCTGGAAGGAAAAAAAATACAGGGTCACATAGTAAATTTGACACCTCGGTTGTTCATTTACATTATTCAAAACCTAAAGAATTGCTCTCAAATCCAATAAAATTAAAGATAGTTGGAATGTAAGCCAAGTGAATTTTGCCAGTAGTTTGCCTAATACAATTCAGTAATGATACAGAAACACAGAGAATAGGTTGTGATTTAAAATACCACACATAACCGGGGTGCCTGGGTGGCTCCGTCAGTTAAGCGTCCACTTCAGGACGCTCAGGTCATGATCTCACGGTTCGTGAGTTCAAGCCCCACCCACATCGGCCTCTGCGCTGACAGCGCGGAGCCTGGAGCCTGCTTCGGATTCTGTGTCTCTCTCTCTCCCCTTCCCTGCTCGCACTCTGTCTCTCTCTCTCTCAAAAATAAAGATTTAAAAAAAAACTTTTTTAATACCACACATAACCAAACAACATTCTAACTGCTTTTATTAGGAGGAGAGAAAAAAAGCTTAGAAAACTCTATTGCTGGAAAAAGTGAGAAGATAAACCCTCCTAAGGTCACTCTTGTCAAAACGTCCTTGTGCCCACTTCCACTTTAAATGTAATCTGCTGTTGGGGCACCTGGGTGGCTCAGTTGGTTAAGCGTCCAACTTCAGCTCAGGTCATGATCTCGTGGTTCGTGAGTTCGAGCCTCACGTAGGGCTCTGTGCTGACAGCTCACAGCCTGGAACCTGCTTCAGATTCTGTGTCTCCCTCTCTCTGCCCCTCCCTCACTCGTGCTGTTTCTCTCTCTCTCTCTCTCTCTCTCTCTCTCAAACAAATGTTAAATTTTTTTCAAAAATAAAAAATAAAAATAAATGTTATCTGCCATATAAATCCAAAGGGGCATATTTACCAACTGTCTTTCTAGATCTAACAACTATTTGCCAGCAAAGGAAATTTACAGATATTAGTGACAAGGCAGGCCTAATGGTTCTTCTATTTTACTGTAGCATGTCAGAAGTTGTGGGTTTTATACAACTCCCAGCACACTAGCTGCTACCCCACTCTTTATCTTCCCCTGATGCTCGGCATTTCCAAACGACAACTCTTGACTTATTCAACAAATGCCTCTAGACCTTCTATAGATATTTTCAACATTTAGCCAGTTGAATGGAATGCCTACTTTTTAAGGGGAAAATGCATTCTGTGTGGTCTCTTTCTTGAGGCTTTTTAAACTGGGGAAAATATGGGCATGTTATTTTCTTTTCAAAATACAAATATTAAATATAAGGTTCTTGGTTAATGGAAACCATCAAAATTATGGTCATCGTTTCCACTAATTTTTCTTTTTTCTTAAATATGAAATTTACTGTCAAGTTGGTTTCCATACAACACCCAGTGCTCATCCCAACAGGTGCTCTCCTCCATGCCCATCACCCACTTTTCCTTCCCTCCCACCCACCCATCAACCCTCAGTTTATTCTCAGTTTTTTTTTTTTAATTTTTTTTTCAACGTTTTTATTTATTTTTGGGACAGACAGAGACAGAGCATGAGCGGGGGAGGGGCAGAGAGAGAGGGAGACACAGAATCGGAAACAGGCTCCAGGCTCTGAGCCATCAGCCCAGAGCCTGACGCGGGGCTCGAACTCACGGACCGCGAGATCGTGACCTGGCTGAAGTCGGACGCTTAACTGACTGCGCCACCCAGGCGCCCCTATTCTCAGTTTTTAAGAGTCTCTTATGGTTTGCCTCCTTCCCTCTCTGTAACTTTTTTTTCCCCTTCCCCTCCCCCATGGTCTTCTGTTAAGTTTCTCAGGATCCACCTAAGAGTGAAAACGTATGGTATCTGTCTTTCTCTCTATGACTTATTTCACTCAGCATAACACTCTCCAGTTCCATCCACGTTGCTACAAAAGGCCAGATTTCATTCTTTCTCATTTCCAAGTAGTATTCCGTTGTATATATAAACCACATCTTCTTTATCCATTCGTCAGTTGATGGACATTTAGCCTCTTTCCGTACTTTGGCTATTGTTGAAAGTGCTGCTATACACACTGGGGTACAAGTGCCCCTATGCATCAGCCCTCCTGGATCCCTTGGGTAAATTCCTAGCAGTACTATCACTAGGTCATAGGGTTGATCTATTTTTAATTTTTTGAGGAACCTCCACGCCGTTTTCCAGAGCGGCTGCACCAGTCTGCATTCCCACCAACAGGGCAAGAGGGTTCCCATTTCTCCACATCCTCGCCAGCATCTATAGGCTCCTGATTTGCTCATTTTAGCCACTCTTACTGGCGTGAGGTGATATTCTTTTTTCTTCTTTTTATTTCTTTAACGTTTTTATTTTTGAGAGACAGAGAAAGACAGAGCATGAGCGGGGGAGGGGCAGAGAGAGAGGGAGACACAGAATCTGACGCAGGTTCCAGGCTGTGAGCTGTCAGCACAGAGCCCGACGTGGAGCTTGAACCCACAACTGTGAGATCATGACCTGAACCGAAGTCAGATACTTAATCGACTGAGCCACCCACGTGCCCCTCCACTAATTTTTCTTATCCCTATACTTACTCTTAAAATAAAAAACAAAACTTGAACAGGCCAGTGTCCAGTGCGGCATGGGGTTAAAGCTGAATATTTATGTAACCTCACAGTTTAGATAAAGATACAGAAAAATTCCCTTACAGCACTGGTCATCAGGGACAAGATTCCCTTCTTAGAGCTTAAACGAAATAAAAATTATTTTAAAAAATAACAATAATTACATCACCACTAGTTATAATTTATTGAGAAGAGCTAAAGATATTGGGTGCTTACCAAGTTCCAGGTACCGTACTAAGGACATATACATATTATATCATTTTAGCCTCTAACATAGGTGGATATTTTATTATCCCCATTTTACAGATAAAGGAACTAAAGCTTAAAGCTAAATAGGCTAAGATCACACATCTTGCTGTGCTCTACAACCTGTCTGATAACAAACATGCACACAGCACTTGTAAAGTATGTTATACATTTAGCAAGTGTTTCACATGCACTCCGTCAATACTCACATCACCTCTGCCTGCCAAGAGGGAACTAGCCTGTTTGAGTGCTTCTGGGGACACAGAAACAAGGGTGGTGCACTGCAGAGCCCCTGGGTCCGGAGTGGGATGTACCAGGACTCACATCCCTGTTCCAGGATTTATTGGCTGTGTGACCTCGAGCAAATGGCTTAACCTCTCTGAGCTGCCTTTTCTTCACCTGCACAATGGGTTTCACGGTCCGGCTTTATTTCCCCCCCAGTGTTACTACTCCTAAGATAATGTATGTGAAGGTGTTTTGTTAACTGCAAAGTGATAGAAATGGGATTCTTAATGTAGGGTCCACAAACAGGCCGTGGCACGTTTATTCAATGCCTTGAAAATATCTGCAAGCTTTGCTTGTGTGTGTGTGTGTGTGTGTGTGTGTGCGCGCGTGCATTTTTTTCTGGGAAGACTGACCACCGTTTTCATCGGATTGCCCCCACAAACGGTTAAAACCTGCTACAGTATACAAATATCATTTTGTCTTTAGGTGACTGAGAAGGTAAGAATTCTTTTTACTGAAGACAGCTCTGTCTCCCTATACTTTCTTTCTCCATCTATTCGGCCCTGCCTTATGATGGCCACCAGAGGGGACGAGCACATTGCTACTTTCACACCCCAGCCTTCCCAAGATTCAACAGTGGTTTTCTCTCCTCATCTACACCTCCAACCCCCCGGCTCTCCTTCCCTCACTCATTCATTCAACACACATTACAGGCCAAATTTAAGCACAAGCAGTGTGCTGGGATAGAGCAAGAGACAGAACGTCCTACCTCATGAAACTTAAGAGTCTCGTGGAGAGGACAGATAAAACTCGGGTCTTGAGAGTGGAAAGAGACTGCTAGGGGTAGATGGAGTGTGGAGTGCATGGGAGCACAGCTGAGACCTGCCTCCTTTTCATCCAGGAAATGCTGGAGTCCTTCTCTAGCCTCGCCACTTTTCTCCCACTGCACTTAGTTTAGCTGGAGGGTCCTTTTGAACCAGAAAAAAACACACGGGTGTATTATGACCCGCCAAGCAAGAAACATCTCAATCCTTACAGGTAACCCTACACTTCAATTAATTCGCCCTAACATCAAGTCACATATTTCCTCAATTCCGAGAGTCACCGTTTTTACATTTTAATATGTCCGCAAGTGTGAAGTAACTGTGTACTACATAAGCCAGAGCACTTTATCTTTTCCAAACAGAGATCTTTCTGGATCCGTGATGCAAGCTGTCAGCAACCGACAGCATCTTTAAACAGTGGAAATATGATCAATTCTTGGGCAATCACTTCTTGCACTCTTGACTCACGGATGATGGAGTGTGAGCTCTTTAAAATGTTGGACAAGGCCCTCAACGATCAAGCCTCTGCCCATGGCCCATCTCAATTCTCACCACATGCCGTTTTGACCCCTGTGCACCAGGTCTTCCTAATTGCTTTCCAGTGACAAGTGATATTTCCTACCTCTAACACCTAGCTATTAGCTTATCTTCCCCAACTAAACGGTGAGCATCCCCAGGGCACTACTGTGCCTAATTCAGCTCCCCATCTCCAGGCCAGTTCCCCCAATACGTGTACGGCAAAGTGTTAAGGAATAAATTAACCCCTCGGCCTCTTTTCACACGGGTCGCTAAGCCCATCTCCTCGATCCCGTACTTGTGCAATGGGTTTCGAGATGTAGCCCAGATCCCAGCCTATGAAGCCTTTCCTAATTATCCCAGCCAGAAAACACCTCTCTCGTCTCTGAATTCACTCCTGACAGTCCGTGAGGCTTCAACAGGAGTTCATCAGCCTGCAGAAGCAAGTTTCACTAGAATAGTGTTTCCCTGAGGTTCTGAGAACAGGGCACACACAAATACTATATTTTATACACACAAAGCGATAAAAAGATTCAAAACAGCCCAAAGCAGGCAGATGGTAATGACCTTACAAATCACTACTTCTCTGCATAGGAAGACATCCACAGCTACTGCCCACCCACGTAGCTGTTTGACTCAAACTCTTTACTTCCCTGATCGCATATGCTCTCTCTAACACTCTCTAAGCCCAATTTGTACTTTTGGAGGAGTTTCTCCCTCCTTTGACGTTTTAAGCATTTGGGGTGCTCTGCAGAGTTCAGCAATGATGAGACACTATGCCTTGTTTTGCTCCAAGTCTTGTCAATTCCTACATTTACAAATTCAAATATAGGCATCACAATTGTTAAACGCCACAGTCTTGAAGGGTCTTCCTACTTTAGACAGTCTGTGAGCCTATGGCAGAGACCCGTGCCCTTCATCTTCTAGATCCCCATGCCCCAGCTGAGGTCTGGGGCCAAACACGTGTATGGTAAATAAATGAAGTGATTTCTTTTGTATTTGACCTTGTTTTGCTTTATAAGATATGTGTGTTTAGCATTAATAACTGATCGATACAATCTTCCTTTATGAAAGTATCAGGAATAAAGGAATCATTCAAGGCCAGCTTCATTAGGTTCAGGCCTCATGAAGGATTCACACGACTCAGCTGATTTGTGAGGAAGTCATCCCATCACTGCTCAAGAAAGCCTATTCCTCCTGAAGGTCACAAGAGAACAGCGGGTGTTCAGGGAGAGCCCTGAACAGGTGCAGGGGATTCCACCTTACATTTACAGGCTCACAATTCCGTGGTTTAAGTAGCTTACTCGGAAATAGGAAGTTATTTTAAAATAACAAAAAGTTCTCTGGGACTTCAGTAACCCTAAGTGGGAATGTAAATGCAAAAAGGAGACTCTAGAACACTGAAGAACAAACTAAGTCTTCTTCTGACCTTATCTTCAGCCAGATATCAGCCCGACGTTATTGGGGAAGAGTTTTAATTGTATAATAGCTAGAATGGGACTTTCAGTTTTACTCAATTAAGAAAAAAATATGTTGGTTTTTGGAAAACAATGCAGAGTGGTCCAACTTATCTACCCCTCTCTGAAAAATAGTCCTGGGCTGGAATTCAAGGGCACTCCTGGTTCAAGGCCATTGTGCTTGGGCAGAGGTAACGGATCATGCTCCAAAATGGCTAAGTCACTGAACTAGGAGAGCAGAGACAGGAGCCTCTTCCTGGCGGTGTTACCTGCCTTCCCCCGACCACCCACCCCAACAATGCGATGATGCTCCTTCTTCTAGGACAATGTGAAAATCGATGATCCCTCCCTTGGATTACAAGGACTTTGTGATATAGGATCAGACAAGAGAAGCACTTAGACTCCTTGAAGATGTGCCCTGACTTCCTGGTAAAATGAAATGACAACACCCACAGCATCGCAGAAGGCCAGTTTCAAATATAGAATTCTCAAATTCCTGGGAGCGCTGAGTCAGAATGTGGCAGTGAGAGGAGCACCAGCGCCTGGTCCCCAGACCACCGCCCTCTTCACTGCCCACTCTACCCAGGCTGCCCCACTTACATGAGGATCCTCATGTCCTCCCACGTGGGGACCTCGGACTGAATGTTGAAGCTCCAGCCGTAATGATCCAGCAATCCTATTTCTAAGTATATACGTGTTGACAACATATGTCCACACATATGCACGTGTCCACAGCATTACCATTCACAATAGTCAAAAGGTGGAAACAACCCAAATGTCCCTCAACCGATCGTTGGATAAACATCCAATGAATTACTGGGGCACCTGGGTGGCTCCGTCGGTTAAGCGTCCGACTTCGGCTTGGGTCATGATCTCGCGGTTCGTGAGTTCGAGCCCCGCGTCGGGCTCTGTGCTGACAGCTCGGAGCCTGGAGCCTACTTTGGACTCTGTCTCTCCATTTCTCTCTCTACCCCACTCACTCTCTCTCTCTCTCTCTCTCTCTCAAAAATAAGCCAACATTTAAAAATGTTTAAAAAATAAATAAAATAAAAGGAATGAAGTACTGATACATGCTACGACAAGAATTAGCCTTGATAACACACTAAGTGAAAGAAGACAGTCATAAAAGACCACAATATTGTATGATCCCACTTATATGAAATATCCAGAACAGGTAAATCCACAGAGACACAAACCAGATTCGTGGTTGCCAGGGATTGGGGGAAGGAGGGATTAGGAAGTGACTCGCTTAGTCAGTATGGGGTTTCCACTGGTGGCCATGAAATAGTTCTGAAATTAGATAGTGGTGATGGACGCACAACACTGTGAATGTACTAAATGCTTATCTTAGTCCATTCGGGCCGCTAGGAGAAAATGCCACTGACTGGGTAACTCATAAACAACAGAAATTTATTTCTCACGGTTCTGGAGACTGGAAGGCTGAGATCAAGGCACCAGCATGGTCACGTCATCACGAGGGTCCTCTTCCTGGTTCACAGCCAATGCCTTCTCACTGTGTCCTTACACGGCAGAAGGGACTAGGGATCTCTCTGGAACCTCTCTTATGAGAGCACTGATCCCATTCAGGAAGGCTCCACCCACATGCCTGAAAACATCTCCTAAAGGCCCCGCTGCCTTATACCATCATCTTTGCGGGTTGGGATTTCAACATCTGAATTTTGGGAGACATACTCAGAACACAGCAACGCCACCGAATTTTCCTCTTTAAAATGGTTAAAATAGTAAGTTTTATGTTAGGTGTGTTTTTATCACAATTAAAAAAAATAATCCCAAACTCATTTATGCAAAAGTACTGATGACTGCTATCAGCTTACATGTTAAAAATTTTAACATATGGTGAAAGCAGCTAACATTTGCTGAGTTTGAACCATATGTTAATTACTTTATAGCTCTATGAATTCTCATGACTACCTTGCAAGGTAGGGTTTTTTTTCAATTTTTTAAATGTTTATTTATTTTTGAGAGAGAGAGACAGACGAGTGAGCGAGCATGAGCGGGGGAGGGGCAGAGAGAGAGAGAGAGAGAGAGAGAGACAGAGAATCTGAAGCAGGCTCCAGGCTCTGAGCTGTCAGCACAGAGCCCGACGCGGGGCTCGAACTCACAAACTGTGAGATCATGACCTGAGCCAAAGTCGGGTGCTTAACCAACTGAGCCACCCAGGTGCCCCTAAGGTAGGTATTTTTATCACCATTTTTTAAAGTTTATTTATTTATTTTGAGAGAGAAAGTCAGAGACAGAGACAGAGACAGAGAAAGGCAGAGAGACAGGGAGAGAAAGAATCCCAAGTGGCTCTGTGCTGTTAGTGTGGAGCCCAACACAGGGCTTGATCCCACAAACCATAAGATCATGACCTGAGCTGAAACCTCTTAAGAGTCAGACACTTAGCTGACTGAGCCACCCAGTCACTGCTATCCCCATTTTAAAGGTGAGAAGACTGAGAAGTGAACTGTTTTGTCCAAGGTCACATAATTCTAAGTAGCAGCACTGGAATCCAAATCCACACTCCCAAGTCTATACTCCTGACTATACTAAGGAAAGAGGCGATATGGAAGAATGCAGGACATCTATCAGCAGTTCAAGAAGGTTTGGAGAGCAATGTGCCTCCCACATCAGGAAAGTAGCCTACTCGGATATTCTACAACTAAAGCAGAGGTCTCCAAACATCTGTAATCTCTACCCTTCCCAGTGATAAAATCTGAGCAGGTGCTCCTAATATGGGTATACTTCATCTTATGTATTAAACTATATGCTTGGATTACTAGCAAATCATATAACTATTACCAACCATCTGTTTATTTCCTGTTAAGATCAAAATAAATACAAGTTTTAATATTTCCATTCTACTTCCTGGATGGATTATGTTACGCACTCTGGAGACCGCTGTTCTGGAGAAAGCAATGTCCTAACTCTGGCCACATATGAAGTGATTTGATTAAAGAACCATTATTGAGGACTTACTTGTCTCAAGGCACTTCCATAGATGGTGCATAAACTGAACACTCTCCCTGTTCTCAGGTTACTCACAGTCTAGTAAGGAGTCAGTTATGTACCTGGATTAATCTCACTTAAGGCAGACTGGGCTACGTAGTATAGACAGAGGTTAAATTCCAAAGCCCTTTAAACACTGATTATTAAGTAGTTGAAAAAATAAGCTCTTATATCAATTTCGGTTATAAGATTTTTTAAAAAACTGACTGGATAGAGATAGCTCAGATGTCTAAAATAATCATTTATCCAAAATTTAAAAGCTACCACTTTTGGGCACACACTGTGTGGAATGTATGTACGTGGGTGTGTGCACGTGTGTATAAGACATCCATGAGCTATGCACTAAGTTTGGGGAAACGCTGTTCATAAGCGAGAGGATGCACGAATGAGAGAACTTGACTTTAGAAAAGGGTTGTTAGCATTCATATGATTTTTATCCTCTGGAGCTTTTGATCATAAAGTTAGGCAGTTCATTTGAGATGTGGCTTTTATTTTTCGCATATCCTGGTAAATAAAACTCTTGAAAAAATATGATTGGGCAATCACTAATGTATTTTAAGTAAATTGAACATACTCTGTCCCATTTACCACTTTATCATGGAGATAATTTATAAGACCTTAGAAATTTAGTAGACTTAAAAGGAAAAAAAAATTCCCAAATAAATACTTTCTCTGCTCTGGCTTAAAAATAAACTCCAATATGATTTATGAAATGTTCTTATTTCTGCAAGGTATTGTGATTTCTGAAATAATGAAGTGTAGTACTTGAAAATCACATTTAATTTACTCAGAGGGAAGCAAGCTAATGCCTTGTGAGGTTGCTGGGGAAACAGAAAAGCTTCTTTAGGTCAGTGTTGTAGCAGACAAGTAAGCTGATATTTCACAATTTATTCATGGTCATAGCTCTAAACTCTTTCCTGATTTTTAGCAACGTAGTCCTAATTTTACATTAAATATTCACATACCCCTTTAATCTGGTCTTATTTTTGGTAGCTGATGGAGATTTGTAAAGCAAAAAAAAAAATTTTTTTTTGAGAATTTAAGCTGTTCTTTATCACAATCCCTGTACATTTTAAGTTATTTTCCTAAAGCCCAATTCAATAAAAAATTACATCCGGTTTCGGCATCAGAGAAGCTCATTTTGGGCAATGGAAGCCCATTTATCATTAAACTTTTAGATGAAATAAAATAAGGGCCCTGGGCCTACAATGACTCTAATTATTCAGATAATTCACAAAAGCCCTGATTTATGCTAAATACTTAGCTTTAATTAGCCAGAGACTACATAAAGGAAGGGGGTTGGTAATAAGATAAGTGTTGGAAAAAGGACATATGTGGCAGTCACTATTAGTTGCTTTCCCAACACTCATTTCCCTCCCCCTCTCTCCTATTCAGGCAGAATTACCTCTCACTATATACCCACATTCTAATCCTCTCATGCAGCTCAGAATGAGTATGTGACTATCGCTTATCTGGCCAATGGAACCTGAGGGAAGTTGGCCAGGGAAGGGTTCCCTGCATAATAAAAGAAAAAAAAATAAGAAGAAATGCCCCCTCTTTCCCTTCATCAGACATAGGTTTTTTTCTGCATATGACATCTGGAGCCGTTGCAGCCATTTTGCAACCAAGAGGGGAGACGCCATCATGCTGAGGATGACATAGAGTGAAAGACTGTAGAAAGACTGACAGAGTAGAAAGACTGGGGGAAAACCCACAGCTCTGAGGAGCCACTGAATTAAGTCATTCTAGAACCAACCTATCTCTGGGTGTGAGATTATAAAATGTCCTCATTGTTTTAGCCACTTTTAGATGGGTATTCTGTTAACTGCAGCCAAAAAGATCATAACTTTTAAAAACATGATTCCTTTTTCCTGAATACTCTTTCAAGTCACCAAACTGGAACTGCACATCAGAATGCCAGGGCTGGGGGAAACTTTTATAATTTATGGAGTCTAATGACTGTACAGTTGGGAGGAGAATTACCTGCAGGGTTTGTTCTCCCAAGCGACACAGATCTTCCCACCTCCACGCAGGGAGACGACGGCTGCTGTAGTGAGGCACTTCACTGATGACCTATGCCATCACTGGAATATCTTAGGAAAGGCAGAGACAGAGAGCGGCAGTGAACCGTGACCAGCTGATCTACTCTCAGGCCCTCATTCTACAGATGAGGAAACTAAAGCCCATGTGAGTTTTTTCAAGTCACTCAAAGCAGTGCTTCCTGTCAAAGTGCTCAGGGACTTTTGGAGGAAGCAAAGAACACGTCATCCTCAAAGAATAACCAAAACCAACTGAGGAGACAGTCACCAGACCAGGACTCACTATTTAATGCCCAGCTTCTCTGAGAACATCTATATGCGGGCAGAGCCCTGATGAATCCTTATCAAGCTCGAACTCCTCCGCCTGCCATTCAAGGCCCTCGGCAGTCTGGCTCCTCTCCCCAAGTCCTTCCTGCCTTTCTCCCTACTCCCCAGCATTCCCTTGTCCTCTAGTGTTTCATGAACATGCCAGGCTCACGCAGCCGGCCT
Source organism: Lynx rufus (assembly GCF_022079265.1). Taxonomy (NCBI): domain Eukaryota; kingdom Metazoa; phylum Chordata; class Mammalia; order Carnivora; family Felidae; genus Lynx; species Lynx rufus. The sequence goes on along the minus strand of NW_025814833.1, from coordinate 32,342,067 downwards.
CCTCCCCAACTTCAAATGCCCTCCATTTTTATCCATTGGCCTTCCAAATCCTGTCCATCCTTCAACATCACTACATGTTTCATCTGGCGGTGATGACAACAAACTATTCCTATAATTTCTGCCTTAATACGTGTACGACATGGTACTTTGCTCAAAACTTACAATTAAATTTAAAAACCAAAATAAAATAGAAGGGATAGAAAGGAGGATAGAATACACTTGAAGTTGTGACCAATCTACCTAATAATGAAGCATAAAACAATTTATGGCTCTCTGATTTTAAGGCCATCAAAACTGTCTCAGAGCGAACTATATTTTGCCTGGATATATCATATTGCAGTCAAAACTTGGAACCCGATTACAGGGGGAAGTAAATGAAACGGGCAGCGATGATCTGCTCATTTGTATCAGCATACAATAGCAGAGCTGGAGGCTCTAAAATATCACTGCGTCTACACCCTTACCTTACACGTAGGGAAACTGACGTCAAGGGAAGACATGTGGTTGGCTCCTCAGCCAGCAACCTTTATTTTTTGTCGCCAAAGGTGGGATTTAGGACCTCAATAAGAACAGCTATCCACAAGTCTTAGACCTTGTCACTGGTCTAACTGTCGAAACTCACTGCCTTGGCCAAGTGCACGATGCCTTGGCCAGGAGCCTCCATCTTTTTTACTAACCTGTTTTTTCTTCACAGAAACTTTTCCCATTATCAACTGTCACCCACACGTTGAATACTAATGGCATCAACAGAAAAGTAAGCCATCATTCTATTGTTAACAAAAAAAGACTTCAAGTAAGAAGTGGCCAACAACAACGACGACAACAAAGGAGCTAACAACAGTAAATAGACAAAACTTCATGAGTCCCTAAATGATATAAAACTCCCAGCATCATAGGAGGTAACACAAAGTGGTGTTATTCTGGCTTTACTCTCAGATGGGATAAATTGAAAGTATACAAATACAAGCAGTTTTGCCTTGCAGAAAATTGACTGTACTACAGGTCGAGAGACTAGGTCAGTTCTAGATTCCGGTTCCAGGTCTACTTCTGGCTTATTTGTGACTTTGATGAACAGTTCTCTTTTTGTGGAAGAAGAGGACTGGGCTAGATTGAAGTTTCTCAAACCAGGCTCTGTAGGTGTACGAGGGAAAACAGTTTGTTGGTATGAGAATATTCCAATTTTGTGTTTCCATTACAATGATCATTTATTTTACAGTTTCCAAAGGTACATGCTATTTTTCTACCCACTTATGTGTTTGTGTTAGCAGCTGAACGGTAACCAAGCAGAATGTTGTTGTAACTGTTAAAAGCCAGACAAAACCCCCCACAAAGGTGGACGTATTAGACAAAAGATATGTTCCTGCCAAACAAAGGCCCTATATATGATGCAGGTGTCCTCCGTTGACTAGAAGAAAGGAGTGGGAGAAGGAAATTTTCCATGTGTTCTAAGTTTATAGCTAGTTTTAGGTGCATTATTCTATTTTTATTCTAAAAATAACTTAAGCAACACGGGGTCGGTAAGAATTTTTCCCTCTTTAAAAGTGGTCTCTACATTGCCCAACTGAGAAAAACAGGTGTAGACAGTCTCTCAGCCCCTTGTGGCTGTGACATTCCATATAGATCCTATTTACAGAGCCCAAGTAAACTGAAGTGGAGAATTAAGCAACATCCGATGAACATCCCCTCTTTGTTTTGGTATATCATCCACAAAAAACAGACTAGAAGAATGGCTTTCCAAAATTTTCCAATTAAAAGCAATACCCCCAAACAAAAATAAAATGGATGGGCCAGTTTCTTGGGGTTGGTAGAAATTTCTTCAGCGGTCATCTTTGTGACATTCTGCAGGAAGGACAAATGCTTGACACGCCGTAGCTGGCAGAGAAAGCATTAAAGAAGCTGAGAAGGAAGCAAGATGAGTCCCCTCCCCTCGTCAAAATCTGCAATGCTATCTCATAAAGTACTTCTTTAATTTTAATGGAAAACTCAATATTAGAAATCATGGAAGAAACACTGTTGTTTGCGAATTACTCATTTGTGTGGGTAAGAGAGTGTCTTGCCCTTTTCCTCCTCATTCGTCACACAGAGACCCCCAGTCTGGCTACATCCTTGACGAGTAATATTTTTTTATAATGTTCTTATAAGTGATTGCTTGCAGCATCTTATAGTCTTATCTCAGCTTGTGCAGCTTCTCATTAATATTCTGTACATATGGAAGAGTTTTCTATATCATTGTCCATTAACAAGGAGAATAATCACTCATTCAGTTATCAAGCAGTCAGCAAAGACCTGGCCTTGTGCCCTTAGTGCAAAGAATCATGGGATATCAAGAAGGTTAAATGTGGTTGACATTATGATAGTTACATTTTTTTTATATAATTAGAGTTCTATAACCAAGTTGATCAAAGATAAGCAAAGAAGTATTAAAGTCTTTTAGGACTTAGAGACCATATTAGGGACTCTTTACCTCTTAGTAGAATGACAAAAACCATATTTCAGCTGATACATACCAATGAGCATTCTTTTATAGCAAACAAGAAAAAGTCATAAGTTTACATATAAATGACCTATTATTACAAAATAGCTCTTAAAGAGAAGTGAGTTAAGTGATACTAAGAAAATTCAAAATTGAAATGGGACCAAAGGTTCAGAACAGTCGAACTCAAACCAAAACACTCGCTTCTGCACCTTTGTGGTCATCATTTAGCCATTCAGGCCTTTTTCACTTCCACGATCACAGAATTTCTGTATGAACATCTGGTGAACAGAAATATTACATGTATGTGTGTGCATATTCAAGTGTCAGCGATACCAGAGGGAGGAAAAAGGCATCCAGACTTTTAGGCATGATGCCTCTAGGTAGGTGATGTGAACCATTCCAAATATAGCTAAAGGGCAGATTGCAGAACAGAATGGTAGGAACTCAATTGTCACTGCTCTCCCTAAGGAGCCCCTGAGCCCAGACATTTGAGGTGGTAAGGATCTGGGAAAAGGAATGGTCACGGGACGTGGATAGGAAGGCACAAATCCAACAGTTACAGCAAAAGAAAAGGCGGGATAACTGTATCAATCTGGGGTAGGAATCAGATGAGCTAATATAAATGAAAATACTTTTTAAAGTTCATAATGTTAAGCAATGTAGGGGAGAGCATTTTGGTGACCCTACAGAGTTGAGAGTCCAGGGTAAGCTGATAAGGGGAACAAGTTTAGATATGGAAGAGACAAGATGAGTTTCAAAGCGCTGGTGGGAAAAGTGTTCTCTATCACCTACGCTCCTATTCAGAACTGGAGTTCAAGTCTTTACATTAAGGTAATAAGCTACAGAAGGGTTTTCTATGCAGGGAAGGTCTCCTTTAGTGTTTTTCTAAATTAAAAGAAATTGATATTTGCTAGAAGAGGAGAGACAGTGCCTAATTATACTGCCCGATGTCCCTGAAAACATCCCATGTGCACAAAAGCCTTCTTGACCCTGTCCCTAGGTAACGCTGGAGTTCCTGTCTCCCGACCATCTTGTTTCTGAGTCTTTAGAACTTCTTTCTGGGTTCCTTCGGTGTTACCAAAGTACAGCACGGTGTCATATCTCAGGCACAGCTTCTCCAGCAGTAACAACACAGACAGAGAAAGGCAGGGGTGGGAATTTCTGAGACTCAGGCCAGAGTTCATTTCAGTAAATGTCATCTTTCTTTTTTTTAATTTATTTTTAATGTTTCTTTGTTTTTGAGAGAGACAGAGACAGAATGTGAGTGGGTTAGGGGCAGAGAGGGAGGGAGACACAGAATCTGAAGCAGGCTCCAGGCTCCGAGCTGTCAGCACAGAGCCCGACGCAGGGCTCGAACCCACGAACTGTGAGATCATGACCTGAGCCAAAGTCGGACACTCAACCGACTGAGCCACCCAGGCGCCCCAGTAGGTATCATATTTCTACAAAGCTTGTCATGTGGCAAGGGGGTGCAGCAGGAGTAGTCCACATCAATTCTCCAAAGCAAATGGACTGCAGGGCCATTTCTCCTCCAGCAAAGAGCCTCAGACTGGCCTGTGTCCTTCCACAGGGATCTATCAACCACCCTTCCCCCTTACAGCTGCATGGCACCTTCTGTGACATGAATCTCATGTATCAGAAAGTACCATGAGCCAATCTGGCTATAGCAATCACACTCTAGATGTGAAAATATGAGTGTGCACACCACATGGGCATCGCATGGAGAACATCTGAACGAACACACACACACACACACACACACACACACACACACACACAAACACACAGAAATTCTGCACTTCAGTTAGATGCTTTTGTACCCAAAAACAACTCTGTAAAGAAGCCCAGTATTATTATCCTGTGTTACAAGTGAAAAAAAAGAGCACTTAAGATCTTTCCTGAATCTCTGAGAAGGAAAATGATTTGCCCAAGATGATGCAGATAGAGGTACTCTAGTATCTGAATCCAAAACCATGAGGCATAGCTGTAGAATTTGGTTTGGGCTCACAAACTCTCTTCAGTTCTTCAAATATCCCTCACTCATCTACTCCCCTGAGGGGACCCCACTAGTCCCCTCAGAATATTTCTGGGAACTATTGTCCAGAGACAGGATATGAACCTTTAGGAATGTGGTTTAGGAAAAAGCCCAAATTTCAACACTGTATGCCTCTGATTTTGTTTTTGTTTCTTTGTCTTTTAGGTTGTTTAAATTCCAGTTTGTTAACATACAGTGTAGTGTTGGTTTCACACGTACAGTTTAGAGATTCAACACTTTCATACATTACCTGGTGCTCAGCACAAGTGCCCTCCATCATCTATTTCACGCACCTCCCCTCTGGCAAACATCAGTGTGTTCTCTACAGTTAACAGCCCGTTTCTTGGTTTGCCTCTCTTTCTCTTGTCTCTCTCTCTCTCTTTTTCCCTTCACTCGTTTTTTTTTTTTGTTTGCTTGTTTGTTTGTTTTTGTCTCCTAAATTCCACATATGAATGAAATCATGTGGTATTTGTCTTTTCGGACTGACTTATTTCACTTGCCATAATATTCTCTAGCTCCACCCATGTCATTGCAAATGGCAAGATTTCATTCTTTCTTATGGCCAGGATCTGTTTCTCCCCTAAACCATGTCCCCACACTTCCTACCTTCTTTGACGTGGCCTCTTCTCTTCCTTTAGTTGTAGCATTAGTTCTACTGGTCTTCAGATCAATTTCTGGGTGATTTAGGATGATTTGACAGTTAGCTAGTTATACTCATGGGATAAGGCGAGCCTAGGGTCCTCCTACTCTGATGCCATCTTCCTAGACCTGTATCAGATTTTGTTAATTTCATGATGACAGAAATAGTCACCAAATCTGACATCACAAAGTTTCAAGAAGTTGTAAGGAATGATTTATTTTCTTTACAGATGTGAACAGAGAAAATAGTTTCCACTTTTTTACTAAGCTGACTCTGAACTAGATTTTCAAGCATTTGCTCACTAAATATTGAGCTAAATATACACAACTTGGGATATAAGAATTATCTCTGTGTAATAAATTATGAGAGAATAGGGATGCATTTTGTGAATCAGAGTTGGATTTCATCTCCATGTGATACTCAAAATAGTTCTCAAAGATCTCAAAATATGAACAAGTCAACAATATTATTCCCATCAATCTAGGTGTTCTTTAAAAATATAATTTAAGATGAAATTGATGAAACTGGATAACCGAATAGATCGATACTATAGTAAAATCAAAAGCTTGTCACCTGTTTAGAGACACAGAAAAAGAAGTAGAAATAGACATAGAAATAGAATCAAGGGCCCAGAAATAAACCTACACATATACAGTCAACTAATAGTTGATGAGGGAGTCAAGAATACTCAATATGGAAAAGATAGTCTCTTCAATAAATGGTACTAGGACAATTGGATATCCACATGCAAAAGAACAAAAGTGGACCCCTACCCTATACTACTCACAAAAATTAGCTCGAATTGGATTAAAGACTTAAATGCAAGACATAAAACTGTAGCACTCCTAGAAGAAAGCAAGGAAAAAGCTCCTTGACATTGGTTTTTGCAATGATTTTTCTGGATATGTCACCAAAAGTACAAGCAATTAAAGCAAAAATAAACAACCAGTACTACAGCCAACTAAAAACCTTCTGCACAGCAAAAGAAATGATCAACAAAATGAAAAGGCAACCTACAGAATGGGGGAAAATATCTGCAAATCATATATGTGGTAGTGGTTAATATCCACAATATATATGGAACTCCTCCAACTTGACAGCAAAAATTAAACAAACAAAACCCCCAAATAATCTGATTTTAAAATGTAAAATGTAGTAAAGGACTAGGGTTCCTGGGTGGCTCAGTTGGTTGAGCGTCCAACTCTTGGTTTCAGCTCAGGTCATGATCCCAGGGTTGGGGAATCAAGCCCCGCATTGGGCTCCAAGCTGAGTGTGGAGCCTGCTTGGGATCCTCTCTCTCTCTCCCTCTGCCCCCCTCCCCCACTCACGCTTGCATGCTCTCTCTCTCAAATAAAAATAAAGAATCTGTTTCTTTAAAAAAAATAAGGGGGGGGTAATAAATGCTGGTGAAGATGTGGAGAAAAGGGAACGCCTGTGCACTGTTGGTGGGAATGTAAATTAGTGCAGCCACTATGGAAAACCGCATGGAAGTTCCTCAAAAAACTAGAAATAGAACTACTATATGATCTAGCAAAATTCCACTTCTGGGTATAGATCCAAAGGAAATGAAATTACTATCTTGAAGAGATACCAGCAGTCCCATGTTCACTGCAGCATTATTTACAGTAGCCAAGACATTAAGACAATCTAAGTGTCTGTCATCTGTCAAGGGATAAATGGATAAAGAAACTGTTGTGTGTGTGTTTTATATATATATATATAGTGTGTATTGTTGTATTATATATATATATGTGTGTGTGTATATATATATATATATATATATATATATATATATATATAACAGACTTATTCAGCCACAAAAATGAAGGAATTCCTGCCATTTGTAACAACACAGATGGACCTTGAGGGCATTATGCTAAGTGAAATAAGTTAGACAGAGAAAGACAAATACTGTATGCCCTCACTTATATGTGGAATCTAAAATAAAATCAAACTTCCACAAATAGAGAGTGGACTGGCAGTTGCCAGGGGCATGGGGGTGATGGGTAAAAGTGGTCAAAGGGCACAAACTTCCAGTAATAAGTTGAATAAATTCTGGCGATCTAAGCTACAACACAGTGACTACAGTTAACAATACTATGTTGCACACTTGAAAGGTGCTAAGAGAGTAGACTTAAAAGTTCTTATCACACAAAAAAGGTACCTATGTGAGATAATGGATGTGTTAACTAACCTTATTGTAAATACTTCTCAATATATATGCAAATCATCCTGTTGCTGGGTGCCTGGGTGGCTCAGTGGGTTGAGCCTGTGACTTAATTTCGGCTCAGGTCACGATCCTGCGGTTCGTGAGTTCGAGCCCTGCATCGGGCTCACTGCTGTCAGCACAGGGCCTGCTTTGGATCCTCTGATCCCCTCTCTCTAGGCCCCTCCCCCGCTCACACGCTCTCTCTCAAAAATAAAAAACAAATCATCATGTTGTACACCTTATACTTACACAACATCACATATCAATTATATCTCAATAAAGCCTTAAAAAGGCATAAAGGCTGTGTCATACAGAGTCAATGACATAAAGAAAGGAAAGAGACAGAGTCACAGAAAGAGATGCCCTCAAAGGAAAAAAGAGACACGTAGACAAGAGACGCCAAGAATACCCGGCTGTTACTCCTGGCTTGGAAATGGATTTCGTCGGTAACCTGAGGAAATCATGTCCTCAGTCCTTCATCTGGGCCTGACTGTGTTTAAGAAGTGGAGCAGGGATGATAAGAGTGGGTCTAGGCAATTTCTTTTTGTTCTTTTTCATTTTTTTTCTCTGAAAGAATACACTTACTAAAGGACACTAGAGTCTGTTGAGCAGCTCAAGTTTTGCTGTTGCTACCTAAGAGCCTGTTACAAATGTAAAAATAAGAGAACTTATTTTTTAAATACAGCATACAGAAATCCAAATGATATGACAAGTGCTGGTGAGGATGTGCAGTAACCGAAACTCTCATGCGTTGCGGGCAGAAGGGCAAAACACTTTGGCGGTTTCTTATATAGTTAAGTATACACTTACCATATGATCCAGCAAGCCCACTAATCTTCACAGTGGAAAAACTGTGCCCTGGTTCCAGCGTGGTCGAAACAGGGAACTACTCTTTCACTATCATGTCCAGCCAAAGCAGACAGTACTTGGTTTCCCCCACTAGCGTAGCACCGATGGGGTTTGGCAGTGATATAAGGATCCATCCACCCAACAGTCCATGTGGGGCAAGTCAAGTGCAAATTCAATATTCCATGAAATATTCTTTAGGAATGAAGGTGAAATAAAGACATTCTCAGAACAAGGAAAACTAAGAATTTGTTCCCCAAGAGAGTTACCGTTAAATGATGGTTTTACGAAGACGTCTGAACAAAAAGAAATTATGACAGAAGGTTTGGAGCTTTTTTCTCATTAATTCCTTAAATCATATTTTTTTCTTTAGCCTGTTGATACAGTGGATTACATTGATTGATTTTTGAATGCTGAACAAGCTTTGTATACCTGGAATAAATCCTACTGGGTCATGGTATATAATTTTTTATATACATTGGTGGATACAATTTGTTAATATTTTGTGGGAGGTTTTTGTGCTCAGGACCATTTGATACATTTGGTCTGTAGTTTTGTTTTGGCTTGCTTTTTTGTACTGTTTTTATCTGGTTTGTTATCAGGGGCCTATGACAGTGAAAATACAACATATCAAAGTATGTGGGCTGCAGCTGAAGTAGTACTGAGAGGGCAGTTTACAGAACTAAATGCCTATGTTAGAAACAAGCAAAGGACTCAAATCAATCATTTAGGTCCCTACCGCATGAAACTAGAAAAAAGAAGAACATAATAAACCCAGAGCAAACAGGAAGAATGAAATGATAAAGATAAATGCAGAAATCAATGAGATTGAACATTAGAAAATAGAGAAAATTAACTAAAAATGCTTTCTTTTATAAACCATTAAACTGATAAGCCTTTAACAAGCAAGGCTAATTAAGATTTAAAAAAAGAGAAGATACAAATCAGCAATATAAAGACTAAAACACGGGGACAGCACTACAGATCCTGCAGCCAGTAAAAGGATAATAAGGGAATATGAATGACTTCACACTCATAAATTTGGCAATTAGAACAGATGGCTTTGAAAACTCAACTGAGATGAAATAAACAATTGGAGGGGTCCTATAATCCATTAAAGGAATTAAATTCATAATTTAGAAGCTCCAGAAAAAGGAATTTCCATACAGAAAACAAACTTTGACCTAAACCACATATCTTATACAAACATTAGTTCAAAATGGATCATGTGCCTAAATGGAAAATGGAAAATTATAAAACTTTGAGAAAAAAAAAAACACAGGAGGAAAACTTTGGTACCTAGGGCTAGACAAACAATTCCTAGATTTGACATCAAAAGCATGACCAACAAAAGAAAAAATTAATAAATTTGACCTCATCAAAATTTAAAACTTACATGCCTCAAAAGATCCTGAGAAGACTGTGGAAAAAAGCTACCCACTGGAAGCACATATTTATAAACCACACATCCAACAAAAGCTTGCATGAAGAATATACTTAGAACTCCCAAAACTCAACAGTAAAATAAAACAAAACCAAAAAGACAACCTAATTAGAAAAGAGGCAAAAAACACGAACACACATTTAACTGAAGAAGACAAAAGCAATGAAAAGATGTTCAACATCTTTAGCCATCAAGAAATGCACATTCAAACCACAATAAGCTATCAGTGCACACCTATCAGAATGGCTAAAATAATAAACAGTGACATCAAACCCAGAACACAAAAATCTAAAATGGGTATGTCTTGATTAGTCAATAATAAACCTTGGGACAGCAAACAAACAGAGGTATTTGAATCAACCACAGTTAAAAGTTAAGGGTATGAAATTTGCAATGGAAGCTACAATTACTATTCTTTGAAATGATGACCTTATTAAATTATACCCAGAAAGCAAAGATGATAAGCACAGAAGTTATAAAGATGCTCTTCACTCAGGAGCCCTTGATGACTGATCTGATTTCCCTTTTATTTATAACAATGTTAGATGCAATTGTCGGGTACCTCAAGTATTATACTTTAAAAAATAATAAACTGTCAAAAAATAGGAACATCACCAAATGCTGTCAAGGATACAGAGAAACTAGACCATTCATACATTGTTGGTAAGGACGTAAAGTGCTGCAGTCACACTGGAAAGGAACATGGCAGCGTCTTATAAAGCCGAACACGCCATTACTGTAAAATCCAGCAATTGCACTTCTGGGTATTTATCTCAGAGAATGGAATATGTGTTCACACATAACTCTTAATCACATGTTCACAGCAGCTTAAAACCACCCGGATATCCTTCAATGGGTGAATGGCTGAAGAAACTGTGGTACTGTGGAATACTATTCAGCCATAAAAAATAAGTAACTACTAGGAGATTAGGAAGTTGGCGATGGAGTAGGAGGACCCCAGGTTCACCTCATCCCAAGAATACAACTAGATAACTATCATGTCATCCTAAATACCCCAGAAGTTGCCCTGAAACCAGCAGCACAGAATCCACAACTAAATGTAGGGAAGAATCCACACTGAAGAAGTAGGAAGTGCAAAGACACGATTTAGGAGAGAAACGGACCCTGGCCTCTGCGGTAGGAAGGGAGCCGTGGTCACAGAGAGGGGCAAGAGACACGCTAGGACACGGGAGTGCATGCAGAAAACAAATCTCAACAGCAATTGGTTTAGAAAATGAAAGGGGCTGAATTTCGTGAGTCCCTACAACCAGCAAGGCTTCAAGCCTGACGTTTCAACGCTCAGCTCTGGGAGAGCTCGGAGGGCGTTGGGGCTGCCCTTGGAGAAAATGCAGGGCAAACAGCCCATGGACATACAGCCTGAAAAGAGAGATCTAAAGCATGCCCAGGGCACACAGTGGGGAGGTCATCCCCTCATCTCGGAGTGCATCCCGGGGAGATAGCCTTCACACAGAGACCCCTCCAAAGCAAAGGAACCGGCTGGGGCCATTTCCCTCTCCTGCCCCTCAGCATAAGCACAGCGCCACCTGTGGGAACCAGCGCAGTTCCAGCGCTCACTACTTAACTTGTGTATACAAAGACCTGCCCCCGCTCCACTCCCCAACCACCACCACCCCTCATCTCACACTCCAGAAGAACAACCCTTCTGAATCCTGCTTGCCTCAGTCCAAGCATGGCGAGCTCCCTTCCCCACAACACTGGCCCAGACCCCTGCCGACACCACGTCTCCCAAGGTGGGAGTTTTGTGGAGCATCAGTTCCAGCGGTGGCGGTGACAGGTCTCATTTCACAAACAAACCAGAGCAGACCTAGTTAAAACATGCCACATTCAACAAGGACCAAACACTATCCACACGGGCAAACAGTCTCTGCAGATGACTGTGCCGAAGGATAAACAGGCCAGGACGAGACAGCATAGTACACAGCACACATTGCAGACACTCCTGAAAGCACCAGGCCCTAGGAAGCAGAGGGCTACACAGCAGGACCTCATTTTCATAAGGCCATTTCCTTCAAGAGCAAGAGACATAGCTAACTTTCCCAACACAGAGAAACAGGCACAGAGGCTTAGACAAAATGAGAAAACAGAGAAGCTTATCCCAAATGAAAACCAAGACAAGGCCACAGCCAGAGATCTAAGCAATAGAGATGTACGCCTCATGCCTGATAGAGAATTTAAAGTAATGATCATAAGCGTACTCCCTGGACTTGAGAAAAGAGTGGGAGACGTGAGTGAGACCTTAACAAAGAGATAAGGAATAACATAGCAGAGATACAGGGCCCAATAAACAAAATAAGAAACACACCTGATGTAATGAACAGCAAACTGGAAGAAGCAGAGGAACGAATTAGTGACCTAGAAGACAGGGTGATAGAAAGTAATCAAGTGGGAAAAGAAAGAGAGAAAAGAATTATGCAAAATGAGAACAGATTTAGGGAACTCAATGGCTCCGTCAAATGTAATAACATTTGATGTTATATATAATTCAGATTATATGAGTCCCAGAAGAAGAAGAGAGAAAAGGGGGCAGAGAATTTATTTGAAGAAATAATAGCTGAAAATTTCCCTAATCTAGGGGAGGAAACAGATATTCATATCCATGAGGCACAGAGAACTTGCATAAAAAACACCAAAAGCGGGGCATCTAGGTGGCTCAGTCAGTTGGGCTTTGACTCTTGGTTTCAGCTTGGGTCATGATCTCACAATTCGTAGGTTCAAGCCCCACATCAGGCTCTGCGCTGACAGTGTGGAGCCTGTTCAGGATTCTCTAGCTCTCCCTCTCTTTCTAACCCCTCCATTGCTTTAGTTCTCTCTCTCTCTCCCTCTCTCTCTCTCTCTCTCTCTCTCCCTCTCTCAAAATAAATTTTAAAAAAACTTTAAAAAAATTTAAAAAGAGCAACAAAAGCAGGGACGCCTGGGTGGCTCAGTTAGTTAAGCATCCGACTTTGGCTCAGGTCATGATCCCAGTTTGTGAGTTTGAGTCCCGCATCAGGCTCTGTGCTGACAGTTTAGAGCCTAAAGCCTGCTTCAGATTCTGTGTCCCCCCCCCCGCCCCTTCCCCACTCACGATCTTTCAAAAATAAACATTTAAAATATTTTTTAAAAACAATAAAAGCAGACTCACACCAAGACATATTGTAATTAAGTTGGCAAAATACAGTGATAAAGAAAACAAATGTTAAAGCAGAAGACAAAAGAAGAAAGTAGCTTACAAGGGAAAACCCCTAGGGCTGGCAGGAGATTTTTCAACAGAAACTTTCCAAGTCAGAAGGGAGTGGCATGATGTATTCAAAGTGCTGAATGGGAAAAATCTATAGTTAGAATACTCTACCAGCAAAGCTATCATTCAGAATAGGAGAGGTAAAAAAATCTCCCAAACAAAAGCTAAAGGAGTTCATGACCACTAAACCAGCCCTGCAAGAAATAATAAAGTGAACTCTCTGAGTGGCAAAGAGAGACCACTATCAGCTCAGGTCTTGATCTCAGGGTTGTGAGTTCAAGCCCCACACAGGGCTCCATGAACCTACTTAAAAAAAAAAAAAACATAATAAATGTTTGTTCCTTTAAAACAAAGAAGAAAGGAAAAAACCAAAGTGATAGTTATAAAGGTAGGAAACACAAAAGTAGTAAAAATGAATATTTCTGTAAAAAAAATCAGTCAAGAAACACAAAATAAAAAGACATAAAATTTAACAGCATATACCTAAAACGTGGGGGTTAGAGAATATTATGAAAAACTATATTCCAACAAATTGGACAACCAAGAAGATATGGCTAAATTCCTAGAAACATATAAACTAACAAAACTGAAACAGAAAAAGTAGATAGGGGAGCCTGGGTGGCTCAGTCAGTTAAGCATCTGACTCTTAATTTCGGCTCAGGTCATGATCTCACAGCTCATGAGTTCAAGCCCCACATTGGGCTCTGTGCTGACAGTGCAGAGACTGCTTGGGATTTTCTGTCTCCCTCTGTCCGCCCTTCCCCTGTTTCTCTCTCTCCCTCTCTCTCTCTCTCTCAAAAACTAAATCAATAAACTAAAAAAAAAGAGACAATTTGAACAGACCAACAACCAGCAAAGAAACTGCAGTAATCCAAAAAGTCCCAACAAACAAAACTTAGGACTAAATGGCTTCACTGGTGAATTTTACCAAACATTTAAAGAAGTGCTTTTACCCTAAGGTCAGGAACAAAACAGCGGGATGTCCTCTCTCACTTTTATTCAACGTAGGACTGGAAGTCCTAGCCACAGCACTCAGACAACAAGAAAGAAATAAAAGGCATCCAAATCAATAAGGAAGATCTAAAACTTTCAAAATTTGCAGATGACATGAAACTCTATGTAGAAAACCTGAAAGACACCACCCCAAACTGCTAGAACTGATAATAAAGGCCTTCAGTAAAGTCGCAAGATACAAAATCAATGTACAGAAATACGTTGCATTTCTATACACCAATAATGAAACAGCAGAAAGAGTAATTAAGGGATCAATCCCATTTAAAAGTACACCAAAAATAATAAGGAACTTAGGAATAAACCTAAACCTGGGTGGCTCAGTCAGTTAAGCATCTGACTCTTGATTTTGGCTCTGGTCATGATCTCATAATTTGTGAGATCGAGCCCCATGTCGGGCTCTACACTCACAGTGCAGAGCCTGCTTGGGATTTTCTCTCTTCCCCTGTCCAACCCTCCTTTGCTCACGTGCTCTCTATGTCTCTCTCAAAATAAATAAAATAAAACTTTACAAAAAAAAGAAATAAACCTAAACAAAGAGGTGAAAGACCTCTACTCTGGAAACTATAAAACACTGATGAAAGAAGTTGAAGATGACACAAAGAAATGGAAAGACATTCCATATTCATGACTTGGAAGAACAAATATTGTTAAAATGTTCTATACTGCCCAAAGAAATCTACACATTTAATTCAATTCCCATCAAAATACCACCAGCATTTTTCACAGAACTATAGCAATTCTAAAATTTGTATGGAACCACAAAAGACCTCGTATAGCCAAAGCAATCTTGAAAAAGAAAAGCTGGAGGCATCAGAATGGTCATCAAGTTATATTTTATTTTTTCAAAATTTTTAAACGTTTATTAATTTTTGAGAGAGAGAGAGACAGAGTGCAAGTGGAGGAGGGGCAGAAAGAGGGAGACACAGAATCTGAAGAAGGCTCCAGGCTTTGAGGCATCAGCACAGAGCCCGACATGGGGCTCGAACTCATGAACTGCGAGATCATGACCAGAGCCAAAGTCAGATGCCTAACTGACTGAGCCACCCAAGCACCCCTCAAGTTATATTTTAAAGCTGTGGTGATCAAAACAGCATGGTACTGGCACAAACATAGACACCAGGTCAATAGAACAGAATAGAAAGCCCCTAAATAAACCCACAACTATATAGTCAACTAATCTTTGACAAAGCAGGAAAGAATATCCAATGGGAAACAGAGTCTCCAACAAATGGTGTTGGAAAAACTGGTCAGCAACATACATAAAGAGAAAGTGGACCACTTTCTTATACCATACACAAAAATAAATTCAAAAAGGGTTAAAGACCTAATGTGAGACCTGAAACCATGAAAATCCTAGAAGAGATGGGAATGAAAGCTAGTGTGGCCACTCTGGAAAACAGCATGGAGGTTCCTCAAAAAACTAAAAATAGAACTACCCTACAACCCAGCAATGGCACGACTAGGCATTTATCCACTGGATACAGGTGTGCTGTTTCAAAGGGACACATGCACCCCAGTGTTTATAGCAGCACTATCCACAATAGCCAAAGTCTGGAAAGAGCCCAAATGTCCATCGATGGATGAATGGATAAAGAAGATGTGGTATATATACACAATGGAGTATTACTTGGCAATCAAAAAGAAGGAAACCTTGCCATTTGCAACTATGTGGATGGAACTGGAGGGTATTATGCTAAGCGAACTTAGTCAGAGAAAGACAAATATCATATGACTTCACTCATATGAGGACCTTAAGAGATAAAACAGATGAACATAAGGGAAGGGAAACAAAAATAATATAAAAACAGGGAGGGGGATAAAACATAAGAGACTCATAAATATAGAGAACAAACTGAGGGTTACTGGAGGGGTTGTGGAAGGGGGGATGGGCTAAGTGGGTAAGGGGCACTAGGGAATCTACTCCTGAAATCATTGTTGCACTAGATGCTAACTAATTTGGATGAAAACTTAAAAAAATTTAATTTAATTTTAAAAAATCCTAGAAGAGAAAACAGGCAGTAACCTCTTTGACATCGGCCATGGCAACTTTTTTCTAGATACATCTTATGAGGCAAGGGGAAAAAAAGCAAAACTAAAAAATATTGGGACTACATCAAAATAAAAAGCTTCTGCACAGTCAGGGGCGCCTGGGTGGCTCAGTCAGTTGAGTGTCCAACTTCAGCTCAGGTCATGATCTCATGGTTTGTGGGTTCAAGCACTGTGTCGGGCTCTATGCTAACAGCTCTGAGCCTAGAGCCTGCTTCAGATTCTGTTTTCCTCTCTCTCTCTCTGCCCCTCCTCTGTTCATGCTCTGTCTCTCTCTTTCATTATTTTAATGAAAATAACCATTAAAAATTTTTTTTCAAAAAGCTTCTGCACAGTCAAGGAAACAACACAACTAAAGGGCCACCTATAGAATGGGAGAAGATATTTGCAAATGACATACCTGATATTGGCTTAGTATTCAAAATATATAAAGAATACAAATCAACACCCAGAAACCAAATAATCCAATTAAAAATGGGCAGAAGACATGAATAGACATTTCTCCGAAGAAGACACAGAGATAGCCAACAGACACATGAAAAGATGTTCATCATTACCACCAGAGAAGTGCAGATCAAAACTACAGTGAGATAGTCACCTCACCGCTGTCAGAATGGCTAAAATCAACAACAAAAGAAACAACAGGTATTGACGAGGATGCGGAGAAAAAGGAACCCTCTTGCACTGTCGGTGGGAATGCTAACTGGTACAGCCAGAGTGGAAAACAGTATAGAGGTTCCTCAGAAAGCTAAAAATAGAACTACCTAATGACCCATCAATCACACTACTGGGTATTTACCGAAAGAATACAAAACACCAATTCAAAGGAATACATGTGCCCTGATGATTATGGCAGCATTATTTATAACAGCGAAGATACGGAAGAAGCCCAGGTGCCCATTGATTGATGAATGAAAAATGGATAAAGAGGTGATGTGTTATGTGTGTGTGTATATATATGTACATACATATATGTATATACACACATATGTATACCCACACATATAGATAGGTAGATATACATATACACAACGGAATATTACTCAGTCATCAAAAAGGATGAAATCTTGCCATTTGCAATAACGATGGAGCTAGAGAGTATTATGCTAAGTGAAACAAGTCAGAGAAAGACAAATACCATATGATTTCACTCATATGTGAAATTTAAGAAGCAAAACAAACAAGCAAAGGGAAAAATAATAGAGAAAAAGAGAAACAGAAATCGAGAAACAGATTCTTAATTATACAGAACTGATGGCTACTAGGAGAGGGTGGTGGGGAGATGGGTTGAATAGATGATGGGGATTAAGGAGTGTACTTGTGGTGGCAAGCTCCAGGTAATGTATGGAAATGTAAATCACTTTATTGTCCACCTGAAACTAATATAACACTATACGTGAACTAGAATCAAAATAAAAACTAAAACAAGAAAATGAATAACTAAGGGCACCTGGCTGGCTCAGTCAGTAGAGCAAGCGACATTTGATCTCAGAGTCATGAGTTCAAGCCCCATGTTGGGCATAGAGCCTACTATAAAAAAGTAATAACTACTTATAAACACAACAGCCTAGATAGATCTCCAAGGAATTATGCTTTAAAAAAATCCCTTAAGGGTTACATACAATATGATTTAATGTATAGAACTTTCTTGAACCACCAAAAATCTAGAGATGTAGGTTAATGGTTGTGAGAGGTTACAAAATTGGGAGGAGAGGGAAATGAATGTCGATATAAAGGGGCAACAGGAAGGATCCTTGTGGTGATGGCACTCTTCTACATCTTGATTGTGGTGGTCCTCGTGTGAATCTACACATATGGTAAAATGCACGTAACTCAATACATACATATATACCACATGTAAAACTGGTAAAATCTGAATATTGTAGATGTATCAATGTCAATTTCTTGACTGTGATATTGTACCAAATTTTTGTAAATTATTATCATTGGGGTAACAAGATATACTGGGATCTCTCTGTGTTTCTTACAACTGCATATGAAACTACAATTATATCAGAATAAGACCTGTACACTAAAAACTACAAATATTGCAGAGAGAAATTAATGAGATAATGAATAAATGGAGATATACACCTTGCTCACGGATTGGAAGATTCAATATTGTTAGGATGTCAAGTCTTCCTAAATCCATTGACAGATTCAACACAATCTCAGTCAAAATTCTAGAATGCATGGGTGACTCAGTCAGTTAAGCAGGGAACTCCTGATCTTGGTGCAGATCATGATCTCACAGTTCATGGGATCGAGCCCGCATCAGGCTCCGTGCTGACAGCACAGACCTGCTTGGGATTCTCTCTCTCCCGATCTCTCTGCCCCCCCAACCTGCTCACGTGTGCACACTCTCTCTTAAGCTTTTCTTTTATTTATTTATTTTGAGAGACACAGAGAGAAACCCAGAGAGGGACAGAGAGAGGGTAGGGGGGAGAGAGAATCGCAAGCAGGCTCCGTGCTGTCAGTGCAGAGACTGACCCAGGACTTGAATTTAGGAACCATGAGATTATGACCTGAGCTGAAACCAAGAGTCAGACACTAAACCAACTGAGCCACACAGGCACCCCTAAATAAATAAACTTGAAAAAAATTCCAGAGAAACTTTTTAAATAGAAATCGATAGCATGAAAGAATCTAGAATATTCAGAAAAGCTTTAAAAAAAATAAGAACAGGGGCAATGGGTGGCTCATTTGGTTAAGCAACCAACTTCGGCTCAGGTCATGATCTCGTGGTTTGTTGAGTTCAAGCCCTGTGTCAGGCTCTGTGCTCACAGCTCAGAGCCTGAAGCCGTCTTCAGATTCTGTGTCTCCCTGTGTCTCCCTCTCTCTGTGCCCCTCCCCACCCCCATTCACACACACACTCTCTCTGTCAAAAATAAACATTAAAAAAATAAATAAGTAAAAAATAAGAACAAAGGTGGAAAGTGTACTTCATTTCAAGGCTTATAATAAAGCAACAATAATCAAGATAGTGTGGCATTGGCATAATGACAGAAATATGACAATGGGG
The DNA here is from genome assembly GCF_022079265.1 of Lynx rufus. Lineage (NCBI taxonomy): Eukaryota > Metazoa > Chordata > Mammalia > Carnivora > Felidae > Lynx > Lynx rufus. Next base: position 32,323,097 of record NW_025814833.1, on the reverse strand, counting down.
GACACGTGGCTAGTTCAGTCAGTAGAGCATGCGATTCTTGATCTCAGGATTGTAAGTTCGAGTCCCACACTGGGTGCAGCCATTATTTAAAAATAAAATCTTTTTTAAAAAAGAAATACACAAATGGAACAAAATAGAGACCCACACGTTATGTATATATAGACAACTTATTATAGACAAAGATTTAAAGGAGGATTATAGGAGAAAAAAACTTCTTTTGACAATTAAATTTTGAAAAATTAGATACCCCTATATAAAAACAAATAAATGAATAAATTTTGATCTATACCCCACATGATATAAAAAGTTAAACCGGGGGGAGCCAAGATGGCAAAACAGCATGGAAGTTTTTTTATATGTCTCGCCTCCACGAAATACAGCCAGACCAACACTAAACCATCCTGCACACCTAGAAAACTGATCTGATGATTAACGCAATAATCTGCACAACCTAAACCACAGGATTCAGGAGGTACGTGGGGTGGAGAGGTGAATTTGGGGAGCAAGAAGGCGCGGCGGGCGGAGAGAGGACGGAGACTGGGGAGGGGGGAGAATACGGGAAAAGCACCCCTCCCCAAAAGCAGCTGGAGAGAAAGTGGAAAATTGGAAACAGCCGCAGGGACTGAGCTAAAAAGGGAGAAAGGAGAAAGGAGAGGGTTTAAATCCCACGGAGACTTAAGGGGAGCGCAAAGGCTGCAACTCCGCAGCTCCCTACCTGGCGGTGCTCTGGTGGGAAGGGCCACACGGAGAAAAGCGGTGCCACTGCCGGAAGGGCGTTTGGTAGAGACTGTTGAGGCCACCCGGTCCCGGCAGACCCCGGAAAACGGCCACATTCGCTGGTGCCTGAACAGGGTCGTTGAGGGGGAAGCCTGGTGCCAGGTGTGTGTTGTGATTTTCCATCATCCCCGAGACGCCGCTGCTACACTGTCTCGCGGACTTTTTCTGGGGCGGGCTGGCACCTGCCGCAGTCTCGGGGGTCCACGGGCGTTCCCGGGTGCAGCCGACATTCGGCCGTCGCTCGGTGAGACCCTCCCGCAGAGGGGCGGAGCGGGTCAAGGCGCAGTCCTTCGGAAGTAAGGGGCGGGGAAAACAGCCGCATCTGAGACAGGACTCGGGAGAGAGGTGCCGCCTGGGGCTCGGTCACGGACAGTGAAGAAGCGGGAAGTGGACGAAAGCTGAAGACAGAGGACGGGTGCGCGACTGCTGATCGGAGAGAAAAGTTCCCAGGCCACAGACTGGGGAGCCGGAGGACGCCAGTGTCACCGCTCCCGCGCATGCGCATAGGCACCTACGAGCGCGGCAGCAATCCACCCCAGTAGGCTAGCAGCGCCATCTAGTGGAGGACGGAGCCGTTACACTAAGCTCAGCCCAACGGGGCCAAACTCACTCTGCAAGAACAGAAGTCTCACCGCCTGCTTAGTATATGGACTGTAAAGTGCTTTATAGCCTGACTTCTGCGGGAAAACGAAGTAATTTCAGTCTCTTAGCCAGTCCACTATTCAATTTTCTTTCTTTCTTTTCTTTTTCTCTTTCTCATTTATTTTCTTTTTCTTGAATACAGAAAAATTCATTTTTATTTTCAATGTTTATTAAAAATATTTTTAACTTTTTACTATATTTTTTACTCTTGTGTAAATTGTTTCAAATTCTATTTTACTTCCATCATTTCATTTTAGTCTACTTCAGTGTATTCATTTTTTCAAATTTTCAAACAATTCCCTTTTTTTCTTTATTTTTCCCTTTTTTCTCTAATCTATCAAGCCACTTTCAACACTCAGACCAAAACATGCCTAGGATCCAGCATCATTTATTCGATTTTGTGTGTGTGTGTGTTTAATTTTTTAATTTTAATATTTTTTAATTTTAATTTTTTCTACCTCAATAATTCTTTTTCTCCCTTCAAAATGACGAAACAAAGGAATTCACCCCAAAAGAAAGAGGAGGAAGAAATGACAGCCAGGGACTTAACCAACACAGACACAAGCAAGATGTCTGAACCCGAATTCAGAATCACGATAATAAGAATACTAGCTGGAGTCGAAAATACATTAGAATCCCTTTCTGCGGAGATAAAAGAAGTAAAAACTAGTCAGGATGAAATAAAAAATGCTAAAACTGAGCTGCAATCACGAATGGTTGCTGTGGCAGCAAGGATGGATGAGGCAGAACAGAGAATCAGCAATATAGAGGACAAACGTATGGAGAATAATGAAGCAGAGAAACAGAGGGAGATTAAGGCAAAAGAGCACAATTTAAGAATTAGAGAAATCAGTGACTCATTAAAAAGGAACAACATCAGATTCATAGGGGTCCCAGAAAAGGAAGAGAGAGAAATAGGGGTAGAAGGGTTATGTGAGCAAATCATAGCAGAAAACTTTCCTAACCTGGGGAAAGACACAGACATCAAAATCCAGGAAGCAAAGAGGACCCCTCCCCCATTAGATTCAACAAAAACCGATCATCAACAAGGCATCATCATAATCAAATTCACAAAATACTCAGGCAAGGAGAGAATCATGAAAGCAGCAAGGGAAAAAAGTCCCTAACCTACAAGGGAAGACAGATCAGGTTTGCAGCAGGCCAGAAAGGAGTGGCAGGATATATTCAATGTGCTGAATCAGAAAACTATGCAGCCAAGAATTCTTTATCCAGCAAGGCTGTCATTCAAAATAGGACAGATAAAAAGTTTCCCAGACAAAAATTAAAGGAGTTTGTGACCAATAAACCAGCCCTGCAAGAAATTTTAAGGGGGACTCTCTGAGGGGATAAAAGATGAAAATATAAATAAATAAATAAATAAATACCAAAAGCAACAAAGATTAGAAAGGACCAGAGAACACCACCAGAAACTCCAACTCTACAAGCAACATAATGGCAATTAACTCATATCTTTCAATACTCACTCTGAACATCAATGGACTCAATGCTCCAATCAAAAGACGAAGGGTAACAGAATGGAAAAGAAAACAAGATCCATCTATATGCTGTTTACAAGAGACCCACTTTATACCTAAAGACACCTTCAGATTGAAAATAAGGGAATGGAGAACCATCTATCATGCTAATGGTCAACAAAAGAAAGCCGGAGTAGCCATACTTATATCAGACTATCTAGACTCTAAAATAAAGACTATATCAAGAGATGCAGAAGGGCATTATATCATAATCAAGGGGTCTATCCACCAAGAAGATCTAACAATTGTAAACATGTATGCACCAAATGTGGGAGCACCCAAATATACAAATCAATTAATCACAAACATAAAGAAACTCATTGATAATAATACCATAAGAGTAGGAGACTTCAACACCCCACTCACAGCAATGGAAAGATCATCTAAACAGAAAATCAACAAGGAAACAATGGCTTTGAATGACACACTGGACCAGATGGACTTAACAGATATATTCAGAACATTTCATTCTAGAGAATATACATTCTTCTCCACTGCACATGGAACGTTCTCCAGAATAGACCACATACTGGGACACAAATCAGCCCTCAGCAAGTACAAAAAGATCGAGATCATACCGTGCATATTTTCAGACCACAACACTATGAAACTCGAAATCAACCAGAAGAAAAAATTTGGAAAGGAAACAAATACTTGGAGACTGAAGAACATCCTACTAAAGAATGAATGGGCTACCCAAGCAGTTAAAGAGGAAATTAAAAAGCACATGGAAGCCAATGAAAATGATAACACCACAACCCAAAACCTCTGGGATTCAGCAAAGGCGGTCATAAGAGGAAAGTATATAGCAATCCAGGCCTTCCTAAAGAAGGAAGAAAGATCTCAGATACACAACCTAACCTTGCGCCTTAAGGAGCTGGAAAAAGAACAGCAAATAAAACCCAAAACCAGCAGAAGACAGGAAATAATAAAGATTAGGGAAGAAATCAATGATATCGAAACCAAAAAAACAGTAGAACAGATCCATGAAACCAAAAGCTGGTTCTTTGAAAGAATTAACAAAACTGACAAACCACTAGCCAGTCTGATCAAAAGGAAAAAGGAAAGGACCCAAATAAATAAAATCAAGAATGAAAGAGGAGAGATCACAACCAACACAGCAGAAATAAAAACAATAATAAGAGAATATTATGAGCAATTATATGCCAATAAAATGGGCCATCTGGAAGAAATGGACAATTTCCTAGAAACATATACACTACCAAACCTGAAACAGGAAGAAACAGAAAATTTGAACAGACCCATAACCAGGAAGGAAATTGAATTAGTAATCAAAAATCTGCCAAAAAACAAGAGTCCAGGGCCAGGTGGCTTTCCAGGGGAATTCTAGCAAACATTTAAGGAAGAGTTAACACCTATTCTCTTGAAGCTGTTCCAAAAAATAGAAATGGAAGGAAAACTTCCAAACTCTTTCTATGAAGCCAGCATTACCTTGAATCCAAAACCAGACAGAGATCCCACTAAAAAGGAGAAGTATAGACCAATTTCTCTGATAAACATGGACGCAAAAATCCTCGACAAGATATTAGCCAACCGGATCCAACTATACATTACAAAAATCATTCACCACGACCAAGTGGGATTTATACCTGGGATGCAGGGCTGGTTCAATATCCACAAAACAACATGATTCATCACATCAGTGAAAGAAAGGACAAGAACCATACGATCCTCTCAATAGATGCACAGAAAGCATTTAACAAAATACAGCATCATTTCTTGATAAAAACCCTCAAGACAGTAGGGATAGAAATACCTCGAAATTATAAAAGCCATATACGAATGACCCAATGCTAATATCATCCTCAATCGGGAAAAACTGAGAGCTTTCCCCCTAAGGTCAGGAACAAGACAGGGATGTCCACTCTCGCCACTGTTACTCACCACAGTATTGGAAGTCTTAGCCTCCACAATCAGACAACACAAAGAAATAAAAGGCATCCAAATCGGCCAGGAGGAGGTCAAACTTTCACTCCTCGCAGATGACATGATACTCTATATGGAAAACCCAAAAGATTCCACAAAAAACTGCTAGAATTGATTCATGAATTCAGAAAGTTGCAGGATATAAAATCAATGCACAGAAATCGGTTGCATTTCTATATACCAACAATGAAGCCACAGAAAGAGAAATCAAGGAATCGATCCCACTTACAGTTGCACCAAAAACCACAAAATACCCAGGAATAAATCTAACCAAAGAGGTGAAAAATCTATACACTGAAAATTATAGAAAGATTATGAAAGAAATTAAAGAAGACACACAAAAATGGAAAAAGATTCCATGCTCATGGATTGGAAGAACAAATATTGTTAAAATGTCGATACTACCCAAAGCAATCCACATTTTCAATCCAATCCCTATCAAAATAACACCAGCATTCTTTACAGAGCTAGAACAAATACTCCTAAAATTTGTATGGGATCAGAAAAGACTGTGAATAGCCAAAGCAATCTTGAAAAAGAAAACCTAAGCAGGAGGCATCACAATCCCAGACTTCAAGCTATACTACAGAGCTGTAATCATCAAGACGGTATGGTACTGGCACAAAAACAGACACTCAGATCAATGGAACAGAATAGAGAACCCAGAAATGGACCCACAAACATATGACTAACTAATCTTTGACAAAGCAGGAAAGAATATCCAATGGAATAAAGACAGTCTCTTCAACAAGTGGTGCTGGGAAAACTGGACAGCGACATGCAGAAGAATGAACCTGGACCACTCCCTTACACTGTACATAAAAATAAACTCAAAATGGATGAAAGACCTCAATGTAAGACAGGAAGCCATCAAAATCCTCGAGGAGAAAGCAGGCAAAAAACCTCTTTGACCTCAACTACAGCAACTTCTTACTCAACATGTCTCCGGAGGCAAGGGAAACAAAAGCAAAAATGAACTACTGGGACCTCATCAAAATAAAAAGCTTCTGCACAGCAAAGGACACAATCATCAAAACTAAAAGGCAACTGACTGAATGAGAGAAGATATTTGCAAACGACATATCAGATAAAGCATTAGTATCCAAAATCTATAAAGAACTTACCAAACTCAACACCCAAAAAACAAATAATCCAGTGAAGACATGGGCAAAAGACATGAATAGACACTTCTCCAAAGAAGACATCCAGATGGCCAACTGACACATGAAAAAATGCTCAACGTCACTCATCATCAGGGAAATACAAATCAAAACCACAATGAGATACTAACTGACACCTGTCAGAATGGCTAACATTCACAACTCAGGCAACAACAGATGTTGGTGAGGATGCGGAGAAAGAGGATCTCTTTTGCATTGTTGGTGGGAATGCAAGCTGGTGTGGCCACTCTGGAAAACAGCATGGAGGTTCCTCAAAAAACTAAAAATAGAACTACCCTTCGACCCAGCAATTACACTACTAGGCATTCATCTAAGGGATAGAGGTGTGCTGTTTTGAAGGGACACATGCACCCCCATGCTCATAGCAGCACTATCAACAATAGCCAAAGTCTGGAAAGAGCCCAAATGTCCATCGATGGATGAATGGATAAAGAAGATGTGGTATATATATACAATGGAGTATTACTCGGCAATCAAAAAGAAGGAAATCTTGCCATTTGCAATTACGTGGATGGAACTGGAGGGTATTATACTAAGTGAAATTAGTTAGAGAAAGACAAATATCACATGACTTCACTCATATGAGGACTTTAAGAGGCAAAACAGATGAACATAAGGGAAGGGAAACAAAAATAATATAAAAACAGGGAGGGGGACAAAACGTAAAAGACTCTTAAATATGGAGAACAAACAGAGGGTTACTGGAGGGGTTGTGGGGGGGGGGATGGGCTAAATGGGTAAGGGGATTAAGGAATCTATTCCTGAAATCATTGTTGCACTATATGCTAACTAATTTGGATGTAAAATAAAAAAAATAAAATAAAATTAATTAAAAAAAAACTTAAACCAAAATGGATCACAAAACTAAATGTAAAACGTACAACTATAAAACTTCTAGAAAAAGGAGAAAATATTTATTAACTTGAGTTATTCATCAATTTTTTAGAAACAATAATAAAACCACAATCTAGTAATGAAACAAAACTGATAATTTGACTTCATCCAAATTAATCTGACCTTTGATAGACACTGTTAAGAGAGTTACAAGACAAGCTACAGTCTAGGAGAAAATATTTGCCAGTCGCATATCTGATAAAGGACTTGTACTCATAATGTATACAGAATTCTCAAACTCAATAATAAGGAATCAACCCAATAAAAAATAGGAAAATGATTTAAACAATCGCATAAACAAGAAAGACATACACAATAGCAAAAAAAAAAAAAATCACATAAATAGATGCTCTACATAATTTGTCAATAGGAAAATGCAAATTAAAACCACAGTGAGGGGCACCCGGGTGGCTCAGTGAGTTGGAGGTCCAGCTTCGGCTGAGGGCATGATCTCACGGCTCATGAGTTCGAGCCCCGTGTCGGGCTCGGTGCCGACAGCTCAGAGTCTGGAGCCTGCTTCGGATTCTGTGTCTTCCTCTCTCTCTGCCCCTCCCCTGCTCATGCTCCGTCACTCTCTCTCTCTTTCAAAAACAAACATTAAAAAAAATTTTAAACCACGAGACACTACAAGTCTTTAAGAATACCTAAAGTTGAAAAGGCGGATGTATCAAGTGTTGGTGAGGACGGGGACCACTGTAACTTTCATGCACCACTGGTGAGAATACGAAACGATACAATCTTCTTGGAAAATAGTTGAGAATTTCTGAAGTTAAGCAGACACCTACCATATGATCCAGCCATTCTACTTGTAGAGTTTTACCAAAGAGAAAGGAAAATATATGTCCACACAAAGACTTCTACATAAATGTTCAAAGAAGCTTTACTTATAAAGCCCAAAACTGGTGACAATCCAAAAAGGAGGTGTATGGCCCATTGTGGTATGTCCACATGATGTAATACTACTCGGAAATAGAAAGGAATGAAGTACTGATGTACCTACTAAAGATTTAGCTCCCCATATGCTGATGACTTTCACCTCTCCTTAGAAAATGTCTTCCTTAACTCAATCCGAAATCAATTATTCCTTTACTCTGGATCTCCCAGCACTTGTATATTACACGCGCACTTTTTAAAAACTTGCACACAGTAATGTATTGCGTATGCATTCAGTGTAAAGTCACAATTCTGTACTATTCTCTCATGTATACTGATGGCACAAAAGAACAATATTAGAAGCTAACATCAGAATAAATACAGAATTGATTCTGCCTTATAATAGCATTCAGCTGACAGCTGTTTATATGGCTTCTCCCAATGTTCCACCAAAATAACAACTGCCCTTACTGGATGTCAAATATAAATCTAGAGTAACTATATATAGGCAGAAAAAATAATTGAGGAAATAATGCCCCTAAATTTTCCAAATTTGATAAAAACCATAGGTCTATAGTTGCAAGAAGCTCAATGAGCCCAAGCAAGATAAACACACAACAAAATCCACATCAAACATATCATAATAAAATTCCTGAAAACCAATGATAATAAAAACATTAAATGCAGGCACACACCAAAAAAGCTCATTTAGGCACAGAGGAACAAAGATAACAATACAAACAACCTTCTCATCATAGAACGTCCCACCTAACAACTGCAGACTATATATCCCTTCCAAATATTCCAGGAACATGCATCTAGGCAAACCGTATTATAGGTTGTAAAACAATTCTCGATAAATTTTAAATGATTCATACCATACAGAGTATTTTCTCTGGCCAAAAAATGAATTTATATTAGAAATAAAAAACAGAACAACTATGTAGAACAGTAAATATTCAGAAGTTAAGCGACACAGATTTACTAAATCGTGGGTCAAAGAAGAAATCACATAAGATATTAGGAAATACTTGAAATGAATGAAAATGAAAACATAACATGCCAAAATTTAGGGATTTCAGGTAAGGCACTATTTGATGGAAGATATATTGTTTTAAATGTTTATATTAGAAAATTAAAAAAAGGCTTAAAAGTAAATGACTTAAGTTTTGACCTTAAGAAGCTAGAAAAAAAAGAAGAGCAAATTAAATCCAAATTAAGTAGAACCAAGGAGATAATAAGAATCGGTATATAAATCTATGAATGAGAAAATCATGTCTTTAAAAAAGAAAATTCAGATGGCAAAAAAATTGGTTCTTTGCAAAAAATACTCAAACGTATAAGTATTTAGCAAAAGTGATCCAGGAAAAAAAGAGGAAACACAAATTTCCAATAAAGGAATTAAATAGGAGGCATCACTCTAGAATTTATAGACATTCAAAGGCTAATAATTCAAAATTACAAGCACCTTTATACTAATAAGTTCAATAACAAAAGAAATGGACAAATTCTTTAAAAAAAACACAGCTTCCCAAAACAGACTCAAATATAAAATCTGAATACCCCTATATTCATGAAAATGATAGAATTTGTATTAAAAAAAAAAAAAAGGTCTCTCCATAAGAAAAAAGCTCAGGCCCAGATAGTTTCCCTGATAAATTCCATCATTTAAGTAAGAAATAATATCAATCTTACACAAACTATCAGAAAATAGAAGAGGGAACACTACTGAACTCATTTTATGAGGCCAATATAATGCTAATTTCAACACCTGACAAAGACATTCCAAGAAAGGGAATGTTCCCTCTTGAAAATAGATGTAAATATCACTAACAAAACATCACCATATCACAGAGGTTGGCAATCTATGGCCCACGGGCCAAATCTGGCCTGCCACTTGTTTCGGGAAATAAAAGTTGTATTTGAATACAGCCATACCCATTCAATTATGTATGGTCTCTGACTACAGAGACAGAGTTGTACAGACAGATAGCTGCCGCAAGTAGGCCACATGGCCTACAAAACTGAAAATATTTACTATCTGATCCTTCACAGGAAAAGAGCTGGCTGACCCCTGGAATACTGAATCCAGTGATATATAAGAAAGACAATACATCACCACCAATTGAATGCAAGACTGGTTTCACTTAAAATGTTAAATAATATAATTTACCACAACAAAGGAGAAAACACATATGGTCGTTTCAATAGATACAGAAAATTATTTAACAAAACCCAATATCCATTAATGATAAAAATTCTCAGTAAACTAGAAATGAAAGGAAACTCCCGCATTCAGATAAACAATATAAAAAAAAAGCTTTACATCTAACATCATATTTAATGGTAAATATTGAACATCAATCCCCCGATACCACGAAGAAGATAAGGAGGTATGCTCCCACCACTTCTATTCAAAATTATACTGGACATTCCAGACATTTCAATAAAGCAAGTAAAAGAAATAAATGGCAGACAACATAATTGCTTATGTAGAAAACCTCAAGGAATCTAGAAAAATAAATAAATGAACTTAGAAGTACATTTTTTAAGATCATAGTATACCAGGTCAATATACAGAAATCAATTGGCTTTTTATATAATATAATGGCAGCACACAATTAAAAATTGAAAAAAATTCCATTTAACATAATTCCAAACATTGAACATTTAGGAATAAATTTAACAAAAGATATGCAATATCTCGACACTGAAAATTACTAAGATTAGGATAAATGAATGAAGACTTAATTACATAGAGAGGTACAGGATAGTCATGAATTTGAAGATTCCATATCATTATGGTGTCAATTCTCCTCAAATTCATCTATAAGTTCAATGCAATCCCAATGAAATCTTCATAAACTTTTCTGTAGAAATTGACAAAATTGATCATAAATCTGTACGGAACTTGCAAGGGCTTAGAATAACCAAAATAATCTTATGGAGGGAAAAAGGATAAAGTTAGAGGACTTAAATTATCTGATTTCAAACTTACTCTAAACTATGATAATCCATATAGTATGGTAGTAACTTTTAAGTTACTTGTCTTTAGATCGACAAGTAGGTTGGTTAATGCAACAGAATAGAAGGACCACAAATAGACCAGTGCATATATGTTCAATTGATTTTCGACAAAAAGGTCCAAGTATTCAATGTGGGAAATATAGCCTATTCAACAAATGGTGCCAGAAAAGCTTCATAGCCACATAAAAATGGTAAAGTTTGACCTTTATCTCACATCCACACAAAAACTCAAAATGGATTAGAGGAGCTAAATGTAACAGAGTTCAAACTATAAAACTTCTTAAAGAAAACACAGGTGAAAATCTTTGCAATCTTGGGGCAGGCAGAGATTTCTCAGACAGGACATATAAAACACAAACTACAAATGGAAAAATAAAATCAAATGGACTCTGTCAAAATCCAAATCTCCTGCTCTTAAAAGCACTATTAAGAAAATGAAAAGGAGGGCACCTGGCTGGCTCAGTCGGCAAAGCGTGACTCTTGATCTTGGGGTTGTGAGTTTGAGCCCCACATTGGGGGTAGAGGTTACCTAAAAAATGCATTAAAAAAAGAAAATGAAAAGGTAAGCCGTAGGCTGGAAAAAATATATTCAATGTATGTGTCTCACCAAGGACTTACATCAAGAACATGTAACAAATGCTTTTACCTCAAATATAAAAGACAACCCATTAAGATGGCAAACCCAAATAAATGGGGAGAAATACTGTGTTCGTAGATTGCAAGACTCAGCACACTAAAGATATCAATTCTCAAATTAATATATAGGTTTAATGCAAGTCCGTAAAAATTTCAGCAAGGTTTTTTGTACATAATAGACACACTTACTGTAAAATTTATGTGGAGAGGCACAAGACTTAGAACAGAAACTTTTCAGAATGTCTAAAAACCTCTGCACATCTTCTCAAAACTTGGAGAACAAAGAAAGGGGAGGAAATCTTCAGGATCCAGGGCCGGGCAAAGTGTTCTTACACTTAACACCAAAAGCATGATTCGTAAAAGGCAACACTAATAAATCGGACTTCATCAAAATTAAAAATTTTTGCTCCGGGAAAGCCCATGTTGAAAGGATGAAAAGACAACTTGTGGAATGGGGCGACATATTGCAAACCACACATCCAACAAAGGACCAGAATCTAGAATACAGAAAGAACTTTCGAAAGTTAGCAGTGAAAAACAGACAATCCAACTAGAGAATGGTATATCTCTGTGGTATACTTCTAATCAAAAGGCATGAAGACGGGCGCGTGGCTGGCTCGGTCGAAAGAGCATGTGATTCTTGATCTTGGGGCCATGAGTTTGAGTCCCACGCTGGGCGTAGGGATTACTAAAGACAATAAATAATAATAATAAATTAACAAATAAAGACTGTGCTTTCTTTTTATACAAGGCACGAAGAGACAGTTCACTGAAGAGGCGATGTAGATGGTAAGTCAGCACATGAAAGATGTTCAACAGCCTGTGTAGCATGGACACTGCCGCTGCTTTCATGAATGTGGGGTGGACGTGACAGTGAGACTGTGGCCATGCAGGTCACCTAGGCCCCCGCTGAGGCCCCACTGCTCTGGTAAGGAGTACTAGAGGAACAAGTGGTGTTCTTAGCTTCGATTATAGGAGGCAGGATCACAGAGAGGGAAGGTCGATGAAAGACCCCTAAAAAGCCAAAGGTGCTGCATTGACTGTCTAGACTTCAACTCATGAGAAACGATATTCCCACTTTATTCCGGCCGGTCAGATCACGTCTGGAGGAGTGGATTTATTTCTGAGCTTCAGTATAAAGGGCATTATAAAACAAGAGAACGGACAGAGGAGAGTGGCCATGGCACGTGAGGCAAATTGCTTAGAAAACTAGGGGAAAGCAGATACTCAGAGGGCTCCGAGGGGTGTTTTCAAATGTCTTTAAGGGCTATCAGAAGGGAAACAGCCTATTTTCTCTGGCTACGGAGGATACAAGCTAGGATCAAGTGTTAGGGAAATGGATTTCAGCTTTAAACAGGGAAAAACTGGCACCCGGGTGGCTCAGTCGGTTGAGCGTCTGACTTGGGCTCGGGTCAGGATCTCACGGTTCAGTTCGTGAGTTCGAGCCCCACGTCGGGCTCGCTCTTGTCGGCGCTGAGCCTACTTCAAATCCTCTGTCCCCCTCTCTCTGCCCCTCTGCTGCTTGTGCTCTCTCAAAAATAATAATTAACATTTTTTAAAAAATCAATCAGTAATAAATAAATAAACAAACAAATAAATAAATAAATGGGGGGACCTCTAATGATTTAAACTCTTCTACAGTGGAAAGGCCTTCTTTGAAACACTGGTGAGGATCCAGGCAGAGGCCAGATGCCCACCCAGCAGGAGTATGGCCTCAGAGATTCCTAACTGGGGGTGCTTGTTGAGCCACATCATCTCAAACACTATTTTGAAGGCTCCTTCAAAACAGATTTCGTGTCCGATTCCTCACAGTGTCTTCACAGTGCCTCCACCTAGCCTCCGCTCTGGAAATCCGCAGTGAACAACACAACCCGGGGAGGCATGCTAGGCCAGCGAGCCAAGGATTTCTCACTGTGCGTGCCATGAGGGGTCCTGAGAGAACCCCAGTCATGGGAATAGATTTTTCTGGGCCCACAATGATGATATTTTAGTGCAGGCCTAAGAAGACAGACAAGTGGATGGACATCAGGCAGAGAAAGACAGATACCATACGATTTCACTTATATGTGGAATCTAAAAAAGCTGAACTCATAAAAGCAGAGAATAGAGTAGTCCCAGTTGCCAGGGACTGGGGATAAGAGGAAATGGGGAGATGTTGGTCAAACTGTGCATACTTCCAGTTATAAGATGAATAACTTCTGGGGATCTACTGTAAAGCATGGCGACTATAGTTAAAAATACTATATTGTATGGGCGCCCGGGGGGCTCGGTTGCTTGAGCATGTGACTCTTGATTTAGGCTCGCGTCATGATCCCAGGGTTGTGGGATCGAGCCCCATGTCAGGCTCTGTGTCGAGCATGGAGCCTGCTTAAGATTCTCTCTCTCCCTCCCTCTGCCCCTCAACCCTGCTCGTGTGCTCTCTGTTAAAAAAAATTCATAAAACTTCATTTAAAAATTAATTAATAAAAATACTGAACCGTATACCTGGAAGTTAGCAGAGTAGATCTTAAATGTTCTCACCACACACACACACACACACACACACACGAGGTAACTAGGTGAGGTGATGGGTATGTTAACTAACCTTATTGTGATAATCATTTCACAATGCATATGCATATCAAATCAACACATAAACCTGAAGCTTACACAATGTTATATGTCAAGTATATCTCAATAAAGCTGGGGGGAAAAAATCAAAAACTTGCTGTTTTTCAACGGCATTGAATCTATACATCAACTATTATGTTTAGCTATTCACTTCTCCAATCCACGACCATATTATATCAATTGGAATCTTCTTTATTTGGATATTCTTGAATATACTTGAATAAATTTTTATATTAAAAAAAGAAGTTCATGGGCCTTCCTCCACAGTGGCGGCACAGGGTCAGAGCTTGGCAGCTTCGGCCTGTCTAGAGGACCCTATAACCCAGAAATAGCACTACTAAGAATTTACCCAAGGGATACAGGAGTGCTGATGCCTAGGGGCACTTGTACCCCAATGTTTATAGCAGCACTCTCAACAATAGCCAAATTATGGAAAGAGCCTACGTGTCCATCAACTGATGAATGGATAAAGAAATTGTGGTTTATATACACAACGGAATACTACGTGGCAATGAGAAAAAATGAAATGTGGCCTTTTGTAGCAATGTGGATGGAACTGGAGAGTGTTACGCTAAGTGAAATAAGTCATACAGAGAAAGACAGATACCGTATGTTTTCACTCTTATGTGGATCCTGAGAAACTTCACAGAAGACCGTGGGGGAGGGGAAGGAAAAAAAAAAGTTAGGGAGAGAGCCAAACCATAAGAGACTCTTAAAAACTGAGGATAAACTGAGGGTTGATGGGGTTGGGAGGGAGGGGAAAGTGGGTGATGGGCATGGAGGAGGGCACCTGTTGGGATGAGCACTGGGTGTTGTATGGAAACCAATTTGACAATAAATTTCATATATTTTTTTAATTTTTTTCAACGTTTTTATTTTTATTTTTGGGACAGAGAGAGACAGAGCATGAACGGGGGAGGGGCAGAGAGAGAGGGAGACACAGAATCGGAAACAGGCTCCAGGCTCCGAGCCATCCGCCCAGAGCCCGACGCGGGGCTCGAACTCCCGGACCGCGAGATCGTGACCTGGCTGAAGTCGGACGCTTAACCGACTGCGCCACCCAGGCACCCCTAAATTTCATATTTTAAAAAAAAGGACCAACAGGGCCTGGGCCACCAAGGGTTGACTGAGGTACTCAGTAGCCTCTTGGTAAAGAACTGTTCCACTAGAAGGAGAGTTGGTATGCTAAAATTTGGTTCAAATTTAGTAGGTCAGTTTGGAAGAGAAGGGTATTATTCTAAGAATATCACTGTGCCTGCCACTCAGACTATCCCAAGGCCTAGCCCCTGCAGACTTGAGCCACGGAGTGATGGGACTACCATAATGGGAGATTCAGGAGGAAAAGGAAGAGAAGGAAGAGGAGGAAGAAGAGGAGGAGGTGAGGAAGAGGATGGGGGAGGGGCAAGTGAGATTAAGAGAGAGTGAGACTCTAAAGTTCCCACCTGGAATGGAAAAGGAGGGGAGAAGGAGCAGAGACCATCACTCCTTGGTAGCTTGCCCACAGCTTTGGTGGCTTCAATGATGGCCTTGTTGCGACGGGCAGGTGAAGCACTAAAGCCATTTCAGCTATAGGGATCACTATAGTCATTGGCTCAGGACGGAAGACAAGAAAACGGCAGTTGCCACGCACTTGTTGGAAGAAGTAGTTCACAGGCACACATCAAACACCCCCTGACAATTCCTGGAACGCTGGAGAAGGAATTCAGTGGGGATTGGAATCCCATTTTTTTTTTTTAAAGGTGGAATCTAAGCCAAATAAATACTACATCATTTTCATCGGTGCAAACACATTTTTACTCTCAGCCACCATGATCGGAGAGACACTGGATGCAAAAATTCTACATCCGTAAGACCAAAAGGTTAGGAGACTGTCCATCCCTAGGAAACAAATCATACAAAGTACACACTCAAAGACCTCAGGGGAGAAAGGAAGAAAGCAGAAATTCGCCATCGATTTTCACTTCTTAGCAGCACACTGCTAAGTGATCTTTTTCCTCAGTCCCTCTAAAGACAGAAAACCGTAAGTGCAAGTTTTACAGAGTGGCCAGACAGAGTGTGGTGTCGCCATGGTATCAGGCCACAGGAGGCAAAGCCGACTGAATGGTGGTCCAGCTTAGTTAATGATGTTGCTAGGAAACCCACACTTGCCAAGGTGCTACCCACTCTGCTTTCTGTGCATCATCGACTCCCCACAAATGACACAGAAGCATCACCCACAAAGTTGGAAGGATGCCCACCACAAAGCAGATCGGGCAAATCCCCTGCAACCAAGGCAGGAGACAGACTATTGCTACTCCCTGAACACTGGCCATGCAGCGAGCTGTCCTTCAAGGGAGCTCGCCCATCTCCCCAGGATCCCCACCACCGGGCTGCATACCAGAACTGCTCCCGGGCCTGCTGTGCTCCAGCTCAGCCAGCCTGTACCACAAACGAGGCAGGAGTCATCCCAACAGTTACAGTGAGAACCTGGCTGCAAGCGAGGTAAAGGAGAGCCCTGGGTGAAATCTCACCAGAGAAACCGGAAGTCATGCAACACTAGGACAGGACTGCTGGGGGCAACTGGCAGTAGGAGACACAGCCGGAGATTTCTGTACCGGTTAGGAAGGGCTCTGGGTTTGACACTGATGTTGAGGAGGATAACTACCATGACTCCCGGTGCTTTGACAAAACCTCGGAGGTGAGGCCTCTGGCCAAGCATCTGCGATTTCGTATTGCTGGAGCACTCGCGAGATCCCTGGTTGCAACTCTCCGTAAGTGGCTGAACCAAGAAAGAAGGCATATGCAGATTTCTACAGAAATGACGACTCCATCACAGATGTTGAGGAGATGAAGAAGGCTGGTATCTTTCCGAGGGTAAAGTGATTTTGGAATGTGAAGAATTTCTTCGGGTTGGCTTCCATGGAAGTTTGTCACTGCCCTGTGTTCCTGAACTATGAAACATGACTATTGGGTTATGGAATCATTTGTCTTGATAAATAAACAACTGACAAATTTTTAAAAGAAGGAAACACAGCCTGAGAGTGATTTGCAGTCCCTGCAGGACTTAATAAGCACACAGTTTCTGCAAGATGCTACCCTGGTCACTGGGGATCACAGTTAAATTAGAAACACTACAGGCCATCAACGGATCTCTAAATCTGTACCTAGAAACTAACGTGTGCAGTGCTGAAGCAGAGGGATGAACTAAATATTGTGAGGAGACCAAGGAGGAAAATCCAATAGCCCAGGAGAAACCACGGACTCCCTTCACTGCTCCTTATGGGCAGGGCATCATGGGAGTCAGTACGACATACAGGTACAGGGTCACAGCAGAGCAGTAGGGATGTCTGGCTATCTGCTTGGGGCAAAGAGGGAGAAAAGGGGAAAGAGTCACTAGAACTACGTCTAGAGGGATGAGAAGAATTTCATCAAACCCCAAAGTGAGATGGACCCAGGAAATGCAGCTTCTAGATCAGTGCTGTCCAATCAGATAGAATGTGAGCTACAAACCCAAGTTACACACGTAGTTTAAAATCTTCCAGAAGTCACATAGATTAAAAGAATTAAAAATGGATGAAATTAATACTGTATTTTATTTGATAAACTATAGCCAAAAATTATCATTTCAGTGTATAATCAATATAAATAGATTACTAATATTTTATGAGGCATTTGACATTCTTTTCTTTTGCATGCTAAGCCTCTCAGGACCAGCCATATTTCAAGTGGCTGCTGGCTGACCACTGTATTGGACAGCGCAGTTCTAGACAAAGGGGTGGGGTCAGAGAACAGAAAGGAAAAGAACAAACCGTAAGAACACCCATAAGGATCCAAACTTTGACAGTGATATCTGTGCCAGTACAGAAAAGAGTGAGGTAATGATAACAGGTGTCATAAAGGGGGTTACAGCTACTATTCAAGTTTTTGCTGTGTACAATCACTTTACACGCATTGGATCATTTCATTCTTACAAAGACCCCATGAAGTAAGTACTGCCATCATGTCCACTCTACAGATGAGAAAACTGAGGCTCCGAGATGTGAAATTGCCTACCCGAGGTCGCCATGATTTGAGTTCATGGTTGTCTGAGTCCTAAGAAAGTCCTCTTAGCACTCACTAGACGGTTCCTCGCCTGCTGCTTGGCCTCCTTAGATCAAGAGCTGCCTGAGTCAGGAGTGTCTTACTCATCTTCACATCTCCTCCAACAGGTAGCACTTCTAAGGTGACCAGAGCTTGTGAATGAATGAATGGCCACTCTTGGTTTGTTTACATATTGACCTAGTCTGATCCCTAAATGTATCCACAGGGCTGGGTGCTGAATGACTTTTGGACATCTCCCCGACCCTGTCCAAACCGCCACTGGCAAAATCCTCTCCACCCAGCAAGAAAATAAGAAATGCCACCTTTGAGTTCATGGAAGAAGAATGCACGAGCCACTGCATTTGGCCAGGGAGGGAGTCATCAGTGACTTTTGAGGGCACAGGTTCATTAGGAAAATGCAGGAGAGAAATTTGGGGAGGTTGGATGCTCCAGACAAAGTGAGGGCTTCTGCTACAGGAGAGCCTGGGGCTTGAGGGGAGCGGGGGGGGGGGGGGAGAATACGAAAGGGCTGCAGGATCCACAGGAGGGAAAGGCAGGATGGCAGCGCAAGGGGCAGCCTTGGTGACGAGTGAGACCCTCTCCTGCCTCCCTGCAATATTTCAGGACCTTAATGGACATGCCCCACAACCTGTGATTATTTATCAACAGGAGAGTGGAGGTTGGGCAGTATTTAGTCAAGGACCGGATGAGGTCACTGAAATAGACTATGTAGACAAGAGGAGTGGGTGTGGGGCATCCCACCATTGACTAACAGGTGGCAATATGAAGGGATAGGGAAGTCATTAGTGACACTGACCACAGTACTTTCAGTGGTAGGAGGTAAAGCCTCCCTAGAGTAGGTTCAAGTGTGAAGGGGAGAGGAGGAATCGGAAAGAATGAATCCAAACAATTCTCTTGAGGCATTTTACTGTAAAAAGGAGGTTAAGGAAGAGGATGATGAGGATATTGTTGACACCCTGGAGAGTGGGAGCAGAGGGAATAATCTGGAGGCTGTTGGAAGGTTTGGGCGGGGGCACATTTTTAACTAATGCTCGTTATTCAAGAAACACTCACACTTTTTAATGAGGTAGCCAAAATGGGGGAGTAAACGGTCCAACTGCTACTTGTGAGTTGTATCACTCTATGGGTTTGAGGCCTGGATAATATATTGTTTTGACGAAGATGATGAAAGTGACAGTAATCAAGAACAATGACACCGAGGGTAATAAAGTTCAGCAGTTGAGTGATTGCTGTGTGCCGAGCTCTGAGCTCTGTTACGTCATTATGAACTTATCTCTTCGACCCTCACAAGCAGATGAGGTAGGTTTCACAGATAAGAGAAGCGATGCACAGAAAGCTTAAGTAACCTTCCCAAAGGTGTACATGGAGGAAGTTAGGATTTGAGAAGTGGGGAGGCGCGCTGGCACAGCAGAGGCAGGTGCACATGGCGGGGATATTTCTCTCTCTCCTCCAACTGGCTCCAACTCCAGGCATACAACGGATGTGGAGGACCCTCAAACGTTCCAAAGTTCTTCCCTTCAGGTCCAATTCAGACACTCTCCAGCTCCTTGGGGCAAGTTAGTAGAATACAGACCCTCTGCTTTATGCACTTGGCTATATTTTGTGGTTAATGCCCATATTTCTCCGAGGCTTCATGAATTTCAGGGAAGCTACAATTGCCATCAGGACACAAGAAGTTTTCAAGGGGAAGTAAGTTAGCGTTCCAGTAGGTCTGGGTAACACCGGAAAAACTATTGCTCTTTTGTGGCTGAGTAATCACCAATATGAAATGACCCGAACTCTCCATCTAATACAGGAGGGAAAAAAGAGAGGAGGGCGGTCCCTCACCGCGCCTCCTGGCGACACTGGCACGTGGAGTAGCCACGGACAGGCATGGCCACTGCGGAGTTACATTCCGAGCTGAAGGAAGGCGTTTCACCGGATCTCCTCCTTCTCCGTGAAACAACTCAAACAGGCAAGCTGGAACGGGAAAGGGAGCACGCTGGAAACATTAAAGATGAGGGGCACTCAAGTCCCCACCTTGGGCTCTGCACCTGATCACTTAAGAGCCACCAAAGGAAAGGACCATCAGACCTTCTCAGGAGAATGTCCCAGGGAACTAAAAGGGCCCACCCCTACTGAGCTGCAGACATCATCCTAGGACGCGTTGACTGTCTTGATGTATAAGCAGGACCGTTAGATTGTGAGTCCGAAGACCTCGGAATCGTGGCCGAGGACTCCTGCTCTGCCACCTGCCAGCTGTGGGACTTTGGGCTAGTACTTGACCCCTCTGATCCCCATTTGGAAAACAGCGATAATAATGGTGCCTACCACCTAGGGGACACATGAGGGTCAAATGAGACAACATATATGAAGGTGGTTTATATACCAGAAATACACAATATGTAAGTTATCCTATATTATCCTTAAATTGAGCTTTTTGTGTGATGTTGGCTTGCTTTGTAGTATCTGCAGGGGTATATTCTTATAGTAAAAGATCATTATAACTTCCGACTCAAAGCCTCATGAAGAACTTGGAACTAGGACCTGCTGGCTCCAACACAAGCATTCCAACCATCTCAAATATTTTTGAAACTGTCTAAAGACAAACTGATTTATAAGAAATTTCACAGAAGGAGGGGCCTCACCAGACCACCCACTTCCACACACAAACTTCAGGCGGATCCAGGACCATAATTCCCATTTTACTGAGAGGCCACTCAGCATAGAGTTCAGAGAGTAGGAAATGTAAAGCTATCTTACTGTTAATAGTATTATCGGTAGTGTCATTTTTAAATTACCTAATGTCAACTGTAAGATAAAGCAAATGCGTATACTATCACTAGGAATCCAGATTCTCAGCATAAGAAAAAAAAGAGACTGAAATATAAAATCAAAGAATTTAAGTGAAAGTCCTGAAATCTTATACTTAAATTGGAAATATCAAGATGAACTCATGATTTATTATTCTCTTTCTCTAAAGTACGTATTTCCTAGCTTTCTCCACTGAAAAGTCTACAAGCAGTGACCATCCAGTAGCATGAGTAGCACCGAGAGTGTGATTTCTAAGTGACAATTCTCAGCAAAAGGAACCAGAACTTGCCGGGGAAATGGCTAATTCTGGGTTTGAGGAATGAAATGGACAAAATGCCCTCATATACCTTGTCGGGCCAGAAAGCAAGTATGCTTTCAAAGATCACTGGGGTCATGTCAAAAAGATACAAGAACCCGCTGCAGCTCCCTTAGGCCCAAAATGGGTCAATTAAAGCATCAAAAACATTTACTATAATATACTGAAGCACAATATACTTAAAAATCCACGTTTTCATTTTCATTTTTTTAAATGCTTATTTATTTATTTTGAGAAAGCGCATGCATGCACACGTGAGTCAGGGAGAGACAGAGAGAGAAGGAGAGAAAGAAAATCCCAAGCAGACTCTGCTCTGTCAGCTCAGAGCCCGACGCAGGGCTCGATCCCACGAACCAGGAGATCATGACCTGAGCCAGACACTTAACCAACTGAGCCACCCAGGTGCCCCTAAAAATCCACAAGTTTTTAAATAATACTAAAATAAAGTATCATTGGTCAGAGTTGGAAGTTGCTAAGACACTAACCCATCACAATAAAAATTCAAAAATAGAGAATAAAAATTAAACACTTATTCTGTGGCTCCTTTATAATCTGTGCCTCACAGCAGCCAAATAGTTGATGAGGGAAAGTTCTTCATGGAAGAACAAAAAAAATCCAAAAATCACCATTTTGCAACTGTCAAGAAAATAACGGATCTAGGGAACAATCACTATTGATGATGAAACCATTAGGAGAAAAGTTGATAGGGAAAACTTCATAGGCTGAATCAGGCCAACATCCCCTGAACCCACTGAGGAAAGTGTGCATCACTTTTTAGCAATAACAGCCAGACATTATGTGCCTCCTGATGTGATCCAATAGGAAGTACACATCAGTAACTATGAACAAGTCTCAAAAGTGTGCTCGCGCACACGCACGTGTGCACACACACACACACACACACACTTTAATCAACCATCTACATCAACTTGTGAGTATAAAAAAAAAAATATACCAGGAAAGGAAGAACAAGTTAAACTGCACCAAAAAGAATCAACTGTTCAGATCCAGAATGTGGGACGTTCCACAGTTCAAATGAATCCATTTTTAAAAAATAAAAAATGGTAGAGGTAGGGGAAGAAAAAGGTAGGGCCATTTCACACTAAGAGGAACACAGTAACATAATTTCTAAATGCAATGAGTGGATCTTTGATAATGGTTTAGGCAAACCAACAGACAAATGAAAAACCTTAGACAATCAGAAACTTTTTTTTTTAATTTTTTTTTCAACGTTTATTTATTTTTGGGACAGAGAGAGACACAGCATGAACGGGGGAGGGGCAGAGAGAGAGGGAGACACAGATACGGAAACAGGCTCCAGGCTCTGAGCCATCAGCCCACAGCCTGACGCGGGGCTCGAACCCACGGACCGCGAGATCGTGACCTGGCTGAAGTCGGACGCTTAACCGACTACGCCACCCAGGCGCCCCAATCAGAAACATTTTAATATGGACTGGATATTAGATGGTATTATGGAATTACTGTGAATTGTGTTAGATCTCTTAATGGCACTTTGGTTATGTTTTTTAAAGTTTATCCGGTAGACAAACATATTGAGTTATTTACAGGTGCAGTGAAATGTTTGAGATTTGATCCACACACATTAAAAAATATTTGGGGGATGCCCAGGTGGTTCAGTCGGTTGAGTGTCTGACTTCAGCTCGGGTCATGATCTCAGGGTTCATGAGTTCAAGCCCCACATCTGGTTCTCTGCTGTCAGGGTGGAGCTTGCTTCAGATCCTCTGTACCCCCCACTCTCTCTGCCCCTCCCCCACTCTCTCTCTCTCTCTCTCTCTCTCTCTCTCTCAAAAGTGAATAAACATTTAGAAAAAAAAATATTTGGAAGGGTGAGGGATAGTAGGTGAAATAAAAATAGCAACATCTCATTAATTATTGAAGCGGAGTGATGAGTACTTAGTGATTCATTACACTATTTTTATGTATGCTTGAAAAGTTCCATAATAAAAATTAAAAATAAAAGGAGCATAGGTTCTTGAGCCAATTTTCCTGGACTCTGCCACTCGCTAGCCACGTGAGTGGGGACGGACACGTCCCTCAATTTCTCCTTTTCCTTATATGCAAAATGAGGATAATGACAACGTCTATAACATAGGGGTGCTGTGAGGGTTAAACGAGTACATGGATGCAAAATGTTTGGGACAGTGTCTGACAATGAAAAATAAGAAGTCATCTATCCAAGGCTATCTACTAAATCAGGGGTCTCTACATTTCTTTTCTGTAAAGAGCCAGATAGTAAATATTGTACACTCTGTGGGCCATATGGTCTCTGTTCCAGCTTCTCAATTCTGCCACGGTAGCATGAAAGCAGCCATAGATGATACATGAATAAATGAGTGTGGCTGTGTTCCAATAAAGCTTTATTTACAAAATCAGGCAACACGCCATACTGGGCCTGTGAGCTGTAGTTTGATGACCCTTGCAGTCTTCGATGGGAATGAAAGCCAAAGCTAGGTCTCCTGCCTCTAAGGCCGCATTATCCGATCCTCTCCCCTCTAAAGCAAGCCATGTCATGAAGGAGATATGAAAAAAAAAAAAAAAAATCATGGTTCGCACAAATGTTGTCATCTCTTCCAAATTACAGAGCCAGCTTTTGGGTGAGTATACATTTGCTTAAAGGCTAAAAGCCTGCAGATCATTTTTAAAAGAAGAATAATGGAAGATAACTTTTTAAACCAACTTCTTCCACCACACTAGTGAGAGCTCCTTTCTGTCCTGATATCCTTAATCACCGGAATGTTACAGAAACTCTCGTTAATTTCTGAAATTATACTACTTTATTCATACTTGCTCTCCAACTCAACTATCATAAAAGAAATAAATTAGCCACTCCCTGGAGGTGTCTTCCTTGCTGTTGATAGAGGGCTCTCAGGTCCAAAGCTGTGTCTCAAAATACTCAGTGTTATGGGGGAGGGCACGCCTAAGGCATGGCATTTCTCTCACTTCATTATCAGTGCTCCCAGCTCCCAAAACATACCATCACGAACTTTACAGGCACCTCTTACTTTTCAAACTCACTGCACGGGGGTGCTCCCATTTTTCAGAATGTTATGAAAGCAAGACAATCTGATGGACTAGTCTTCAAATTTGACTTCTGAAATGTTAAAAGTTAAGAAACATAATTAAACTGCAAATGCATTAACATTTATATAAAATATAAACCAAATGCTTATCCTGATTCACCAAACAAATTACACTTTGAACATTATAAAAAACCAGCTACTTATCACCGGCACCATTTGAAATTATTGCTAGTACTACAACTCCAAATGCCTAAGATGCCTTAAATACAAACCCTGAACATTTACATACTGATTTCATGAGCAAAGCAAAAGGTATTTGCCGGTAACAGTACAGGACTCAGCAATTTTATTGTCTGAGTAATCCTGGTTCGTTCTGATATGAAAATTCAATTATTTTAGAACGGGCCCTCTCATTAAATTTTGACAAGCCGCACGAGCTCGGGACCAGTTATAGCTCGAAGAGACCGGGGGTGCCTGATAGCACCACACTGAATTTTAAAATGTAGTATTTTTGCAGGACAAGATTATCTGACAATTTTGTATTAAAAGAAGAAAAAATTAATCAAATACATTGTAATATTCAACATTGGTATATTTGGTCTTCTTTTTACAGATATTTTACTAAAATTTGCTGCAAAAAAATGTTTATTACATGCTTTCCCCCTGATTTCACAATTGAGCAATGTACTAGAAAAATATGTATGTGTCGGTAGTGAACAGGAAGTATTTGACTACACATTTTTACCTACTGCTTCCTTTAGCAATTGAAATGTATTTGTGGTGCTTATAAACGTGATTTGCAGAAACAGAAATGACTTTATTTGCATATAGCTTGTTTTTTTATTAGGATGTTCATTGTCCAAGAAAAAAAAAATCTTTGAAAGCAACTTTTGGGCAAGCCTATTGTCTTTGCGAGCAGAGCTTATAGATAATCACAACTTGGAAAGAAAAATAAACAATTTCCTGTACTCCCCGTAGGGTTGAAAGAAGAGTAACGGAGTCTCTAGGTCTGGGTTTGATTGGCTTATTTTTAGCTAGTTGGTTTTTTTTCCCTGTAGGATGGGGGTTTCTAGGTGCTGTGAGCCCTCTGCCAAAAGATGCTTTTCCATGTTCTAATGTGGTTGTCCACACGTGGCCCGTCATGAAGAGAGGCGCGCACATAGCTCCTATGAGGTGCTGCTTTAGTGACCAAACATTCGGCCTAGGAAAAGGAGGTCTGCAGGTCTACAGCTCCAAAATACGACTCCAAGAGAAGAACAGGAATAGTTAAGGTGAGCTGGAGAGGGAAAGATTGCAGAAGGACATGTGGCCCCCCGCAGGGGCCTACTCTGAAATCAAGCAAAGGGACCCAGAACAGGTCTGACTGATGATGGTGATGCCCTGGGCAGGTCCTCCCTCCTCCGGCCCACTCTTAGCTCTCTCCTCTTCTCCTGTCTTTCTCTCAGAACCCTTAACCTCTCTGAGTCTTAAAAGTCCATCTTCGTGTGGTCAGTTGCTCATAAACTCCTTCCCTACTCAACACACAGACACACACAGACCAAATGGCATTTAACATACTTTACTGAATTAATTTTGATGCTGAGAAGTTTTTGCGAACACTGGATCAGGCCGCAGACTTCCAATGAAGTTTCTGGGCCTTGATGTTCTACCTCAACATCTGAGCTTCGTAACTCACATACAGTCGTTTCAGAAGAATAAAATCATTGAAAACATAGCATTTTCCTTTTTTTTGGAAGAAGGAGAAGAAGGGACGAAGGAGGAACCAGACACAGAGTTTCCAATACGAATTGTTTCATGTTTTTGTGGCTGAGGAGAAATACTAACTTAAAGATCAGTTTGGTTTTCTCTTCTCTGACCTACAGTGTTTATCAGCAGTACCAGTTGAATTAGAAAGTGAAGTTCTCTAGCTTGGAATGCTCCAGGAAAACATTGTTCAACTTTAAGAAACTATCAAAAGATGGCAATCTAAGAAGTGAGCCTAGGGAAAGAGATTTCAACAACGGAACCTGGGAGAGCGAGAAGCCAGGGATCTGTAGGCTATCTGCAAGGGCAGCTGGGGCCAGACCCAGGCCCTAGGTCTAAATACCAAGCCAAATAACTTCATTTCCTCTGGAACTAAGAATAGAAACGGCCTGGAAGCCCTGAAAGAATGAAGCTAGAACGAGACTTACACGTAAAACCGACAAAAGATGGGCTCTCTAAGTAGGCTGTAGACTATAAATCGCTCACAGTATGAAGTCAAAACGTACACTCCTTTAAAACAGGTTAGTTCAATATTTTTGGCCTCTGCCAACCATGGCCACTCTAGCTTACAGAGGGGCCTAAGGACTCCACAAATAAAATCACATGTTGTAACAAATGCATCCTTGTGCCACTTGCGGTCACTATGATCCAGAAAGTATCACGTACGTGAAATACAAAAGAGACTCACATGTGATTTCATGACCAATCACACTCTATGAAGCAAGATCAAGAACTGAGCTCAAGACTTCAGGCTCACTTGTCTCAGCGACTTTTAGGCAGAAATAAGCTTGAGTCTTCCAGATTCTGCTACAAGGCCCTTAACTCCATCCCAAATGCAGGGGACTGCATCTTTCGTGAAATACTCAGCAGCGAGCCTTTATTGCTTTTACCATACCAATCTGGAATTTGTGATTATTTGCAGATTCGATAAGCTTATCTTGGCCAGAGGAAGTTACAGTTGAATCGTGCGAACGGCTTTGCAGAGGGCGGAAGAGGTGCCTCAAGGACAAAAGAGAATAATTGGTTTGCGGCACTTCCTCCACTGCAGCATCATAGCCTCTCGGGTTGGAAGGTAATTCGGGACAACCAAGTCCAATCTGCTGTCCACTTAATGTGTAAATCTTCTCCACTCCGTCTCAGCCAAGTAGGCGCCCACCCCAGGCTCAAACATCCCTGATGACACTTCTAGAGGCAGCCCCGGTGCCGTAGGACAACTACAGCTCTCAGGAATGTCTGTCTCCCTGAAACTGCAACCCATTCAAGACCCAATTCAAATTCCTCCGTGAACTCTTCCCTAATTCCCCAGAAGTCCTTACAACATACCACTCCTTGTATAAAGCACTCATTTCATTTTGCCCCGTATCTTAATTTTTCACAGGATTCCTCCTCCAGACGGACCTCCTTGAGGCTGAAGGTTATCTGTATCTTTTTCATCTCTCTGGGATTAGATTTAGCATATGGCCTAAAACCCAGCAGTACCAAATGGATTCTTTTTATTCTTGTTACTAAATAAAATACTAACACTGAACAAACAGTTAAGACCCTAAAAAGACCAAGGTATGTGGCTGGCTCAGTCGGGGGAGTGTGTGACTCTTGATCTCTGGGTCATGAGTTTGAGACCCACAGGGGGTAGAGGATTAAGTAAAACTTTTTAAAAGACTTATTTAAAAAAAGACTCTAGAAAGACCCTCTATAAACCACCCTGTTTTATTTTCTTCATAGCAGTTATCATATTCTGAATTGGTCTTGTTCATATGCTTCACTGTTTCTTAACAGTCTGAAACCACTCACTTTCTAGTGAGTTCCACGTGGCCAGAGACTGTTTTGTTCAACACTGTATCTCTAGTGACCTTATCAGTGCCTGGCACATAGTAGGTGCTCAATAAATATTTTTTAATTAATTTATTTAGTTTGAGATAATTTATTATTTAATTAATTCACTTATTTTGAGGGGCAGAGGGAGAGAAAGAGAGAGAGACTCCCAAGCGGGCTCTGCACTGTCAGCGTGGAGCCCGATGCGGGGCTCGATCTCACGAACTATGAAATCACGACCTTAGCCGAAGTTGGACACTTAATGTACTGAGCCACCCAGGTGCCCCAATGGGTGATCAATAAATATCTCTAAATGAATGAATGAAGACACAGTTCTGACTTCTCTCCTGTCCACTGTGGGCATATTTAAAACATGACCAGACAATACCTCCACATGGGTATCTAAACATCTCAAACTTAAGACCAAAATAAAACTTGATGCCCTATCTAAACAAATTCTTTCCCATTTTGCCCTTTCTCATTGAATAATATCACCATCCACCCAGTTGCTCAAGCTGAAAAGAGCTTACTCGATTCTTCTCTTTCCTTTTGCTCCCATATCTAACCCATCAGCAATTCCTGATGGCTCTACCCTCAAAAATATACACAAAACCTGACTCCTCACCAGTTCCACTACCATCACTCTTGCCTGAGCTAACATTTATTGCTTTGACTACTTTAAAAACTTCGTAACCTGTCCCCTATTCCCACTCTTGCCCCTCTATAATCCATTTTCCTCATGAAGGGCGCAGTGATCACTGCAAAATAAAAATGTGATCGTGGCACTCCTCTGCTTGAGGCACCTCCCCCAATGGTTTCCCATAACACTTAGCATGGAAGCTAGACTCCTTACCATGAAGTAGAAGTTCCTTTGTGATCTGACTCCCACCTACCTGATCGGCCTCATTACTTATCGTCTCCTCCTCACCTACTATGGTCTAGCCACCCACTCTTCTTTGTACTCCTCTCTTAGGCCTTAAATAAAGACTTTGGGGACACCTGGTTGGCTCCGTCAGGAGAGCATGTGGCTCTTGATCTCAGGGTCATGAGTTCCAGCCCCATGCTGGGTGTAGAGATTACTAAATCTAAATAAATAAACTTTAAATAAACAAACAAGCAAGCAAGCCTTTGCCTTAGGTGGTCCCTCTGCCTGCAATGTCCTTCTTTCAGATCTTTGCGCGATTACTTCCTTCTTGTCTTTCAGATCTCACTTGAAGTGTCGCTTCCTCAGGGAAACTTTCCTTAAACACAGCCTACAGTAGGCTCCCATTCACTTTCAATCCCTTCAACCCATTCCTAGTACTTACCACTTTTGATAGTGTCCCGATGTATTTATTTGGGTGTGTTTACCGTCTGTCTCTCTAAGCAGATGGGAAGACAGGAGCCACATATGCTTTGTTCAAAGCTCTATGTCTAGGGTTTAGAATCAGTGCCAGATACATGGTAGGAACTCAATAAATATTTGTGGAATGAGTGAAAGCGGCACATGCGAACAGCAATGTAGACGCAAGAACAAAATGCTGTGCTTCAGGTTCTGATTGAGGTGTGGGACCCGTTGCGGGAAAGAAACATCATCTCCTCCGTTGGGCTTGCCCACTGACTTTCTCCAGGTTGGCAGAAAGAGAGCAGCATCAGGAAGCCACTTAGGAAGAAACTCAAATACAGCCATATAATGTGACAGCAACTAGCTCATTTAAGCCACGTGCAGGGAGTGGCTTAGTAGGCATGGAAAATTAGTCAAACTGCCTAGTAAGATTTCAACATTTACTTGGTTGGTTGGTTGGTTGGTTGGTTGGTTGGTTTGTTGGTTCATTCAATTAGCAAACATTTACCGGGCACCTACTGTGTGCAAGGAATTTTGAAAGACACTATAGAAGCAAACATACCTCCAGTCCCCAAATAGACTGTTGACAGAATAGTTAATTTTTAAGCAAATTAGATGAACTTTGAAGAGACAAACCTCAGGGTTGGGTGAGAGTCGGAGGGATCAATAAAGGCTCTCGCCACTGCCTCAACTTCTGCCTGGAAAGGGGGAGAGCTCGGGAAAGTCAATCCAGACCTGCTATGTTGTGCTTAGAGTGGGCAGGTGGGGTGTGCAGGGTGGGTTGGCAAGAAGCAGATGCTATGGACCACCAGAAGTTAGTTTCATCAACTCTACATGGTCATTAATAATTTCGACAACAAAAGTGTTTACGATGAAATAATTTTTTTTAAGATTTTAAGATAGAATTGAGGAAAGCTCTCCTAACTCGAACCCTATTGATGCAGCATACAAAGACCCAGCGAAACGCATAGTAACCCTGGAGGGGAGATGGGGGTGGCAAATGTGTGAGGGTGTGAGGATCTGCTCCAAATAGCTAGATCCTGTAGTCCAAACGCGCAAAGGCAGAGAAGACGAGAGCTGGTTTCAGGGCAAAGCTTACAAACTCATGCAGAAATCCAGGCTCATAAATTCAATGCTGGACTCCTTAAACAAGGTGATAGCACTTGAAATCTGTCAGAGATTGATTTAAAATGAATCCAAAGCAGGACTTGTTCACCCAACAGGAAACATGCCTATGAGGCTTGGCATCCCAGTAAGGGGCATCAGATTCAAGAATTATCACTTGTTAACCACAATAAGGGTAAGGAAATGATGGAGGGACAGGGCTATTCAGAATAGTGCAGTGAAGGAACGCTCCTCTCTCATAAGGAGACTTGAGCACGCGCCTAAGTGCAAAATGAGGATCTAGGGGAAGAACTATCCGGGCAGAGGAGAAAGCAAGTGCAAAGACTCTCGGGTGTCTAAAGTGGAAATAACTCACTCAAAGTCCCACAATTCATAAACGCTGGAACCTGCATCTGCATGTACCCAGGAACTCTGGCTCCAGAGCCCATATTTGGGACCACACTTCATACTGCTTCAAATGTCAGCTTCTTCCAAAATAGGTTAAGCAAGTAGAGAATTGCTGCCCCTGCCACCACCATTCCCCACCCGCTTTCCTGTCTTTATTTTTCTGCATAGTGTTTACCCCCATATGACATACTATATGCTTTCTTCTTTATTTTGGTTATTGTCTATCCACTGCCCCCACTAGAATATAAGCCCTGTGGGGTCACAGATTCCAATCTGTGGTGTTCCTTGTTGTATTAGAACAGCGTTTGGCACAGAGTAGTGCTTAGTAACCATTTGTTGGATGGATGGATAGATGGATGGATGACATACCTTCAAGGGTTTCAAAGCCATTTGGGAGGTATTCTAAGTAACTAGTTAACATTCAAACAGGTGGCCGAATCCTCTGACAAAAAACTAGTGGATATTCCTGACAGACACTGAATTCTAGATGTTTGGCCTCGAGAGCAAGGAGTAGACTCAGAAATCATCTACCAAGTACTTTCTATGAGCAGAAAATCACCACCTCTACACCTACCCCCGAAAAAGTTTTCAAATGCTCTTTGTTACAAACGGAACAGTGCAAGAGGGTATTTATGGCCTCTTTTTTCCATTAATGATGTTCCAACTTTGGAAAAAGGCACAGGTAGTTCAATACTGTTAAATTATGATAAACGTAGAAAGTTTTCTCTCTATATTGTATTCCATGAAATAAAACCCTACCCGGGGTGCCTGGGTGGCTCAGTCGGTTAAGCGTCCAACTCTTGGTTTTGGCTCAGGTCATGATCTCAGGTTCGTGAGTTCAAGCCTCACGTTAGGCTCTACGCTGGTAGTGTGGAGCCTGCTTGGCATTCTCTCTCTCCCTCTCTCTCTGCCCCTCCCACACGATTTACTCTCTCTCTCTCTCTCAAAATGAATAAACTTAAACAAATTTTTAAAAACCATCTAGCTGGTGGGTGGCAGATGGGTGAAATAGGTGAAGGGGATTAAGAATACACTTGAGATGAGCACTGACTAAGGTATAGAGTTGTTGAATCACTATATTGTACACCTGAAACGAATATAACACTGTATGTTAATTACGCTGGAATTAAAATTTTTAAAAAGATCCCCCCCCCAAAAAAAATCCCACGCAGCGAGGTCTATTGTAATAAATTGCTTTGGGGCTATAGAATACAAAACACGAACCCAATAAAGGGAAGCCAAGATATCCTACAAGCATTCCCAAACTTAAGAGAAACAAAAAAATCCCCCACCAAATCCCTTGGAATGAAGAGAAGCGTTCTGTAATTAATGAGAAACCAATCAGCTAATACCCAGTTTATGTGAAATACACAGAGACTCTAGATGATATAGTCTAACCCTTTGGTTTAACCCTTTAGTTTAGAGACAGAGTGCTGAGTCCCAGGAAGGTAAAAGCGACATGCCAGCTGCCTCATGCAGAGCAGATGGCAGAATGAGGGCTCGAACCCATATACCATCTGAACAAATGCTGTCTTTTAATTTTTTTCATTGAGTTCCAAAGATCTCCATTTTTTTATGTTATTTTTTTAAAGATTTTATTTTTGGGGAACCAATTTGACAGTAAATTATATTTAAAAAATAATAATGAAAACATTAGTTACAAAGAATAACAAAACTGCTATTCTTTATAACTAAGTGGGGCAACTTAAGACTGAAATCTGAAATCTGTTCAATTTTAATTCTTTTAAAATATCAAAAAGTTGGTGCTTATAAAATTCAATCATATATTTATACAGATAATTTTGGATTATGCAAAGTAAAGCAGTCATTATTTAAAAAAAATATTTAAAAACGGAGATTTTATTTTTAAGTGACTCTATATCCAACATGGGGCTTGAACTCACAACCCTGAGATCAAGAGTCCCATGCTCTACCGACTGAGCCAGCCAGGTGCTCCCAAAGATCGCCATCGTTACTTTTTTATTTGCTTTAATGTTTTATTTATTTATGTGATCTCTACACCCCACGTGGGGCTCAGCTCATGCCACTGAGATCAAGAGTTGCAGGCTCCTCCCACCGAGCCAGGCAGGCGCCCCTAAAGATCTCCATTTTTGAAGCAAACGTTCCCGTCTAACAAATCCCAAGACGTTATGTTTTGGTCTGCACCCATTTCTCTTAACCCTAGACAGTGAATGTTCATTGTCTCCCGGGGCCAGGGTTGTAGGGAAGCCACACTCATAGGATGCCAGCACTAGTAAAGTGCTTTCTTCAGTGAGAAGAGGAAGAAGGCAGAACCTGTGAGAAATGAAACAGAACCCAGTACCTGCACTTGGACGCAAGATCCATAACTTGCTTCCCCGAGTCTTCTCCCAACTTCTCCCAGGCATTCACCAACCTAACATCCACACTATAAACCCATATGTCAGCTAGGTGGTTTAATTCTCTCATTGGTGCATGTGTTTGCATCAACGCGGTGTTCGGGCAGCAGAAGCTGGGTCTACATGACCCTTTCGTCAGAGACCCTCGCGTAGCACCATGTGTAACTAACTGGCCCTGAAGAAATGCCTCTGGTGGGGGCATTTCTTGTTTTCTGTGAAAGCACTCTTCTTCACAGGAGACCCTGAGCTCTGAAGGGCCAGGCAGTGTAGGGCAGTAGAGCGGAAAACCCCAGGTTATGCCAACAGGGAAGGAATCTTGCCGAAGCTTCCAACCGCCCTCCGCTCAGCGCAGTCAAGTCTGGGAGGTATTCAGCGTCTTCCTGATGGGTGGTTGGGGGTAACTCAGCCTGGTGTCAGTATCAAGCACGTAGGCCTATTTCTTCAGCCTGAAATTCATTCATTCGTTCATTTGTTCAACACACACATTGAGCCCATCCTTTGAACCAAGCCCTGTGCAGGCAGGGTGAAGGATAAGGAGCTTATGGCCGTAGCAGTGAACACAGCAGCCTGCCCCACGAGGGTGACAGAGTAAAGAGTGGCCCGCATCTCGACAGAGATATAAATAACACATTCCAGGGCCGCAAGTAAGAGAAAGAGGTGGTTACCAACTTGCAGAATCCACTGTCGTGTGGGTTTGAACTGTGATTTGAAGAAGAGGTAGCATTTGGACATGGAAAATGGGGAGGAAAATAGGTGAGGTCGTGCCTTTCAAGTGGAAGGAACAGCATGAATGTAGAACCGTGTAAATCTAGGGCCGCGCAATTCGATGAATGGCAACGTACGAAGACCACGTCTGTCTTAAGTCACGACACATGCTAAGGACATAACCTCATCTGCAACCCACATGGCTTTGCCATCCTCTAACCCGCTGGAACCTTCATCTGAGGCCTCGCATTTCGGAGGCCCCTGGCTGGGCCAGGGCTACAGGATGACACATCATGAAAGGAAATTACCCGCGGGGACATACCTTCTCTTTACTCCCATCCTTTAGAAAAGAATCAAATTAAACAGACAACTTGACATTTGTGTCAAAAAGTCCGTTTCTCCCCAAGGTGCCAGAGGCGAATCTGTGCCACTAACAGCCTCGCTCCATTTAGTCTCATTCACCTCCACCTCTACCCCTCCCGCTCTCTGCTCCTGTAAGATTCGACTCGCAGCTCGTCAACTGGATGAGTTAAGGTAGAAATCGCCGCCATCCGCCTTGCACTCAGCTCAGAAAAATCACCCAATTTTTCAGTGACGCCTAAAACTCTCAAATCATCTGGTCAGATTACAGCAAATATACGTGCAGAAGACTCGGCAAAAACCTCGGCCCCATTTTCTGCACTTAATGTAGGCAGGTGATGGGAGTTTGAGGTTTAACTGCATGTACTGTTGGTGGCATAAAATATCTCGACATAAAAAGACGGAACAAAAAAAAACCAAGATGGAACTGCTTAGTGATTTTCACTGGCCTCTATGCGACATTTCAACCGCGTCGGCCTAACTCTACCGCACGAAACTCGGCGCAAACAGGAGCCGGTTCCCCCACCCGAGCGAGGCCTCTGAGCTGAAACAGGAATGAACAGTTTGGCGTGGGAGTGCTCGCTGATTCTTGCTATTAGGCAATTTTCCCCCCTTCGGAATAAAAATGCCAATTAGTCCTTTGGCCAGAACACTGCAATAGAACATTTGAAGCCGCTTCTTTTCCAGACCTCTTTTGTGCCACCTTTCACACAGAGATGTGTTGTGTGGGGCAGTCTCGTACGGAAGAAAGCTGTGGCCTTGGGGCAGCAACCTTCAGAGACGACAGGACCCAGAAAAGACTTCACCTGAGGAGGGAAAGAAAGGCCTACAAAAGGGTACAGTGGTGGGGATAATGGCCAGTTCAGCCGTAAGAGCATTGCCGCCTGGGCTGTGCACATAAGCAAGACCTCATCTCAGCGGGCGACCGGCTCCTTCTTCAGTTATTTATGAAGAAGCATGTGGTTGCAGCACACAGCGATAATTTCTGCTTCGCCCAAAACAGTACCTGCGAAGTGCGGAGGCTCTTTATCAAGGGTTCAGGGGGACTTAGGGGTCATGCAGTGCAGAGATTCGAAGCATAGGTGCTAGCACCCGACCATCCGGGTTCAAATTCCGTCTGTGCCACCTCCGGGCTCCGTACCCTTGCCAGGTTACGTAACTTCTCTATCTGTGCCTCTTCGGTTAAACGGGGCTGTCGGCCGAAAACAGCCAACGGTTCAAGAGCCATGAGTGTCTGTCGAGGCGTCTGCTAAGTGCCCACCGCCTCCTGTGCCTGTCACGACAACCCTATGAGGTGGAGAACAGATGCAGGGGGCAGAGAAAAAAGTGGATGGCGACGGTATGAAAGTGAACCAGTAAGGTGATCACAGAGGCGGAATGCCACATTTTCACAAAAGGGAAGCAATTCAGTTTCTGCGCGTCTGTTTCGTCTGCTGCCGCCCAGCCAGGGAAATTAAACGGACAAAGGCTGATGTGTACCGCCTGAACAACAGGAACAGAACTACTGCTCGGTGTCGAAGGCACACGAGGCACTTTGCAAACACTGTATTGGTTAATCACCACGGCAACCTTCGCAAACTGGGATGGCTGTGACCGATTTGCAGACGTGGAACCTGAACCTCAAAGGTCACATGACCTGCTCAAGGCCACGCACAGCTTTTAAACTGTCCGAACCACAAACCAAGTCTGTGTGATTCCAAAGCCGGGGCTTTTAATTGCTGCACTCAGAACCGCAAGCTGGTCCATTCACTGAGGAGTGAGTACACAAGGTCAAGGCAAAAAGGAGGTAATATCTGAACTAAATGCACTTAAATAAGCCTCAAGGTCTTTAAGTGCCATGAACTGCAAGAGGAGTTTGCTTTTGCCCAGCTCTCAGCGTGGCTCCTTGAAGCGGCAGTGTCACATCCACAAGGACAAGGGTTAACAACTAAAGGGACCACCCCGAACAAGGCTCCGTTGACAAGCTTGATTCCTGACTGATCCAAGACATCTAACGCACACCTTTTCTTTGTCTTTCTCTTTAATTTTTTTTTTACATTTATTTGCTTTTGATAGACAGAGAGAGACAGAGCACAAATGGGGGAGGGGCAGAGAGAAAAGGAGACACAGAATGGGAAGCAGGCTCCAGGCCCCGAGCTGTCAGCACAGAGCCCGACGCGGGGCTCGAACTCACGAACCGCGAGATCATGACCTGAGCCGAAGTTGGACGCTTCACCGACTGAGCCACCCAGGGGCCCCTGTCATGTCTTAAAGTTTGCCTACTTCACCTCTCTTATGTAAGCCAGCCCTTCAGGCTTCAGGGTTGATGAACACTTTGTCTTCCCAGGTATAATTCTGATGCCTCCTGATTTTTATCATCCCTTCTTTTGTCTCCTTACCCCGTGTAGGGGTAGATGTCAACCACTGTTTTAGCAAAGAAGTAGAACGTTTACTTTGCTCCCCAAACAAAATCTTATGTGTAACTATAATACAAAACAAATGCAAACCAAGCTCATCGATTAGTGGCAGGGGGAGGGGGCAGTTCAAGAAAAACAGCTTAAAAACCAACCACAGGTCTACAAAAGTCCCTGAGATACTCCAACCTAGATGGGTAGAATTTTGCTCCACTGTCTGGACACGGTCAAGTGTGAGACTGCATTTCCCAGTAGGGTCAACAATCTCTCTAAGGAGAGGTACAATTCCCCTCAAATTTAATCTTTTTTCTTCTTTTTTTTTTCCCTATAAACTATCACTTTACATTGTAGTGAAAGTGATTTTTTTGTTTTAAAAAAATGTTAATGTTTATTTCTTTTTGAGAGAGAGAGAGAGAGAGAGAGAGCAAGCAGGGGAAGGGCAGAGAGAGAGGGAGACATAGAGTCCGAAGCAGGCTCCAGGCTCTGAGCTGTCAGCACAGAGCCCAACTCGGGGCTTGAACTCACAGACAGTGAGGTCATGACCTGAGCTGAAGTCCAACCCTCAACCAATTCAGCCACCCAGGTGCCACTAATGTGGTGAAAGTGATTTTAATGCTTAACTTGTGAGACCAGTGCCACTGATTGAAATATTAACTTGCAGTAATTTGCATACACAAGAAAAGTCAGCCATGAGCTCCTAGTCCATTTTATGTTCGTCTTTTTTTTTTTTAATATAATTTATTATCAAATTGGCTAACACACAGTGTGTACATTGTGCTCTTGGTTTTGGGGGTAGATTCCCGTGGTTCATCACTTCCATACAACACCCTGTGCTCATCCCCACAGGCGCCCTCCTCAATGCCCATCTCCCATTTTCCCCTCTCCCCTGCCCCCCATCAACCCTCAGTTTGTTCTCTGGGTTTAAGAGTCTCTGATGGTTTGCCTCCCTCCCTCTCTGTAACTGTTTTTTTCCCCTTCCCCTCCCCCATGGTCCTCTGCTAAGTTTCTCAAGTTCCACATAGAAGTGAAAACATATGATATCTTTCTCTGACTTATTTCACTTAGCATAATACCCTCCAGTTCCTGTATTTCTTTCTTTCAATAATCCACTTCTATTCATTGACAACACTCCTGACACTCTTTGGCTCATCTCATTCCCAGCTCAGATTCTTGTGCATCTGCCCAGAAATGTGTATATGTATACATTTATATGTATTTTAATTTACATTTTAATTATTAAATGTGATTGACTCTAAGACACATAGATTATAAAATGCCCATTATTTAGGGGCGCCTGGGTGGCTCAGTAGGTTGAGTGCCCTCCCTTGCTTGCACTCTCTCTCTCTCTCTTTCTCTCGAAAATAAATGACCACTAAAAAAATTTAAATGCCCACTATTTAATGCACCACTAGGAAACACTGATTAATGATGACATAATGCTTTGTTATCAGTCTTTATTTTATATTTTTTGTAAGAGATATTTTTAGATTTATTTAGATGTAGATGGTTCTCGTGCACGCATCAAAAGAAAAGGGTAAGTGATATAAATCGGTTGCAGTATTTCCAGACTGTACTTATACCGAACCAGCTTTTCAGAATCACACCCTCAGTCCATCACTGATGACTCTATTTGTCCTCAAAATATTTTCTTCTGTGCTGCACTGTTCCACTGCTGTCTCTGGGATTTTATTCGATGCTGCTGATACCTAGTCTGTAAATCTTGTTGAGCAGTTTCAAGGAATGCAAATTATAACTATCACCTGGTCATAGCAAGAAGCAGTTCAAAGACACTAAAGAAGATTTCAGAGATATTAAAATGAGAAAAATAGGGGCGCCTGGGTGGCGCAGTCGGTTAAGCGTCCGACTTCAGCCAGGTCACGATCTCGCGGTCCGTGAGTTCGAGCCCCGCGTCGGGCTCTGGGCGGATGGCTCAGAGCCTGGAGCCTGGTTCCGATTCTGTGTCTCCCTCTCTCTCTGCCCCTCACCCGTTCATGCTCTGTCTCTCTGTGTCCCAAAAATAAAATAAACGTTGAAAAAAAAAATTTAAAAAAAATGAGAAAAATATTACAAGCGATGAAATGTGGTATATATCTTTCTACAACATAAATGAGATCATATACTGTATACTGTTCTGCAATCTTTTTCTCCCTTAATATTTATTTTAGACAGTCTATATTCACACATGTATATCCACCTCATTTTTATGTGAATGTATCGTAATTTATTTTACTAGGAACTAGGTCATATTCCCTAGAATTTAAAATTTTCCACCTCTTAAAAGTCTCCTATAGGGGCGCCTGGGTGGCGCAGTCGGTTAAGCGTCCGACTTCAGCCAGGTCACGATCTCGCGGTCCGTGAGTTCGAGCCCCGCGTCAGGCTCTGGGCTGATGGCTCGGAGCCTGGAGCCTGTTTCCGATTCTGTGTCTCCCTCTCTCTCTGCCCCTCCCCCATTCATGCTCTGTCTCTCTCTGTCCCAAAAATAAATAAACGTTGAAAAAAAAAAAAAAAAATTTAAAAAAAAAAAAGTCTCCTATATGCAACCTTCTAATTGTCACCTATGTTCCAATCCCCTAATACATCATAGGGGCTTGTGAGCACACCCAAGATATATTTTTTTTTAAAGAACTGGTTAAAGTCAGGCAAGCATCTGAATTCCACTGTTTGCAAAGAGCATTTAATTGTTTTTGGCTTGTTACCTACTCCCTTTATGGTCTGGTGTTCCATATGCACGCGTGCAGAAAACATCCCGCCATTTGGATTCTTAGGGCGTATACCTCAGGGCAGAGAAGTAGTTTTTTATTAAAAATTTTAATTTATTTTTTTAATGTTTATTTTTGAGAAAAACAGAGAGAGCACAAGTAGGGGAGGGGCAGAGGGAGACAGGATCCAAGCAGGCTCAGCAAAATCTAATGCACAGCCAGATGCGGGGCTCGAACTCACGAAGTGTGAGATCATGACCTGAGCCTAAGTCGGATGCTTAAGCAACCAAGAAGTATTTTTTTTTTTTTGAGATTTTATTGTTAAGTAATCTCTACACCCAACATGGGGCTCAAACTCACAACCTCGAGAGCAAGAGTCACATGCTCCACCCACTGAGCCAGCCAGCCGGCCAGCCAGGTGCCCCAGGGCAGAGAAGTATTAAATCCGTGCTGTCAGGGCCGCCTACACAATGTGAAGGGCACAGTGCAAAATGAAAATACGGTAATAAATCTTCCCTTCCCACGGGGTAGGCAGCTCCAACACAAAACAGATGGACAACCTCGAAGGGTTGTAACCTCTGTGCCAGGACACGATAGGTACCCGCCTTACGGGTGGATGAGAGGACCCCCAAGCTGCTGACTGACTGCACAGTGGCTCTGCGAGCCTAGCGCGAAACAGCTTCCTCATTACCCCTCCCCACGATGCTCTAGGGCGCATGCACCCAACCCGGAGCCTCCCTGAACCTCCCTGAACCCAGCTCCAAGCCACCGCGATGAGCAGAGGGCGACAGCCAGCAGAACTCGGGTCTCCTCCCGCTGATGCCGTTCATTTGCCACCCCAGGCAGAAGGCAGCGGTAGCCGCTGGGCAGTGGGGGTGGAAGAATGTGAGGGGTAGGCACTGAGGGAGCAGGGCACTGGGGGGGGGGGGGCGGCCAGGGAGCAGACCGCCAAGAACCTATTGCAGGGATGTGGTGGGAGGCGGAAGGGGCAGCAGCAGAAGCTCCAGGGCCCTGGCACATGCTCCATTGTCCTCTTGGACTTCACTTACAAAATACATATCCAAAGATAAAATTCAGAATTTCAAGACAGTGGCCACGGAGCAGTGGACCCCAAGCGCAGGGCCCTTTTGAGCCCAGAGCCTGTGTGACTGCTCTGTCTCACACCCTTGAAACAGCCCCGACTGCTATAAAAACAAAAGCCCACAACACCTCTCATGTAAACTACAATGGTAAAAGTCACATTAATCCTACTGCAAGTACACTGCACTTAGAAGTTAAGCTCAGTGCCAGAGGAAGATTTACGGTCAAGTTCCTCATGCAGTTTGGGCCTTAGCACCCCTCACTTGCACGGCCCATGATGTTGGGAGTCAGTTACTGGGAGCTATGGGGTGTCCTGGGCAGCAATAAGGTGCAATCAGAAAGCATTGGGATGTCATCTGGTAAACTGCCTAAAAAGAACTCCGAAAAAGGAAGTCTCATTCTAAA
The DNA here is from genome assembly GCF_022079265.1 of Lynx rufus. Lineage (NCBI taxonomy): Eukaryota > Metazoa > Chordata > Mammalia > Carnivora > Felidae > Lynx > Lynx rufus. Next base: position 32,282,334 of record NW_025814833.1, on the reverse strand, counting down.
TAAATATTCATTTCCATACCTAATTTAAGTATAATTTTATATTTTCCTTTTCTTCTCAAAGGAATCTCAAACTTATATAAGCCCAATTCCTGATTGTTCTAAGGAGACTGATGACCTGTGATACAAGAGTCCTCTGTAGATATTCAAAATTGACTTTCCACCACAATACTATTAGAGAAACCTGTGACCAGGAGTGTGAAACGCACTTTTCAGGAAGCAAACTTACGACAATGCAATCACCCTGAAAGGAGCCTAAACTGGAATGAAACTTGAGAAGTATTTCAGACTTAGAAACTACAAGCATTAGAAGTGATTAAAAAGATTCCAGGTGAAAAGAAGACAAGATATATTTTAAGTATTCATCATTCGTATGTGTTTTTATTTGTTCTTCACCTGTTGTTTATAAAGTTTCCCTGGTCCACATTACGAGGGCAGAGAAAAAAAATCAGTGTACTGTTATCAATATTAACCTGATACCCGGGTTAAACTGACCCCCAAGACTTATTAATTTTCCAAGAATAACCTAATAAGTGAGTATTGGACCTAAACACTGGCCTATAGGAAAACAATGGGTCATCTGCTTGCAGAATTCATTGCCTAATTTATTCTTGGCAAATGCTGCATTCCCTAGGTTCAAATATTAGGGATTTGAGCACATCTAAACACAGACTGACTTGAAAATCAAACTGGTTTAATTTAGAAACTAGTTTCTTAGAAAGCAACAGATCTATGAGTGATTAATAACCAAAGAATTTTTAAAAGCAGCACATTAGAACAGTGTGATTCCAAGACAATGGATGTTAACTAGACTTCTTGTGGTGATCATTTCAAAATGTATACAAATATCAAATCATTATGTTGTACACCTGAGACTAATATAATGTTATATGTCAATGATACCTCAACTTAAAACAGTAACAAAATGAAATAAAATAGTAAACAAGACTTTTAAAAAACAGTGTTATGCCATCCACTTTCAGATACGTTTGAAATTTCAGCATTATGAAAGATATTTTAAAAGCGGTGCTATATTAAATTTAACTGTTTTTTTCAGACTACATTGTGCAAGAAATAGAGTACAAACTACAGCCAAAAATGCTTGTGTTAATAGGCAAGGCTGACAAATTTAGGATGTGGGAAGTTCTACAGGACAAATGTTTTTTCAACAAATAAATTGCAAGGGAAAAAAGAAGAAGGGTAAGAGAACTGGTAAAGTTTTTAAAAGACTAAAGAAACATTTTATTTGCAATGCCTGAACTTAATTGGATATTGATTCTGGGGGGGAAATGGCTAAAATAAAAACATTCTTTTCTTGTCTTTTGCTATAATATCAGCCAGCCTTCTCCCTCATAATTCACAGTTTTTTCCATTATAATTAACGAGCATTTAGTGGGGGAGGTACTTTGAAACTATGCAAATATCCGATTCTTCATCATACTTTTCATTTATTCATTATTGATTTTGATGATCAAATTGTCCCTGATTTAGCCAGTAGGAACCCCTTCAACTTGGCATCGTGTCTCTAAACATGACCATTATTTTTTTTAATATTGAGGAAAGTGGAGGTAATACGAATATGAACTGGGTATTCGATTATATTAACGAATTAGTGTTAATCATTATAATAGCATTATGGGTATTAGGAGATTATTTTTATTACTGGAATATGCTAAAATATCAGGATGTCTACACCTTCCTTTAAAATAGTACAGGAACAAATATACATGGGCGTAGAGAGAGAGAGCAGACAAAGCAAATATGGTAAAATATTAACAAACGTTGAATACAGTGGAAGGTATACGAGTTTTCATTGTGCTACTCTTTCTACTTTTCTATAATATGTTTAACGTTTTTCATAATAAAAAGTACGAAAGGAAAAGAAATTGTCAGCCAAATGCAATTTGTGGACCTTGTCCTGATTCATTTGTTAAAAGACAGTTATGAGACAACTGTGGAAACTTGAATGCTGACTTGATAACGGGTAATATGAAGAAATTATTGTTAGGGGCACCTGGCTGGCTCAGTCAGTAGAGCATGCAACTCTTGGCCTTGGGGTCATGAGTTCAAGCCCCATGTTGGGCATAGAGCTTACTTTAAAAAAAAGAAAAAGAAATTATTGATCATTTTTAAGAGTGAAAATGGTATTGTTATATTTTCAAAAGGAGAATTTATCTATTAGATAAGTATTACTTAAGTATTTGTGGGTGAAATGATAAGATGTTTGAAGTTTTGCTTTAAAAAATGCAGTGGTGGGGTGTCTGGGTGGCTCAGTCGGTTAAGCGTCTGACTCTTCAGCTCAGGTCATGATCTCACGGTTAGTGAGAATGAGCCCCGTGTCGGGCTCTGCACTGACAGTGTGGAGCCTGCTTGGGATTCTCTCTCTCTGCCCCTCACCCACTGGTGCATGCACACTCTCACTCTCTCTCTCAAAATAAATAAATAAACATTTTAAAAATGCAGTGGTTTAGGGATATAAATGAAACAAGCTTAGCCATGAGTTGATAATTGTTGACTATAACTGATGAATACATGGGAGCCCATTATACTATTCTTGCTACTTTTGAGTATATTTTAAAACTTCCATAACAAAAAAAAATTTTTTAAGACAACACTGAAATAAGAAATAAATGAATTAGGAATAAGAACAGTGAAGATAATAAATACAATTGTTTTTCCTATGAAGATATCAATAAAACAGATACTTAGCAAGCCTTTGAAACAAAGAAAACCCAAATTGAAATGTAGACTCCATTGGGACAAACATCTCAGCTGTCTTGTTTGACACAGAGTATGACATGAAAGCCAGAAACTATTGCACAATACCCAGCACATAGCAGGTGCTCAATAAATGCAAGTGAAAGAATGAACAGTTTAAAAGTTAGAAATGAGAGGTGCCTGGGTGGCTGGGTCGGTGAAGCGTCCGACTTCGGCTCAGGTCATGATCTCGCAGTTTGTGAGTTCGAGCCCCACGTCGGGCTCTGTGCTGACAGCTCAGAGCCCTGAACCTGCTTCGGATTCTGTGTCTTCCTCTCTCTCTGCCCCTTCCCCACTTGTGCTCTGTCTCTCTCTCTCTGTCTCTCCCTCTCTCTCTAAAAAATAAATAAACATTAAAGACGTTTTTTTAAGTTAGAAATGAGGTTAACATAAGAGAACAGCATGTACAAGTTTCTGCCAACAAACTTGAACATCTAGATAAGATGGATAATTTTCTAGGAAATACAGATACTACGAGTGACCAAAAGAAGGAAACACCTACAATGAATAAAATTGGATAGGTTGACAAAGATCTAGTCTTCCAAAGGGCACATCCACAAGGGTGCACACAAAATTTTTATCGTTGTCAGGGAACAGATATTTTCTGTACCATTTTAACATTTTAACTGTATCATATTTAACTATATACTTCTCTACATCATTGGGAGCATGGAAACATTCCCATTTCACAAGGTTTGCAAACACCTAATACCAAACCTGACAAAGAAGGCACAAAAAAGTAAATTACTGTCAGATTAAACCTCTCTAAGAATATACAACATAAAAATCTTAAGTAAAACATTAGCAAATATAATACAGCAATATATTAGAACACAACTAGAAGAAGAATACATTTTGACCAAGTCGATTCCTCTCAAGAAAAAAAGGATGGCTCAATATTAGAATATCTACCGACATAATGTATTACATAAGTTGGTTAAAGGAGAAAAATTATGTGCTTTTCTCAAAAGATGGCAAGATAGCATTTGGTAATTCAACATCCATCCTTATTTTGGCAAAAATAATGAATCAGGGGTAGAAAAAATTTTCCTAAACATGATAGAATATTTCTCAAAAATAACTATCAAGCATACCTAGCAATGAAACACAAGAGCCTTTCTCATTAAAATCAGGAACACAATAAGGATATCCATCATCTCCACTATTATACAACATTATCATATAAATTCTACCTACTGCAACAAGATGAGAGGTATTTCTCTTGAAAAAGAAGACATAGAATTATCATTATAATATGACAGCCTAGAAAATTCAAGAGAAAAACTGTTAGGAACGATAAAAAATCAGTAACATATATATAAACTCAACAGACTTCCTGTGCAAGCACTAATGCATTAGAAAATGTAATGAAACAGATGCCATACAAAATAACACAAAAATAATTCATAAGGCATACATCAGAAAAGCAGAGTCCAGAAACAGACCAGGCATATATGGGAATTCAGCATATAATAAAAATGGTATTTCAAATCAATGGATAAATGATGGATTACCCACTTAAAAATAAAATTATATCTTTTCACCAAATAACAAAAATATATGTGAATACTTTGTAAAATTAAAAGAAAAGCAGTGGAATAAAATATAGAAGAATATTTTTATAATCTTAAGAGTAGGGAAGACCTTCCTAAATATGACATGAAACCCAGAAACTGTAAAGAAAGAGACCGGCAGATTTAATTCCACAAAAAAATAAAAATATCTATAGAGAAAAGGAAACCATAAGCCAAGTTAGCGAACAAATGAAAAGGGGGCAAAAAATATCTGCAAAATAAGACAAAGGGCTAACATTGTGACTTTGCGACCAAATAGAATCAAGACTTCTTATAAATCAGCAAGAAAAAAAACCAACCCCCCCCATAAAAAAATGTATAAAGGATACAAACTAGGAGTTCACAAAAGTAGTCTAAATAGCCATCAAACATACGGATAGATCAGAGGTAAGCAAACTGCTGTCTGTGGGCCAAATCTGGCTGCTGCCTGCTTCCGTATATACTGAAACACAATCATGGATGTTCACTTACGTATCGTCTGTGGACGCTATCTTGCCAAAAATGATGCAGAGTTAAGTAGGTGCAACAGAGACCTAGTGGCCTGCAAAGTCTAAAATAGTTACCCTCTGCCCCCTATGGAAAATGTTTGCAGAGGCCTGGAACAGATGGTCAAACTCACGAATAATTAAAGAAATAAAAACTAGGGGCGCCTGGGTGGCGCAGTCGGTTAAGCGTCCGACTTCAGCCAGGTCACGATCTCGCAGTCCGTGAGTTCGAGCCCCGCGTCAGGCTCTGGGCTGATGGCTCAGAGCCTGGAGCCTGTTTCCGATTCTGTGTCTCCCTCTCTCTCTGCTCCTCCCCCGTTCATGCTCTGTCTCTCTCTGTCCCAAAAATAAATAAACGTTGAAAAAAAAAAAGAAAAAAAAAAAAAGAAAAAAAAACTAAACCACAGCAGTACTGTTTACTGAACACCAGGTTTACGCCAATATCCATTTTGTCTATCGGATTGAGAAAGATTAAAAAGCCTGATGTTATCCAGTGGTGGCAAGAGAAAAAGGAAAAAAAAAACCATTATTTTATACTATTGGTGGAAGTATAAATTGGTACAACCATTCTGGAGGGTAATATATTTAAAAAAAAAAAAAAACTTTACCAGGGCATACCCTTTGATCCAGAAATTTCCTGTCTGGCAATTTATCCAGAGAAAACAAAGCTCCAGTGTATGAAAACTGCAAGTATAAGGATGACCACTGCAGAATGGTTTGTGACAATAAAGAACACACATAAACACATATAAATGCCAATCAGGATGGATAAATAGATAAGGCCATATAAATATACAGTAAAATAAATACCTACGGATACATGGAAAAGTCTAAAGTAAATTGTTAGCAATGGCTGTTTCTGGCAGGTAGACACAATTCTTTGTATTTTTTTTTAATTTTTCAAAACGATCCCATATTATCATAAAATGGAAACAAGGTAAAGATATCTCTGGGGAGAGGAGGGATAAATACAGCTTACGTGGCAAAATAAAGGGAATCATGATAATTCAAAAAAATATGTTGGAAAATTAGCTAAGATAGACTACAAAGGTTCTTTAAGCTTCAAAATTGGCAATAATTACTCTGATTTCTTTTGTTTGCTTTCACTTTGATTTACTATTGAACCAGCAAACAAAAACAGTGCAAAGAATATGCAGATCAAGGACACAAATGAGTGGACCATGTCAATAAAGGGTACCACTAGCCTATAAGGTTCCTTTGTGCCAAATAGAAAAAGGTACCCCTCCCTCAAGAAATGCAACTCCAAGGATTACATGCCTGGTTTGGACTTTCAGCCCCCAACTACTCCCTCTACTGGGCATCCTTGGTTACGGCACATCCAGTGCAAACTGGCAATTCTCGCTCCAAGTTTCTTCCTTAGTTACTTTACAGAGGAAGCCAGTGAATTCAGTCTGCAAAAAGTGATTAATCTACCAGTTCAAATGAGGGAAGGCCTCATTCCACTGCCTTTTACATTTCTCAGCCTCGAAGTAACTGCATTCAAAAGATTCACCCTAGCGGCACCTGGGTGGCTCAGTTGGTTAAGCGTCCAACTCTTGATTTTGGATCAGGTCATGATCTCAGGATTCCTGGGATCGAGTCCCACATGGGGCTCTGTGCTGACAGCCTGGAGCAGTCTGCTGACAGCTTGCTTGAGAGTCTTTCTTTCTCTCTCTCTCTCTCTTTCTCTCTCTCTCTCTCTCTCTCTGCCTCTCCCCTGTTTGCACTCTCTCTCTCAAAATAAATAAACATTAAAAAGAAAGATTCACCCTACTTCCACATATGAATCTTTTCCATACCAATTACATTATTTAAAAATACTGTTCTTTAATTGTACCAAAACCCATAAAATACCTAGGAATGAACTTAAACAAAGAGGTGAAAAATCTACACACTGAAAACTATAGAAAGCTTATGAAAGAAATTGAAGAAGACACACAAAAAAATGGAAAAATATTCCATGCTCATGGATAGGAAGAATAAATATTGTTAAAATGTCGATACTACCCAAAGTAATCCACATTTTCAATCCAATCCCTATCAAAATAACACCAGCATTCTTCACAGAGCTAGAACAAACAATCCTAAAATTTGTATGGAACCAGAAAAGACCCTGAATAACCAAAGCAATCCTGACAAAGAAAACCAAAGCTGGAGGCATCACAATCCTGGACTTCAAGCTATACTACAAAGCTGTAATCATCAAGAAAGTATGTACTGGCACAAAAACAGACACTCAGATCAATGGAACAGTATAGAGAACCCAGAAATGGACCCACAAACATATGGCCAACTAATGTTTGACAAAGCAGGAAAGAATACCCAATGCAATAAAGACAATCTCTTCAGCAAGTGGTGCTGGGAAAACTGGACAGCGACATGCAGAAGAATGAACCTGGACCACTTTCTTACACCATACACAAAAATAAACTCAAAATGGATGAAAGACCTCAATGTAAGACAGGAAGCCATCAAAATCCTTGAGGAGAAAGCAGGCAAAAACCTTTGACCTCGGCCGCAGCAACCTCTTATTCAACATGCCTCCGGAAGCAAGGGAAACAAAAGAAAAAATGAACTATTGGGACCTCATCAAGATACAAAGATTCTTCATGGAGAAGGAAACAATCAGCAAAACTAAAAGACAATTGACAGAATGGGAGAAGATATTTGCAAATGACATATCAGATAAAGGGTTAGTATCCAAAATCTCTAAAGAACTTATCAAACTCAACACCCAAAAAGCAAATAATCCAGTGAAGACATGGGCAAAAGACATGAATAGACACCTTTTTAAAGAAGACATCCACATGGCTAACAGACACATGAAAAGATGCTCAACATCACTCATCATCAGAGAAATACAAATCAAAACCACAATGAGATACCACCTGTCAGAATGGCTAACATTAACAACTCAGGAAACAACGGATGTTGTCAAGGATGTGGAGAAAGAGGATCTCTTTTGCATTGTCGGTGGGAATGCAAGCTGGTGCGGCCACTCTGGAAGACAGTATGGAGCTTCCTCAAAAAATTAAAAAAAAAACTACCCTATGACCCAGCAATTGCACTACCAGGTAATTTATCCAAGGGATACAGGTGTGCTGTTTCAAAGGGGCACATGCACCCCAATATTTATAGCAGCACTATCAACAATAGCCAAAGTATGGAAAGAGCCCAAATTTCCATCGACGGATGAATGGATAAAGATTTGGTATATACATCGAATGGAGTATTGCTCGACAATCAAAGAATGAAATCTTGCCATTCGTGGATGGAACTAGAAGGTATTATGCTAAGTGAAATTAGTCAGAGAAGGACAAATATCATATGACTTCACTCATATGAGGACTTTAAGATACAAAACAGATGAACAGAAGGGAAGGGAAGCAAAACTAATCAAAAAACAGGGAGGGGAACAAAACATGAGAGACTCTTGAATACAGACGACAAACTGAGGGTTGCTGGAGGGGTACTGGGTGGGGGGATGGGCTAAATGGGCAAGGAGCTTTAAAGAGGGCACTTGTTGAGATGAGCACTGAGTGTTATATGTAGGTGATGAATCACTGGATTCTACTCCTGAAATTATTATTGCAGTATATGTTAACTAACTTGGTTGTAAATTTTTTAAAGTTAATAAATGAAAAAAACAAATCAATAAACCTACAAAAATTAAAAATAAATAAAAGTACTGTTTTTTTTTTTTTTTTTTACTGTGACCTTGAACCTCTGGTTGGCCTGGCCAGTGACAAACCAAAGAACAATCATGGTTTTCTTTGAAAAAAAAATAGATCGAATTTAACATAATATCTTATGCCAAAAAGAATTTAAACTAATTATAGAGCAAAAAGTAAAAAATGAAACCATAAAAAAAGAAAATATTTACCTAATATTTAGCTGACCCCCTGATAGGCAAAGACTATCTAAGAAATTTTCCAAAGAAGACAACATAAAGAAAAGGAGTGGTAGGGGCGCCTGGGTGGCGCAGTCGGTTAGGCGTCCGACTTCAGCCAGGTCACGATCTCGCAGTCCGTGAGTTCGAGCCCCGCGTCAGGCTCTGGGCTGATGGCTCGGAGCCTGGAGCCTGTTTCCGATTCTGTGTCTCCCTCTCTCTCTGCCCCTCCCCCGTTCATGCTCTGTCTCTCTCTGTCCCAAAAATAAATAAAAACATTGAAAAAAAAAAAAAGGAGTGGTGTATTCAACATTAGTAAATGTAGATCTCTTACAAATAAATAGACCATCATAAATAAAGTTAAAAACCAATAATATAGAGGAAATAATATCTGCACTGATATCCTTTCAATATAAAGAGCTATTACAAATATTATAAATCAATAAATTGAAAAATGAATAAAAGGCATGCAAAAGTAAATTAAATTAAAAAGGCATGTGCACATATGAAAAGATACTCAAGTACACTAATAATCTAATAGGTATATATTAACACCAAATTGAAATACAAATTTCAGCCTATCAAACTGAAAAAAGAAAAAAGTATCATTGGGGAGGTTGGCAGGGAGACAGAGAGATAGACACTCAAACATTGCTAATAGGAATGTAACTGTTACAACCTTTCTGGAAAGCAATTTGCAGTATGTCCAAAGAACCTAAAAAGTCTAAAATACCAAAAGCTTTTAACCCAGTGAATACACTTCTAGGAACACTAGGAATATAGTCTATTAAAATCATCATAGCTGTAGAAAAATATTTCTGTTGAAGGATATTTATAAAAAACATTATCTATGATAAGGAAAATTTCTTGTCCATATAAATGTCCAAAGATAAATGAATAATGTAAATAAATGTGGTATATCCATATAATAGACCAGTATGGGGTCATTAAAAACTGTAAAGTTCTGGGGCGCCTGGGTGGCTCAGTCGGTTAAGTGTCCGACTTTGGCTCAGGTCATGAACTTGCGGTTCGTGGGTCCAAGCCCCGCATCACATGGGAGGGCTCTGTGCTGACAGCAGGAACCCACTTCAGATCCTCTGTCTCCCTCTCTCTGCCCCTCCCTCACTCATGTGCACTCACATGCTCGCTCTCTCTCTCTCTGTCAAAAATAAAAAAAAACATTAAGAAAAACCCCTGTAAAGTTCTGCAGCCACCCAGTTCTCCTCCCTACAGATAATGATGCTACTTACTTTTTGTTTATTCTTCTCTAGATTTTTTTTACAGAAGTCAGAAGCATCATTGCCCACAGGGAAGAGAACAGAGTGGCCACAGAACTGCTGATTGTCTATCTTCTAATACTCTCTGAATTTTAAGTTTAATAAATTAATTCAATATATGTTTTTTAAATGGAAGCCTGCTTAACTCATAAAAGGACTGCTATACTTCATCTATAGTCACACCTATCCTTATGTCCGTTTCCAGGGAATAGGGTGACCCTCCTCCCATTCAAGACCAAACCCTCATCTGTGTCTTTAACATCATCCCTTCTTTTTTAAAAAATTTTTTAAAATGTTTTATTTATTTTTGAGAGAGAGAGAGAGAGAGAGAGACAGAGTACAAGTTGGGGAGGGACAGAGAGAGAGGGAGACACAGAATCCAAAGCAGGCTCCAGGCTCTGAGCTGTCAGCACAGAGCCCGATGTGGAGCTCGAACTCATGAATTGCGAGATCATGACCTGAACTGAAGCCGGACGCTTAACCGACTGAGCTACCCAGGAGCCCCTCCCTTCACTTCTTTAAAGGAAAAATATATAGTCTACATTTGGCATCTAAGTGTTTAACACCTCATTCATTCTAAAACACACTACAATATGGCTTTTGGCCCCATTATACTACTGAACCTGTTCTCCATAAAGAGACCACTGTCTCTCAACTATGAATTCAATAAATAATTTCCAGCCTTGATTTAACTGGAATTTCTGTTGACATTTTTGAGATTCTATTCTTGGTCCTTGCAACCTGGCTGCCTGGAGCCTAACAACCTACCATCCACTGCTGCACGGACTATCCCCGGGGACCAAGACTGCTGCGTTTCCCATCACTATGACGATTATTGCTGTTCATCATTCTCCAGCATCTAAACCAGAGACCCAAGCCATAAGTTGGCACCTAATGGCGCGGTGACCATATATCCTACTTACCATAAGACAGCCCTTGTTGATACTGGTATAATTATTAACAGTCCCCCTGTGCATTCAAGTCTGAATGATAAATTATGTCATCACCCTGCTACCTAAGGAACTCCAACATTCAGAAAGTGAAAGAGTAAAATAGTGCCAACAGTAAAATAGGTAAAATATTCAGTAAAATAGGCCTCCTTTGGAGAAGAGGAAAAAAATCAGTACTTGATCAAAATAAAACATGTGCAGTTAAGAAAATCCAATTATAAATATGAAATATTTAAAAGACTTCCAGCACTAAAGAAAGTATATTTGATGTTTAAAATTCAGTTAAATTAAAGAAGGCAAATTCAGATAAATTGAAGGAGAAGCCGATTGCTTGTCAAGTAAAAAATCATACGCCAGAAAGACAGAAGAGAAGAAATCTTTCAAAAATAGATGAAAATACAAAAAGGTACAAAAAGGACTTAGAAAACAAACGGATCTAGAATCCCTAACCTGTGAATGAAAGGAATTTTAGGAGGAAGAAAAAGAACATGCAAGAGGGGCAGTAATTAAACAATAGAAGAAAAAAATTGCCCTAAGTAAGGAAAACTAAAGTTTGCAAGCTGAGAAGGGCTCACTTGAGTTCTGGGCACGATTAATGTTTTATTGTATTAGAAATATAAATCACATACAGCAACATACCTAAATCCTAAAGGTACAACTTTATGAACTGCTACCTATGTAAGACCCGTGTAACCAATACCCAGGGGAAGACACAGAATGTTACCATCACCCAAGAGAATCCTTCATGACCCTTTCAGAGTCCAAATCCACCTCTACCCGGAGCTGATCATGACGATTTCTAATCCCATACGTTAGTGTCGTCAATACCTGGATTTAGAATCAATGGAAGCAGACAGAGTGTTTTCTCTGAGTCCAGCTTCTTTCACTATTTATGTTTCTGATGCCTCCATATTAATGTATCAGTAGTTTGCTTTTTTTATTGCTCCATAAAATTCCATTGTTTGAGTATACCATAGTTTATTTCTCTGCTCTCCTCTTGAGGAATATAAGGTTGCTTCAGTTTTTGCTATTATAAATAAAGCTTCTACAAACATTCTGGACATATATCTTGACAGACATATACACTCATTTCTCTTGAGTGTTTGGGTAGGAGTTAAAATGCTGGGTTATAGTACAGATGTATGTTAAGTTCTGATAGATACTGCCAAACGGTGACTAAATGAACTTAAACTCACGCCAGCAACATATGAGAGTTCTGGGGACTCCAAATCCTTGCCCCAAATGCAGATTTTCATGTTTTTATAATTTTAGCCGAAAAATAAAAGAAATGGGAACATTCTCACCTCATTGTTACGAGGCCGTCATTACCCTGATACCAACACCAAAGACATTGAAAGAAAACTACATAGCAATATCTCTCACGGATGTACAAACTTTCAGCAAATCAAATCTAGCAATACATAAAAATGTTACTATACTATGATCAAATGGGGTTTGTCCCAGAAATGCAAGGTAGATTTAACATTTGAGATTTACTCAGTGTTAGATACTATAGTAAGAGAATAACAAAGAAGAATTAAATGATCAGCCCAACAGATACTAAAAAAGCATTTGATAAATTTCAAATCTCATTCGTGGTGATTAAAAAAAGCTCTTGGGACACCTGGGTGGCTCAGTTGGTTAAGCATTCAACTCTTAATTTTGGCTCAGGTCATGATCTCACAGCTCATGAGTTCAAGCCCTGCGTAGGGCTCTGCATTGACAGGGCAGCGCCTGCTTGGGATTCTCTCTCTCTCTCCCTCTTTGTCTGCCCCTTCCCTGTGCTCTCTCCTTCAAAATAAATAAATAAACTTTTTTTAAAAAAGCTCTTAAGACTAGAAATAGAAGAAAACTTTTTAAAAATGTTTATTTATTTTGAGAGTCAGGGAGAGAGCGTGTGGACAAGCAGGTGAGGGGCAGACAGAGAGGGAGAGAGAGAAACCCAAGCGGTCTCAATGCTATCAGCATGGAGCCCAAAGCGGGGCTCCATCCCACAAACCATGAGATCAAGACCTGAATTGAAATCAAGAGTCAGATGCTTAACCGACTGAGCCACCCAGGTACCCAAAGAAAACTTCTTTAAATTGATAAAGGGCTCCTACCAAAAACTCAACAGTAAACGTTATACAAACAATTAAACACTAAATGCTTTCCCCTTCAGATCAAGGAAATGTCAAGGATACTGGCTCTCACCTCTTTTATTCAACAGTGTACTGGAGGTTCTAGCCAGGGTATTAGGTAAGAAAAGAAAATAAAAGCACAGAGATTGGAAAGGAAGAAGTAAAACTCTGTTTTGCAGAGGACATTATTTGTCAAACTCATTGAACTATGCAGTTAAAATAGATGAGTTTTGTTATATGTTATACTTCAAAAAAGCTAATTTTAAACAAACAAATGCTCCACAGAGAAAACTCCTGACTCAGAACTAGTGAGTTTCATGGTTTCACTGGTCAATTCTATTGAACGTTTAAGAAATAAATAATATTCCTAAGAAAAACATAAAAATACCTTGGGACGCCTGGGTGGCTCAGCGGGTTAAGCATAGAACTCTTGACCTCAGGGTCATGAGTTCAAGCTCCCCATTGGGCTCCATGCTGGGTGTGAAGCCTACTTAAAAAAATGTTAAAAGAAACAAAAAGAAAAACATAAAGGACCTAAATAAATGGTGATATATACCAAATTCAAAAATTAGATGACTCAATATCATGAAGATGTCTATTTTCTCCAAATTCGGTTAATGCTATCACAATCAAAATCCCAGCAGACCTTTTGGAAGAAGTTGACAAGCTGATTCTAAAATTTTACATGAAATTGCAAAGGATATAAAATATCCAACACAATCTTGAAATAAAAGAGCAAAGTGGGAAAACACACAACATGATGTCCAATACAATCTTGAAATAAAAGAGCAAAGTGGGAAAACACACAACATGATGTCACTATTTACTTTAAAATTACAATCATCAAGATAATGTGCTACTTGCATAGAAACTATAAATTAAAAACACAGGACCAGGATACCAGGCTGGCTCAGTTGGTAGAGCATGAAATTCTTTTTTTTTTTTTTAATTTTTGTTAACGTTTATTTATTTTTGAGAGACAGAGAGAGACAGAGCACAAGTGGGGCAGGGGCAAAAAGAGAGGGAGACACAGAATCTGAAGCAGGCTCCAGGCTCTGAGCTGTCTGCACAGAGCTCGACCCCGGGCTCAAACCCACGAACTGTAAGATCATGACCTGAGCTGAAGTTGGACGTTTAACTGACTGAGCCACCTTGGCACCTCTAACATGCAATTTTTAATCTCAGGGTCACGAGTTTGAGCCCCATGTTGGGGGTTGAGTTTACTTAATAAAAAAAATTTTTAATAAAAATATAGAACTGAATATAGAGCCCAGAAATAAACCCACACATATAAATTTTTTTGATATTTGATAAAGGCACAATGGCAACACAAAGAAGAGAGGTTGAACGCAGAGTTATATGATCCAGCTATTCTGCACCTAAGTATATACCCAAAAGAATGGAAAATATATGTGTATACAGGAACTTGTACAAAAACATTCATAGCAGCATTATTCATAATAGCTAAAAAGTAGAAACAACATAAAAGTCCATTAACTGACGGATAAACAAAATGTGGTATGCCCATACAGGGCAATCAATATTAGCCTGCCACAAAAAGGAATCAAGTACTGATACATGCTAAAACATGGGTGAACACTGAAAATATTATGCTAAATAAAAGAAGCAGACACAAAATGCCATATACTCCATGACCATATTTATATGAAATGTCAAAATAGGCAAATCCATAGATATAGAAAATCGATTAGCAGTTGCCAAATGCTGAGGACAAGGGAGAATGATGAGTGACTGCTAATGTGTACAGGGTTTCTTTTGCAGAAGATGAAAATGTGCTGGAACTAGATAGCGGTGATACTTGAATAACCTTGTGAATATACTAAGATCTACTGAATTGTACACTCTGAAATGCTGAATTTATGGTATGCAAATTATAGCTCAACTTAAAAAATTCATTTGAGATGGATTATAGACCTAAATATGAAAACTAAATCTATAATGCTTCTAGAAAATAAAGGTGCGTATCGTCACAACTTTGAAGTAGATAAAGATTCCTTAACAAGAGTACAAAAGGCAGTAAAGCATCAAAGAAAAAAAATGATAAATTGAAAGTCACTGAAAATTGTAAACATCTATTCTTCTAAGTACATGGATAAGAAAACAAACTTCCAGGGTGGGTAAAAATATTCTCAACACATACAACTGGCAAAACACTGACAAAAGAACTCTAACAAATAAATAATTAAAAAACAAATAACTCAGAGCACCTAGATGGCTCAGTCAGTTAACCATTCATCTCTTGATTTCGGCTCAGGTCATGATCTTGCGGTTTCTGAATTCGAGCCCAGCGTCGGGCTCTGCACTGACAGTGCGGAGCCTGCTTGGGATTCACTCTCTCCCTCTCTCTGTCCCTCCCTTGCTTGTGCTCTCTCTCTCTCTCTCTCTCAAAATAAATAAATAAACAAAAATAAATAAAAACAAATAAAAAACAAATAACTTGACTTTAAAAATTAGCAAAAGAGGATTACTTTGGGGCACCTGGGTGGCTCGGTCAGTTAAGCGTCATTCTTGATTTTGGCTCAGGTCATGACCTCATAGTTTATGAGTTCAAGCCCCGCATGGGGTTCTGCACTGACAGTGCAGAGCCTGCTTGGGATTCTCTCTCTCTCTGCCCCTCCGCCACTAACACTATCTCAAAATAAATGAATAAACTTTTAAAAAAATTAACAAAAGATTTTGGAACACTTCCCAAGGAAGAACAACAAATGGCCAATAAGTACATGAAAAGTGTTCAACAGCAGTAGTCATTGGGGAAATGCAATTTAAAACCACAACCACTTCACACCCACTAGAATGTCCAAAATTAAAAAGACTGACAATATGAAATGTTGACCTCGATGTAGAGTAAATGGAATTACCCTACAATGCTGGTGGGAGTGTAAAAATGGTATAAACCATTTTTTTACAGTTGGGCAGTTTCTGATAGAATTAAACATACATCCTAGGAGAATTTCCACAGGTAGGTCATTAACCAAAGAGAAATGCAAACATATATCTGCATTTTTAAAACCTTGTAAAAAGTTGTTCACAGCAGCTTTATTCATTTTAGCCAAATGTCCATCAACAGGTGAATTGATAAATAACTTGTAGTACATTAACTACACAGAAATACCACTCATAATCAAAGTGAATAAATGCTTATATAAACAACAACACGGATGAATCTCACATACATTAAGTTGAGCAAAAGAAATCAAGTGGAAATGGGAGAAAATATTTCATTGACAATAGCATGCATATAAACATTAGGAATAAATATGGAAAGTGCAGAAACTAGATAAAGAAAACCATAAAAATTTTATTAGAGGGTATAAAATTCAATCTGAAATTATAGAAATACATACTATTTTCTTGGATAAGCAAATATTATAAAAATATAAATTCTCTCAAAAATAATATACAAATGTAACGTAGTACCCATGAGAACCCCCATAGGTTTTTGTGTTTTTAATTAATAACTAATATTAGGAGTCCCTGGTAACTGAGTCTGTTAAGCGTCTGAGTTTGGCTTAGGTCATGATCTCACAATTTGTGAGTTTAAGCTCTGCATCAGGCTCTGTACTGATGACTCAGAGGCTGGAGCCTGCTTTGAATTCTGTATCTGCCTCTCCCCCACTTGTTCTGTCTCTCTGTCTCAAAAATAAATAAGTAAACATTTAAAAATTAATTAATTAATTAACTAATATTAAAATCCACATGGGAACATACATGTCTGAGACTATCCAGGATAATTATGAAGGAGAATGATGAGGCAGAATTTGATTCATTAGATATTACACTCTAACTAAACAATATGATGTTGGCACAGAAACAGACAACTAGATCAGTGTAACAAAGTGCCCAGAAACAGATCCCAGTATTTATGAGAGCTTAAGACAATGGCAATATTTTAATTCAATAGGAAAAAGATACTTTATGCATCCACTGGCACATATATCTGGCACTGCACTTGGAAGAAAATCGAGTTTATGCCCTCCCTCACACCACATATAAAAATAAATTCTAGGTGGATCAAATATTTAGACATAAAAATATAATAATAACTGGTACAAAAAGAAACTAAGAAATCATATGTATATTCTAGAGGTGCAGGGAAACATTTTAATCAAGACCAGAAGAACAGACACTTGAAAAAAAAACCTATTGAGTATTTTAAATTTTTGATCATTTTTAATGGGTACGGCATTTCATTTTGGGCTGATGCAAAAGTTCTCGAAAAGGATAGTGATGATGGCTGCCCAACAATGTGAATGTACTTAATGCCACTGAACTATGTGCCTAAAAATGGTAAATTCTATGTTATGTACATATTACCACAATGGAAGAAAATAAGATTTTACATGACAAAGTATATCCTAAACGAATTTAATAGACAAATGGTATATTAGTTAAATATACATATGCACCTACATACACATATATTTTAAACACTTACGAGACTAAAAGACTTAGCGTCTATAAATTTTTTAAATGCTCAAAGAACTTCAAAAGACATTAATAAGAGAAGATACATAAATGGCCAGTAAGCACATGAAAAGGTACTCAATGTCATGAGTTATCACAGAAATGCAAACTAAAACTATAATCACATACCACTTCAAACCCACTAGAAAGGCTAAAATTAAACTAACTGACAATACAAAGTATTGGCCAGGAGGTAGATATTCTTTTTAAAATAATAAAAAGAGAGACGGGCATAGAAGGAGAGAAAGCATATAGGGAAACAAACAATTCACAGCAGAACAAATCCAAATGGTTGGTAAACAACTAAGATACTCACCAGTAGTGGAAGAAATGCAAATTAAAGGGACGGTGAGTAGGCCCATCCATTGTTACTGGAAATGAAAATTACTATTTCATTCTTGAAATGCATATCCCTGAGCCACTCCTAGGAATTTATCTCACAGAAGTAAAAGTACCAGTACATGAAAAGTATATATAAACAATTATCCTTATTTGTGGATCAGGAAATGACCAAAAAGTAAAGCAAGCATGCAAATTCTGTGTACGTGTGCAATTTGGAGCCAATGGGCCTAGGATCACCACTCTTTGCACTCTTTGTGGGTTGTTTCCTCTGTTTTCAGACTGCTCACTGCGCAGTTACCCCCGAGGGCCCCCAAAGTAGGGCTAGGTAAATAACTTGCGGGGCCCAGTGACAAATGAAAATGCAACCCCGTGTTCAAAAAGCAGGGAAAAGTGCCGTTTAAAGTGCAAAGATATAAAGCTTTTTCCTTTCCAAGTACTTCATTATTTATCAAGTGTAATAGGGGTAACAGTGACAAACTGGTAAAATAACTTCCTGATACCGCTGTAACATCTTACCGCAAACTTAGTGGCTCAAAGTAACACAAATGTATTACCTCCCATTTCCGGAGGTCAGAAGTCCTATAGCCAAACTGTCAGCAGGACTGCATTCCTTCTGAAGGCTCTAGGGAAGAATCTCTTGCCTTTTCAACTACTAGAGGCATTCCTTGGTTGGTGGCCCCTTCCTCCATTTTCTCGGGTTCTCCCTTCTCCCTCTTTCCTTTGCAAGGATCCTTGCCATGACACTGGGTCCGCCTGGATCTCAAGGTCCTTAACTTAATCAGGGCCACAAAGTCTTTTTTTTTTTTTTTTTTTTTTGGCACGTAGGGTAACATATTTACAAGGTTCCAGGGATTAGGACATGGACATCTTTCGGTGTGTGTGTTGAAGTTGGGGACATTATTCTGTCTACCACAATGACTGACAACATAAATTCACAAGTCGCAAAAAGCATTTTTGAGGTCATATTATATAACACAATAAAGACTGATATTTTGTTAATGTGACGCCTTGATCAAGCACAAGATTCTTCTGGCCAAGTTTTCTAGAAGCTTGTTTATTAGGGCATCAAAACTTATGCTTTTAGCGAATTCCTTTTCAACCAACATAACCGAAAGTCTCATCAGTCTTTCTTGGCAAATGCAAGGTGGCAAATAATTTTGGATAATTTCAAATTTAGGGAAGGCTCTTCTTGCTGATATAACTGTTACTGGAGCTCATAAGAATAGTTTGTGGCCTGTGGCAACACTGGGATTAATATATAAATTTTAATACATCTATAGAGTTGATGATTCTCATGGAACAATTTCTCTGAAAAGGTTTCACTCCTAACATTAACCAGTTTCATACCTGAATGTAATTTTAAATGTACATTTATACAATAGTACTTTCATTTTTCCTCTGACATTTTCTATAACTGTAGGGGGTTGTAGAACACATTGAAAGTGGCTTCACCTGTTTCCTGTTTATGCATTCTATTGCTGCATATTCAGTTACAAGGAAAATTAATTTAAAAATCGTCTTATTAATAACTGCTTCATTCGAAGCTTCATATGAAAGCAGCGCTATTTTCTGTTGAATGGAATGATCTTTAAGTTTAATTTAAATTTCTAAACCTGTGGGTATTTGCTTTCCAATGTTGCATCAGTTTTCAAAACCAAAGATTCTAAACTCTTTGAAGAATTCTAATAGGTCCTTTATATATGCATAATTACAATTCCGTGTGTATACTTTTATTTTGTAATAACTCACCGACAAAGTTCAATGCCCGAGTGCAAGCAGTTCTTGTCCCAGAACTTAGGCTGGAGAGTTAATATTTGTGTAAATCTCACAGGACTGGGCTCCGGGAACGGCCAGGCCAGCCCGTCTCCCACTGCGAGCCCCACTCCCTCCCCCTGCCTCCTGCCCCCATCTGGATCCAAGTTCTTAGCCTGACTACCTTGGGGCCTCACGTGCCCCAGACTGCACAGAAGGCTGATTCGTGCACACGTTACCCTCCATGCCCGCACACACGCGTGTGCGTGGTGCCACCTAGCATATCTCCGCTGTTCATGTGCATGTTTCGTGGTCTCGTCCCAGACTTCAGTCACAAAGTACAGATCAACCTGTGACCGCACAGGTTGCACACCCAGGAAGACGGCCCTGGTGCCAGTTAGGTCTCTTGGTATCTAATCAGCTGATGCACATATATCAGGTACCTGCCATAGAGATGGGTGTTCACTCGTGGTATCCGCTTCCAGCCTCTCTTAAATGTGCCCTACCTAAGGAGGAACATGGGAGTAGAAACAAGTGACTGTTTCTACTACCAAAATAATTGTTCCGATGGCGGTATGCCCTTGTGTTTTCGTATCCATTATCTCACCAGAGCACCACAACTCACTGATGTAGCAAAAGAAAGGATTATTGGCGGTAATTAATTAAACCTCACAGCGACCCACAGTGGTCTGGAAGTATTTTTAATGCTGTCTGACAGATGAAGTCAGAGGTTAAATGACTTTCCTATCTACCTCACCAGGCTGTTGGAAAGACTGGAGGAAAGAGTGGTTTTATCAACAGTGAAGTGAAGAGCACATGTAGGTTATTATTATCCTTCCTTAGGAAGAATCACATGGAAAGGATGGAAGAATTCAATTCAGGTTTACCTCTAACTAATTAAGATCTCACCTTTTAAGTGCTAAATCCTTTCAGATTGGGTTACCTGGCCTACTAACATAGGATCACTATACCTTAATCCAACCTTGTCTCCACGGCCTGAGTCCATTCAAAAAGTGCAATTTGCCAATTCCGGAAAAATAAAATTGTACAACCAGCTAAAAATATCTCAAGTAAATTAGAAAAAGAGTCTGAGAGATTAAAAAAGACAACACAGTACTCTCATAAGTTTAAGTGACATATTACTATAAAAATATTGGGGTAAAAAGGTAAATCAAATAAAATTATGAAATTCTTAGAACTCAAGGGCAAACAAAACATCATATGTCAAAAATTTTGGAGACACAGAAAGAACCTTAAGGCTTTCAATATATTTATCAGGAAACAAAAATTTTATTTTTTAATTTTTGTTTAGTTTTGAGAGAGAGACAGAGCATGAGCAGGCGAGGGGCAGAGAGAGAGGGACACACAGAATCCAAAGCAGGTTCCAGGCTCTGACCTGTCAGTACAGAGACCCACACGGGGCTCGAACTCATGAACCACAAGTTCATGACCTGAGTCAAAGTCGGATGCTTAACCAACTGAGCCACCCAGGAGCCCTGGGGAACAAAAATTTTAAATGAACGAAGCATTTACATCAAGAACTTGGAAAAAGGGCAAGGGTAAACCCAAATTAAAATATGAGAAAGAAAATAATACAGGTAGAGGAAGAAATTAGTAAAACGGATTTAAGAAAATGGAAATTGAAGATTAGAAAAAAGAAAGCTAGTCCTTGGAAAAAATAATAAAATGGACAGGCTTCGGGCAATAATAATATTTTTTTGAGGAGAGATAAAGATACACACACACGTGCCACCTCTATGGCCAAAACAAAACTATGAGAAAAGACATAGAAAGTGAACTAATAAACAGAAAGCCATTCCAGCATCTTGGATAGGACAACTTAATATCGTCAATTGTCAATTCATCCCAAACTGATATACAAATTCAATGAAATTCCAATCAAATTATAGTTGCATTCTTTGAAGAACTGAAGAAACGAGCTCTAGAATTCACATGGAAAGATAAAGGTCCACAAACAGCTAAGTCAACTGTGAAAAATAAGGACTAAGAGTTAGGAACGTTCGAGGAGATATTGAGGCCTACTAAAAACCTTGCAATATTTTTTTAATGTATGGTCCTCTGACTGTAGTCTTCAAATGCCATTTCCCACTAAGCAAAACCAGGGCTCCTTAGGGAAATGGCTGGTTGTTGGTCTGAACTGACAATGTACAAGACAAAGCTGGAACACCTTGGCCGGCCATGTAGGAAGGCTGCTGTCCAAAATCATTAGTCATGCTGAAAGGACTCACCTAGGAGCCAGCTTGAAGAGGTTCTCGATGATCAAAAGTAATCAAGTATGAATAAGAATAAGAACGGCAATTGACTGAAGGAAATAAAATATGTTTAGGTCCATGAATTCACAGTGATATTAAAAAATAAAACAAGAACTTTAAAACTTTTTTTTAAGTAATCTCTACGCCCAACATAGGGCTCAAAATCACAACCACAAGATCAAGAGTCACGTGCTCTACCAACTGAGCTAGCGAGGTGCCCCAAAAAAGTAAAACAAATTTAACAACAACTAACTGGCCACCTAGGAAGATGCTAGCAAAACAACTTATTATTTTGAAAACAGGGAAGTAAAAAGAGAATCAAGCTTTTTTTTAAATTTATTTACTTTGAGAGAGAGAGAGCGAGCACACATGCAGGGGAGGGGCAGAGAGAGACGAAGAGAGAGAAGAGACGAAGAGAGAGCCAAGCAGGCTCCACACGGTCAGTGCAGAGCCCGACAGGGGGCTTGAACTCACACACTGTGAGATCATGACTTGAGCCAAAATCAAGAGTCAGATGCTCAACTGACTGAGCCACCCAGGCACCCCAAAAACAATCAAGCTTTTATCCTGACTTTCCTAAATGAATTACACCACTAACCAAATAGTACACAGGGGGGTATTTCTCTTAATAGAAGTATTCCAGCTAATAGGGGCACCTGGGTGGCTCAGTCACTTAAACATCCAGCTCTTGATTCTGGCTCAGGTCATGATCTCACGCATTGTGGTATCGAGTCCTGCATTGCATGGGGCTCTGCACTGACAGCACAGAGCCTGCTTGGGATTCTCTCCCTGACTCTCTGCCCTTCTCCCACTCATGCTCGCTTGCTCTCTCTCTCTCTCTCTCTCTCTCTCCCAAAATAATAAACTTTTTTTTTAAAAAAGGAGTATTCCAGCTAATAAATGAAGTACTGAAAGAATTAAAATTTCCTTATTTTGCATTCCTCAATAATGTAATTGGACACAGATAATCACAAAAATAAAGATAACTAGGCATCCTGATGGAAGAACACACCATCACTTAAGAACTAGTCTTTTCAGACAGATACCATATGGTTTCACTCTTATGTGGATCCTGAGAAACTTAACAGAAACCCATGGGGGAGGGGAAGGAAAAAAAAAAAAAAAAAAAGGACGTTAGAGTGGGAGAGAGCCAAAGCATAAGAGACTCTTAAAAACTGAGAACAAACTGAGGGTTGATGGGGGTGGGAGGGAGGGGAGGGTGGGTGATGGGTATTGAGGAGGGCACCTGTTGGGAGGAGCACTGGGTGTTGTATGGAAACCAATTTGACAATAAATTTCATATATTAAAAAAAAATAAAATAAAATTTCTTAGAAAAAAAAAAAGAACTAGTCTTTTCAAACCAAATCTCAATCTGATGAAGCCTCTAGATCCCACTATGAATTTATAAGAGATACAGAGAACAGAGGAATTTATTGAATGATACCAGATGGATGCATTCAGCAAAATCAAGACAGGGCAAGTTTACGGGACAAAGACATTTCTTCTTCAAAGAAATACAAAGGGAGGGATGCCTGGATGGCTCAGTCGATTAAGCATCCAACTCTTCATTTCAGCTCAGGTCATGATCTCACAATCGTGGAATCAAGCCCTGCATCAGGCTCCACGCTGAGCATGGGGCCTGCTTGGGACTCTCTCTCCCTCTCTCTCTGCCCCTCTCCCTGACTCACGTGCTCTTTCTCTCTCAAAATAAATAAATAAAATTAAAAAAAAAAAAGAAATACAAAGGGGAAAAAAGGTGCAGGGGAGAATCGGTAAATTAAAATAACTTAAGAGACATATCAACGAATCACACTTTATTTTGATTCTGATTCAAACACACATTTATGAGGACACCTGGGTGGCTCAGTCAGTTGAGCATCTGACTCTTGGCTTTGGCTCAGGTCATGATCTCACAGTTTCATGAGTTCAAGCCCTGTGTCAGGCTCTGCACTGGCAGCGTGGGGCCTGCTTGGCATTCTCTCTCTCCCTCTCTCTCGCTCTCTGCCCCTCCCCCACTCACACTCTGTCTCTCACAAAATAAATAAACTTTAAAAAAAACAAAACAAACACATTTATGAAATAATTTGGAATTTGAAGACCAACTAGATATCCAATGTTGCCAAAGAGTTATCGCTCTTTTCTTCTTGTTGTGATATGGCATTGGATTTTTTTTAGTTCTGTATCTTCTAGAGATACATACTGAAATATTTACACATAAAATGATATGTCTCGGACTTTCTACAAAATAATACACAAGGGGACACCCTGGGTGGCTCAATCAAAGTGTCTAACTTTTGATCTTGGCTCAGGTCATGATCTCATGGTTCATGGGATCCAGTCCTGCATCAGGCTCTGTGCTGAAAGCATGGAGCCTGCTTGGGATTCTCTCTCTTCCTCTCTCTCTCTGCCCCTCCCCTACTTGTGTGTGCTCTTTCTCCCAAAATAGATAAACTTAAAAAAAATAATACAGAAGGAGTGGAGAATGGGTAGAATATAAATGTTAAAAGATCGACCATGAGTTTAAAATTATGAAAGTGTGGCAATGGGTACATGGGAGTTCATTACATTGATCTAGTTTTGGATATGTTTGATACTTTCCTTAATCACAAAATGTTTAAAATAGTATGATAATTTTAACAAGACTATACAAATAAATCAATGGAACAAAAGAAAAAGATCAAACTCAGACCCATTTAATATATATATGTGATATATATCATAGAAGTGGCATTATAAATCAATGGAGAAGTGATAAATTGTTTAGTAGATATAGGGAGGAAAAATGACTCACTATTATATAGGGAAAAATAAACCAGAATCCTCACATAACACTATGTACAAAGACAGAAACCAGATGGATTAAAGGCCAAAATGTAAAAGGTAAAACTATAACATTAATGGAAGAAAATAATATCTTTGTAACTTAAAGGTAGAGAAGGACTTATTTAAAAATACTTCCGGGGTGCCTGGGTGGCTCAGTCAGTTAAGCATCTGACTCTTGATTTCAGCTCTGGTCATGATCTCAAGGTTCATGGGTTCGAGCCCCATGTCAGGCTCCACGATGGTGATGCAGGGCCTGCTTGGGATTCTCTCTCTCTCCCTCTCTTTCTCTGCCCTTCCCCCACTCATGCTCTCTCTCTCAAAATAAATAAACATTTAAAAAATAAAAATAAATAAAAAGACTTCAAACACATAAAATATAAGGGAAAATATGATGAATTTGATATCAAACTTAAGGATTTATGTTTAATGAGGGACATCAATAACACAGTTATCAGATGAGAGACTGGGGGGAGATATTTACCATGCTGAAAACCAAACTGGACTGAGAGCTAGAATATTCAATGAACTCCTACTCATTAACCTGAAAAGAACAAGAACCCAATAGAAACCTAGTCAAATTTTCAGCAGAGAAAGTACAAAACGCTAACAAGTTTATAAAGGATGCTCAAACAGACTGGTGATAAAAAAAAAAAAACCACAAATTAAAACAACACTGAGGTATCACTTTATATCAACTACCTTGACAAAAACTAGAAACCTGGATGGTGCCAGGTGTTGGCAGAAATAAGGGAAGACGAAATACTTAATGCATTTTCTGATGGGATCTTAATATGTGTAGACCCATGGTGTGCTTACAGTGTTGAGCAACCAACTCTCCAGAAAGAATATATACACATAACATTTTGTTGCTATATGTATACCAAATACATACCTTGTATGTTTCTGTGTATATACTATATAGAATTTACTATAAACTTTATTGATGTCAAGGCATATAGCATCTAACTTACAAGTAATAAAACATGCGATACTTTTTATTGTACCTTCCATATAATCAATGGATTTTCACAGAATGCTTTCACTGATTCTTGCCAAACTCTTGTAACCATAGCCAGCCTGCGGTTGCAATGGAAGGAGCGTAGCTCTGATACGAATGTTGCTTGGTATTTCAGTTTATGTTCAGAAGACAAAAGGGAAACGGTGAAGATGTACACGTCTGTCAACGATGTGAGCAACTTCCTTGCTGAATCACATAATACCTGTCAAATCCTGAAGGAATATTTCCCCCAGATTTTGTGCTATTCACAATGTAGCAGCTACGGACTCAACATGCTTTTCAACTTAATTGTATTGCTAACATCGTCTTCATCACTTTCCAAAGTCTAGACAATCAACAAAACAACAAATCAGAGGTCACCAAACTTTTTCTGCCAAGGGCCAGGGAGTCAATGTTTAGATTTTGTGAGTTAGGCGATCCCGGCCACCACTATTCAACTCTGCTTTTGTAGTGTAAGGGCAGTCATACACGTTACGCAAACAAATGGGCCAAAATGGGAAGTTGGGCAGACAGTTTGCCGACTCCTGCAGTAAATCAAACCCTAATGTGTGGCATTTGCTGATTTTTTCTACTAATGTGAGGTCACTGAACACGAAGTCGGGAAGAGACATGCCATTGCATGCCATTATACAATATCTCTACAACACAAATAGAATCGACATAAATGACTAAGGACAAAGATAATCATACAATATAGTGAAATAATTATGAAGTGATAAGTTTTGAGCATTTATTCCCTCTGATTTTGATATGACTTACCTAATTGTAATTATATATAATTTAATATATAAGACTGACTGTATTGAATAACCAGCTTTGCACAATTTCTGAAAATTAACCAGCTTTTGTGAGCCTGTATGAGTAAACTCATAGAGATTCTTGAGAAGAACCTGCCATACTCAGTCCAGCGACAGAGAGGGTCTTCAACAGGGAGTGAGGATGTGTGGTGGATGTAAATTATTAAGCGCTAGGCAGCAGTTAGAAGAACAGACCGGGCGGGGAGGGGGGGGGTCGCCTGGGTGGCTCAGTCGGTTAAGCGGCCGACTTCGGCTCAGGTCATGAGTTCGAGCCCTGCATCGGGCTCTGTGCTGACAGCTCAGAGCCGGGAGCCTGCTTCAGATCCTATGTCTTCCTCTCTCTCTGCCCCTCCCCCATTCATACTCTGTATCTCTCTCTCAAAATTAAATAAACATTAAAAACATGTTTTAAAGAACAGTGCTGAATTCTGCTCCCGGCTACGATGGAATCACTGGGACCACATCAGTCCTCTTGCTATGAACACTTAGAAAGTTGTGCAAAAGAAATGAAATAAAGTGTTTAGTCACTGGTCAATAGGCAGCACAAGATTGTGTCCCTGCAAGAAGAGAGGAGGGATACAACGTAAGCCCCATAATTACCCTAGATTTTTAACCTGGAGGTTCTATGGAGACCACAGTGGGGAAGGGGGTGAGGAAGATCCAAGCACAGCATGGAGGACTTGCTGACTTCAAGGGACAAAGGTTAGAGTTCTGGGAGGTTGAAGCAGTTGAAAGAGGGAATTACACAACACACACACACACACACACACACACACACACACACACCAGCTTCAGAACTCTACACTGGGAGAAACTGTAAGAACGACCAGTAACTAAAAGCTGAAGAATTTCCAGAGTTCATACAGACTGGACTATCATTTTGATTTCTGAAAATCCAAAGCGAAGAGTCATCACTGAACTTTGAGAGAATAAGAGAGAATCTATAAAGGTAATCCTTTAGTAGTAAAGGTAAATTAGCCCTAGAATAAATGCTACTTTTAAGTCTCTCGGACAAGACTTAAAAACAAGCTTTGACCAGAGGAGACGGGCAACATGGGTGAAGGGGAGTGGGAGTGCAGGCTTCCAGTTATGGAATGAATAAGCCACGGGAATAAAAGGCACAGCAAAGGGGATAGAGTCAAAGGTACCGTAATGGCGTTGCGTGGTGACAGATGGCAACTGCACTTGTGGTGAGCACAGCGTAATGTGTAGAGATGCTGAATCACTACGCTGTACACTTGAAGCTAACGTAACCTTGGGGCACCTAGGTGGCCCAGACGCTTGAGCTTCCGACTCTTGATTTGAGCTCAGGTCACGATCCCGGGGCTGTGAGATCAAACCCCGTGTCAGGGTCCGCACTCAGCCTAGAGCCTGCTTAAGATTCACTCTTTCCCTCTGCCCCTTTCCTCTGCTCACGTACTCTCTAAAATTTTTTTAAAAAATTAAAGAAACTAGGGGCGCCTGGGTGGCTCAGTCGGTTAAGCGTCCGACTTCAGCTCAGGTCACGATCTCGCGGTCCGTGAGTTCGAGCCCCGCGTCGGGCTGTGGGCTGATGGCTCGGAGCCTGGAGCCTGCTTCCGATTCTGTGTCTCCCTCTCTCTCTGCCCCTCCCCCGTTCATGCTCTGTCTCTCTCTGCCTCAAAAATAAATAAACGTTAAAAAAATTTTTTTTTAAATTAAAGAAACCAATGTAACATTGTGCGCCAACTGCACTCAAATAAAAATTACAAAAAAAAAAAAAACTTTGAAAAGATTGAGCTGATACACAAGTGAATTAAGTGCACGCCAGAACAGAGTCCAAAACACTTTTAAGGAATACACAAAATCTCACACTTGACAACATAAAAATGTCAAGCAATGCTTCAAAAAAATACCTGACATGCCAAGAAGCAGGGAAATAGAAATAGAAACAGACTCAGAAATGACAGAGACAAGGAATTAGCAGTCAAGAACTTTGCATAAGTTCTTAAGAATGATCAAATATTGTTTCTAAAAGAACATGAACATAATGAGGAGAGAAATGGAAGATAATAAGACCAAAATGGAATGTCTAAAGCTGTAAAATACAATATTTGAAATGAAGTTCGCTGGATTAAACACCACAGAAGATCAGTGAACTTGAAGACAGCAATAAAAAGCATCCAGACTAAAACACAGAGAGAAAATAGACTAAAAAGAAATAAACAGGAGCACCTAGCTGAATCAGTCAGTAGAGCATGCAACTCTTGATCTCGGGGTCATGAGTTCGAGCCTCACATTGGGTGTGGACATTACTTAAAAATAAAAAATCTTAAAAAAAAAGAAACTAACACAGTGTTGGCTTATGGAACAATATCAAGCAGTTGGAAATACACGCATTTATTTAGAATATCAGAAAGAGAAAAGGGTGAGGATAATGGAAGAAAATATCTGAGGGGAACAAATGGCCAAAATTTTTTCAAATTTAATAGAAACTCTAAACCATATATTGAAAGGCCCAAAGAATCTGAAACAGGATATATACAAATGAAAACCAGACCAAGGCACATCGCAATCAAATCACTGAAAAATGGTTATAATAGGAAAATCCTAAAAGTATCCAGGAAAAGAAAACATACATCATGTATGAGATATGAGATATGAGATATGAGAACTATTGCAGAAGGTATAGCAGAAAACATGCCAGCCAGAAAAAAATCCGACCCATTCACAAGAGAAAATAATAATCAATGGAGACTGACTCCAACATGACCCAGATGTGGCGATTATTAGGTAAGACTTTTAAAGCAACTATTACACTACATCCAATGAAGTAAAAGATAGGAAATCTCAGCAGAGGAAAGCAAACCTATGAAAGAGAAGCAAATGTAAATTCTAAAGCTAAAACTATCATATCTGAAATTTTTGACATCACCAGATGGGCTTAACAGTAAAATGGTTTTGACAGAGGAAAGAATTGGTGGACTTGAAGACGGATCGGCCAGAATTCTCAAATCTGAAGTACAGAGAGTAGAGGTTTTCTCTTTTTTAATGAATAGGACTTCAGTGACCCGTGGATGTTACTGGATGATACAGACCTGGTGAACTGACGAACCATGCCAAAGATGTTCTGCCTTTGGCATTTCTGGGCATGCATGAAATTGCTGATGAGGAGAAATCAGAAAAAGAAGAGTACAACTTACGGACCGAAGTTCGGCAGGAAAGGGTACCTGGTTCCTTTGGTGGCATTCAGTTACACCCGCAGGAGTTGACTGCCGTTACCCAGAAGGCTCTGCAGTCCCAGTTCTGGAAAACGAAAGCCCAGGGTGCAGCTGCCATAGCATCAATTGCAAAACAAACCAACTCCCCGATGCTTCCATATCCGGGAATGATACCGACCACCTTACTGCAAGGTCTAGCTGGAAGAACATGGGCAGGAAAGGAAGAGCTGTTAAAAGCCATTGCCTGTGTGGTGACAGCTTGCAGTACACAGCTGGAAAAGCCTGGGTCCAATCAACCCGGCGCAAATGAAATTCTCCAAGCTGTTCCGAAGGAGTGCTACAAAGAGAATCTTAAATACAAGATCATAGCAATCAGCTGTGTAGCAGATGTCTTGAAGGTCACCAAAGAAGACAGATACCAGGAGCTTTCTGCCACTGTCACACCTTTTCTCAAGAAGAACTCACCTGGAAGCACTGGCTTTCAGCCAAAAATGAAGATGGGAATGAGAAGGAAAAAGAGCTCCCGTTGGAATCTCTGCTGGGAGCCTTCGAGAGCCTGGGCAAAGCCTGACCCCAAAATGTGGAGACCCAATGTCATTACCATCAGGAGCTGCGCAAGTTGATGGGTGAATGGCTAAAGCTGAGCACGTGGAAAGGGCAGTTAGGAGTCCCACAGTCAATGAATGCCTTTTTGTCAGGGATTAATGCTTTTGGGAAATGAACATGCAGATCCTGAGGCTTTGGCTGAAATTCTCCTTGAAACTTGTAAATCAATCACGTATTCTTTAGAAAATAAGACCTACTCATCTGTGAGAACAGAAGCTTTCTCTGTGACAGAATTACTGCTTTAAAAACTTGAAGAATCTAAACAGTGGGAAAGTTTGACATCTGAATGCACAGCGCTCCTAATTGAGTCTTTAGCTACTATGGAGACAGACAGCAGACCTGAGCTGCAGGAGAAAGTACCATTACTGAAGAAAACACTTAAAACTCTGGAATAAATTGGAAGGGAAAGAAAGAAAGAAACAAGTGCCATGTTCATTGGGGGTTGAAATGGTGGTATTCTTTGAAAAACCAAGTGGGGGAAAGTAAAGATTAATCTGCAGCATGAATCATTCCTTGGCTGAAATTTTTGAAATGCCTTAAAAAATCTAATGCAAGTGTATGTAGGTTTCCAGGAGAAGAAAGAGAGAAAATGTGGCATAAAGAATATTGGAGGAATAATCTAAAACTCCCCCTAAGACAGTAAAGACATGAATTTACAGATCTTAGATGCTAAGCGAAACCCAAACAGGATAAATATGAAGAACACTGTATTCATTACTCACATTACAGTAATATTGGTGTTATTTTGAAACATACATGTGCACCTACACATTTACACTCACACATATAATACTATAGAAAAATAGCAAAGAGATGAATTTTAAAAAATCAAAGGAATTCACTGAAAACGCTGTAATCCTTAATTTGAATTGGAAACATCAGTATAAACTCATGATTCATTTTCCTCTTTCTAAAACCCACATAGTTCCTAGTTCTGTTCACTGGAAAGTCCTAGAAATAATGACAACCCAGTAGCAATGAGCACCCCAAAACACAGATAAGTGGTATCTAAATAGCATTTTCTCCCAAAAGGAGCCAAGTCTCCTTGGAGAAATAACTGATCCTAGGTTAGAGCAATAAATCTTCAAGATGGGTCCATAATACCTCATTTTGCCAGTAAGCAAGGACTCTATCAAACACTAATAAGATCTGTCAAAAGAAACCAAAACTCAACTTTAAGGAGCTCCCATTGGCCAAAAATGAGAACATTTGAGCATCAGAAAAAACAATGACTTTGGGGCACCTGGCTGGCTCAGTCAGTGCATCATGTGACTCTTGATCTCGGGGTCGTGATTTCCAGCCCCATGTTGGGTATGGAGACTACTTTAAAAATACAAAAAAAATTTTTTTAATTAAAGAAAAACAATGGATTAAAAAATGGTGATTAACAAAGCCATGAATTCAAAATACTTTCACCAACTTCCAGTTATAAGATAAATAAGTCACAGACATAAAAATTATATCACAGGGAACATAAATAATAATATCATAATAACACTGTGTGGTGATTACATTTATCATGGTGAGCACTAAGTAATGTATAGAATAGTTGAATCACTCTGTTCTACACCTGAAACTAATATAACATTGTATATTAATTATACTTCAATAAGAAATCCCATTCTCACCATTGGAGTTTACTAGGGAACCTATCCATCGTCTTGAAAACTGTTCAATAAAAGGAAAGAATCAAGCATCTATCATGCCTTCCCTATATGAACTTCATTTCAGGGTAACCAAATAGTTGATAAGGATAATTCTTTCTTCATGGAAAACCTCCTGCCAATAAATGCAGAAAGGATGAATGGCTTAGAAAATCACCATTTCACAGAGTATGAAATAAGGGATCTAGGAAATGATCATCACCAATTATCAAACCATTAGGTGAAATCTTGACAGGAAATTTATAATTGAGGGCTCAAGGGGCGCCTGGGTGGCTCAGTCGGTTGAGCATCCAACTTTGGCTCAGGTCATGCTCTCATAGCTCGGGAGTTCGAGCCCCGCATCGGGCTCTGTGCTGACAGCTCGGAGCCTGGAGCCTGCTTTGGATTCTGTGTCTCCCTCTCTCTGCCCCTAACCCACTCGCATTCCGTCTGTGTCTCTCAAAAATAACGTTAAAAAAAATTATAATTGAGGGATCAAGTTGCCAATACTCAAACCCACTGATCAATGTTAACAACACTACAAAGTTGGACAACCAAGCGATGTGTACCTCCCAATAATTACAGGAAATAGGAAATGCACAGTACCAACTATGAAATTACTTTTCCAAACAATAATACTAATAAAGTAATAACCTAATCAAGCCTCTATATCTACCTCATTAGAGGAAATATGGAAGACAGAGGAACCAGGTAGAGAACATACCAACAGATGTAATCAGCCAAATCCAGTATGTGGGCAATTCTAAAAAACAAACTGGTTTCTTCAACCAATAAATGGCATAAAAAATGGAGTGTTTGTGTGTGGGAGGTGCTGTTATTATAAAAGAAGCAAAGAGGGACTTAAAAGACATGCCAACCCAACGCAATGTGTTGACCACCCCTGATTCTAATAAACTAAATTTAAAAAAGAAACAACACATTTTTCATGCAATCAAGGAAATTTGCCTATGATATTACTAAGGAAGTATTATCTATTCTATTCTATGTCAAACGATATTGTGGCGCTGTTTTTTTTAAGCGTCCGTACCGTTAGCCAAGTGGCCATATGTGACAGGCAGGACTGACTTGTAAAGGAATGAGTTCTCCCACTCCTAGGCAAAGATTATCTGTGGCTGCTTAAATCATTATATGACAGTTTGCTGGGTGGCTGGATCATGCTGTCACCACCGAACCAGCTTTGCAATCTTAGCATCTCCCAAATGGGACAACTAAGCACTAGGTGCCTCATGGAACCAGACTTAAAACAAGGCTTGGCACACCATGGGCACTCAGTAAACTTTTGTTAAAAGCAGTCTGCCCTTGTGGCCCTGGTCCCACCCTCCTACTCCACCCGCTCCCCGCTGCTGAAATGCTTCCCTCTGGACCGCATAGCCGATCTTCGTGCCGGCTTGGGACCGCCAACGGTCCCCTGTATCACACTGCGGCTACTGCTTCTGCCACTGCTCCCACTCCCCCTGCAGCAACTATAACAGACTCTGCTTCTGCCCCGACGACCCACAGTTCTCTCTCTTCTCGCTGCATGTGGAGGCTGACTTCTTCCTTCCCGGCACGATAGCTCTCTCGAGCGACCTTAGGAAGTCACTCGAGTTTGGCCCAGAAGCGGTCATAGCTCCTCTAACGCCTCTCCAGGTGGACGGTTCCATTCGTCAAAGGCGGGACTGATGCCACACAGCCAGGCTGGGAGTGTCTACCTCCTTGTTGTCTCCCCTTGGACCATACCACCTCTACAGATCAACTCTCTACCAGGGCACCAAATGGCTCTGGGGCCCTTCAATCCTCTCCCATCTCAGTCTGACTTCTTTGACTTCTCCGGAAACCTCCTGCACCACCCCCCCCAACACCTTCTTTGCGCATGGTGAGAGGAATGGGGGGGAAGTTTTTAATCTTAGCGTCCTTGGAACCCAAATATCAATGCCGAAAGCCTCTTTATTGCTTCTCCCGGAGTTCAGGCTTGAGAGCCTTCACAAAAAAGAACCCTAGGGATCTGCCTCCACATCACAGAATTCCAGAGCTCTGTATGCAGATAGGCCCATGCAGGACACACTACTCATAGAGAAATGAAAAGCCATCTCTTCCTGGAACAAAAATGAAACACAAGAGGAGGAGGCAGCAAGCACAGGCAGTGTTAAGAATGAAAGGAAAGAGCTGAGCAAGCAAATTAAGGCCTTTTCTCTGCAAAGTAAGCCAGGCGGAGGTACCATGAGGGCTTCTGATGCTAAAGCAGCGATTAATACCCAAAATGGAGCCAGAACGAGAGCTGAGCGCAGCAGCACAAGATTTCAGCCTCCAGGAAAAAAGTTCAGGGTGAGCGAAGGGCATTTTTAACTTAATCCTGGTGAGGAGCGCCGGTTAGATAAGACACAGTTTTTGACCGCCACAGTTCAGTCATTGATAAAATCGATAAATATATATGTATATTTCTATAGTCCATCTTTCCATTAGGTATGCACACGTGTTCTTAAATCCTATCTGTGCCGTTACTTTGAGAGTTTATTTTGCTTCTCTGGAAAAAAAATCCGTGACTGACTAGTCACTAGTGCTAGGTTCCTCCTCCTTAGAAAAAAATCCACAGCTCCTAGCCAAAAGGCATCACTTCCACTGGGTTGTAGACAGCCATACTGCAGATACATTGCCCAGAAAACAAAACAAACGGATAACGAGGTAAATGTACCACGACCAAACCAGTGGTCAACGAAGAGTTAAATGGTCTGCACCCATTCTGTCCTCTCCAAAGGATATGACAAAGTTAGAATATCTCCCCCCACCCCCCCCCGTGGTAAATTACGTGCCTGCTCCCATCCCACCCACCTGCAACTGAGAAAGGGGCCATTTGTAATTATTAACATACAGAGCGTAGTGGGGTGTATTTTTTAATCGAGGCGAACACCTGATAGCACTTACCGTGCGCCGAGCCCTGCTATAAACCCATTACAAATAGATATTAACTCACTTAATTCAACTGGGAAGGCTTTGTAAGTCCACGCAGGAAGCATACAGCTACCGCTCCCTACTGCCTCCCACACCGGTCCCCTCACACCCAGCTTGTTTGTATGTCATCTAGGGAGGTGGGGGGTATGTACATTGCCACCGAATCAGACCCCCACTTATTTGTAATAAACACTTGGCAGACAGAGAAATTCTCAAAGGCTATTTATTAAGCTCCCAATATCCTTGGGGTGCGGTGTTGGGCACTGTAATTACAGGAAACATTTTCGACTCTGTTTCTTTTCTGACCGCCCGGCTGGGAGACCCAGGGAGCGGGCCATGGTAACCACTCTTCATTTTTCTGGGCCATTGTAACCCTAATGAGATCCATTCTGATTGCAATTACAACAGTGCGCAGCAGGTGAAGCCATATGGAGTGTGGTCATCTTGAGGCAGGAGCTGAAAAGGGGCTTTTGTCTCCCCGACTCCGCACATGCATTTTCTAAAATCAGGTCCCACCTGGTCCCGCCACAGCCCTATAAAGAATGGCAATTGTCTCCGGGCCGAAGCTTCGCTCCGTGCCCACGTTACAAAAAGGAAGATAATTGCTGAGTGCCTACTGTGTGCCAGGTGCCGTGCTGGGATTTTTCTCACATCATCCCATCGACCTCTCAGTGAGCTGGCTATCATGAGCAACATTCTGCTGAAACTGAGGCCCAGAGACGTCATCAGGCCTACTCTAAGTGGCACAGCTTGGAACACAACAGCACCAAATATCCTCGCTCTAATGCTTCAATGTTTTCTGTTCCAAGGGAACGTTGCCATTCTAGGTCTTTCTTTTCTCGTTGCTTGGCTTGAATAAACAGATTGTCATGAAAGATTCCCTTTTCCAGGGGGTCTCTGAGCTCTTTTTGCACCATGTTACCTAACAACTGACTGGGGCAGCTGCCGACCAGACAGGAGCCCCCACAGCCCGCCTACCCGTGGCATGTTCCATTCAGAAAAGCGTGGGGCTGGGGGGAACAAGACTGTCTGGGTTGGAAATCTGACCCCAGAATCACACATATCATTGTGAGTCTTACACTGCTCACCAGGACTATTGCCCCAATGTAGGCTGGATGGACTGAGGTATGAAAAACCCTTTCACTGCACATAATGGTTATTTTTCATCGGAACCACAGTGACTCTTCCCTTCCCTCCCCCACATCTTCCCCCACCATGGCTAACCCAGCCAATAGCGCAGATAAAGAAAACTTAGAGTCCGCAGTTCAGGGTCACATTGGTCTATTAAAGCCTAACAAAGAGTAGAGCTTTATGCCGAAGAAAACAGGTTTACCTTGAATTTGTGAATTGAGAGGCTTTTGAAGGAGGCAGAGAAAACCTTTAATATTAGGCAAACCTATTATTCCATAGGCTGCAATAAAACAGTATTTAATTCCAGGTGGCCACGTGGCCTAGCATGCTAACGCTCACAAGAATGTGTACTATGCAAAGAAAGGGACTTAGGTTCTAATTGGAGACTCATTGGGCATAAACACCAACAGATGACAGAACTGTGTGTGTGCACGCAAATATGGATGATGGGAAATAGATAAAATAAAATAATTTACTCTTGTCATGACCTCTGTGAAGTCCTATCATCAAGGAAGCTCCGGTCTTCCTTATGCTCTCTGCCCCTATGCAAGAAACCGGCCTTCCAGCTCACCGTCCACGCTAGGCCCCAAATCTCCGCCGTCAATCCTGTAGCTGGCTCTCTGTTCTGAAACTCCGGCGCTCAATCTCAATCCTGGCCTGCTCAGTACTGCCGTCTAGAAATCTAGAGAACAAGGCAGGGCCCCGCTGGTCTCTTTGTGGCAGGGAGAGACGCGCGCCCTCAAACCCCGGCCCAGAGCCTGGGCCCTGTCTGTCTGTCGGCAGCCTGCCTTCCGGAGCTGTCGCCACGCTCCTCTGAGGCTGTGCCTTTGCCTGGCTCGTGGCAATCCCCTCGCCCCTCCTCCACAGCCTCGTCCACACTAGGTGGGCACGTCTGGCTTAATGTCGGCAGGCTCTTCCACGCCCGGCTTGGATGCCCACCCCTCCTGAATTTCAGTATCCAGTAGAGCTGCTCAGCAGGGCCACTACCATGTCCAGTCACATGGCTACGGGCACGAAGGACAAAGTGCAGCCCCCTAGACTGAAATATCTGGGGGGGAACAAACTGCACTTTCTCCCGCATCAAGCTGAATCACGACAAGCAAATGGGTTCTGGGACGGAGGAACGTTTCGGAGAGGGTACAGTATTCCACCAGCCAAGTGCTCTAATAGCCCTTCCTGTCTGTGTTCATGGGATGTGGAAGCCAGAGAAACAGACCCAGGACTGTAGGTCAAGGAAGCAATTTGTGCAGCCAGCATTACAATTCCTACTGAGGAAAGAATACAAAACCACTCAAACATGCTTGGCTTTTTTTTTTCTTTAAACATCTCTTTCTCTGTAAAACTACATAAAAAGATCACGACAATAACGCGAAATTCCAGAGAGCAGAAATTTGTTTAAAAAACCTATTGGGGTACATGTATCACGGTGAGCAATAGCAATGTATAGAATTGTCGAACCACTATATTGTATACCTGAAACTAATATAACACCGTCGTTAACTCTACTGGAATTAAAATAAAAAACTCAATTTAAAAAACCGGTTGCCCTAATACCCAACACCAGGAACAATCTATTTTTCGATCCTTTTGTTGTCTCCAGCAGCTGAACCCTGTTTTGGAGTGAGACAATTTAGAGCATCTTTAATGCCCAATGAACAACCGACTCCTTTTCCTTGTCCAATGTCTACCGGGTATTGTGACGGCACTGTCCTTCACCGGGGATGCATGCACCAAGCTGATTCAACAGGAGTGAATTTAACAGGTGTCCCTGCCTTGCCCCCCTACCCCACCTTCGAATTCCCCAGGATCAGGGACAAAGAACAAGGGCATAGACACAACTTCAAAACACTATCATTTGCCATGTACTTAAAGTTCTTACCATTTTCAAAAAGCTCTCGGGGGTCAGGGGCCGGGGGCGGGGGGGGGGGGGCGTCTGGGTGGCTCAGTCTCTTGAGTGTCTGACTCTTAGTTTCAGCCCAGGTCATGATCTCACAGTTCATGAGTTTGAGCCCCACGTCAGGCTCCACACTGACACTTCAGAGCCTGCTTCTGATTCTCTGTCTCCCTCTCTCTCTGCCCCTCCCCCTGACGTGTGTGCTCTCTCTCTCTCTCTCTCTCTCTCTCTCAAACATTAAAAACAAAATTAAAATTAAAAATAACAAAAGGCTCTTAGGTTAATTCAAGAAAGGTAGTAACCCCCCCACCTTGATGACTGAACATTGTTGAATACTGATGAAGCAAAAACACCCAAAAAACACCCATGGACAGATAACGAGGCTCAAATCTCACCTCTGTCTCCATAGTTATAAATAAAGTCTTTGAACCTTTATCTTCTGGGGTAGAGATTCTTCATTTACAAGGTGGAGGGATTTCCAGTGCTTTCTGGGGAGACTCCCACTTCTAGAATTTATTGGAATTCCAAAGGTCCAACAAGAATTGTGTTTAAAGTTGTATTGGTGGTTGAGAGGACAGGTCAGGAATGACAACTGAAAATCAAGATCTGAGTTCTGGGGTGTAAAGTTCTAGGCTCCAACTTTCTGTAGCACATCATGACCCGGGCTGATGGAGCAAAGCCTTCATTATCCCAGCACAGGAAACCCAGTGGCCGGGTTTCTGGATGACGTCAGAAAACACAGGAAACCTGGAGAACAGATTGAATTGCCTCCCGGAGAGACCACTGACACCTCTTTCCGAAACACCTGAGAGTGCTCGCTTCTGCAGCGCATATGCTAAAATTAGAACGATAGAGATTAGCACGGCCTCAGCGCTAGGACGGCACACAAATTCGTGAGGCATTGCATATTTTGTGCCGTTCCCCAGCGAACTGCCATCCTTTGTGGATTAGCACAAAAAATGGGGGGTTTGGAGAGGTCGCTCAGGGTGACTGCTCTGAGTTTGTGCCTTGCTGCTCGCAGCCAGGGGCCCTAAGACACCTAAGAGGCCCTCCTGGCCTCCTACCAGATCCTCTGTCATTAGACGTGAGACCCTACTTTGATGGCCGCCCAGTCACATTTCCATTATTAGGTTACCTAGGTAATCCTAGTAGCTTCATCTGAAGGCTTGTTCTCATTGGTTAAAAAAGAAAAAAGAAAGCCACCTGAGAGGCAATGGACATAGTAATAGCTAACATCTGTTTAGCACTTACAATGTGCCAGGCACTGACCTATGAAACAAGACCCCAAGAATCAACCAACAACCCAAAAGTTGAACAATGGGGAAGCAGTGAAATAAGTGATAGAATATCATTCATTGCTTATTTATTTCTGAGACAGAGGAAGAATCTCAAGCAGGCTCCACGATAGCAGCACCGACACGGGGCTTGAGCTCACCAAACCGTGAGACCACAACCTGAGCGGAAATCAAGAGTAGGACCCTCAACTGACTGAGCCATCCAAGCTCCCCTGCCATTCATCAATTTAAAGTGCTTTCAGGGGTGCCTGGCTGGCTCCGTTGGTGGAGCATGCGACTCTCGATCTCGGGGTTGTGAGTTCGAGCCTCATGTTGGGTGTAGGGATTACTTAAAAATAAAATCTTTCGGGGCGCCTGGGTGGCGCAGTCGGTTAAGCATCCGACTTCAGCCAGGTCACGATCTCGCGGTCTGTGAGTTCGAGCCCCGCGTCAGGCTCTGGGCTGATGGCTCAGAGCCTGGAGCCTGTTTCCGATTCTGTGTCTCCCTCTCTCTCTGACCCTCCCCCGTTCATGCTCTGTCTCTCTCTGTCCCAAAAATAAATAAACGTTGAAAAAAAAAATTTAAAAAAAAAAAAATAAAATAAAATCTTTAAAAAAAAATAAGTAAAATGCTTTCAAATAGCTAATGAAATAGGAACATTTACTTACTGTAGCATTATGTGAAAAATTCAGGATTCAAAAATATACAAATGGTGTAATCCCAACCATTTTTAAAACTAACACATGGAGAGGGGGCACCTGGGTGGCTCAGTCGGTTAAGCATCCGACACTGCCTCAGGTCATGATCTCACAGTTCGTGAGTTCAAGTCCCGCATCGGGTGAGCTTGAGCCCCACTTCGGGCTCCATGCTGACAGCACAGAGTCTGCATGGGATACTCTCTCTCTCCCTCTCTGTCTGCCCCTCGGGGGACTCTCTCTCTGCTCCTGGCTCACTCACGCACTCTCTCTCAAAAATAAATTCATTAATTAATTGAAAAAACCTAAAAAGTCTCATTAAACCGAGTGTGGGGTCCTTCTAAACATTGAGCCCTGTGCATAGGTAGCATGTCCGGGAAATTGGCCCTGGTGCCAGTTAGGTATTTCTGGGTGTTAATATTATCCGTGATGGTTTCCCTTTTTGTATTTGCCTATTAGCTCCAAGTTCTATTGAGTGAACATACATTATTTTTATTTTTAGAAAATATAATGACTGAAGAAAAAATATATATATATATACATATAAAATGACTGATTTGTAAAAGAACCAACAAAAGGGGCACCTGGGTGGCTCAGTCGGTTAAGCGTCTGACTCTTGGTTTCTGCTCAGGTCATGGGTCTCACGGTTCGTGAGTTCGAGCCTCTAGCAGGGCTCTACACTGACAGTGCAGAGTCTGCTTGAGATTGTCTCTCTCTCCCTCTCTCTCTGGCCTTTCCCTGCTCATGCTTTCTCTCTCTCTCTCTCTCTCTCTCTCTCTCAAAATAAATAAATTTAAAAAAGAAAAGAACAAAAGTCAACAGTTATCTACCCATAAGTATAGAAGAGCATGATTTGGGACACCAGTCATACAATGTCACAGGTGAGGACTGAATCTGGGATGTAGAAACAAGTGGTAATCTGGCCAGAGGGGACAAAGTCAGAAGCTGCCACAAATAGAGAGAGGGAAGGGTAACCCTGTACCTGGGACTAGGCAGATGAGACCCCAGCTGCCTGCAAAAAAAGGTCCCTGCCCCAATGTGGGCAGGGGTGAATGATCAGCCAAGTGTACAGGCAAAAACAGATGTTTCCATAGTAAGGAAGAGTCACAGTGGTGGTGGAAGTGATACAGGCCAACAGAGTGGCAACGCACTAGCCCATGTAACCCATGATGGCCACAGCAAGAGATGTGCCAAGAAGTTTAAAAGTTAAAACTGCTAAGGAACAAAAAGCGGGGAGGAGAATCCGAGTTTCAGGAGCCTAGGTGGTCGAGGCAAGGCCCAGAATGACTCTAACTTACGATTCTCTTTGTACCCTCGGGCTGGTATGAGGGGAACCACATATATTTCACTAACTTATTTAAACTAGTATTTATTGTCTCTCTCTGCCAAACTAGAGTATAAGCTATACAAGGACTAGAGTTTCTGTTTCATTCAGTATTGTACCCCAGCTCCTAGGAACATGCTTCGCACACAGTAGGCACTCGAAAAATATTTGTTGAATTGCAAGTCTGGTCCATTTCTTATGTCCTTGTGTGTGAAGAAGAGAACAGGGTTAGTAACGGGATAGGCCAAGTCACAGGAACAATCAGAATGGAAAAGATGTCCTTGTTTTGAACTCCAACAGGAACATGAGGGATCCCCTCTTAATTATTCAGTCCCTTAATCACTCAGTGTTCATCCCAAAGGGGATGGGGGAAATATACAACACACCTATCTACATCTCATTAAGATAAATCAATTCTTGGGAATTCCCCAGAAGACAGCCGGTCTTTCCTCTTAGTTTCACGAGGTGACCCCAGACACCACACAATTTCAGGGTCATTCTGAAATTGTATTAACAGTTCCTGACGCCACATCTTCTGTGAACAGGTGGAAGAGAAACAAAGGAAAGCAATTACTGAGATGCCAAGAGCTGCGAAAGGGTTAAATACGGGCCTGGGAATGAAAAGAGGCTGTGTGGGTCCCCGCCCCGGCCCATAATGCAGCGCCCCAGCCCCAGTGCTGTCACAATGGCTTCCAATGCCAAGAGGCAGCTCCTCCACATTTCTTGCCTAACCCGAGCACTTGAACGAGGGAAATGTAGCCACAAACACACTTTTCACCCCTTCTTTCTGGGCGCCCCCTCTCACCAGCATAATAAACAGGAAATGCCTCCAATGTTCCAACAGCATCAATGGCAGGTATTTTTCTGAATCAACAGAGAAATGCATGCACATTTCTCTCCCTTTCCATTTTCTTTCCCTGAGGCAGCATTAAAGAATGCAGTTAACCCCAGGCAAAAAAAGAAAAAAAGAAAAAAATAGCAGCTTGGAAGAACGTGGTTACCCCTGTGGAGAAATAGACTGTCTTCAACACTGGCTGAAAATGCAGGGTCTAAGGGGTGGAACTGGAGACTCATTTACCAAGGGGCAAGAAAGAGGGAAGACAGAATTTTTCTTGACCGTGGTTTCCAGTGATGAATTCTAGGCTGCAAGTGGAGACATTCTAAAAGGCCCAGCTACCCTCTGTCCTGGCCTGCAATTAGGACAGAAGATGACATTTGAGAGTGTCTCCGTGTAGGGGCAGAATCGTGAGGTACATGCACAGGAAACAGCACGCACGGGCTATGAAGTCACCAGACCTGGCTTTGCCACAGAGATCTTGGGCAACACGCAACGCCCACAGGAGGAATGAAGTGCATCTGAGCCCAGCAGGTAGCCACCCTCCGGATCTTTTTTAAAGACGAAATACAATTTTACCTAAGACAGCACACCTGAACTTGTAGTAGGACAAACCACCTGCTACCAAGGAATTTGAGAAGTTAAACCCAAGCGTGGAAAATATTCAGGTTTTCTCACTGCAGACAGGTGAAAACGCAGACTTAAATGATCTATGTTAGCCAAAATAAAGCTGGTAGGGCCAGCTTCCATCACACCAAGAGGGTTTATTCTGTGAACTTGGCTAACAATGTAGCCGTAGTGTTTGTTCCCGTAAACCTTCTACTAGCTGGATGACCCCCAGGCAGGTTAACAACCTGTCGGTGCTTTCGTTTCCTCATCTGTAAAATCGAGGTACAACACCTAATTTATAGGGATGGTGTAAAAATTAGCAATGGTGGGTACAAAGCACCTAGAACATCACAGATAGGATAGTGGTAGTGCTACAGTTATTATGTGATAGAAGAGGTGATCGAAAAGGTAATTTTGACTCGTACTTCTGCCCTTGCCCTTAAGCACTGCCAGTTTATATAGTATTTGGAAGAAGAGAAAACACAAGAAGAAGATTCGAATCATCACCGGTCTAGAATGATGCAACACCACACACATGGGCATAACCAAAAGGTGTGAAAGAACTTCCCAAACCTAGGGACGCCTGGATGGCTCAGTAGGTTAAGCATCTGACTTCGGCTCAGGCCGTGATCTCACAGTTTGTGAGTTCGAGCCCTGCATCG
Organism: Lynx rufus; assembly: GCF_022079265.1. Lineage (NCBI taxonomy): Eukaryota > Metazoa > Chordata > Mammalia > Carnivora > Felidae > Lynx > Lynx rufus. The sequence continues at coordinate 32,238,992 of NW_025814833.1, read as the reverse complement.
GGCTCCGTGCTGACAGCTCAGAGCCTGGAGCCTGCTTTGGATTCTGTGTGTGTGTCTCTCTCTCTCTGCCCTTCCCCTGCTCATGCTGTGTCTCTCCCTCTCAAAAATGAATAAGCTTTAAAAAAAGAAAAAAAGAACTTCCCAAACCTCTTTTGAGGTATAGTTGACATAGAGATTATGGCGAGCCAAAAGGTAAAAAAAATATTAAGGATGGACACAGGCTCATGAGCTGCCCATAAGCATAACAGCAAATTTGAGAAGTGTAGTGCAGAAGCCAACCATGACTGAACCCGGCTTTTGCGGAGGTATGAATGAAATGGGTGGGGGAAGGGTCAGTTAAGCATCCGACGTCGGCTCAGGTCATGATCTCGCGGTTCTTGGGTTCGGTTCGAGCCCCGCGTCGGGCTCTGTGCGGACAGCTCAGAGCCCGGAGCCTGCTTCGGATTCTGTGCCTCCCTCTATCTCTCTGTGCCCCTCCCCTGCTCGTGCTCTGTCTCTCTGTCTCTCTCTCTCTCAAAAATAAATAAACATTACAAACATTAAAAAAAAAAAAAAAGAAATGAGCAGGGGGAAAGACCACTGGTTTTCTAGTAACAAGGCTGGTCAGCGATCTGCAGACACTGTGTGCCTGCTGCTAGCACCGAGCAGGTGGCTCCCATGAAGACCTTCCCTGATGCTGTCCTGCCTCCTGGAACCCTACTGCACATCCTGGCCCGTGCCTCTCAACACATCCTTTGCATGTTACCTCCCGCTGCTTCTTTGCGGATCCGTTTGCTGGACCACCATCATAGAGCAGTATTTGATCTTATACATCTTTATATGAAATGACCAACATAGGAAAAGTCCCTGGCCCTGAGTTACTGTAATGAAGGGCACGAGAGCCAGGCCGTCCTGATCTCTCATTATAATAGCATTAATGCCAATTCTCTGGCCAGTTCTTAACATTATTTTCCCTTCCTCCTCCCTTTGCGAACCCCACATTACTGAGCAGGGGACCCACCAACAAAGGTCAACAAAGAGATTGAATGCATGATAATCACACACCCAAGGTTCACACCGTCACACTCTTTCATCACCATGTGGAACCTAGTTCTCCTACTTGCCAATGAGAGGTTAGGGGGTTACCTGTCGCAAACAATTCAAAAGGGGTGGGAAATTTGCACCCCACCTCTTTGTACATCAGGAGTAGGGACTGAGAGTCTTTCTCCCCTGACAAGGTTTGAAAATGGCAGTATTTCAACTAATAGTGAGACAGCATACAGCAGTAGTATGAACGAATGAGGTTCAGTCATAAAAGCCACATTGGGGGGCGCCTGGGTGGCTCAGTCGGTTAAGCATCCGACTTCAGCTCAGGTCACGATCTCGCGGTTCGTGAGTTTGAGCCCCACGTCGGGCTCTGGGCTGACGGCTCAGAGCCTGGAGCCTACTTCCGATTCTGTGTCTTCCTCTCTCTCTGCCCCTCCCCTGTTCATGCTCTGTCTCTCTCTGTCCCAAAAATAAATAAATGTTAAAAAAAATTTAAAAAAAAAGAATTAAAAAAAAGCCACATTGGTTTGCGGTTAAATGAGGTGGGGAAGGGGAGATATTTAAAGTCAGGGAAAAAATTAACACCTTAGAGCTACTTCCAAAAAAATAAGATGGCTGAGAGAGGAAGGAATCAAAAACTTTTTAAAAACTGTGTGTGTGTGTGTGTGTGTGTGTGTGTGTGTGTGTGTGTTTCCACCTAGAATGTCAGCTCTTTGAGGACAGGAACAAAGTTGGCTTCCTCTAAGCATCCTAGTCCCTGATACGTGCTGGGTGCCTAACAGATGCTCATGGGATGTTAAGTAAGATTACTAAGTATAGATAAGGGAGAGAGAATTTGCCGAACATAAAAAGGAATCTTTATGAGACCTTTAAAGAGGGAAGGTGAAAACCAACCCCCAGCAGGAGTGGGGGTTAATGTAGGATTATACGTGTCCCCCTTTCAATTAAATGTTTTATTTATTTTTTTTTTAATTTTTTTTTTCAACGTTTATTTTTGGGACAGAGAGAGACAGAGCATGAATGGGGGAGGGGCAGAGAGAGAGGGAGACACAGAATCGGAAACAGGCTCCAGGCTCTGAGCCATCAGCCCAGAGCCCGACGCGGGGCTCGAACTCACGGACCGCGAGATGGTGACCTGGCTGAAGCCGGACGCTTAACCGACTGCGCCACCCAGGCGCCCCTCAATTAAATGTTTTAATCTTTAGCCTAAATCCCCACTTTGAGGATAAGGTACTTGCCCTTTTTTTGGGGGGAGGGTGGGACCTGGCAGCAAAGTGGTTAAACTACCAGCTGGCCCTCTCCCTGGGGGTCAGCCCCTTTCCCCAACAAAGCACTATGGACTTAAGAACCTACCTCATCTAAACACCCAGTAACAAGATATTACAGCCAGGTTTCTGGTAGGTTCCACTCTGGTTCAGCAAAACACAGAGTATCTTTTCCTATCCACAGAGCCAATGGGACACCTATAGCTCTATCTCCCTCTTCTGTCGCTGTCACTGTAGTCAGTTCATACAGAACCAATAACCACACTTCAGTTAATCTTTCTTTTTAAGTGTATTTATTTATTTTGAGAGAGGGAAGGCAGAGAGCGGGGAGGGGCAGAGAAAGAAGGAGAGAGAGGATCCCCAGCAGGCTCCACACTGTCAGCACAGAGCCCAACGTGGGACTCAAACCCACGAACTGTGAGATGATGGCCTGAGCCAAAATCAAGAGTCAGTTCCTTAACCGGCTGAGCCACCCAGGTGCCCCCAGTTAACCTTAAACTAAGGCCTTGAAGTCGATATTATTTTTCCCATTTATAAATGAGAAAACTGAAGCTCAGTGAAGTGTCCTGATTGAGATCATAGAGCTGATAAGGAGCAAGTCTGACACCAAGACTCAGCCCCACTTTTCTCAGGAATGCATGGATTGTTAGCTTCCAGGAAGCAGCCGGGGTGGCCAACCATCCCAGTTTTCCCAGGACTGAGGAATTTCCCAGGATGCCGGGTCTCCAGTGCTAAGACCAGGAACGCTGGGCAAACAGGAAGGATGGCGGCCCTGGCAGGGACTGTGGTCTTCTTCACTGTTGTACACCCGTGGCACAGCTTGGGGACTCAACGAATAGTTGCTGAATGAACAAATTAAAGCCTGAGTGAGTGATTTTGTGATAGCTCTGGGACATGTTTAAGTGCTCCAATTCCTTCACAAAAGGCCATTTAAGGCATCTTCTCAGCCCCCTCGCCACCTCATCAAACAGTAAGTGAGGATCATCGCGTTACTACGCCTGAGGATTTCATTGTGAAAAAGGAAGACTAGAGAGATACCCTAACGAGCAACTGAAATTGAGTTCCGCTTGTCTTTGTTGCTTTGGAGGAGGAAAATCAATGAATGGTGAAGTTGATTCTTATTTTCAAATAAATTAAACATTCGGAAGTGGGTGTTTGTGGCCTACTTTTAATAGCCTGTTTCTTTCTCAAACCAGACTCCAAGCCAGCCTCCTGTCCAAGTTTTCTGTCGTGCCTTATTGTCTGGTCTGTTCAGCTATTTTAAAAAAACGTTGAATATCAACAATGGCTTTCAGGCAGGCATTGTCAACTTTTGTATGAAGCAATCTTGGTTGAATGAGAAGATCCCAGAGCTTATAGTCCCGTCCGCTGTGCTGCCCCGGGCTGGGCTTGAATGTGTGTGACCGATAACAGGACACATTTCTACATTAGTTATTACATTCCTGCTCCATAATTCATTGGCCACTCTCTTTTTACGAAAGATCGTTATGGCAAAGTGGGCAGGAGAGCAGGTAAGTGTCCTCACTTAGGAGAAGAGTATGTCCAGCTGCTTCCTGGGGCTGCCCAGCTGGATGGGGGTCCCCCAGGGTCCGAGACCTCCGCACCTTGTCATCCCGACTGGTCCAGCCAGGTCCACAGGCCTCTGTAAGCTTTGCTGGAGCCCTCACAGAGGGGATGCTTTTCAACAATATGCAGTGACAACTAATCAAACTACTTACCTGCTGTGTTAAGGGTTAAGGCTCAGCGAAGAGGGCTACGTTTACAAGGGCTTTGGCCCACTTTGGTTTGTTTTTCCTTTTGCCAGGCTTGACTGAAAAATGAATATGCTGATGTGGACCTGCCTTTCTTTCCCGAGGCTGGCTTTTGCTCCTCCTGAGGGGTCCTCTCTAAGAGCTGCCAGCATATTATTTCCTGCTTTTGCAGAGGGCTCCTGAGCTAATAATGGGCTTTTTTCTCCACCCTCAGGTAAACAAGGTCCCAGCGGGGGCCAGGCAACTGACTCCAGATTACTTTTATTTACGATTTCTGTTACTTCAAACGAAAACTTGTATTGAGTTGCTGAACTGCTCTGTGCTCCCTGTTAAGGTAAGTCATAGGGGATTGCATATCTTAGCATGCAAAACCCCAAAGGAGGATTTCTGGGGAAAGCCTTCCACTGCTTTGGGAACTGTCATGGTCAATTCAGAGTGCGTGACCTGCCTGTCTCTGGGGTGGCTGGCTTGTCAGAAAAGAGGAGTCCACAGGGACTGAGTCACTCTAGGCAAACAGACATGTCAATATCCAACTCGGGAGAGAGAGAGAAATAAACAAGGGCCCTTAGCCTGTCACCAGCTGGGAGGCCTGGGTAGAGAAAGGGAGGAATATTGCTGGGAAGGGGAAAAGAGCAAGATATCCCACAGTATGTTAAGTCGGCTACAAAGCTATCAGACTCCTGGAGTTCATTCATGCGTCTGCTGTGGTCCCTTTGTCCCAAATCCAGAGCCCTTGACAGGGTCTCCGCGTGCATGCGCTTCACTGTGGACACAGGATAAAGAGCATCAAAGGACTCGACGGTCAAATCTGCTGTGAGAGGAGCAGCCATCCACGGTAACAACACGTAGCGTTCGGGTTGGCATGTAAAGGTAAAGTAAGGCGTCTCTGACTGGCCCGTGAAATACCTTCCACATCTGCAGCGCCTTCCCATTTTAAAGGCGATTTCTGAAGTAAATTTCCAAAGATGTACTTGTCCCTTTGGGATTTAATACAGCTTCAGTAAAGGCAAACGTTCAAATGGAAGACCACAGCTGCCACAGTGCAGCACCTAATTATTTTATTCCTTAAAAAAAAAAAAATGTTTACAGGGCACCTGGCTGGCTCAGTCGGAAGAGCATGCTGCTCTTAATCTCGGGGTGGTGAGTTCAAGCCCCACGCTGGGTGTAGAGATTACTTAAATAAATAAGACCTGACAAAAAAAATGTTTGGCTTGTGCAAATCAATCGATAACTACCATTTGTGTGGTCACTGACCAAACTATGACAGCAAGTTCTAAGAATATCCATATTGAGCTATAAGGAAAACCCAAAAAGGTAAATGAAAGATCTAACTTTGAAGGTTTCCACTTGAACGAAGCCACAAAAAACCATATACCCCCTCCCTGGCCCCCTAACTTGGTTTTCTCATTGGTAGAAAGCAAAATAAAATTATATGAAAGAAATAGTCAATATAGCTCTTCACCGGAATCAATCCTAATCGCTTTGGAAGAAAACAAATCCACTACTTAAAACGAAGCATTTTCTGAACTGTGACTTGTTTCTCACACATCCTATGCACCTCATGACCAGGCTGAGAAAGAGCTCAGAATCCTCAGGCTTTTCTCCCTTTATATGTGGCCTCACTGAGAGAGAAACAAAGGAGCTAAGGCAGGAAGATGGCAGAGGGAGATTAAGTTGACCAGAGACAGACAGACAAGCAAATGCATGGATGCATGACAGCCTGGCTGGCTTTTCCATTTCTTTCTTCCTCAGGTTTAGGTTCACCATCATCCCGAGGTTTCACGGGCTTTGGAGGTTTCATGGCAGGAGGTTGTTGGACTTCCATTATGTGTATTACAATCAATAGTCAAAAAAGTCAAACATACTTGGTTAATGAGGCCTTCTTCTTCTTTGTTTTTCAAAAAGGATGTTATTTTAAAAATGTGTGTGTGTGTGTGTGTGTGTGTGTGTGTGTGTGTGTGAAAGATTAGCTGGGGAATTAGTAGATAGGCTGTGAAGAAAGAAAGCCACAAAAGTTAATGATGGTCAAGGTGTGTGTTAAAAAATGGGAACATGAAGATTACCACTGTTCTGCTTTATTAGTATAGTTATATGTACAGTAAATTAAAAAAAAACACAGACAGGGGCGCCTGGGTGGCTCAGTCGGTTGAGCGTCTGACTTCGGCTCAGGTCATGATCTCGCGGTCCGTGAGTTCGAGCCCCGCGTCAGGCTCTGTGCTGATGGCTCAGAGCCTGGAGCCTGCTTTGGATTCTGTGTCTCCCTCTCTCTCTGCCCCTCCCCCACTCATGCTCTGTCTCTCTCTCTCTCTCTCAAAAATAAACGTTAAAAAAAAACACACAGGCATTCACATTATTTTTCTAGCACATCAATGATTTTTAAAATGGAAGTACTTTATATGAGGTGACAGATTTAGCAAGATGAAAATTTTCACCTATTGTTCTTTTCAGATGGGTGAGGATTTTAGTCTTTCTCTGCCATTGAGTATGTGCTGCGTGACCTTAGGCAAATCACTTCTCTTCTCTGGGCTTTAGCTTCGGCCCTTATTTTGAGGCGGTCCTACCAGCTGAATTTCTTCCAGTGTTCACAGTCCATGATTCTCTTTCAATCACCGTGGAAATGGAGGGCATGGTGAATGGGAAGGCTTGTTTAGTGAGTGCAAAACAGAAAAAATTGAGAGAGGTTTGGCACAGGTGGGGCGAGAGAGTCCGAAGGATAAGACTGTAGCAAAAAGTGGCACTTAACTCTTCTGGGCCCCTGTCAGTCATTCAGCCACACTGACAGGACTTCTAGAGTCAATGAAGGTTGTGACAGCAAGATGGACCACACAACCAACACCAAAGTTGGAGGCTGACAGGTAGGAGATAGTCAGAGAAATTTATTCTCTATGGAGTAAGGACTGCTATGCTCCAATCTAGCCAAGAATGCTAACTTTTTTGAACTATGAAAGACTGCTGAGAAGAAACTATTGTACCAAGTGATTGTACCACAGCCAAGTGATGGCTGTGGCATCTATGTAATTAATATGTAATCAGAATTTAGAAGACATTGTGTGCAACAGAAATGGAATAAGTCTTATTCCTCATGCTTGGCATCTAAATCCAATAGATTAGACTCAAACGAGGAGGGAACTGACCATACTTCTAGAAAGGGAAGTCCACGCTCTTTTTTTTTTTTTTTAAGTAATCTCTACCCCCAATGTAGGGCTCGAACTCACAACCTTGAGACCAAAAGTCACATGCTCTACTGACTGAGCCAGCCAGGCGCCCCCAACCTCATTTTTTTTTAATGTTTATTTTTGAGAGAGCGAGTGAGCGACAGAGGGGCAGAGAGAGAGGGAAACAGAGGATCCAAAGCACTCTCAGCAGAGAGCCTGATGCAGGGCTCAAACTCACAAACAACAAGATCATGACCTGAGCAGAAGTTGGATGCTTAACCGACTGAGCCACCCAGATGCCTCCCTCGCCCTCTTTCTAAAGCAGATTCCTGCCGTGCCTGGCTGCCTCAGTCGGTAGAGCAAGCAGCTCTTGATCTCGGGGTCATGAGTTCAAGTCCCACGTTAGGTGTAGAGGTTACTTTAAAAAAATAAAGCAGATTCCTGACGCTTGGTACTGAGTTACACAATGAGTTTGTAAATGGACTAGACCGCCATACCAGGGAATGAGCAAAGGAAAATGAAGAAAGGTCCTGCTAGGAAAGTGAGACAAGGGCCAAGAAAGGAACAAAGAAGAGGCCAATGCAGAAGGCTGGAGAGCCCGGACGAAGGACCGAGAGTCCACAGCAGATATGAGAGCCCAAGATGAAGGGAAAATAGGGCCTCTGTGGGAGACACTTATCGTGAAAGTGGAACTTGCAACTAAAGAGGCAAGAGGAAAGAGAACAACTTAGCCCAAATGAAGCAATGTGGGTAGGCCTCAAGGACACACTCCTGGCGGCCACGGACTAAGGCCTATTCTCCTCTGTCTCTTCATCGGTGCACGCCACTCTTGACATATGAAGCTGACAAACTAGAAGAGGTGGCAGGCAGAAGTTATCACCACTTGGAAGGAAAAGGATCCAGGATGTTGTAAAGGTGAGTTGCCGAACGTTTTCTTGCCACGAACCCCGAAAAGAAGTCCAATTCCTTAGGATACAGGCAAATGGAAAGCAGTCGTTCGTGCAAGCTTCGTAAGTAAAGAGCGTGCTGAGGGGTATGGAGTGGGGTTGAGGCACAACCCGTAGGACTCAAGGTTGGTCCAAGGACCAGCCGCGTGGGTATCACAGCACAGTGGTCAGACTTGCTTGCAGAAGGCAGGCCCTGCCCAGATCCACTGAGTCAGAATCTGCATCTGAACAAGACCCCCGGAGGATTCGTAGGCACATCAAAGTTTGAGGAGCGCTGCATTTAAACAGGGGTCAGCAAACGTTTTCTGTTAAGGGCCAGACACTAAATAGGCTTTTCGGGTCACATTCAGTTTCCCTCACTGCGGCTGCTTCCTCTTCTTTCCCTCCATCTGCCTTTCCTCCTCCTCCTCCTCCCTCTTCTTCTATACCAGCCTTTAAAAACGTAAACTGCATTCTCAGCTCCCAGGGACTGGTGAGATGGAACCCACAGGCCTTGGTCCTCCCCCCCCCCCCCCCACACACACACAGGGCTGAGCTCAGGGAGGCTGGTGTCAGGGACAGAAAGCACTGTGCACAGAGTCAAAATCCCCGGAGCTTGCACGAGGGTCTTAACCTCTCTACGCCACAATTTCCTCATGTGTAAAATGGGGCTACTGACAGTCCCTACCTCACAGAGCCGTTGACAGGAGTAAATAAGATAATGTATGCTGACGCACTTCCAAAACCGTAAGACTATTACCCTGATAATGTCTGTCTCACTCAAAGCAAATGAAGAACTGGCTGTCCCGGAGGGTAGTGAGTTGGACTGAAGCTGTTCGTTCTCTCCACCCAGATCCCCAACCCTCCGTGCGTCCTCACCACAGACAGAGGAGGCGGCTCAGTCAGCCTGAGACTCCAAGGAACAAATACAAAACAAACCTGAGGCTCACTTCACATCATCAGCCCATAAAGTCTCCAGCTACATCCCTGCCTTTGTATCATCCTTTTCTGGCAAATTCCAAAGTTCTTCCAAATTAGCATTCCACATGGATTCGCCTGTTTATTTATTATTAAGAGACAGAGAGAGACAGAGCATGAGCAGGGGAGGGGTAGAGAGAGGAGGAGACACAGGATCCGAAGCAGGCTCCAGGCTCTGAGCTGTCAGCACGGAGCCCGACGCGGGGCTCGAACTCTCAAGTCGCGAGATCGTGCCCTGAGATGAAGTCGGATGCTCAACCGACTGAGCCACCCAGGCGCCCCTACGTGTGCTAAATGCTTTATATACATAAAAGCATTACCGTCCTAACAACCCTGTTAAGTAGCTACGATCACTTATAATATTTTACAGATGAGGAAACATATTCAAAGAAGTAACCAGCCCAAGGTCACACAGCTGCGGCAGAACTGAGATTCCAACCCTGCAGTCTGATCCCAAAGCCCATGCTCTTAACTACAGAAGCAGGCAACAAAAGAAGAAAATGAATTTTAGGGCACAGAGTACTAAAAATATGGGAGTGGAGTTCAGGGCAGTCTTTTTCAATGTCATGATACCCTCTGTGCAGACTGCAAGTGGTCAGAAAGGGTGTCTGGCATTTTTGAGACACAATGTGCAGAGGTGACAAAAGGCAGGATGTATTTCTAAAAAGGAAAAGATGCACACAGAAGGCGTCTCACCTTTCTGCACATATGGCACAAACTTTTCAAGCCCCTGATGACGGATCCGCTTTGTATTGTATCCACGTCCCCTAGCCCAGGGCACCCACGTGTTGTTACCCAGAAGCTGAGAAGCAGCACGGGCCACTGTGGAAAATCGAGTCTCTGCACACAAGGCCCTGTGAGCCATATCACCCTCTCTCTGTGGTTGGTCAAGGTTACTATTTGCCTTTTTGACATACTATCAATTATGCTGCCGACAGAGATCCCGGACCTTCAGTTTTCTTATAAAATAAGAAACTGAGTTTAATTAAACCATCAGTAACTTGAACCTAATTATTTCAGACAGTATTTAATTAATGTTTCCTGGGTACCTAATGTAATTAAGGTTCCTTTAATAAGACCTTCTGTGACATTAAAATATATGACCTTTATCTTCCTTATCTACCACATTCTGACAACTCAGATTTGTCATTTTCACGAAAAGGCATAGTTTGATTAAACAGAACAGACCATAAAATTAATCTGGCAAATTATACTTGTTTGTTTCTTTTTTCCTCCCCCCTCAAACCCTAATAAGTTAAGTCCTTTAATTAGCAGCACAGATACAAGTGTTTCTTTTGTACATGAATTTTTGTGACCAAAGCAGATAACAACTCTGCTTTATTAATCATGGTGAAGGGTTCAATCTTTAAGATATGAAAAATAATGAGCTGTTCGTGACTTTAACAATGACTAGTGATTGTTTTAAGATGTCTCGCCGTTAATAAAAGGGTTTAATTCCTGGTACTAATAAGCCAGTCTAAATATGAACATCCCTACTGGCTTTGCAAACCAACATAAACCGCATCCTAAAATCTAAGGTGATTCAAAGGTGCTCATGACCTTCTCTCGCAAAATTCAAAAGATTTTCATGACCCTATGGCCGAAATTCAGAAGGTCCCAATGACCTTCTCCCCGAAGGCTGCAAATACGTAAGACTTGACTGGGGGAAGGGAAGTCAGTCTCATGCTGGCTAAGTATATAATTTCCTAAGAAATAATCTTGTTCAGTGAAAGCGGGCAGAGGTAGGCTACAAGAAATAGGAATTCAAGTGAGAATCCTTGTATTCTCGTCTCATTTTCAAGACCCCCAAAGACCGGATCCCCTTGTATTTTAGCAATAAACAGACTGTTGCCTCATCTGAAACACAAGATCTGCCTCCACCTTCAAGGAAAAGAGCCAAAATTAGGAAACTGTCCTTCCCAGAGGCACTGCGATCTGGCTGTAGTGCTACATAATGGGGGGGGGGGGGGGGAGAGAGGGGTGGGGATCAAGGGTGAGTATCCGCAGAGGCTTGCAGAGTCTGGGATACGTCTCTCCTAAGTCTGCTGAGTGAGAATTCTGAACAGATAGGAAGACGGCTGTCACTGGTCTAGACCACTGCCGTCCAGCAGAACTTTCTGCAACGATGGAAACATTCTACATCTGCACTGATCAGGATGGTGACCACATGGCTGTGGAACACACGAAATGTGGCCAGTGCAACGAGCCACCGGTGAAAAAAATTTGTTTTCAATTGTATTCAATTTGAAGTCATCAAAATGGAAATTGAAATGGCCACATGTGACTAGTAGCTACCCTACTGGACAGGGCACGTCAAGACCATCTCCCCTCCCGGCCCCACTTCGCTCACAGAAGGGGAGAATACTCACGCCAGCCAGCCACGGAAGCGGGCAGCCTCCTTTGCTGGGCACTGCAGTACCTGGGGGCCGGTCCACAAATCCCCAGTTTCTCCTCTGAGCACGAGGCCAGACTCACTTGGACACCGCTTCCAGCTCCTGCTAATTCCTTCCTTCCACGGCAGGTCTGCGACGGTGTCCTTATGGAATCATTTGACCACAGGCTGCCACTGCCACTTCTTGCCGGTCCGATGACAGACAAAACCGCTGGAGGCCATTTTCCTGCGGGGGGGAGGGGGGAATACGAAGGGAGAAAGGATGGCATTTTGGAACACAGAGCCAAGATTCTAGAGGCTCTTCTGCCGTGTTAGGTGGCTTTGAGGTCACGCTAACCTAAAATCAAAAGTAATAGAGTTCAAACACCTCCGCTTCCTGCTGTGTGCTACCGAACAAGTCATTTCACTCTCTGAGCTGTCGCAGCCCTCTCTGTAAAGAAAATGCTTAAAAAAGCCTAAAGCACTACATCAGTACGACACATTATCATTCCGTTGCCCGGTGTCACATGTGAAAACAGTTCTTTTGCTTTGTCCCCAGAGACCAGATTGAAACCCAGAACGGTGGGGTGAGTCCGGGGGAATCTTGGCCCTGATGTGATTGGAGGGCCCCCAGGTGTCTCAGGAGGGCCCTCTGGGCTTTGACTTCACAGTCAGACTAGTCTAAGAATCAGGGGACAATAGGCTACTTAGGAACCCTTCTTGCTTAAGCAAAGAGACTACAGAAAAGTCAGAGTAAATCCCAAAGGAAAAAAAAATGTGTATATATATATATATATATATATATATATATACACACACGCACACACATTACACACACTTCCATATTTATACAATATATTTATATATTTTATATACTTAATATAATAAACATTAAATGTGTATATTACAATAAATATAATGAATAATATTGATATATGTCAACTTTTATTAACCACTTATTGAGTGACTGGTATTCCAAACAGATTCAGCTAAATGAGATCAAGACTTTTACATATTAATGCCCAGCTCAAATTTCAATTAGTGAAACCAGTCCAAAGAGCAGCTGGGGAGCACGTGGTAGCTTGGCAAGGAAACGGGGGACTCCCGCATCCTGATCTGGGGGGTGGCTGCATGGGTGTATAAATATTTAAAAATCAACCCTTCTCCACAGTTAAGATCTAGGCGCCTTACTGAATGTAAGTTACCTCTTAGTAATTTTAAAAAAGCCAATCAGTAAATTTTAAAAAGGATGAGCAACATATCTGTGAGGTAGCATAAATGCCCATCGAAAGAAAGGGACTCGGCCAAGGCCACATAGCTACCTATCACAATGAAAGGGACAGTATTGGAGTCCACATCTCTGGGTTCCCAATCCAGTCTGCATTCCAATTTCCCAGGATGCTTCAACCACTGCCTGAGGAGGACACTTTAGGTTAGGACAGCAAAGACCAAAATGATATTCTGAGAAGGAACAACAGAACCGACTTTTTCACAAATCAGTACTAGGAGCATTTCTTTCTTTTTTAAAAAAAATTTTTAAATGTTTATTTTTGCAAGAGAAAGAGAGAGAGAGAGAGGGCACGAGTGGTGGAGGGGCAGAGAGAGAGGGAGACACAGAATTTGAAGCAGGCTCCAGGCTCTGAGCTGTCAGCACAGAGCACCACAGAGCACGACGTGCGGCTTGAACTCACCGACTGGACTGCAAGATCAGGTCATGATCTGAGCCGAAGTCAGATGCTTAACCCACTGAGCCACCCAGGTGCCCTCCCCCATTTTTAAGATTTTTGATGTCATAGTATTTTTTTAATGTTTATTTATTCTGGGGGGGGGTGTGAAGACAGAGAGAGGGAGACACAGAATCTGAATCAGGCTCCAGGCTCTGAGCTGTCAGCACAGAGCCTGACGTGGGGCCCAAACTCATGACCCGTAAGATCATGACGTGAGCCAAAGTGCTCACCCAGGTGAGCCACCCAGGTGCTCCAGTACCAGGAGCAATTCTTAGAGGGCAGTGCTCACTCACCCAGAAGTGTACTGCGGTCCCCACACTATAAACGCTACTAGCCTCGGGGCACCTGGGTGGCTCAGTGGGTTAAGCGTCAAACTTTGGCTCAGGTCATGATCTCACGGTTTGTGAGTTTGAGCCCCGCGTCGGGATCTCTGCTGTCCGTACAGAGCCACTTCAGATTCTCTGTCTCCCTCTTTCTCTGCCCGTCCCCTCCTCAAAAATAAATAAATGTTAAAAAAAAAAAAAAAACCTGGGAATGCAAGCTGGTGCAGCCACTCTGGAAAACAGTATGGAGGTTCCTCAAAAAAACTACAAATAGAACTACCCTACGACCCAGCAATTGCACTGCTAGGCATTTTTCCACGGGATACAGGTGTGCTGTTTCGAAGGGACACTTGCACCCCCATGTTTATAGCAGCACTATTCACAATACTATTCACAATAGCCAAAGTCTGGAAAGAGCCCAAATGTCCATCGATGGATGAATGGATAAAGAAGATGTGGTGTGTATATATATATATATATATGTGTGTGTGTATATGTATGTATATATGTATATATGTGTACATACATATGTATATATATACACACATATACAGTGGAGTATTACTTGGCAATCAAAAAGAATGAAATCTTGCCATTTGCAACTACGTGGATGGAACTGGAAGGTATTTTGCTAAGCGAAATTAGTCAGTCAGAGAAAGACAAAAATCATATGAGGACTTTAAGAGACAAAACAGATGAACATAAGGGAAGGGAAGCAAAAATGATATAAAAACAGGAAGGGGGACAAAACTTAAATATGGAGAACAAACTGAGGGTTGCTGGAGGGGTTGTGGGAGGGGGGATGGGCTAAATGGGTCAGGGGCATTAAGGAATCTAGCCCTGAAATCATTGTTGCACTATTTGCTAACTAATTTGGATGTAAACTTTAAAAAATAAAACAAGTTAAAAAAAATAAAGATATGAACATTTAAAAAAAAAAAACAACCAAAAACATTACTAGCCTCTTCTCAGTCGTGTCCTTCCTTGAGTGTGTTCCTAAAGTTCCCTCATAGCAACCATCTCGCCCACGTCTGTACCCGCTTCTCAGGACCACACTGGGGTCAAGCAGCCTATCTCTGGGTGACAACCTTACGGGGAGACAGTTGGGGTCTCCTAGGCACCAGCTCATTCAGACTCCTGAGGGTTATGGCAGGAGAGTGCAGACATTAAAGAAATTAAAGAAAAAAAAACCCCACAGCTTTAAGAAATGAATGGTACAATTTCCTGCAACTCAGTTCCCAGTTCAAAAAACTGCCGAAGCCAAGATGTTTTAAACTCTCTGCGGGTTATCCTCGAAAAGTGGAATTATACACTGAAAAACAGAAGGTTTAGAAAAGGAACAAGAAATGTCAAAACCTAACAGAGGAGGGACTCTGGTAATGACTGATGATTTTTATTATGGCTGACTGAATTTCCATGAGAAACTGTGTCGACGAGAGTGATGAATCTAACAAAATAGTTGCAGGATGAGGCTTCTGTGTAATAAAGGAGTTCTCATACCCTGATATGAAATATAAAGAAAATATCACCAACATAAGAAATCAAGTATATGTGGACTTGTAAACTGACCCTTTTCCCATTAATTCCCGAAATCAGACCATATGTTTGCCTTCTCGGCGGATTATTTTGATAAAGAAATAGTTATTTTGCTTACATCTTCTTCCTTGAAAAGTCTCTTCATTTTAAGAACTTGGGGGCAGGGCAATGAAGGAAAACTGGCCATCTTGACATAAAAATAAGATAAACACAGATGTGAAAAAATAAACTTAGGTGTTCAAATTAAAAAAAAAAAAACAACACCGCCAATAGCTGCAATGGGATATTTCATCACAAACACAAATCAGGCATCGTTTTAATCAAATTGAATTTAGATTATAGACTTTCATGTAAAACCTAATTTACTTTGAATTCCCCGGTCACGACTTGGGCGCGCCTTACAGGACAAGGTTAAAGAGATTACATCTGGGTTCATGTCAGCAGCATCTGCTGGCGAGTCCTCTGCGTGCTGATTTAATGAGAGGTTATGCACAGTCTGTCGGAAGGACCTCCATTCCAGGCAGGTGCTTGAGAGAAATCTTCATTTCCATTGCGACCACTAACGGGGCTTTCAGAATCAGGAAACATGCATCACTATCTTCTGATGTGTAAAGCAGTCTGATATGTGTCACTACTTAGCTGAACTTACAAGCAGAAAGGAGAGCCAGACCTTTTCTGGTTTGCAGTTCAAAAAGGAAAACGATGCTGTTATTCTGAAATGTAGCCTTTTCGAAAACTGGTTTATGTATATTTTGCCTAACACGACAGTCATCTTAAAGAGGTATAGTTCTATGTGACACAATGCTACACGTAATCGTATAAATAATACGCATATTATAGAAGGAAAATGCATTAAAGCCTGCTTATGCTTAATGAACGGAGGAGGGGAACACAGAAATCATTCATCCTGAAATTTCTAATACAAATTTTTAAATGATTTAAATTCATTAAAACATTTTGTATTTCAATTCCCAAGTTCTTCAGAGAAGAGCTTAAAGATGTTCCTGTAATTACTGTAACAGGAAGGGGTTGGAGCCATTAAAATAATCTTTGGCAATTCAGTGTGATTCCCCTTATTTACGCAGCACTCTTTTTTTCTGAGTGTGCCCAAGTCCCCTTTTGCCTTCACTGAAATGGTCACTTCTAAGCACTGTGTCACAAAGAGGTTCAAATTCCAAAATCAATCAAGTCATTTTGCCAAAGAAGGAGTCACAATCGAGTAATCTGTAATCATATAGATGCCTTATGATAATTATCTTCTTTTCGAGCATATATTTGTGACCAGGGATGTTTTTGAAGGGGGGAGGGGCGGATATGGCTAGTGGTATTTCATTAGGAGGAGACTGAGAAATCCCAAGCACTTTATTTTTATATTAAAGCCCACTTTTGTGTATGCCCTACTCACATACCATTGTGCAAACCTAACAACTGGACATAGCTCTTGACAAATCGCAGTTTAAATATTCATTTTGAGTGTGCATAAAAATTATAATAAGAAGATGGGCAATTTTCTCAACAGGCCTATCATAATCATGAGAACTGATTATTCGTGGTAGGGGATACAGGATGAACAGGTGTTTGGGCTCAAGCGCATACATTAATTTCTCCAGTTTTAACCACCGGGATCTCGGCTGAAGATGACAGAAGTTCTTCCAGGGCGTGTGTATCTGGGGGAGGCGGGCGGGGGCGCCCCGGGGCAAACCGGAGTTGTTCTCCAGCGGCCACACGCCGACGTGGGCTTACACCGGCTCCAGCACGCGGTCCCCTCTGCCTATTTGTTACGCAGCCATCAGGGAGTGGGAAATCTCCGGGCCAGCTCGACATCTCCCACACAGAGGGTGATCACCAGACTGCAAACGCCACAGGAAAGGCTCTAACCCTCCTGGCGGCTGACACAACCCGGCGACTGCCCGAGGGAAAGCTGAAAGAAAATGGCCTCAGCCGCCAGGAATGCGAAGGATTAGGATGTTTAATGACTCAGAAGTTGAGCGATATTGACAATTCTCCCAGTGTTTAATCAAACATTTAAGGCAAGTTGAAGAGTCAGAGGGTAGGCTGAGGACAATAAAGGCAAACAAGCGGTCTTGTCCAGACAAGTCAATTGCTGGTAAAGTGACAGCCTTGCTGGAAAAAAAAAAAAAAAAAAGAAAAAAAGAAAAAGTTCCTCCTACCCCACAGCTACAGCAGTGAGTCGATCCAGTGGCCCATCTGACAAACGGCCACAGGCTCAAGTGCACATGGGTCTGAGCTGGTCCGTTGCCCGGTTTTGATACCAAATGAAGGAAGTATGAGTAGGTTACTGTCTCTTGGTTCTCGTGCGCATGTGCATGAACTATTAAGGGAGGTTCATAATTGTTTAGATTTCTAAAATGTATCCTTCGGGATTCTCCTTGTACCTCTCTGGAGGCTCACGGGGTAAACACAGCTCATAAAAGTCAACTGCATGAAGATGTTGAGAAAACGAGCGTGAATGATTTTTCCAGTATCAGGCAAGCACTTCTTTTGGTAGAAGCCTCAGCTCTTTGGTCATCCTACAGATCCATCACTTGTTGAAATTCTGTCCATTAGGGAAACCACAGGATGCGAAAACCAGAAACATTTTTTCTCAAAGAGGGCTTTCCCAAAGGTCTTAGTGGTGAGTGGGGCAGGTAAAACCTGGGGCGAGCAAACTAGAATTTGCATGTCAATGCATGGGTTTAACATACATTAGCACATCGGTGGGTAACGAGCCATTGTTTAAGTGTTAATGAAGACATTTTCCTAATGGTAGGTATGCATTTTTGCATATCTCTCACATCTAAAGTTTGCAGAAAATTTGACTTGGTTGGGGGGCGGGGCGAGTGGAATAAAACAGTGTTTTCCCTGGTAAGGAATCAAAAGTTACCATCGCGGTGGTCAAAGCAGAATAAACAAAGGGGCACATCTAATAACTAACGATCACTAGATTAATGCAGCACGTTAATAACTAAAATGTCACTCTAAACCTATCAGAATTAGAAAAAAAAAGAACTATTTTCTTCTCCTGTGGCATGAAATTGTGACTGTAAATGCTGAAGAGATTTGTCCTTCTCAGCACAAGGCTGTAGATTCCAACACGAATGCTGACTTCCGGCAAGTGAGAAAGGTGACTGCCTTAAGACACCGTCACTTGCAGTGACCTGGCTTGCTGGCAGGGCCTGGGGTTGGGGGAGATGGGGAAAAAGGGTCGGTAAGTAAACTCGTCCGTGATCGCACCTTAGAGCCTTGAGCTGGTACTCCAGAAACGCTAGTGTCCCCAAGGCCACATTCAACCTTTCCTAAACGTATCAATCGGAAAAACCCTTTTGGGTCAAGAGACAACTTCCTAGAATCAGAAATACTTCTGGATTCAAGTCCCCACTTAAAGGAAGAAACTCTTACAAAGAAGAGCTGCCCCTCCTCAGTTTAGGTCTAGAAATCCAGAAGGCCTGGATTCCAGGAGGTGAGAAATGCTTCCCCTCCAAAGTCATCCGGAAGGCTTGGAGGTGGAATCTGTGAACGCCTTGGTCTGTGCTCCCCTCTCCCCTCATGTCGTGCTTCTGCGTTCGCCTCACCTCTCAGCTCTTCAGGTCCACACGGTCTCCCAGGCGGGGGGCCGCGAAGTAGGTGGCACTGCGTGGTTAAGATTTTCCTCTACTGTCTCCCTGCCAGCGACGCCCCCTTATACTTCTTCCCTTCGTCCTCACATCTGAATAAGCATCCGTTCTCTGCAGTGTGAGCTGCAAGGCACTGAGGACACAGAGAGGCCATGCCCTCAAGAGGCTCCCGTTCCTCTGTCGGGGTGGGGGAGCTGGCAAGTATGGAACAGGCAATGAATGGCATCACACTGTGTCAGGGCTCTCGCTGAGCTCAACACAGAATGCTCTGCTGGCACAAAAAAAGAGAGCCACTAACTCTGCCCCAGGAACAGGGAACTGAGCGCAATTCTTCTCAGGGTGACTTACACGCTTCGGGGTAGCTTAAATGTTGTCTCCCCCAAAGTGTAAGGGTCTCGGGATTATATACTGAATTATATACACTCCTTGGAAGTGTAAACACGATGCCGGGCTCAGCAAAGAAACTGGCTTTTGCCAACCGAGAAGACAGGGTGTCTGTCTCCTTTATTTAGACTGTTTGCATAGTGCTTAGCACAGTATTTCTTACTTTAAAATGGTATCCAAACAATGGTTTTTTGCAGTGGAATCTCTTTGCCTCCCACCCAAAGAGAATCCTGCGAATAAAAGAACTGCACTGAGCTGTTTCTGTTGGAGTCTTGGAGGGAAGGCATTCCCTGAGGCCCCTCCAAAGTCTCTGCAGGTGCTACCCAGCAGTCTCCCCACTAGACCGTGAGAGTCACAAAACAGCGACCCTTATCTTCCTCGTGTTCGTACTTCCAGAGACTGCCACACTGCCTGGTAAATGGCAGGAACTGACATGAACTGAATTGAAAAGGAACGCGAGGGAAGGAGAAATGAATGACATGTGCCAGAGGGATGCAGGGTGCGCCAGTGGAGACGCGGGGGGGTAAGTGACTTCTGGTCAGGTGCAGTGACCAAAGGAATAAAACGGCTGGGGTGCAAAATGAATAATGCTTATCTCCAGTAAATTGAAACGCTGTGCACAGAAAGAAGAGCAAGCAATTAGGAAATTCTATAATTAAAGCAACATCATGCATACAGATTATATACAGAACCCACCAAACGCGGAACCATGCGAGGGGATCGGGATGGCTGCCCGGATGGAAGAGTTAAAGCTTGAACCAGAACGGAAAGGTCTGGTCACATAACTGGGAGGGAAGGAGGGAGAGGGAGGCTGGGATCACATCATGAAGACCCTTACATGCCACACTGAAGCTCTAGCTTTATTCTACGGTAAGCAGACAGCCCCTGAATCATTCAAAACAGGTAAGTCGGACGGTTAAATAGGGTATTAGAAAGAGGTAGAATTAAGAAGCTATTTTAACAAACCAGTAAAGAGGCGATGAAGCAGTGGCTTTAGGTACAGAAAGGAGACCCCGTGGATTTAAGAGCCATAAATTGAAAGGCAGAAGTGGCAGAGTTTAATAGCTCCCTCTGGTTATTTCTGGTTTCTCCAGCAGAAAGCAAAGTGTCATTTCCAGCTGGATCTCCACCCGGACACTTAGTGCCCTGTAGCACTGGGAGGGACGGGGGGCGGGGGTGGGGGAATGCAGGATGGGAAAAATGGAGGGGGAGCTAGGTCTTTCTCCTAACGGAACCCGGGTCAGCCTGGCCTGGCAGTGTGACCGGGGCTTCTCATCTGCCTGTCTTCCCAAGTTCCTTTCCAAGTTCCTCATTCTCACTTGCTCTTAGCTGATTAGCTACCTGCTATACAGCCTAGAGGCTGAGTGCGTCCTTCCTCAGCACTTCCAACTTGGACATGATGCTATACTTGTTATTAACTTAGTAGCTAGAATGGAAAAAAAACTAAGAGGTTCGACCATTCTTGTAATTTCCCTCACACTGTTCCTCTCTAATGGCGCGGCACATGACTTCACCTGACAAAGCTGAGGATTTCCATACACGGGGTCCTCAGTTATGTATGACAAAGCTTGACGGCCAACAACATCAACCTGCCTACCCCAGCAGCTGGTAAGAAAACTTCTTTGAAACAGCCACATCTTGAGTCCACCGAAGCCTTCTGATAAAGCAACGGCACCAAGGCCACGGAAGGGGACGCTACCCGAACTTGATAAACACCTGACCCTGCCAATCTGAGAGACGTCAGTAAACCCCATCACAGTCAGTCAGAGAAAGACAAATATCATATGACTTCACTCCTAAGAGGACTTTAAGAGACAAAACAGATGAACAGAAGGGAAGGGAAGCAAAAAGAATATAAAAACAGGGAGGGGTACAACACAGAAGAGACTCATAAATACAGAGAACAAACTGAGGGTTTCTGGAGGGGTGGTGGGAGGGGGGATGGGCTAAATGGGTCAGGGGCATTAAGGAATCTAGCCCTGAAGTCACTGTTGCACTAGATGCTAACTAACTTGGATGTAAATTAAAAAAATAAAATTAAAAAAAAAATGAGATTCTAGGTAAATAATGCTTAAAGCATAGAAGACACTCTGTAATAATAGCTATCCTTATCATCATCAGCATTTATTCATTTGGCCAAGCAGGCATTCAGTAAATATGGACTGGTTGACTTTTTATTGTTTACTTTTAATTCCAATATAGTGAACATACAGTGTTATATCAGTTTCAGGTGCACAATATAGTGATTCAACACTTCTATGTGTTACTCAGTGCTCATCATGATGCGTGGACTCTAATTTGTCACCTGTTCCACCCATCCCCCCCCCCCATCCACTAAACCGACTGACTGAATGAAAGAAGTGCCTTAAAGTGAGATAATCCTACAAAAGGACGCAGACAACTCCGGCAGTTTCAAACTTGTCGGAAAGTATAAATCTCGAACGTTACGTAGGGCATTCCCGTCTCCAAAGTCTTTTTTTGTAAGGTTTTTTTTTTTCATTTAAATTGCAAACTGCTCTCACACCCAGCACACCCAAACCCCCTCACCCTGCCCTATTCTTCCCCAAAGCCTTACCAGCTTCTCATATACTACATATTGAACCTTCTCATATTTAACTATTGGTTGCCTCTCCTCCCCATGCACACACCAATAGGACATAAGTTCCAAAAGAGCAGACATGTTTGTTTTCTTCCCTGATGTACCCCAAGTGCCTAGAAGAGTGTCTGGCATACAGTAATAACACTTACAGAGTGAATGAATGAAAGAATGAATGAACGAATGAATGAATCAAAGCTCTACAGCTCACTCCGGAGAAAAATGTCAAAGATTGGGTTGACTATGGGGGAGTGCAAACAGAACACCGTAAGGGGGTGGGGAGCTGGCCTGGGTGGGAAGTGAAGGTGGCCTGGCCCAAGGCTAAAAGGGCTGAAATGCCTGCAGAAATCTCTCCTTTGGAATGCAGCTTCACTGGAACATTTTTTAAAACCCAATTCTTTACTTACAGATGGTTTTTCAGAGATAACGAAAAGATTTCCTTTATTACATCACTTGATTAACAGAACCATCTGAGGGGCGCCTTGGGTGGCTCAGTCGATTAAGTATCTTAGGCTTGATCTTGGCTCAGGTCGTGATTTCACAGTTCCTGAGTTCGAGTGCCCCGCGTCATGCTCACAGCGCAGAGCCTGCGTGGGGTTTTTCTCTCTCCCTTTCTTTCTGCCCCTCCCTGGCTTGCTCGCTCCTCTCTCTCTCTCCCTCCCTCTCTCTCATTCTCTCTTAAAACATAAATAAACATTAAAAACAAATTTTAAATCATAACCGTCCGAGAAGGCAATGTTCATCTCCCTTTCACAGATGAGCACACGGAGGCTCACAGAAGGGAACTGACGTGCCCCAGGTGACACTGTGGGCACAACACGACACCAGTGCTCGAACTCAAGTCTCTGGCTTTGGGGGCAGTACCTCACAGTTTCTCCACATTGCCTCTCTTGTGCACTAATACTTCACCAAGGCATGTTCATGCTTGATTAACATCTCAGAAAACAAATGGAAAAAAGCCCAAATTTCTCCATTGCAATGAATAACTGATTCTGAATCTTACTAGAATGATTAGTCTCCTGTTCAGAACTGTTGATGCGCTGTATGCAAATCCTACCTGAGGCTGGCAGGGAGGGGACGACTTTGCTAGAGCCCCAATGCACAGAGAATCAAGTCCAAGTCCTCAGTTTGGCCTTCTGCGTCCTCCACAATGCCACAACTCCCACCTTACGGCGTGGTGACTTCGAGCTCTTAGCCACACCGATCTCACCGTTTCCCAAACCTGCCTCACACAATCCTACCCACAGGCCTTTGTGCCAGCTGCTTCTGCCTCAGGGACCCTTGCCATCTGTATCTTTCAAGGCACGGCTCCCAGCTCGGAGCCCATCCTCTCCAAGAATCCTTTCCAAAACATCCCACACAAAATGGCTCACTCCCTCTGTCCCCTGTCCCCCCACAGCACCTGATACCTTTGCAAATGCCCTCCGGAGAGGCTGGCTTTTGTTTCAGTTACTCTCCTAAGGGACTGAACTCCTGGAGAGCAGCACCCGTGGGTCTACACCACGGCAGAGTAACCGATTTACAAAATGAGCATTTAACAAAACTAGCATCAGCTTAGCTTCTTGACTCAATAGAACAGTAAATGGCTGAGCAGTCATTTATTTCCTTCCTACCAAAATGAAGGTTTACGATGTCAGACAATACGTCGAGTCTCTACCTATACCTTGAGTATACCTCCTCAAAAGTAAGGGCTAACTTACTAAAACAAGGACAACAGGCAATGACAAAGCCTGTTAAAACGGGGTCTTTCTCATTTACAGGGTTCTCCCTGGAGGCCACCCACTATGACTGCCTCTTTTCTGAGAGTACCATTATGTATTTTGAAAACCTAATTGAAATCCCCAAAATCAAATGGAAATTATGTCAGGTGAAACACATTAAAGCTCTCATGAAATAGACTGGAGGAGAACCCAGCTTATCTGCACTGAGGGTCACTGGGAGAAAGGAGAGAACCAAAGATCACAATGAACCAACGAATGAACAAACTACCAAACAAAACAGATCACCTGCATTTTACAGTTGAAGACACTGAGACCCAGGGTCAGGAAGTGATTCCTCTAGGGTCATGCTTGAGCTGATAAGAAACAATTTAACAAGCAAAACAATCCGGTACCGAGCACATACCGGCTGCTTTCACATGTATTATTCTATCCAACACAACTCATCCTGGGATAGATACTCAACCGCCAGAAGGAACTTTCCAATCCACAGATCTAACCATGTCACTCCCCTGCTAAGAACTCTCCAAAGAGACTTAGTGACTTAGGGAATAGGTTGGATTAGTCGTCCTCTAGAGAGACATCTATTAAACTAGTCAAAGGTAGCAAAGACAATCACTCAAAGATACTTAAGATGGATCAAAGGCTTACAACAAACTGGGAAGCATTTGTTCAACAGGATCCTCTACCAACATGGGAGACCATAGCATTCAAGCTAAGGGATGCCACACACACACACACACACACACACACACAGAGCTCTACTTTATAGATTTGAAAACTGAGACTCCTATGATTTCAATGACATATTAAGTGGAACTTGAACTCCGAATGTTTTCACTCCAATTTAATCAGGGCGCGCTCCTGACTCAGCACTAATGCGCAGTGCGAGGAGAGCAGTGCCGGAGCCTATGGAGATTACTGTGGGCACCCTTCCTAGTTCTCATCTCTAGTTTTGACATTCCTGCTGTCATCAGCACGGAGTGAACACCTCTCCTTTACAGTCTCAAAGACTATCCTCACATCCTTAGGGCTGGAAGTCTGAGGACAGACTCAGGATGACAGTGCCAGGTTTAAGAAGTTCTAACACACACTAGTATCCACCGTTCTGTTTACTCTGAGACCCAGAACATCAGGGCCACCAATAACACCACAGGACTCCACTGTGCAAATTAGAACAAGGCACCTCCTTGGGTGCGAGCTGCTTAGGTGTATGGCTTGGTGAGTAGAGAATGCCTTTGTAACAAAGGAAAAGAACCTCTTCCTGCCCACAAATGGAGGCCTATGCCGAGGCACACAGTTCAGCAAAGGGAACGTGGAACGTGGAGCCATATGAGCCCCTGTCCCCTTTCCCTACCGCCTCCATGGATAAAATGAGTATGATGGCCAGGGCGTCCCGTGTGTACAGGTCGAGGAGGAAACATTAGCAGGAAACCCACGGACAATCAGTGTTATGTTCCTGAATATGCCTTCATGCTTAATGCTTTCCCAGCCCCACAAGCGATGCCAGCCCTGCTTCCTGGAGGACCAGCTACTTCTTAGGGAGCTGAGAATTCCTTGAGGGCAGGATCCAAATGTTATTTGTTGTTTCAGGGTCTACCGTGGATGGTCCTAATCACATCCAACTGTTACACACTGATTAAGTGCCTCCCATGCACCTGGCTCTGAACTAGGGCTAAAGAAACCAGGAAGGAAGAAGAAGGTCCCTGCCCTCCAGGCGCTCAGCTCACAGTGACGCGGTCAGGTGGACACATAAACAGATGGCGATTAAACAGTGCGGCAAGCAAGAGCTCTGAGACAATGAACACACAGGTGGGCTGCGAGGAGCATCTAGTTCAACCCCCTCATGGGGCTAGGGGAGCATCGGGAAAGATGTTATGGAAAATGGGACTACAGCTGAACCTTGAAGACTGAGTAGCATCTAGTCATATAATGGAGGGAGGAGGGGAGGGTGGTTAGGGAAGGAGCTCCAAGTAGAGGCAGCAGATTTGTAAAGAAGGAGGGGAAAAGAGCAGAACTTGATCAGGAACATTAAGGAAGCAATTCCTCACAGTGCATGAGAGGCAAGGCGAGGTGGGGGAAGAAAGGTGCAGCTAAAGCGATAAGAGAGGGGCAGGCGTGTGCTCCCTGGATTCTTCCTCCTCCTGGAATCCCCGCAAAGCTCATGTCAGATGCAGGGCACGGAGCTGGCAATGCTTGATTGCTTTAGGTCACCTTTCGATCCCTCTCCCCTTCCAGCCTGTCTTAGCTCGGGCTGCCATAACCAAATGCTACAGACTGGGCGGCTTAAAGGGCAGACGTTGATTTCTCACAGTTCCGGAGGCTGGGAAGTCTGAGATCGGGGTGCCAGCATGGCCGGGTTCTGGTGACAGCCAGCCTTCTTCCTGGCTGCAGACCGCTGGCTTGTCATTGCATCTGCGCTTGGCAGGGAGGCAGCTTGCTCTCTGGCCTCTTCTTACAAAGGCACTAATCCCACTGCCATGAGGGCTCCACCCTCATG
This sequence comes from Lynx rufus, assembly GCF_022079265.1. Classification (NCBI taxonomy): domain Eukaryota; kingdom Metazoa; phylum Chordata; class Mammalia; order Carnivora; family Felidae; genus Lynx; species Lynx rufus. The sequence continues at coordinate 32,213,122 of NW_025814833.1, read as the reverse complement.
ACCTAATTACCTCCCCAAGGCCCCAGCTCCAAATACCATCACATTGGGGATTAGGCTTCAACATATGAATTTGAGATGGATGCAAACGTTCTGTGTGACCACAACCACAACCTCCAGGCTTTCCTCCTGCCCTCGCCCACAGCAGACTGGAATGCCTTCTCTTGTAGATAAAGATCTGGAATGTAGCCTTCCTAGCCTGGTTCTAGTTCTGCGAGGTTTTGCTTGCTGCCACAGGAGGTGGAGCTGATAACTTTCACTACTACATTTAGGAGACTGATCATTTCATTTACTTAGTGGTAAAAATGGCATCCCATGAGAACTTTTGGGATCTTCAAAGCCTTACAAGGCAAAGGGCCCTTAGAAATCATCTAGTCCAGGGACGCCCGGCTGGCTCAGTAGGGTACATGACTCTTGATCTCAGGGTCATGAATTCAAGCCCCATATTGTGCATGGAGCCTACTGGAAAGAAAGAAAGAAAGAAAGAAAGAAAGAAAGAAAGAAAGAAAGAAAGAAAGAAAGAAAGAAAAAGGAAAAGCATCTAGTTCAACCCCCTCATTCCACTTATGGGGAAAATGAGATCCAGAGAGAAGAAGGGTCTTTGTCCAAAATCACACAGGGGAACCAGGCCCTCTCAGGGCAGTGCAGAAGAAAGAACCCATCATTTGGAGATAGATCAAATCTTAAAGTTTGTCACTGTGTGTGTAACCTTAGACAGGCTGCTAAGATTAAACAGACATGATAACATTCTGTAAAGGTAACGTATAGTGTCTGTCAGCCTATAGTAGGTTTCAATAAACGGTCACCATCCTTACAATTTCCTGGAACCTTTGGCAAACCCACCCTCCCATATCATGACATAAGCCAAGAGATTAACTTGAAAACTGGGAAAAGTGAGACGTCACTGCTGCTGAAGTAGATGCGGGGTCATCAGACTGCTTTGTATGAGTTGCATTGCAAGGCCCCACCTGCAGGGCTGATGAACAAAATATGAGATTCCTTTAACTCATAAGAATGAAAGGAAATTAGCATCACCACGAGAGATTAGTGTGCACTGTCTGAGAAGCTCACACTGGCATATTGGTTTACCTACTTAATCCTGAATCTGAGTCAACGTCAATTTGAATGTTTCTAATTAGTGCATCTGGGGAACTGGTGATGTCTCTCTCCAGCCCTCCTCTGGGGAAACAACCTAGGAGACATAGGGTCCTTTCTCATTCTTCCTCTGCCATTTGTCCCTGCTTATTAAGACATCTGGCCATCATCAGGGACTTGACTTAAATACAGGCAGAAATAATTACATGCTTCTCAATACAGTATCAATAACACTGTATGCCGTGCGCTCCAATACACTCATTGCCAAAGTGCAAACAAACTATAGTTTGGTGGAAAGATAACTGGACAAGGAATCAAGAGGAATCCTTCCCACGCCTGATTTGGCCAACAACAGGCTCCACCATTTTGGACGAGTCAGTTGATCCTGCTAAGCCTATTTCCTTGTCCGTTAAAATATAAATAAGTCTGCCCCCCATCTGTGCTACAGAGCTCATGAGGTTGTTGCGATGATGATGATAATCTAAAATTTACTGAGTCCTGTAACTATGTACTAGGCACTGAGTTCAGTATTTATTTACACGATCTCGTTTATTTTCCACAATCAACTTACGGGGCAAGTATCACCAATTCCTATTTTTATAGATGAAACAAACTCAGAGAAGCTTAACTTCTATTAAGGGCCAGGGCCAGGATTCAAACCCAGCTCTGGGCTCTTCACCATCCCTCTGTGCTACATGTTTATGCATTAGAGCCCTACCTAGTCTTTCGGCAACAATTTTACTAGGAGTTGGGGCATCTGGGTGGCTCAGTCGGTTAAGCGTCCGACTTCAGCTCAGGTCATGATCTTGCAGTTTGTGAGTTCAAGCCCCACATCGGGCTCTGTGCTGACAGCTCAGGGCCTGCAGCCTGCTTCAGATTCTGTGTCTCCCTCTTTCTCTCTCTGCCCCTCCCTCACTCACGCTCTGTCTCTCTCTCTCTCAAAAAGAAAGAAAGAATTTTACTAGGAGTCAACCAAATTTCATGCTCGATCTCTTTCTTCAAATGCAATGGCTCAGACTAACTGCAGAATTACTCTTAATCTGAACTGAAGTCTAATTTATTTATTTTAAAATGGTGTTTGGGGCACCTGGGTGCCTCCGTCAGTCAAGCATCTGACTCTTGGGTTCAGCTCAAGTCATGATCTCACAGTTCATGAGTTCAAGCCCCACATCGGGCTCTGTGCTGAAGGTGCAGAGCCTGCCTAGGATTTCTCTCTTTCTCTCTCTCTTTCTCTCTCTCTCTGCCCCCCTCCCCCTCTGGCTTGCTCTCTCTCTCTCTCTCTCTCTCTCTCTCTGTCTCCCTCTCTCTCTCTCTCTCTCTGTCTCTCAAAAAATAAACATTAAGAAAAAAAAATTTTTTAACTGAAGTGATCCTAAAAAAATGGTTTTTATAAATCTCTAAATCTTTTTAGAAGCCACTGTGAGGAACAGTAAGACTTTAATCTCGGCAGGTGATTAGTACTCCTTTTTTTTTTTTTTTTTTAATTCGGCTTGGCCAATTGTGCCTATTTCTGAGACCTCAGAGAAAACAGAAAAGCCATGAAATCTAAACAAGACTTCTCTCCTAATTCAACACGATTCCTGATGCAATCTGTAGAAAGAATGCACTTTCTATTGAGCTTGGAAAGACAAAAAAATTAAAACTTACATTTCAAGCAAAAGTAAAAGATTTAAGATCCATATAACACTAAATGTGTATTTTTCAGGGCAAGCATGTCTCCATTATAAAGGATATTTGGTGTTATCTTGGAATTAAAACACGAGAGGCCCCCCTGTCACAAATCAAAGCCCCCACCATCTCAGTGAGGGCTCTCTAGGGAGCCTTGACAGAAAGAATCTCAAGAGACAGTCCCAAATGTGGGAGGCCATGATGCAGAATTGGAACCATGGAGTAATTAGTTCATTTTTTTTCTTTCATTCAAAAAGGACTTTCTCAAGGACTATGATTCATTCCACAAACATCTGTGCAAAGCCATGTAAGGGGTAAGAAAAGTGGCATGGTTCTCTGTCCCCCACACTAGAGGAATTTTCGGTCCTGCTTCAGGGGAAGAAGAAAGCCTAGTTGAAAAACAAGACAGCTCTTAATTGAGCTTGCTCTGTGCTAAAAGGACTGCCAGGTGCTTTCAACTGTATTATTTCATTGAATTTCTGCCCAAACCCATTGAAAGGGGCCTGACCACCCACCCCTTTAGGACGAGAAAGCTGACGTTCAGGGAGATTAGTAAACTTGCCCACTATAGTTAATAATACCGTATTGCATATTTGCAAACTGCAAAGAGAGTAGATCTTAAAAGTCCTCATCACAAGGGGAAAAAATTGTAGCTGTATGTGGTGATGGCTGTTAACTGGATTTATTGCGGTGATCACCTTGCAATATAAGCAGATCCCAAATCATTATGCCATACACATGAAACTAACAATAATATTATATGTCAATGGTACCACAATAAAAAGAAAAGTGGCCCAAACCATACAGATAGTATATGCAGCCAGCCTCTATTTCATGTCAACATCCTGAGAAAAGTTTCTTTCTATTCCTCTCCAGAATATACTGTCCCCTTCCAAAGCTGCAGTTAAAGCTCCAGGTATCTTTGCTGGTAGTTACAGTACTCACTCAAATTTCAATCCAATTGCCCGCAACGTAATGTACTTGATTCCTCCTTCCGAAATGAAAGCTAAGTGCTGTAATACATAAAACCAGATCCAACAGAATGCTCACGCAACCCTCAGTCTAGACAACTTCCAGGTTATTGATATGCAACCGCACATTGCCGACCTCTGCTACTAAACCTCACCTTTTGAAGGTGGCAATTTCCCCCCCAGCTTCTGTAACATTCTTTCTGAAGACAGGCACCATTCACATGCAATAGATAAGAGGAACAGTCTCACACTTGCATTGTGGCAAGACTTTAGCCTCTATTGTAGGAACCCACAGGTAGAGAGAATCAAGGGATTCGATTTGCCAAGAAAGAGTCCCTTCTTGGGGCTGCCCAGGAAAATGGGATGTCGCGACTCTGTGCTCTTGGGCAAAATGCCGTTGGTAACTATTCTGACATCCATTTGCACAAAGCAGCAAAAAAAGTGAATGCTCAAAGGCAAAAAACAAACACACTAATTTACTCACTATCAAAAAATGGTGGTAGCAAGCCATCAAATGGAAGCATCCTCAAGGAATGCGAGCTGAAAACAGGGGCAAAAGGACCATTTTGGTAACAATGTTTTGTAATTGCTCTGTAGAAACACTCTGAGCAGCCATCCTAGTGGCTGTGCTCTAGCCCATTCCCTCCTTCTATGTTAGCAGGCGATCTCTAAACTATGTCGTTTAAAGGATAAAAAGAATACCAGCCCTCAGGGACAAGTCCAGAGTTACCGTGTTATTTTATTTACGTGACGTGAGAGTTGTTTAAGTGAATTTTTAAAAAATGATTCTAAGGCCTTTTATGAGCACAGCTCCACAAACGGTAAGCTCCCAGGCCAACCTTACAGGATTGCACTACTGTTTAATTCTTCAAGGAATGTACGTAGAAGTTTATAAAGATCAGCTAGATAACTGAGTTACTCTAGTTCGAAGCGAAGCAAAACCTTCCCGGCCTATAACGCTATTTTGATGCTTCTAGAACACGCATCCCAAGGCTTAGTAAGATTCTCTGGTCTCACGGCCAAATATTTTTCTCATGTTATTACTTCACGTACGTTGAAGGTTTTATTTTGCAGCCCACCCTACAAACAGGACTTTTCTTTTTGCAGGCTAGATAATTTCTCACCAACCGATGGAAGACTTTGTACTTTTTTTTTTTAAATGAAATTATATCTAATGACACCAAACCAATGGGGTCAGCAAATTTCAAAATCCGTATTTTTAAAACACAAAGATGTATCAACCAAATCGTGGCCTAAAAGGCCCAGAAAAATTATCTGGAGATGGATTTCGCTCTGTGAACAATTAGAAACAATACTGAAAGCTGCTCATTTGTGTCCCTCCCCTGTCGTCACCTCGTCTGGGTCTTTCAATAATGGACTAAGAAATATAGGGGAAAAAAACAAAGCAGGGTTTTCAATATGGTTTTTCTTTGGGGAACAATAAAAACATTAAACTTTATACATTGAAGTATCTGTGCACCGAATGGTAGCCTTTTCATGGGAGTCCAGCTTGGGTTTTGTCTGGGTGGGGAAGAGGGAGGGAGTCTGTGAATACCCTCAGAGTCATTTAAAATATATAGTATTAGCTAATTGATGAGAGGCCTAAAAACAATAGTAAGTAGGCTGCCTGGCTGCGTGCCAGGAGCAAGGCTTTATGGTGAAAGCGAGTTTACATTAGAGGCCTGTTTTTCCCCCCTTCCTTATATGAAATGAACAGCTGTAATTGAAAAAGCAAGGAGCTCTATGGTTTATAGAAATAGGTGTTGTGAAGAGCCTCGGCCGTCTAATTTTCTTCCTATTGCAGGGGCAGGCTTTCATTGTCTGTTTTTTAGAGCTAATTTCTTTTCTGATCAAAAGGCCCACGTCGTTGAAAAGGTAGTAATGACTATTCATTTGGCTGAAGCCTCCATTCTCCAGACTGCAAGCTTTATTTAGAAATGGCTATTTCTTTCTAAAAGGAAAAGCTCATTTATGTCCTCTCTAATGTCAATTAAAGTAGAATATATTTTAATTATTTATCCGGAGGAGAAACCTTTTAGGAACTTAATTTAGTATGCCTATGCTATGCAGACACTACAATATGTGAAGGTGGAATGATATCTAGGCACATGGGTTTTATTTTATTTTACCACTAATGAATAGTTTATTTGCAACTAATTAACAAGTTAAATCGGCACAATTAGTGTCGGATTTCTTTAATAATATAACTCATAAAGGGATAGCCATTGGAACTAGAAAATAAGGTTGGTTGTTGGCTTTGTAAAGAAACCATTTCACAAAAGGGGCAGTTTTTTCCCATTAGAAAGGGTTATTGGGACGTTCTTCCCGTTGCTTTTTCACGTCAAAGCGGGGCTGTGCTGGGGGAGGAAAGACGTTCAGAAACAGGGGGAGACGGTGTTAATTACACAAACACGACAAGAGAAAAGCCTCGAGGTCGTAACCCGGCGCCGCTTTCCGGAGAAACGGAATTGGGGGGACGGCGGCCCGGGCGCCAGAACGCCGGCGCGGCCGGGCCACCGGACAGACCTCGCTCGGTCGCCCCGTCTGGCCGCCGGGCCGCACGGGAACGAGTCGGCGGCCCGAGGCCGGGCCACCTCCATACCTGGCAAGCGGCGGCACGCCGGCTGTCCCCGGGCCGCGCCCTCCGCCCGGCTCTCCGTCTCCAGCCGCGGCCCCGGGGCCTCGCGCGCCCGCCGCTCAGACGGCGGCGCCGAGGCGCGCGGGAGCCGGGGCTCCGGGCACGCGGGCGCCCGCGAGTGCGCCGCTCGGCCGGCGCGGGAAAGCGCGCGCGCCCCAGGGAACGCGCGGGGCCCCTGCGAGCCGGGCGCACGCGCCACGCCGGCCGCCCCGCGAGGCTCTCCCGGCCGCCGCCGCCGCCGCCGCCGCCGCCGCCGCCGGCCGCCGCGGGACCCGAAAGAGCGGCGTCCCGTGCGGTGCCCCCACACGGCGCACAGTAGGTGTGCAGCGAAGCTTGAGGCGAGGGGAAAGAAATGGCCGGAAAGCGAGGCGAAGAGGACACAGAATGTTCGCGCATCGGATTCCACAGCCCAACAATCTGAAAAGGGGGAAAAGAAAGAAAAAGAGAGGGGGGAAGAGAACAGGTGGATGCTGCCTCGAGACTGCCAACGCTCTCCGGAATGCCCTCCCCTACCCCCGGCCCGCCATCGTCTTGCGCCCCCAGCGGTGGGGGCGGATGGCGTCGCCTGTTGGTCCGGTGCTGTTCCGGACACCCTTCCCCGGGGAGTACTTTCCCGGCCCGGCGGACCCGTGGCCCCCAGCTGGCGGCACAAACGTGTGGAGTAACTCAGACGACGTTACGTACCGACAACGATTTTTAGATTGTTGTCCCCGCCCCGGCTTCCGGCAGGCCACCCTCGCCGCCGTATGGGGCGTTGCCTTTGCAGCCACCGAAGGCGGTGGTGGGAAAGGCCAGAGGCCCGGTGGGAGGGCAGGCCTGGCCGTAGGGTGCCGGGTTCCCGGAGGTTGCTCGGCCGCCGGGATACTGTTCGGGCGGCGTGAAGGGCTGAGCGCGTGCGGAGGGCTGCGGACGGGGAGGGGTGGGGGGGCGGGGAGGCGTAGAGGTCGACAGCAGTGACCCGGAAGACCCTCTGGAAGTGGGACCCGTTTCCCGGGCAGGGCCTGCCTTCCTCTGGGGAGATCGCAGTGTTCGGGCTGTAAGGTCGGCGAGAGGGCGCCGAAGGCAAAGGTGGTCAAATTCCCTGCAGTTGCTCCGCGCCTACGGAAAAGAGGGCTGGCCATTAGTGTCCTGTGATACCCTGTGAGAGTGGAAGGGGTCTTTGCAACTGCGCGCCAAGGCGTGGGCCGGGGGATTCCCAGTGTATCTGTCCAGCGCAGCTCAGCTAAGCAAGTGAATCGGATTCGGAAACTCGCCTTTAAAAAAGCTCACGCTCCCTCCCCCAAATGGCTAGGCCATAGAGCAAGTGAATAACAGTTGTGCTGCCTGCCCACAGGAGACTTTTTGGCACGCCCAGGACCATGTCACCACACACCTCGGTAGCTCCCAGTAAAACCTTCCTCTAGAAAGCATCCACTAGGTTACTGTTTGCCACCTACACCTACCAGCCTAGAATCTTCTGTTCCTTCCCAAACCTGTGTGAACACGTGTTTCATTGGAAGCTGCAGAGGGGGGAGGGGGTTCCTGCGGTTGGGGGAGGAGGAACCTACTGAACGATAGGGGAGCTAGAAGGTCCTGTGCCTTGCATCTCCTTGGAGTGCTGGTGACCTTTCCAACCTTTAATAAGAGATGGTTCTACAACAGACCCCAGCCTCCGATTTCTTGATCAAGGCCCTCCATCTGGCCTAAATACACAATCTTGGCTAGCAGCCAGAGTAAATAGTCAAGGGATGTTCGGAAGAAAGAGGATAAGCAAACTTTTCCCGCCCCCCTCCCCCCCCCCCCCCCCGGCTGGAAAGCAAAGCGTTTCTGAGGGTCACCAGGATAAGTTTCAACGCACACTCAAAACCAGACCGCTTTCTGGGTTCTGCTCCCCTTGAAAAGGGCTACTGACTGTTCGATCCTACGGTCAGGCCTCAGTCCCCAGAGCAGGTACCGACACACAGCCGCCCCTTCCCTAGATGGACGCAAAGGACATCTCTTCCAAGAGTTGGGTCCTAATGGAGCCAAAGACCCCGAAAAGGATCCCCCATGAACTGAGAAGGAATCAGCGCCCTACCCCAGGCTCCGCGAGTGATGGGACAGCCCCTCGCCTACTCTGCTCTCTCTACCAGTAGCTCTAAGGCACAACTGCTCAAAGTGTGCTTTGCAGGTATGAGGCCCCCGGGACACCCGATTTCTGCCAAGGCTCAAAACCGGAGGACGGGAGAGTGCGAGCGCACTATGCACCCCGAGCCTGCCTGGCCAACGCGCTACAGCTTTTTGTGATAACCAGCCCTCTAAAGCTAAGCACCACTTCTGCCCTGCGGCGAAACCGGCTGCCTCTCCTTGAAGGGTTGGGGCGACCTCGAAGCCCCGGAGGGCGGGAAGGGGCGCCTCTAGGTGAAGTTTCCAGCCGAAGCCAACAAACGGCGCTGTTGCCACGCCCTGGGTCTTGGGAGTCCCAGCCCCAGCCCCAGTCGGAGGGAGCCCGAGCTCTCATGGGAGGGCCGGGGGAATGGGGAGGGGGTGCTTGGCCGGATTCCCAGCCCGCCATCCGGGGCTCTGTGTGCCGCCACGGGTTCCTGGAGGCCCTAAAGGGCGAGAGAGCTGCCGGACGCCCTCTCCTCTCGGGAAGAGGTTCGAAAGGACTGATCCTGGATCCCGCTGTGTCCCTCTGCTTTCTCCACTCGGTGCAGAGTTCGTGTCGGAGACACAGATTCTGGCGCCGCTGGCGGTCTTGCCTCCCCGCAGCCTCCGCCTGCATCGAGGCCCCTCGGGCCTTAGCACCTGCCGCACCACTTCTCCTCCCGCCCAGCTAAGGTAGCACCCAGACTTCCAGACTTCCCCCCACCTCCCCACGCCTGTAATGGTAACCTCGCTCGACTCTTGAGATGGTAGTTTGGGTTGAGGACGCTTCCTCGGGAATGTTTTGAAGGAAATTCGGCGTGACTCCTACATGGGGCTGTGCAGACCACCCCAGAGCCACCAGGCACAGAGACCGGTTTAATCGCGGCCTCCGAGGGAAGCCTGGGGTGTGGGAGATGTCTGTCCTGGCTGGATACTGGCGGAAGGATGTAATGGGAACGTGAACTCACTCACCTAAGCCGCGGGCTAGTTGTGATCAAATGACAAACAGCTGGGGAGCAGTGACTAGTCCCCAGATAATCTGCTGCGGGGAGGAGAACAGACCCAGCACCGCATCCCTCGGCTTGGGAAATATGCAGCCCAGGCGCTGTCACCACAACGGCTTACTTGGGTCCTAAAACTTGGAAAGAATCCTGACATCTGTCAGGCTACTGGACGCCAGGCCGCGCGTCGGTTGGGTAGTTTCCTAAAACGCGCTTCACTTAGCAACAGCCTCGGAGGCCCAGTGAGCAGGAAAGGCGTTCTGGAGAAGGCGGCAAGGGGCAGAGTTACCGCACGTTGACTTCTTTGGGAGAAGGTGGGTTTGCCTGGGAAAATTTGACTTTGTGAGCTAGTTTGAAAAAAAAAAAAAAGCATGTGCAGGTGGAGATTGCCAAATCATTCCGTTTTCTGAGACACGTTTTCCAGTGTGTCAGCTTAAGTGTGCACACCCGTGCGCGTGCGCGCGCGCGTGCGCGCGCGCGCACACACACACACACACACACACACACACACACACGACTCATACACAGAACCATTCCAGATAGTTTACTTTAAAACCGTAAGCCGTACACCCATTCAAATGACAGCAGCCCTTGACCGTGGACATTTGCTTCCTTCCATCCAGAAAAGCAAGAGAACGTAGACCAGGTGGAATCCAAACTTAAGGGGCTGGTTTAGGGACTCCAAACTTCGAGGGGATGATGCCTGCTGAGAGCCAGGATTCTAGCGCCACTGGTCCGCCCACCCCAGAGGGGGCTGGCCTGCTCTACGCCACCCACCCCCCCCCCAAGTCACAACAGTATACTTTTAAATTCGTGCAGGAAAGGGGGGAGTTCCCAGCGTGCAGGTGTCCCAGGGTCTCCTGGTCTTGCATTAGCACTAAGGAGCTAAAAACCTGGGTTTTTGTATTTTTTTGGTCACATTTAGGATTTACGCTTCTCTTTCGGTTCCCCATCTTTCCACGAGGCTGGGGGTGGGGGACCACACTGCGCGGACACCTTATTTCAGTCTCTGCCACTTCTGCCTGGCCGGCTACTCCTTCCCACCCGCCGCCTCGGGCGGCTCAGGGAGTTTCAAACGCTGTGCCACTCGCTTGGGCTGGCGAAGGCGATTGTCCGGGTTCCCTCTCCCTGCAGCCCGGGTTCCCGAGACGTTAGTCTTTGGCAGACAGCATGACATGCGGGTGAGTGTCCCGCTCCGAGTCTCGAGGCTCTGGCCAGGACGGCGGCTGTAAAACAAAAAAGAAGAAGGACGCAATCCGTTAGCAGAGACTGCTCCCCGGGGAGGCGGCGCGGCTGCGCAGCGAGAGCAGCGCTCAGTGGTCCTGGCAGGTGCGCGGCCAGTGGGAGGGGGCCCGGCGGTCCGCCACGAGGACGGCCTCGGCTCCTCTCCGGCCACCGTCCCCCCCCTCCAAGAAACTTTTCTTTCACTTGGAGAGGCTCCGTGTTGCCATGAAAACGGATTTTCCAAGGGGCCCGACCCTCCCCCTCAGGGGCATCGGACTGGAAAAACCGAAATGGCCAGAGAGCAGAGACAAAAAGGGGCCGCTAAGCGGGGGCCTGGAGCGAGAGAGCCGAGGCCGGTTCACCCCCTCCGCCCCACACACACTCTCCGCACCACCGCTTGTGAGCGCCTCGGCCCGGCCCCGGCAGCAGGCGGCTGACTGCTCGCCTTCACTCAAGCCAGCGGAGAGCCTCACAGCCCCTGTGCGCTCCGCGGTCCTGAAGCCTGTCTCCCGTGCCCCGGTCCCTGACCCCGGCTCCACCCTCGGCGCGCAGGCCCGCGGCTTCCCCGCAGAGGGTCCTGCTGGGCCAGGGGCCGATTCCTGGGAGGGCTTCTCGGAGCCGCAACCCGGGGCGCCTCTGTTGCGCCCGGCGTCCCCAAGATCGCCCGGGTAACTGGCGATGCCCGCAGCAGAAGCAGTCGGAGGACCTCCGCGCAGACAGCGGGATGCTCTGCAGGGTGGCCCCGAGACCAGGCACCGCTCGGCCCTGACGGGGTTGCAAAGTTGTTTTCTGAACCCCGTGGGCGCCCCTCTGCCCCCTTCCCCCAAGCCTGCTCACGCGCCCCCTCCCCCCTCCGTCACCTCCTCGAGTTTCGTTCTTTCAAACTTTTTGAGACCCTAATTGGTGGTCTCTGAGCGGCTCTCCGGGACTCCCGCCTCCTGAATAACTCTCATCACGTCACCGGGCCCCAGAGGGGCGCGGGGGTGAACGAAAGGGCTCCCCGAACTTTTTTTTTCCAGTGGGGCCGAACGGGGACTCCGTGATGATTGGCCAGGGCGCATCACTGTGAGCCTGTCAATCACCGGGCCTCCCGGTGGCGAGGGGCGGACCGAGTCCCAACCCCGGGGGATCCGAGCAGGTATATAAGGGACCCGGCGAGCGCCTGGCCAGACTGCGAATGCGGCCAGCTCGAGACAACGCATCAGGTGCGACTAGCCTGCGGGTTCCTGCCGACTTGGCGCGGAGCACTTTGGCAAGCCTGCCCTTCCCGCCTGACCCGCCGGCCCCCCGGCCCCCAAGCGCCCCTCCGACGGAGTCCCCAGGCCTTTTCACCGTGGCCGCTCCAGCCCCGGGAGCGCCTTCTCCTCCCGCCACTCTGGCGCACCTTCTTCCCGCCCCGGCCATGTACAGCTTGCTGGAGACCGAGCTCAAGAACCCGGTGGGGCCACCCACCCCAGCGGCAGGCGCGGGCGGCCCCGCAGCCCCCGGCGGCGCAGGCAAGAGCGGCGCGAACGCAGCCGGCGGAGCGAACGCAGGCGGCGGCAACGGCGGGGGTTCGAGTGGCGGGGGCGGGGGCAGCGACCAGGACCGCGTGAAGCGGCCCATGAACGCCTTCATGGTGTGGTCCCGTGGGCAGCGGCGCAAGATGGCCCTGGAGAACCCCAAGATGCACAACTCCGAGATCAGCAAGCGCTTGGGCGCCGACTGGAAACTGCTGACCGACGCCGAGAAGCGGCCGTTCATCGACGAGGCCAAGCGACTGCGCGCCGTGCACATGAAAGAGTACCCGGACTACAAGTACCGGCCGCGCCGCAAGACCAAGACGCTGCTCAAGAAGGACAAGTACTCCCTGCCCGGAGGCCTGCTGCCCCCCGGCGCCGCCGCCGCCGCCGCGGCCGCCGCCGCCGCCGCCGCCGCCAGCAGCCCGGTGGGCGTGGGCCAGCGCCTGGACACGTACACACACGTGAACGGCTGGGCCAACGGCGCGTACTCGCTGGTGCAGGAGCAGCTGGGCTACGCGCAGCCCGCTACCATGAGCAGCCCGCCGCCGCCGCCCGCGCTGCCGCAGATGCACCGCTACGACATGGCCGGCCTGCAGTACAGCCCCATGATGCCGCCCGGCGCCCAGAGCTACATGAACGCCGCCGCCGCCGCCGCCGCCGCCTCGGGCTACGGGGGCATGGCGCCCTCGGCCGCCGCCGCCGCGGCCGCCGCCTACGGGCAGCAGCCCGCCACCGCCGCCGCCGCCGCCGCCGCCGCGGCCGCCATGAGCCTGGGCCCCATGGGCACGGTGGTGAAGACCGAACCCAGCTCGCCGCCGCCCGCCATCACGTCGCACTCGCAGCGTGCGTGCCTCGGCGACCTGCGCGACATGATCAGCATGTACCTGCCACCCGGCGGGGACGCGGCTGACGCCGCTTCGCCGCTGCCCGGCGGCCGCCTGCACAGCGTTCACCAGCACTACCAGGGCGCTGGGACTGCCGTCAACGGAACGGTGCCGCTGACCCACATCTGAGCGCCCGCCTGCGCGCGCCGCCCCTCCGCCCCCATCCCGCCCCGCACCCCCGAGTTGGGACGCCTTGTTGTTTAGCTTTGCTTGCCTGGGACCGTTGCCTTGTACCGATGATGGGGAGGACAGAAAGTTTTGCCGTAGCTGTCGGGTTTTGTACAAAAGCAAAAAGTCCGGAGCAGCGGAAGTGGGACTTTCTAGAGCTCGCCTGCCCCTCGCCGCTGCCCCTCCCTCCCCTTTTGTAGGCTGGGAATCGCTGTGATGTTTGCAGAGAAAAAGCAGCCCCCCCCCCTCCTCCTCCTCCCGGGTTCCTGGGTTTTTCTGTTGCATTTGAAAATGTTGTCTCGTTAGTTTGCTGTTAGCCGAGGAGTGAGTGAATAGGAGAAGCGTACTCTCGGGTGAGGCTGGCCTGAGAACTGCAACGTCTCCTCCCCCTGTCGCGTTGTAGCGGTTTTCCTGGTGGGTTCTTGCGGGGGTGGGGGGGGCGCTGACCGCGCGGAGTGGCGCGGCAGCCGAGGCCGATGTTAATTTATAGCCGGGTGTGCGTGTGTCTCCCGCCTCGCCGCCCCTGGCCGCGGGACAACTTCTGTCCAGTCCGCATTTAGGCTGTTGAGTTGGTGATTTCTGCCGTGATCTGTTTGATATTTCGTCGCGCTAATGTATTCACATTTCGTTTGGGTGGTGGGGAAGGGGGTATTTTGTTTCAGGTTTTTCAAGGTTTTACTCTTAATTCCTAAATGAGAGATCAATAAATTTTATAACCAACGTCATGGAGTCCTGATAATTTTGCGGGCCTGAAACTTTACGTGAGGGTGGGGAAGGGGACTTTCACTTGGTATTAGAACATTGGCCCCGTCCCGGGGTGAGGCGAGCGTGATCCGAAATGCTTTCCGACTCCTGGTCAGCCAAAACACCTCGGCTCCCAATCTGTTCTACGGAAACTCGGAGGAGCAAGCGGCGGGTCTTCCGGAGCCGACGGACGCTAGCCGAGGCGGACACCCCGCGGCCACGCACTTGTTGATAGTGGCGAGCGGCCGCTGGAGGAGTGTCTGCGGCAGCGGCCACGCGGGGCGGGGAGGGGCGGCCCGCGGCCGCGGAAACCCGCCCGGAGAGGGGGCACCTGTACCTCTGTGCGCTGGGGCGGGAAGACACTTGAGCCGAGCTGAAATATTTACAAAACGAAAACCCTTCGGAAATCTCAATTACCCTATTAAAAACAAATGGTTACAGGAGTCCCCGGCAGGAAGTAAGTGCATTTGCACCGTGGTGGCCTAAGCGGCGGGGCTAGCATTCAGCCCCAGAAGGTGTGGTTTTAAAAAGTACACCTTAGACTTGAAAAGCTCTCCACAACTCCTCCGATGGCGTTTTCTTTTTGACTTGTCAACCCAGACCACTTATTTGTTTTCTAGAAGAGGCCCTCTCTCATCCCAAGCCTCGAGCCCGCTCTCTACTCCTCCCTCCCTCCCTCCTCCAACCCCCCCCCCGCCCGCCCGCCACTTTCCCCCAATCCCTGACCCTTAGGCATTCCACTGTGCCCCCCGAAAGGCCTTTGGTTTCGCGCCCGGCCACATGGCCCCAGTGTATCTGTTTGGGGCCTAGGAAGAAAACAAATAGAACCACTGTTTTTTTACCCCCTCCTCAGCTGTTTGAGGTGATTTCCTTAATCCCTTTAATCCTGTTACCTCGCTATCCCAGAATAACTAAACTCGGTCTTTCCAATAAGCTTGGCCTGGTGCACTGTTTTTATCCTCATCCACTCTTGATCACAGGTTTCTTTGCTTGAGGTCTGCTGGGACTCGGGGCGACAGAATCTCCCATAAATTGGTCCGAATTCCACATTTCCAACCGGCTTCCTTTGTGCGGGCCGGCCATTCACCTGCGGGCCTGGGCGGGCCTCAGGGGGAGGGGCAGAGGCTTTCTGCA
This sequence comes from Lynx rufus, assembly GCF_022079265.1. NCBI lineage: Eukaryota > Metazoa > Chordata > Mammalia > Carnivora > Felidae > Lynx > Lynx rufus. Next base: position 32,197,990 of record NW_025814833.1, on the reverse strand, counting down.
GCTTCGGGGGTCGTGCCCGCTTTTTACACATCACTGCGGATCCCGGAGACTAAGCTCACCACGCCTCTCCAAGAAAGGTCCCGTCTCCCAGAGAAGGCAGCGTCAACCCTCCCCCGCAGACGCTGGCATGCTCCCCCCCCATCCCCGCACCCCACCGCACCCCACCCGGTACTTAGCACTCCTTACCCCCACTCCTTACTTAGCAGTGGGAGAGCAAGCCGCGGTGATTTACAGACCCCCGGGCGTTGCCTCCGCCCGGTGCCCCTCTCCGCCCCGCTGCCGTCCGGACAGGGCTCGGGCTCGGGTCCCCGTGCCACTCCTTCCTCTCCCCATCCCGGGGTCACAGACCTGGAGCCCCCCTGCCCCTGGCTGCCACACTTGCCGGCCCCCCACCGTCGCCCCCGTGCTCCAGTGTCCCGAGGGCGGGAGGAACCTCTCTTGTCACATCCACCCCCCCCCTTCGTATCTCTCCCTGTGTTTGGGCCTCGGTAAAATACCTGGCCGTACGTAGGTTACTCGGGGTTCAAATTGCTACCAATTGTGGACACAAGTTTGGTCTGAAATGACTCCAGGAAAGGGACGGTGAAAACAAGCAATTCCGCCCCACTGAGGGGGCGGTGCCAACGGGGAATAAACTGACGCTGCTGCTCTCGAAGAGTCCATTGTGCTGCTGCCTTCTGAGAAGTGCCAGGGTCACCCTTTCAGCGGGCTTCATATACTGTTCGCTCCCTCTCTAAACATCCACGGCTTTGTGCTCCACTTTGTCCGATTTCCAAATTGCCTTTAAGAAAAAAGATTTCATCCATCAGCACATTTGGAGGATTTAAATACAGATGAAAGATCTTTCAAAAAAAAAAAAAAAAAAACTTCAGCAGGAGGGAAGAGAAGGGAACGGAGCTGGACTGTGAAACTTCCATCCTTCAGGCCAGAGTTTTCGCCCTAGAGCACCCCCTCCCTGCTCCCACGCTTCTCCTACACCCTTCTTGCAGGACAGCTGCCCCTTAATCTGTTTGACGGTTTGGGGTTCTGGTAAGATTCAGTTTGAAGCGAGGGTTCTGCTCCTAAATGGCAACAATAACAAAATCTGGTCAAATCCCAACTCCTGCCTCCTCGAGCTTGTTTTACACGAGGTAACTGGCCCCGAAGGGGGAAATAGCGCTGGGGATTGCATAGCTGGGGCACAGAAGAACCACACTCCCAGTGCCTGGAAGGGTTTCCGTTCCACCCCAAGACGGAGAAAAACCGATGAAATCCCAGCCCCAGCTGCCTCTCAAGCCCACCTTGCGGCCCAATCTCTATAGAAAAGAGGTGATTCCTGGCAAAGACACCTAGTAGCCACCACTTGGTGAATGGTGAAGTGATAGCGGGGAGCCCAGGGTCCTTCCACAGTGGAAAAGACCAGCCCGTCTTTCAGCTTTCTGCTGACAGGAACAAAGCCACCTCGTGCTGAGAATTCTCCCACATAGAGATTTTCTTTCCTGTCCTCTCCGCACAACTCCCCTCATTAATCTCCCTTCCAGAAATCTAGAGGGGGAGAGGGCACCCGAAATGCAGGCCAACGTTTATAAACAGATGTTCATCACAGAATTCCTCATGATGGCGAAAGTTCCACCCAACCTAAATGTCCAACAAATAGGAGAAGGTTATTTAAAATATGTGTTCAAAAAAAGGCTTCTTTGCAGATATTAAAAATGGTGCGTGGAGAGATTTTAATCACAGGGAAATGTTTAAAACACAAAGTGAAAAGAGCAAGATACACAAAGTGTGTTCGGTATGTATGACCTATTGAATAATAAGTATATATGACTGGGAAAATATGCGAAAACGCCAGGTCGTGTTATGACTACTGGTTGGTCTCCCTTTTATGTTCTCAGACTTTCCAATTTTCTCTGATAGGATTGTATTCCTGTTATCACTGGAAAATGCAGGTTTAAAATCATTCTCTCCCTATCACAAATACAGAAACGTGTCTCCTGGTGAAAGAAGAGAGTTCCAGCTTTCCCTGCATTTGTTTTGGGGCAAGGAGGGGGCAGGGAGCCCCAGGAGCAGTAATCTTCCAGCTCTCCTCTGGGATGGGGCCTGCCCGGATCACAAGCAGGACAGCCCGTCAGAGCAACCCACCCCCCTCCTCCGCCAAGCACCTTCCTCGGTAAGCAGGGGCAGGACCAGATTAGTGCTGGCTCCGTCATTCTTCAGACCCACTCACTGGAGAAAAAGACCTCCTTGGGAGCCAAGCTGAACAGCCTGGGCTGCAGAAAGCAGGGGCCACTGAGAAACCAGAAGGCTCATAAACAAGGGGGACTGAGCAACCCTCATTACCCTCTTGGGAGAGGGGCGGAGAGTAAGCCCCTGGGTCGGGTCCCAGGCCAGGCCAGGCCAGGTGAAGGAAGGGCTAGGTGAGTACCCCCAGCTGAATGGAGCACAATATGCTGCGTTCCCCACCCCGCCCCCCACCCCCACCCCCACCCCCGTGGCCACCAGCCTCACCCACGATGCTGACATTTCTTGCTGGACCGCTGCCATAGCCTCTGACCTGTTCCTGTTTTCACTCTGCTCCCCACCGCTTCATTCTCTGTAGAACCTACCTCCACTTTTCAAACGCAAATGCTGTCATCCTTACTTCCCTTCTCAATGACCTTCTGGTAGCTCCCTATTTGTTGCTCTTGGAAAAATATCCCAAAGCTCTGCTTGGTCTAACTCCTGCCCATCTCTTTGAGCTCAACTATTCCCTCCCTCAACCCCAGCCCGAATTCCTTTGGGCAATGCTTGTTGAGTAAATAAATCATAGTTCCTGATCGTTTCACATCGGATCCAATTTTAAAGTCCACTCGTTGACGTAGATAAAGATTGTTGGGCACAGTACATATTTAATTTTGCGGGAGTTCATCTGGGGGATTTCCCCCAATCCGCGCATGAAATGTAGACTTTCTGACAATAAAATCTACTAGCAAAAATATATCATTTCTTTCCTGCCTTGGGGCTTTTGAACTTGCTGTTCCCTTTTCCAGGAATGTTCGTTCCCAAGCTCTTCCCTCAGATAGTCTAATGCCCTCCAGAAGATCTCGGTTCAAGCAGCACCTCTTCCAGGAAGGCTTGCGTGATGCCTTCCTCCAGGATAGGACAGATCTCCTTGTCATAAGCTCTCATAGCAGTGGGTTACTTCACAGCACTGATCCTAGTGGTCAGTTTACATTTATTTGTGCGATCCTGTCTATTACCTGTTTCTCCTTGTCTGTAAGTTCTATGAGAGCCATGCTCTGACGACTCTTCAGGGAGGAGCTCGGCTCATGCTCTCTGGTCAGATTCTGTACTTCCCACCGTCACACGTGATGTTCCTCACTGCTGAGGCCAGTTCTGGTTACGGAAAGAAGGCAAAAGAAGACTTCGCCATTAAAAAAACCAAACCAAACAAAACCATATGACACCCAAAGCATAAACACGGAAGATAAAATAGACAAATTGGACCTGGTCAAAATTAAACGTTTTTGCCCCAATAGGACACGGTCAAGAAAGCGAAAAGACAGCCCACAGAATAGGAGAAAAAAATGTACAAATCATATGTCTCATAAGGAGCATGTAACTAGACTATATAAAAGCTTAAAACTCAACAATAAAACAATTGCCCAACTGAAACTGGTCAAAGGCCTTGAACAGGCATTTTTCCAGAGAGAACACGCAAATGGCCAGCAAACGCGTGAAAAGACGCTCAACATCATTTGTCATCAGAGAAATGCAAATCAAAACCGCAATGAGGCATCCCTTGGCTCCAACTAGGACGGCTATAATAGTAATTTAGAAATAGGCAACAACAGGGGTGCCTCGGTGGCTCAGTCGGTTGAGCGGCCGACTTCGGCTCAGGTCACGATCTCGCGGTCCGTGAGTTCGAGCCCCGCGTCGGGCTCTGTGCTGACAGCTGGGAGCCTGGAGCGCGCTTCGGATTCTGTGTCTCCCTCTCTCTGACCCTCCCCCGTTCATGCTCTGTCTCTCTCTGTCTCAAAAATAAACGTTAAAAAAAAAAAGAAATAGGCAACAACAAGTGTTGCTGAAGACATAGAGAAAGTGGAATCCTTCCGCAGTGCTAATGGGAATATAAAATAGGAAAGTCACTTTGAAAAACAGTCTGGCGGGGGCGCCTGGTTGGCTCAGTGAGTTAAGCACCCGAGCTCAGGTCACGAGTTCACAGTCCGTGAGTTTGAGCCCCGCACCAGGCTCTGCCCTGACAGTGCGGAGCCTGCCTTGGATCCTCTGTCTCTCTCTCTGTCCCTGCCCCTCTTGTGCACGTGCCCTCTCTCTCTCTCTCTTTCTCTCTCAAAAAAAATAAATACACATTAAAAAAAAAACCAGTCCGGTTGTTCCTCAAAGGACTAAACATTGAGTTACCATAAGACCCAGAAATTCTACTGCTAGGAAAAACCGAGAGAAATGCAAACATAAGTCTACACAAAAATTTTTGCATTAATATTCAGAGCAGCATTATTCGGAATGGTCAAAAAGTAGAAACAACCTAATTGTCTATCAACTGACTGATGGAGAAGTAAAATGTGGCATATCCTTACAGTGGAATATTATTCTGCGGTAAAAAAGAATCATCAAGTACTGTGTATACACACAGTTTAGTATACATATGTATATTACCTAGCTCTGTCAACTGATAAGAAGGGCCTAGAAGCAAAGGCTTCCCAGTAGCGATAGCACACCTAGTGTCCAGATCTGAGCTTCCAATATCATTCTTCAATGAAAAGAACCAGGGTTCTTTGGGAAAATGAATGCTTCTAAGACTGAGGCCAAAAATATACAAACTGAGAGGCGCCTGGGAGGCTCAGTCAGTTGAGTGTCTGACTTCAGCTTGGGTTATGATCTCACGGTTTGTGAGTTCGAGCCCCGGGTCAGGCTCTGTGCTGACAGCTGGGAGCCCGGGGCCCGCTTCAGATTCTGTGTCTCCCTCTCTCTCTGCCCCTCCCCCGCTCACACTCTGTCTCTGATTCTGTTTCCGTCTCTCTCTCTCTCTCAAAAGCAAAATATTTTTTAGAAATGTAAAATAATGTATACAAAACGAGTCTGAAGCATCCTGTAGTGCCAGAAAGCACGGAATGGTGAGAAAGAAGGCAAGGAAGGAAGGAAGGACCACCACAATGGAGGTTGTCAAAGGGACACAGGAGCTCCCAGGGACCAAATCTGGAACAATCTAAGCAAACAAGTTAATAAAGTAGTATTGAATTACAACCCAAATTATACAGTAAATATGCATGTATCCATACTGATATAAATAGGTAAAGGCATGAATGAGAAGAAGGGAAGAGACAAATCCCTACAGAAGAAGCCTAAATATTTATGTCAAAAAAATAGTTTATGTGAAAGCCCTGGCTTCAGGGCGCATACCTCCCCCTCCCTTAAGTGTGGGCTCCTTATAGTGACTACCTTCCAAACAGAAACGTATGGAAAGGGGGAAAAGAGTAACTTTGCGGTGGAGAAACCTGACGAACTATGCCTCAGCCAGATCAAGGTCAACATCAACAGTGATAAGTCACATGGATAGTACGTACCCTTGATATGCTGTGATGAAAATGGCACTTTTCCTCTAGTGGCCTTCCTCCCAAACCTCATAATCAGTACACTAATGAGAAAAACATCAGATCAATCCTAATTAAGGGACATTCTACAAAATATCTGAGCAGCAATCCTCGAAACTGTCATCCTAAAGAAGGAAAGTCTGAAACTGTCACAACCAAGAGTGGCCAAAGGAGACACGAGTACTTAATGTAACGTAAATGTAATGTGGCATTCTGGATAGGATCCTGGAATTGGAAAAGGACTTTAGGGGGGGAAATGAAGAAATATGAATAAAGTATGGTGTTTATTTGGGAATAATATATCAATATTGGTTCATTCATGTAACATACGTACCATGCTAATATAAGATGTTAATGACCGGGGAGGCTGAGTATGGCGATACATGGGAACTCTCTGTATTCTCCTCCCAATTTGTCCATAAATCTTCAGCTGTTGGTAGGAGAGGGTGTTCGGCAGGCAGCCAATCTAGCACGAGGGGCTCTTGCACTAACCTCAAACCCAAATGCATTCTCCCAACCTAGGCTGTAGCGCCTCATTTTACCTGGAGGGAAACTGAGGCCCAGAGGGACATGAACATGCCAAGGTCACACAACCTGTCAATGCCAGCCTCAGTGAACTAGCATTTGGGTCTCCTGCCTCTGTTCAATGAGTTATACAACTCTCTCCTAAGCCACATTTAATAAGATTTACTGTGTTTCTATCTATCCGCCAGGAACCTTTTCTCAGTTGGAGGGTAGATGGAAAGGGACAAATCATTATCAAAACACCCCAAAATAATCCTTTCAGTTACTAACCCCCTAAATAAATTCTCCAATTAGGTTCTTCTGGTAGCAACTCTGCTCAAAACTCATTTTATTTCTTAATTTTTTTCAAGTTTATTTATTTTGAGAGAGACAGAGACAGCATGAGCAGGGGAGGGGCAGAGACAAAGGGAGAGAGAGAGAGAGAGAGAGAGAGAGAGAGAGAGAATCCCAAGCAGGCTCCGCAACGTCAGCACGGAGCCCAACGTGGGGCTCGAACCCATGAGACCATGAGATCATGACCTGAGCCGAAACCAAGAGTTGGACGCTTCACGGACGGAGCCACCCAGGCACCCCTCAAAACTCAATTTAAAAGTGAGTACAGGGGCGCCTGGGTGCCTCCGTCGGTGAAGCGTCCAGCTCTTGATTTCAGCTCTGTTCATGATCTCATGGTCTCGTGGCTTCGAGCCCCATGTTGGGCTCTGTGCTGATAGCTCAGAGCCTGGAGCCCACTTGGGATTCTGTGTCTTCCTCTCTCTCTCTCTCTGCCCCACCCCCAGTCACGCTCTGTCTCTGTTTCTCTCTGTCTCTCAAAAATAAATAAACATTAGGGGCGTCTGGGTGGCTCAGTCACTTAGGTGCCCTACTCTTTTTTTTACATTAGATTTTTTTTAAGTTTATTTCTTTATTTTGAGAGAGACAGAGAGAGCGCCAGCATGGGGAGGGGCAGAGAGAGACAGAGAGCAGGGTCCACGTGGTCAGTGCAGAGTCCAATGTGGGGCTGGAACTCACGAACCATGAGATCATGACCTCGGCCAAAATCAAGAGTCCGACAGTTAACCCACTGAGCCACCCAGGCACCTGTAAGTCCTTAAACTTTTATTTATTGAAAAAAAATTTTTTACGTTTATTTCTTTTTGAGAGACAGAGAGAGACAGAGTGTGAGTGGGGGAGAGGCAGAGAGAGAGGGAGACACAGAATCTGAAGCAGGCTCCAGGCTCCCAGCTATCAGCACAGAGCCTGACCCGGGGCTCGAACCCACAAACTGTGAGATCATAACCTGAGCCGAAGTCAGATGCTTAAGCGACTGAGCCACCCAGGTGCCTCAGTCATTAAACTTTTAAAGTGAAGAGAATGAATTTTTATATGTGACTTTAGCTTGGCACTCCATTCTTCTGGATATGATCACAATCATTCATATTCATATCACTTTTTTTTTTTTTTTTTTTTTTAGAGAGAGAGAGTGAAAGTAGGGGAGAGGGGCAGAGGGAGAGAGAGTCTCAAGCAGACTCTATGCTCAGCAAGGAGCCCAGTGCAGGGCTGAATCCCACGACCCTGGGATCACGACCTCAACCGAAATCAAGAGTCAGAGCTCAACAGACTGAGTCACCCAGGCGTTCCTCACGCCATTTTTTTTGAAGTTTATTGTTTCTAGTAATCTCTACACCCCATGGGGCTCGAACCCACAACCCTGAGATCAAGAGTTACGTGCTCTTCCCACTGAGCCAGCCAGGCGCCCCCATATTCACATCACTTCTGTTCAAATGAACTAGTGCTCCATCAAATTTAGTGTGGTTTTGTATGGTAATAAAAGCCAATCCCGTCTCCTAATATCGCTCAAGTGAAAAGAATTCCTTGTTGCTTTACTAATTGCTCAATTAAATAACCATCGATGATTCGCAAGCACGTAGCTTGAAACGTTCCGAATTAGCCTGTGCACCCTGTTTCAAAAAGACCTCTAAGGCGCCTTCTACCTTTAAGATTCTTCTCTGAATCTCGATGTGCAGGAGCAGAATATCTGTAATGTCAAAGCCCAAGCGGTTCAGCAAAACTTGGCATGGTAACAAGCTTCTGTGCTCACACCCTGGGCGGGATACTAGTGTCAACACCTCGGGCAGGACTGATAGAGCTGTCTTTCAGTCTGTCTGCAGGCTGTGTTTACATTCTGCAGGTTAGCTAGAAACGCCCTCACCACCACCAACCCCTGAAAAAGATCCGTGGGTCAACTTGACATCTTCTAGACTTTCCATGTACCGTATTTCTTCCTATAACGAGCTCTTCTGCTATGCTACTTTAGATGACTTCTTTGCCGAGAATAAATCAGGGTGAGTGTACTCCCGGGGTGTTGCCATTTAGCCCGATGCAGGGCTCTAACCCACGCACCGTGAGATGGCCCCTCGAGCTTACCCGACGGAGCCACCCAGGCGTCCAGTCCATATGGTTTTCCTGAGCCTCAGACCTCTGGATTCAACTGTCTCTGATATATATATATATATTTTTTGATTAAAATTTTTTTAATGTTTATTTATTTTTGAAGGAGAGAGAGAGCATGGGTGGGGGAAGAGCAGAGAGAGAGGGAGACACAGAATCTGAAACAGGCTCCAGGCTCTGAGCTGTCAGCACAGAGCCCGACGCGGGGCTCGAACTCACGAACCATGAGGTCATGACCTGAGCCGAAGTTGGACACTTAGCCGGCTGAGCCACCCAGGCCCCCCTTGAATATATTTACTATAGTGTCCCATGGTCCCTCAAACTTTGGTGGGACCAAACTAACTCATCATTTTATTTTCCAACGCGACACTTTCTCCTCTATTTTCCCCCTTAATTAAACATCACCTAGGCCTGCCTAGATATTTCTTTGCCCCTTATACTCTGTCCCAACTTTCTACCATTTCCAGAATTCATCTGTTCTTCGTTCCCACTGCCTGAACTTGTATTACTTATCCATTACTGTGGAAGAAATTACCCCAAATGTCAGCAGCCTGAAACAACAGATACCTCGGCATTTCTGTGGGCTAGGAATCCAGGCAAGGCTTAGCTAGCCCACGGTTTCTCTCCCAAGGCTGCCATCCGGGTGTTGGCCAGAAGTACGACTGTCCCAAGGCTCCACAGGGTGGGATCTGCTTTCGAGGTCACTGATGTGGCTGTTGGCCTGCCTCAGAAGATCCACTTCCCAGCTCACTCAAGTGGCTGTGGAAAGACCTCTGGTCCTGGTTGGCTTTTGACCGGAAACATCAGTCATTTGCCATGTGGGCCTCTCCATAGGACAGCTCGCAACATGGCAGCTGGTATGGAAAGGCACAGTCTTTCTGTAACCTGACCTTGGAAGTGATATCCCATCACCTTTGCCATATTCTTTCCTTTGGAGTGAGACGGTGGGTCCAGCCTGCGCTCAAGGGGAGGGGACTGCACAAGGGGGTGAATATCAGCCGGTGGAGGTCATTGTCCACCAGAGGGCCCTTGTCCTTTGTCTGGAATATAACGCATGCCCTAGCATTCTAAGTGACCTCCAGGCCCCCAGAGTTTCCCCCCTCTAGGTCATCCTCCACACTGAGACCTGACTGATATTCCCGCAAAAACGATCTTATCGTGTGATTCCATTTCCCCAAAACCATTGTTGGCAACCCGTGCTGCCCGCAGGACAAAGTCTAAAGTGGTTGACAAGCCATTCAAGGCCTTCCATGATCTGTTCTTGGCTTCTTAACTCTCTGGCCTCATTTCCTACCACTACCCCACCTCCCGACAGCAGTACCAAACTTATGGTTCCCAGGTGCCCAGCTATGGTTCCCAGCTTGTCACTCAATACATGGAAATATATGGAAAAGACCCAGGTTCTTTTCGGCCCTTGCAAAATTTCAGATCAAGTAGAGGGCGTGTCCTTCTCACTGCTTGATCTAGTTTTCTGCCCCTCATCCTTCAGGGCACAGCCTCAGGGGTACCTCCTTGAGATGCCTGCCCTGATTTTCCCTGCCTTTGTGTCCCCCCAAGCTCTTGGGACGTGGCCACATTTGAGGACCTTGCACAATGCCTGGCCCTTACCATGAGACACTCGATGACGGTTGGTCATTTTCTTAGCTAAAATCAAATAATGCTAGCGCTGTAAGGAATTTCAAAAGAGAAAAGAACAAAAAGGCATAGATCACCGAAGTTCAAAGTGCTGTCACTACTTCTAGGCTCCCTGTGGCTCGTCCACCCCTGAAATCTATGATTCTCTCAAGGTGGGAAAATAGATGTTTATTTATTTATTTTTAAAACATCTCTCTCTCTCTCTCTCTATTTGAGAGAGAGAGCATGGGAGTGGGGGCCAGAGGTGGGGAGGGAGAGAGAGAGAGAGAGAGAGAGAGAGAGAGACTCTCAAGCAGGCACCATTTCCTGCAGGGCCCGAGGGCACTGTCCTTTCTGGGCGTGTGGGTCCCCACGTCCAGGGCTAAGCACTCCGGGATTTTCAGGAACAGAAAAGTACGGGCAGCCGAAGGCTCTCCTCGCCTTCTTCTTCCTCTTCTGCCCAATAAATCCTTAACATACCAAAAAGAGCCGTCCGGAGATAAGGGGGGCTCGCAGCATGTGCTGCCTGAGTAGCTACGGCAGCAATGGCAGTGCCAGTGACAGTCCAGTCCCTGAAATCAGCAAGAGCGAGGAATCTGACAGGAGGTGCCGAGGAGGAACACGCGGCAACAGCTCGGGAGGTGCTGATGGGGGGAGGGCCGCGCTGTCAAACCCCGAAGATACGGCCAGGTCCTCGCTAGATACTGGGTCCTTTCCGTGGGCAGGGAAGAGAATCGGGGCTCAGACTGCAACCAGACGGCCTTCAGATCTCAGCTCCTCCCAAGGGCCGTCCGTTAGCTGGCTTCCCCTGCACAGGTTTTGTTCATCTCTCTGAGACTCAAGCGGCTCTTCTGTGCAATGGGGATAAAAGTGGGATCACGCGGAGCGCCTGGGTGGCTCCGTCGGTTGAGCGTCCGACTGCGGCTCAGGTCATGATGTCACGGTTCGTGGGTTCGCGCCCCGCGTCGGGCTCCGTGCTGACAGCTCGGAGCCCGGAGCCTGCTTTGGATTCTGTGGCTCCCTCTCTCTCTGCCCCTCCCCTGCTCGTGCTCTGTCTCCCCCCCCCCCAACCCTGCTCTCTCTTTCTCTCTCTCAAAAATAAACATTAAAAAAATAAATAAATGAGACGATGCATTTAAGGGCTTGTCACTCAATACATGGAAAATATTACCTTCATTATCCCAGACCTGGGAGAATCCAAAATGCCCACAGTCCAAATGAGCGTTAGACTATGACCTCTAGTACCTCACCTCACGGAGCTTCCCAAGCCAGCTACTCTGCTTACTAGCTGTGTGACCTTGGGCATGTTTCCTGACCTCTCTGAGCCTCCGACTTCCTTAGCTATAAAGTGGGCATGACAATGGCATTGACTTTATGTAATCATGATAAAGATTAAATGAAAAACTTCGCACAGTACCTGGATGACGATGATGATGACGATGCTATATCAGCCTTTCTACAGCTTTGTGCAACCCAGGTTTACGCCCCTGCCGCAGTGGAAGGAGCACAGGCTTTACCAGGAGACAGATCTCAGTCTGAAATGTCTGGAGCGTATATGGCAGAGTTTCAGTCCCAGCTCCATCACGTACCCGCTGTGAGATCTTGGGTGAGAACTTCAACTAGAAGCCAGAGGTTCATCTTAGACCCTTTGTTTATATGGCAATGGCACACACTGGCCATAGAATATTCCTAGGTCTCAAGTGATACCTTAGCAGGATGTTGTTTTCAGAAGTGCTCTCCGTAACTTTGTAAGCCTTTTCGTGGCCTCTGGGCATGATTCAGACCTCTCTGTTCCTTAGTTTCCTCATCTTGTAAAACCCTGAGGATAACAGCAGGTACCCCAGAGTTGTGTTGTGGGAGCCCACCCCGAATTTGGTTCCAATGTCAACACTGATGACACATACCAAGAGGGTATGAAAAGCTTCATTATACACACGGTGGGGTTCTTCTGGGGAGAGCAGGGCAGCCTTTGCGAGTTGGTCCAAAAATGGCTTCAGAGAGCAAGGAGAGGAGACTGGGCAGGGTCTTGTCGTGGCTGGGGATGGGCGGAAGTGAGGGCTCCCACGTGTGGGCAGGGGCTCGTGTGGTTTGGCTCTCCGCTGGCCCTAAAGGAGGGGGCTCCCAGGCTTTCCTATCAGCGTGACCAGCCGTAGGGAGCAATGGAAAGGGAGTGCTGAGGCTTAAAAGCTGCCAGTCATCAAACATTCAAAATGGGATCTGGGGTGCCTCGGTGGCTCAGTCAGTTGAGCGACCGACTTTGGCTCAGGTCATGATCTCACAATCCGTGAGTTCGAGCCCCGCGTCGGGCTCTGTGCTGACAGCTCAGAGCCTAGAGCCTGCTTCGGATTCTGTGTCTCCCTCTCTCTCTGACCCTCCCCCGTTCATGCTGTCTCTCCCTGTCTCAAAAATAAATAAACGTTAAAAAAAAAAAAAAAACGTTGGGGCGCCTGGGTGGCGCAGTCGGTTAAGCGTCCGACTTCAGCCAGGTCACGATCTCGCGGTCCGTGAGTTCGAGCCCCGCGTCAGGCTCTGGGCTGATGGCTCAGAGCCTGGAGCCTGTTTCCGATTCTGTGTCTCCCTCTCTCTCTGCCCCTCCCCCGTTCATGCTCTGTCTCTCTCTGTCCCAAAAAATAAATAAACGTTGAAAAAAAATTAAAAAAAAAAAACGCAAATCTTGATAGAGTCATTCATTGGCCTGCTCTATTGGAAATGTGTGATTTCTTTATATTGGGGGTGGAGTTTGTGGTGCCATTGGGCAACCTGAGGTCTGCCCTTCATTAGCTCTTGTGAACTTAGTCAGTTGTGTTCTGGGTCTCTGGTGTAGAATCAAGGGGCAGTATGAGATGTTCCCTAAGGTTCCCTGTGGGTCTAACGGTGTCTGAAAGCTACAGTGGTTGGCTCACTCATTAAGTAGCATTGCTACAGAATGAAGAACCGCTCTTTTCTTTTTCGACCCACTTTCTACCATGTTCCAGACGTTATCACACCCTATTCTGTTCATCGTGTCTTTAAGAGAGAGTTAAACCAACAGAGTAAAGAAGTAAAAAAAAAAAAAATGGAGACTAAAAAGACTAGCTCTAGCTTAAGTCCCCATAGATCAACTATGGTCCTGCAACTTTCCTGCGGTCTGAAAAAAATGCTACGTACCCTCCTTGTCTGAAAAAAACCCTAGTTTCGCCGTCCTTACAAAACACTCTTTTGTGTCTTCATCGTAAAGCCATGCTTACTGAAAACTCATTTGGAATGAAAAAGGACAGAAGATATGGAAAAGTCCTAGAGGTAAAGAAACATTTAGAGTTTTTAATGTTTATTTATTTTAGAGAGAGAGAGAGGAAGAACCCAAGCACACACGTGCACATGAGCAGGGGAGTGGCAGGGGATCCCAAGTGGGCCCTGTGGTGACAGCAGAGAGCTCGATGCAGACCTCAAACTCACAGACCGTGAGATCATGACCTGAGCCGAAGTCGGATGCTCAACTGACTGAGCCACCCAGGTGCCCCAAGATACAGAAACATTTAAAGAGTCATCCCCAGAAAATAGAAGATCATATGCCACCAGCATAAATTACTATTTCCATCCAAAGAATGTTTCAGGGGCGCCTGGGTGGCTCGGTCAGTTAAGGGTCCAACTCTTGATTTCTGCTCGGGTCATGATCTCATGGTCATGAGAGCCTGGGGCGGAGCCTGCTTGAGATTCTCTCTCTCCCTCTTCCCCTCCCCCACCAAAATAAATAAAAATGAGAAAAAAGGAAACAAAGAATGTTTCCACTGGTGAGTAAGCTGATAACTAGCATGTCTGAAGGGGATACCCGTTCGCAGGACAAGACCCAGAACTACAGCAAGTCTTTGATGGACGTTTCTCAGGGACAAAGGAGGTTGAAAGACAACTTTCCAGGGGATTGGAACTTGTTTACTCGGAGCAATTCCTGATGTCTGAACTCTCAGATGTCCCTCAACTTAGCCACCCATAGGAACATTCTTGGCGACAGTGAGTTTCAATCTACTTTTGATCACTTTCTTCAAGCTTGTCAGCACGTCGCTTGCAGTACATTTGGGGAGGATGGAAGGTCCCAGGATTGAAAGAGCACAGCAGACTAGGAGGTAAGCCGCCCCCGCAAGAGAGTATCGTACAAGATTGTGCTTGCTAAAAAACTGGCCACCACGTCTGCCTCCGTCAGCCTCACTCTACCTTCTTTGGGTCTGAGAACGTCATAGGATGTCTCTGTGTTTTTTCTGGTAAGATGACGTACCCCGTATTTTTCTGCCGAATCTTACATCTGAAGTATATATCGATACATCTAGACATCTACGCGTGAATGTCCTGGGGGAGACACCCTACTATTGCCACATGTTCCAAAGTATCATGCGTCATGTGCCACACATCTCAGAGTCACATCCATGTCACGTTTGAGTCTCCTCTTCGGTGTCCCGTCAGGTGGATGGCCAGCTTGAGTACCTTCAGGGATGAACAAATCACTACCTTGTGGGGCAATGCGTCCCCTATTAGGAAAGCTCTTACTCGTTATTCTGTGTTGTGCCTTCCACCCGCTCCCAGTTGGGACTTACAGAGTCCACTCCCCGTTTGTTCCGGGGCGGCCCTGTGCTCTAAGGTTGTTCATCTCCAGATCACTCATTCTCGCTCCTCTCAACTGTTTCTCATGTGGATGGTTCTGGGTCCCCTTGGGCATTCTGATGTCTCTCCTCACAAACATTCGCAACATCCACCAGCCCAGCTGGCACCGTTAGGTCCTGACTCTGTCCTCCAACATAGCCTTCCTGGCTGTTATTCCATGGGGGTTGACTGGCCCAATTTTATTTATGTATATAATGATAATAACTTCTATGTATAAATTAATACATAACATATTTATCATATATAGTGGGTATATATCATATACGGGGGTAGATATAGATATAGATACACATACACATGCACATACACATATACTACACCGGGATTACCACTTGGAATTAAAGAATCAAAGAAAGCTAATTCTGATCACTGAGGAGTTACCTACTTATATTTTTATTTTCCCCATTTGGACAATAGAGTGAAGGAGACACCGATTCTAGTCCGGTTCACCTTCCAATCCTGTGCATTTATATAACCTACCTCTGGACTTGTACCCATGGGATTCCTCGCATGTCATTCAAACCTTATTCTGCTCGTATCCATACCGAACTCTCTACCCACACACTATAAAGTCACCAGCGCACTGGACTCTTAGGCCCCTTGACTCAGGATCCAGAATTTCAGCTTGAACACTAACCCAAAGGAATCACGTCAGCTCTAAAAAGAAGTGACTCAGACGGTGAGGGCCTGACAGAGGCCGGGGCTCCTTCTCCAAGACGGTCTCTGGAGGCACTGTTGGAAGTTCTCTTCAGGGAAGAAAGAGTCAACTTCTTACATAGTTAGACCTAGGCCCCTCAGAGAGAGGGTGCTAGAAAACACCTGTCAGGAGTAAGAACTCCACCAACAGTGTCACCTCTAAGCTTCAACCCCTCACAGCCACCTAGCGAGTCGCTTGCTGTTCTAACAACTCAGGGCCAGACTGAAATCAAAACAGACATGGTTGCACGTCGTAGATGATGATTTTAGAATCTAGCAGGTCCATGAAATCCCAGGATCTCATTTCAATTGGGGCTGTTAAATTGAACAGTTTCCTCTATTTTTGTCGCAAATATTAGCAAGACCTTCCAGGTGTCAGTAGATAGGGAAACTACTTGCTAAAACTCTTGCTTCTCAGCAACATCCTCGGAATCTGCCAAATTCCGAGAGCCTCTACTCTTGTGATTCACTGACCATGTAATTGACCATGGAATTTATTCAGTCTTTTCTTTTACTTGTATCTAAACATATAGGAAAGAGTGTTTCTTTAGTTGTGCAGAGATTAAATGTAACAGCTTGGGTTATGTGCCCCAAGTGCTAAAGCAATTTTATTCTCTGAAGTAGATAAATGGAAAGAAGCGCCCGCCCGCACGCACGCACGCGCACACACACATTCATAGAATTCTATGGAAGGGCCAGAGACGGCATATTCTAGTCCAAACCTCTCCTCGTAAAAATGAGAAATGCGGGCCCAGCAAGGGGAAGGGATTTCATCAAGATCACATCAGGAATTGGTGGTCAAGCCTGGCCTAGGACTTTTTAAAGTTTATTTATTTATTTTGGGAGAGAGAGAGAGTGAGCAAGCACGAGCGGGGGAGGGGCAGAGAGAGAGAATCCCAAGCAGGCTCTGCGCTGCCAGTGTGGAGCCCAACGTGGGCCTCGAACTCTTGAGCCACGAGATCATGACCCGAGCCGAAATCAGGAGTCAGACGCTTAACAAACTGAGCCACCCAGTCTGAAAACTAAACATTCTTCGGAATTTGTTTTGAGACATATTCATTCACGCATGCAAATGAATGTCTAGATAAGTTAAAAGTCGTATTTAAAAATTCAAATGTGGGGGCGCCTGGGTGGCTCAGTCAGTTAAGCATCCGACTTCAGGTCAGGTCACCATCTCACGGTGCGTGGGTTCGAGCCCCGCATGGGGCTCTGCGCTGACAGTTCGGAGTCGGCTTGGGATTCTCTCTCTTCCTCTCTCTCTCTGCCCTGTGCCCACTTTTGCTCTCTCTCTCTCTCTCAAAATAAATAAATAAACTTAAAAAAATTATAATGTTTTAAAAAATAAAAATTCAAATATGTGCGTTAGCGGATGCTCAAGAAACACCACCGTGCATACACAAAGGAGTATAATACTACATATAACGCTGGTCCTGAGTTCAAAAGCTCGCTATGCCTTTCAGTCCATTTGCATTTGGCAGACGACTTCAAATCTTTGCTTCAAAACTGTGGTCACCATTTACATAATTTTATATTATGATTAATGTGATCCATATAAGAAGATACAACATGATAGTCTCTCGTGTAAATCAAAAGAATTAAGACCCTTTGCCCAGCATTTGCAGAACTGAATGCTGATGTTAAATTTTTCAGCTTGGTTTTCATCTGCTTTCTCAGCGTGGTTTTTCTCAGTTAGGGCTGTTCACTGATCGCAGAACGACCCTGGGCATCTCATCCATATGTGGGCAGAAAGGTCCTTCCCACTAGAGAACTAAAGCAATGTCCGCCTCAGAGAGCACTTTTCCTTCATGCGGCTTGGTTTCTTACCAGCAGCTACTAAGTACACTTGAACTCTGTTTCCATAACAGCCCATTTTCTAATTGGATTTTTGTTGTTATTTTTATTACTGGTGAGCTCTGAGAGACATTCTAGATAGTAGTCCTTTGTCAGCTATGCGGTTGGCAAAATACTTCCTCCCAGGCTGTAGCTTGTTTTTTGTTTTTTTTTTTTTCATCTTCTTAATGGGGTCTTTTCCAGAACAGAATGTTTTAGGGTTGTTTTTTAAGTCCATTTATTCATTTGGAGAGACAGTATGAGAGGAGAGAGAATGAATGAGAGAGAGAGAGAGAGAGGGAGGGTGTGTGGAAGGGGCAGAGAGAGAGGGGAAGAGAGAGGGGGAGAGAGAGAATCCCAAGCAGGCTCTGCGCCGCCAGCAGAGAGCCCAGTTTGAGACACGATCCCACAAACTGTGACATCATGACCTGAGCCAAAATCAAGAGTCGAATGCCCAACTGACTGAGCCACCCAGGCACCCCCCAAGTCTAAATTGTCTTGATTAAGCCCCAGATTCCAAAGATTTCTATTGTGTCTTTTCTTGAAAGTCTTACCATTTTACATTTTATAATTGAGTCTGTGATTCATCTGAGTTAACATCAGATGATATTAACTTGAGGTGGATATTAATATATATATTTTTTTGCCTACTGATGTCCGATTGTTCCAATATCATATGTGGACAATAGTGTTGAATTGCTTTCGTGTCTTTGTCAAAAATCACTTGGGCTCATTTGTATGAGTCCACTTCTGACTTCCCTATTCTGTTCCATCAGTCAATGTATCTATCCCACTGCCAATACCACACTGCCATGATCACTGTAGCTTTACAAGTGAGCTTTATTAATTTTGTTTTTCATTCTTTAAGTTTATTTTTTATTTATTTTGAGAGAGATACAGAGAGCAAGCAGAGGAGAGGGGCAGAGAGAGAATCTCAAGCAGGCTCCATGCTGTGAGGGCAGAGCCCGATGCCGGGCTTGAACTCATGAACTGTGAGATCATGACCTGAGCCGAAATCAAGACACAGGTGCTTAATCAACTGAGCCACCCAGATGCCCACCATCCCAAGCTTCTTAATAAGAAAGTGCCCTAAAACAAAAGCAAAAATAAACTATTGGGACTACACTAAAGTGAAAAGCTTCTGCACAGCAAAGGAAACCGTCAACAAAACAGAAAGGCAACTTACTGAATGGGAGAAGATATTTGCAAATGCGTATCCAATAAGGGGTTACTATCCAAAATATATCAAGAACTTATACAACTCAACACCAAAACCCCCAACACTCCAATTAAAAAATGAGCAGAGGACCTGAACAGACATTTTCCCAAAGAGGACATACGGAAGACCCGGACACATGAAAAGATGCTCCACATCACTCATCATCAGGGAAATGCAAAGCAAAACCACAACGAGATGCCACCCCAAACCTGTCAGAATGGCTAGTGTGAAAAAGACAAGCAATGACAAGAGTTGGTGAGAACGTGGAGAAAAGGGAACCCTCCTGCACTATTGGTGGGAATGTACATTGGAACAGCCACTGTGGAACACAGTATGGAGGTTCCTCAAAAAAATCAAAAATAGAAATACCATATGATCCAGTGATTCCACTACTGGGTATTTACCCAAAGGGGGGAAAAACACTAAGTGGAAAAGACAGAGGCATCCCTATGTTCATTGCAGCCCTGTTTATAATAGCCAAGGTATACAAACAGCCCAAGCGTCCATTGGTAGCTGCTTACGGCACCGGGTGGGGTACAACATACAGCACGATGAGGTAGGGGGCCTGGAGGTGACTTTGTCATCTTTCGGGGAAGAGTGTCTTCGTCATATTGTCATCCCACATACATCAGCCTCAACCCATCTGGGCCCTCCCCCCAACACACACAGAAACACCAAGTCCTCTTTCCTACTTGCCCATGGGGGGAAGTGCTGAGGAAATGTGCCTCCCATGCCCAGCCCCGACCTTCTCCTTCTCCTCTGGCTGACTGCGGACCTGCTGATCTGGCCCCCAACCCTGCAGGCCCCCACGTCCCTTCCTTCTCACTCACCAGCTCCTCCCTTCCCTTCCCTC
The DNA here is from genome assembly GCF_022079265.1 of Lynx rufus. NCBI lineage: Eukaryota > Metazoa > Chordata > Mammalia > Carnivora > Felidae > Lynx > Lynx rufus. The sequence continues at coordinate 32,178,624 of NW_025814833.1, read as the reverse complement.
CCTGCCATCAGAGACTTCACAGAGAAACAGAAACCCTTCTCTTTTCCAATCTCGTTGATTTTATTTTAATCGTCACTCTTACTATATATGCTCTGTAGGTGGTAAGATTTGGTCTCTACAAGGTTAACCATTTCCCCACGGCCTTTTCTGGAGGTACAACACATCGTTTTAGGTCTCTGGGCCTCGTCAGGCACAGGGAATTACGTGGATTGGTGGAGTTCTCCAGGGTCTCTTGGTTCTGATTCTGTTCCTTATTCAATATGTGATAACAGATGAATATTGTTGGCCTTGTTTTGCTCTTGTGATTTCTTGAACAGGTGCCTTGGCTGCACACATTTGCAGGGGCGTCTCTACTTACGTGGTCGTCTTTTGCACCCACAAGTGCAACAAAGTGAGCACAGAGGGCGTTAGTTTTGGGAAAGAGGATGGAGACTGGGTGGGGAGGAAGATTCATAAGACGGGGTACGGGCTGAGGAAGAAGTGTGTGCCAGGCAAAGACAGAGGAGGGGACTCGGGTGAGGCATCAATGGGGACAAAGAGGAACACGGGTAGGGTCATCTGACCCTGGCACTGTCTCTGCATCTGCACTGACTTGGAGTCCTTCTCTTCTTCCTTTCTCGAGCAATTGTGGTTGGTTGGTCCATATCTGTGCTATGTTGATGTTTCCTGGTGGTTTACCCCAGGCGTCCTACCCTCCCTGTATGTATCTTCATTGCTTCATCCAAAGAGCGACGGAGAACCTTACCCTTTATCTTTGGTTATCAAGGCACTACTCCAGCCTTTGGCAGCCCTGTGATGGCTTCACCATCACAAAGCCCTGCTCCTGACATCTCCATGGGGAGACGGTAAGGAGGGATGATGCTGGAAAGGCCAAAATGCTGTGGTTGGAGAAAGGGGTTTTCCTTAACACCTCCTAAGGAGTCTTCCCAAACTGACCTACCACCCCTCCACCTCTCCCCATGTTCAGTTCTGTTGACCCGTTAGGCAGAGAGAGAGTTTTCCCTCCAAGTCATTTCCTATGGCCCCCTTATCAGTCAGTGATTCATTTTGTTCTCTCCTGCCCTTCTCATTACCTCGTACTTTTGAAGGCCTTACCTAAAACTCCTCCAAGCTAATGTGGCTATATTTAAATCTCTGTAGAGACATGAATTATCACACGTACCTTCAATGATTTTTTTCTCATGTGTTTGTTTTCATATGGCCTTCAAGCTAAGCATGGGTTTTACATTTTTAAATGATGGAAAAAATAAAAGGAAAACTATTTCATGACACATGAAACTTATATGAAATTCAGATTTCAGTGTCCATAAATAAATATTTATGTGTTTTTTTGGAACACATATATGCTTCACTCATTTGAAGCATGGCCACTTTTGTGCCAAAACAGAATAGTTGAGTAGTTGGAACAGAGACTGTAAATCCTAAAGCATTTACTGTCTGGTCCTTTAAGAAAAAGTTTGCCAACCCCTTTTCTATTTTGTTCTATTGATATATTTGCCTATTCTTCTCAGTTTAGGCTTACTGGTCTTTCTTTCTAGTTAAAACAAAAAAAGTTTATTTATTTATTTTGAGAGAGAGAGGGCGAGAATGCAAGCAAGAGAGAGAGGGAGAGAGAGAATACCAATCAGGCTCCACCCTCGGCATGGAGCTCGACATGAAGCTTCATCTCATGACCATGAGATCATGACCTGAGCCAAAATCAAGAGTCAGACACTTAACAGACTGAACCACTCAGGCACGCCTGTTCTTTCTTTCTAGTTCCTTAAGGAAAAAACTGAGGCTACTGATTTGAGACCTTCTTTTCTACTACAGGCATTTAGTGCTATATAAGTCCCCCCATAGCTACTTCTTCAGCAGCTTCCCATAAATGGTGACGTGTTGTATTTTCATGTGCACAATTCAGACTACTTCCTAATTGCACTGTTGAGTTCTCTTTAACCCATGGTTCATTTATTTTTTTTTCAATATATGAAATTTATTGTCAAATTGGTTTCCATACAGCAGCCACTCTGGAAAACAGTGTGGAGGTTCCTCAGAAAATTAAAAATAGACCTACCCTATGACCCAGCAATAGCACTGCTAGGAATTTACCCAAGGGATACAGGAGTACTGACGCATAGGGGCACTTGTACCCCAATGTTTATAGCAGCACTCTCAACAATAGCCAAATTATGGAAAGAGCCTAAATGTCCATCAACTGATGAATGGATAAAGAAATTGTGGTTTATATACACAATGGAATACTACGTGGCAATGAGAAAAAACGAAATATGGCCCTTTGTAGCAACATGGACGGAACTGGAGAGTGTGATGCTAAGTGAAATAAGTCATACAGGGAAAGACAGATACCATATGTTTTCACTCTTACGTGGACCCGTGGTTCATCTAAAAATATGTTACTTAGTGTGTAAATACCTAGGGATTTTCAAGAGATCTTTCCATCATTGATTTTTTTTTCTTTTTAGAGAGAGAGAGGATGCAAGTGAGCGAGGGGGGAGAGAGAGAGAGAGACAGAGGGAGAGCGAGAGAGAGAAGTGGGGCTCACCCAAAGTGGGGCTCATGCTCACCTGAAGTGGGGCTCGAACTCACGAACCGTGAGATCGTGACCTGAGCCGAAGTCAGATGCACAATGACTGAGCCACCCAAGCGCCCCTCCAACATTGATTTTTAATTTAATTCTCTGTGATCAGAGAACATACTTTGTACGACTTGACTTTTTCTAAACGTATTGAGACTCATTGTATGGTCCAGAATATGGTCTGTGCTGGTCCATATTTCACACGTCCTCAACAAAGTGTTATTCCAGCGTTGTTGGGTAGAGTGTTCTATAAGGGTCAGTTAAGCCCATTAACAGAACTGTTCAGGTGTACTGTCTACTCACCATTAACTTCAAGATGGAGATTTGCATTGAGATCCTACGCATTCTTCAAGCCGCGGCAAAAAGAGCACAGCTTTGAGGAGTGCGCAGACTTCAGTGCAAATCACAGCTCTACCCCTCACTGTTTGGGTGCCCTTACATTAGCCAGTTCACCTATTTGGGCTTCCGTTTCCTCATCTGTAAAATGAGCGTCATTATAGTATCTTCTCCACACGTTCATTGCAGGGCTGTGTAAGAAGGTATCAGAAGGGTAGAGGTTTCTCATATGGGGAGTTTCAGAGGGTAAGAATTGCTGCCCACCAATTTTCATAGTCTTTGGAAACAACCACCTTTACTTAAGAGTGTTGCTTAGCGGGCCATGCAGTCACCAGCAATTTAATCAAATGAGATGTAGATGGGGGGGGGGTTAAATGACCGTAGAGTAATAGTGGAATCAAATATAAATAGAGTTCAAGTCAAGAACAGTTGGTTGTTAACAGCTCTTCCCCTTCTCTAGCTCCACCCAAAGAAACATTGAGAAATAATGGGTTTAATAAAAAAAACATTACAGACATTATAAAGAACTAGATGCCTCAGGTGTTTTGTTATTGTTTACTTTTCAGGCTGGCTGTTACCGAAACATCCTGGCAACAGGTTATCCATTGCAACTTAGGTCAGAGTGCATTAGAAAGAAAACAACCAACCAACCAACCGAGACCATTCAAGTGGGCTTTCAAGAATCAGACTAAATGAGAAGTTGCAGATAAAACGTAGTCCCTCGCTCTTTCTGCTGAAAAATAGCCTCTCAAATAGATCATCGTTTTTGGCGTCCACGGAAGCTCTGTTCAAAGGCAGCAGTGTGGGAGTGCCTTGGGCAGGAACTGTAAAATCAGAAAAAAACTAAGGCTGAGTTCCACATTTGCAGCCCACTATCGATGTGACGTGACCGAGGCAGATCTCATATGTAGGAAATGGAGCTGGTGATGCCTAGGTTCCTGTGTCGTCGTGAGGGTTGCAAGGACTGACCCGGGGAGAGGAGAAGCTTATCTCATCTTTGGAAGGAGTTCCTTTAGCTTTCTACTCTTTCTTTTTATTAACACCTGTTGCCAGTGTCATGGTCTCAAGCTTGGGCTTTTAGGCCTGCTGCTCCTATGCAACATACATCCTTTTAACCTTCTGTTGTTTCTCGATCTGGTCTCTTCCAGAGACAAATCATCCACTTCTATAGACTCAGGGGCTGCAAAATCACCTGGGCCCACTATCTCAGCCTGAAATTCCCTTGCCTTTGGTCAACTTCCTATCCCGCCCAACTCTCTAAAACCTTAACCGCTCAAACGCAAGCCCCTGAACTGACTGCCATGTTCCACCCTCAGCAGGCGACCTTGCCACCTGTCTCACAAGGAAAATCCCTCAGATTTCCTGAGCAGCACTCTGCTCACTTGTTTCCACACTGATCTTTTCCTTATCAGTTCCATCTCTCAGAAGAACTGGCTCTCCTTTTCCTGCCCTGGGCTTTACAGCTCTACCTTCCTGACTCCTTAGGGACTCCTTTCCGTCAATTCCCCTCACCCTTCCTGGATTTCAATCTCATCTTCTCTATTGGAGCCTTCCAATAATCTTGGAAACATGAGCAAATTTCTCGTATCATCATACCAACAAGACCAAATTCTTCTCTCGACTGAACATAGTTACTGCCCTAGCCGTCCCTCCTTTTACAGATGACCTTCTTGAAAGAGTTGTCTACATTCACTGTTTCTGGTTCCTCAACTGTCATATAAGTTCTGTGCTCACCAATCCACTGAATCTATTATCACTCGGGTAAATAATGAGTCTCCTACTGTACAGGTATTAGTTGGGATATAGGTTCTGTTGCTGTAACAGAAACCCCAGAGAGGTTTAAACAAGATGGAACTTGATTTCTGTCATGTCAATCTGCTCATTGAATTATCCAGAAGCCCAGGTTCCTTCTACTATGATACTCTGCCGTCCTTAAGATACTACTCTATCCGTATGATCAGAGATGGCTCACCATGATGTCTAGCCAGCAGGGAAGGGAAAGAAGGGAAAGGGGGGGAATGTCTTTTCTATTTTTTAAATGTTCATTTATTCTTGAGAGAGAGAGAGAAAGAGAGAGAGACAGAGCATGAGCGGGAGAGGTGCAGAGAGAGACACACCCAAAGACTCCGAAGCAGGCTCCAGGCTCTGAGCTGTCAGAACAGATCCTGATGCAAGACTCAAACCCACGAACCGTGGGATCGTGACCTGACCTGAAGTTGGACACTTAACCAACCGAGCCACCCAGGCACCCCAGGAATGCCTTTTCTATTTAAGGCAACAACTGAGATATTGCACACATCACTTCTGTTCGCATTCCAAAAGCCAAAAGTTAGTCTTATGGCCAAACCTAGCTCTGCAATGGACGCTCGAAATACAGTCTTCATTCTGGATGACCATGTGCCCAGCTCAATGTTGTTATTATAAAAGAGAGAGTGAAGAAATTTTGGGCAGCAACTAGCAGTCTCCGCCATGCTAACCACACCGTTTTAAAAACGATGCTAGTGCGTGTGACGTCAGAGGCTGGTTTCTAGACACGCTTATGCGTCTAGTCTACTCACCTTCAAATCCACTGTACCAGGTATCAGAGCTGACTTACACTCCTAGACTTCTGCTGTGGACGTAGGGATCTTTCTCAGGCTTGCACAGGAACTTGGTACCACGGGATGGTAGCAAAGAATAGCGAAAACTTCGTGAAACAGGATTCTTGCCTAACTTGTTCATAGTCATATCTCTGGAACCTAATAAAATGTCTAACACAGAGGAAGTACTTAACAAATACTTGCCAAATGAATGGATATGCATACGTGCATTTAGTTAAGGGAAGCCGGCAACAGGTTTTACCATCCTGAAGACCTTGAAAAGACCCAGGAACCAGCTTGAGTTTGGGACAACTAAAAAACCTCCTCATGCACTTGATATGGAGGGGTGGGAGTTGGGAATTAGAGGAGTCTAGAATTTGGGGTACCTGGCCAGAGTCATCCAAGTTTACAAGATGGGGTGGTCCTGCTTCGCTCTCGGAAGGTCGGGCCAAGAGGAAGTGGACAAATTATTAAATCATTCACAGAGGGTAAAAAACACTGTCAATTATTCTCATTGCCCCCAATCACATATGAAAAGTCATTTTCTTAGGCATTCCCCTCACGGACTCCACACGGGAGCTTTGCTCTCGAGAGGTCCAGATGCATGAATACCTGGGCGCCTCTGAATTGACAGAAGAGGTAAGAAAAGAGTGGGAGGAGGTAGCTGTCTCCTGCCATCTCAGGGCTGGACTCCCGGTTCCTCTCCTTCTTCTCCTTTTTAAAAACGGGCCCTGGATCCCATTCGTTTCCAGCTTTGAATTCAGGAGGGTAGTACTTGCAGGTTGAATAATGAATACCTTTTTCATCCTGGGGCCTAGAGAGAGACTGACCCCAGCAGACTTTCCTTTTTTCGGGGGGTGGGTAGTGGCATTTCCTGGCAGTACGTAACGAGCGTCCCAGACAGGGCGGACATACAAGTGCCCAGTGAGACTGGTCAAAAGGCGAAGCAGGGCAACAGACACGGTCCTGTGAGTTCCACCAGTTCAAATCAGATCCTTCCTGAGCAGACTTAGAACCGTGTCCTGACAGGATGGGCCTTCCAAGACAGCCTTAGGCCACCAGAAATTCTCTTGACAAAGGTTGTCAGGTTCTACGTACGAGACTGATGGCTAATACCATTTTTCAGGCCTGAAAAATTTCACAACATTTCAGAGTTGCCAAAAGAAAATCTCTTGGAAAGAATCATAATGGCACCGCGGGGGCAGAGGTGCCGATAGATTAGTTCCTGCCAATTCCCTGAGTAAAATCCTGCTGTTAAGCAAATCATTTTGGCTGGGTACCTAAATACCCATTACCGATCATTATGTGTCCTTGTTACAGAAGCTAGAAAAACTAAATACTGATTCTTCCAGCCTTCTTTGAAGTTTGGGTGGCCATATAACACAATCCAGCCAATGAGTGATAAGCTCCAATCTGCTGGGGGCTCTGGGAGAAATATTTGCTTTCCTGAGAACAGACCATTACTTTTCCCCTTTTGACTTCCTTGAACATGGACGTGATGCCTGGAGCCATGGTGGCCATCTTGTGACTATGAGGCAATAAGTATGAGGGTGAAAGCCAACACAATCACAATAATGAATATGAAGATAGTGCCTGCCTGGGCTCCGAGAGCATTGTTGAGCTTCTGAACCCAAACCAGCAGCTGCCTGTCTTTAGACTTCTTGTTATATTTAAGAAAAAATATATTACCAGACTTTCTGCTACTTGCAGCCAACGCATTCCTAACCAGTAATGTTACGTGGTTCCCTGTGCCCTCATGATAACGTCCACATTCCTTCACATGATAAATAAGGCCCCGCATGATCTAGCTCCTGCCTGTCTCCCATCCTCTGTCTCGCTCACATTTGCTCTTGAATTATAAGATTTGGTAACACAAAGTTACTTCTGTTACCCTAAGTCTCCCATGCTATCTCGTGCCTCCTAGCTTTATGCTGGCAGGATACGGACAAGAACTGCCCTCCTCATCTGTAGATCCCCAAAATGTAGCACACTGACATATGCTAAAGGAACTGCACAGAAGTGCTATTATCTGACCCTCTTTTGATAACACAATAATTACTTAGTGGCACTTGTACCTTTTCAGTTTCACTTCACATTCTCCAGAGTGTGCTGGGCTGCTGTACCGATATCGGAAGGTCTCTAGAGCATAACGTTTCATTAATAAAACAAATCTCAGGAGGATGCACCTAGTGTGATCCATCAATGTAAAAAACAAAACTCAATGAAACTCTGTTTCTCCGTGTGCCTGTGTGTGGATGATAGATATAGACATAGACGCAGTATAGATATAGGTATATAGACATACAGTACAAGCAGAGAATGAGCCTTGGAAATATAGATATCAAAATGCTCACAGCCGTACTTTTCAGGAGGGGCAAGGCCAGTGGATTCTACTTTTTACTCTCCACAAATCTTTACGGGTTGAGTTTTTACAGCAGGGATGTATTCACATGTAACTCGTTAACTTAAAAGCATACAGCTCAAAAGGCAGGAGGAAGCAGGAGTAAAAAATATGGGAGATGGAATGTAACAGATTTAGACTCAAGTCCCTGCTCTGCCAGCAACCAGCCGTGTGGCCTTAAGTGATACACTTTGCCTCTCCGAGCCTCCGTTTCTCATCTGGGAAATGGCAAGTCATTCATTTGTTCTTTCGTTCACTCAACAAACATCTGTTGAGCACATCCTTAAGTGTTAGGCCCCGTTCCAGGCACTGAGGATCCAGTGATGAGCCTATAAACCCCCATCCTCTTGGAGCTGCAATTTAGTGGGCCAGGGAGACGATCATCAAACGGACACATGGGTGTAAACTTGCGTGTGTGTGAGTGCTAGAAAGGGAAAATCCATGGTGTCATGACAACCTGCAACAGGAAAATGTGATGTAATCGGTGGAGGCTGGGCTCTGAAGGGGGTAGTCACCAAGTGACAGAGGTCTGCTTGAGGCAGGGGAAGAAGAACATTCCAGAAAGGAAGGGCAGCCTGTTAAAAGGCCTTATCACGGGGTGCCTGGGTGGCTCGTTTGGCTGGGCAGCCGACTTCAGCTCAGGTCATGATCTCATGGTTCATGAGTTCGAGCTGACAGCACAGAGCCTGCTTGGGACTCTCTCTCCCTCTGTGTCTGCCCCCGCCCCGCCACTTGTGTTCCATGTCTCTTTATATAAAAAAAACTTGAAAAAATAGACTAAGAGGCCTTATCATGGCAAGAATATAACTTGTTTAAGATTCTCTAATAAAGCTAGTGTGGCTGGTGTGCGTGTGTGCGTGTGTGTGTGTGTGTGTCGTGGTGGGGAGGGTAAAACAGGCCATGAGTTTGGTCTTCATCCTACTGGTAAGAGCTATGTGATGTCTTGGGAAGCTTTAAGCAAGGTGAAAGGACTATCCAGTTTGGGTCTTTAAAAAGCCTCTCTGCTGCTGTGAAGAGAACAAATTAGAGTGGAATCAGGGAGACCGAGTAGGAGCCACCGCATCGGGTGAGGTGAGAGCTGCCGGGGACTAGCATCACAGTGACGACAATGGACTTGGGGAGATGCGCACCGTCTCGAGAGAAGCATTTAGGAGGTAGAATCAACAGAAGTTGGTGATGGATTGGCTGTAGTGACACGGATGTGGGGAAGGGAGAGCGTGTGGGATCAGGGATGATGCCTAGGTTGCTGGCTTGACTAACTGGATAGGTAGTGGGGTCATCTCTTGAGATTGAGATCACCGGGAAAGGATTAGGGTTTGAGGGGAAAAGGGGGGTTGGGTTTGGGACCTGCCTCCCTCACGTCCTTTCCCGCCCTGACTCGAACGCTACATCGATGAGGCCTTGTCTCTCCACCCTACCTGAAATTTCAACACTCCTCCAACATTTCATATTCTCTTCTCTGCCTTATTTTTGTACCCTCGCTCTTCTTACTATCTAGATATTGTCCATTTTTTTCTCGCTTCTTGTGTTTGCCTCACCGGAATGTAAGCTCCACGAGAGAGGGATTTTCGTCTATATTATATACTATTATGCTGTGGATGTCGATGAGATCACACAGGGAGACGGAGTGAAGTGAGCAAAGGGAGCAAAACAGTACCTGCCTCGGAGGAGGATTATTATGAGGATTAAGTGAGACAATGATGGGGCGCCTGGGTGGCTCAGTCGATGAAGTGTCCGACTCTGGGTTTCCAGGTGGTGATCTCACGGTTCGTGAGTTCGAGCCCCACATCAGGCTCTGCACTGACCCTGCAGAGCCTGCTTGGCATTCTCTCTCTCTCCGTCTCTCTCCCTCTCTCTCTGCCACCCCCCCCCCACTCGCGCTTTCTCTGTCTCAAATAAATAAACTTAAAAGAAGTTTTTTAGTGAGATGATGAAATTCGAGTCTTTAGTCCCGTACCTGGTACATGGGAGGCATCCAGGCATGTAAGCTCTTATTAGTGTCGTTATTAGACACCCACGGGACTCGTACAACAGCAGACTTGAGTAGACGGAAAGACGTGGCCTCGAATACCGTCACGTTGGTTAGGCGGGAGTGCGACGGGTCCTGGCTGGGACGGAATCCAGGCTCTGCTTACTTGCTCTGCTCTATGACGGCATCCAGCTACCTAAAGCTTCGTGAGCCTCAGGTTCCCCACCTGTCGCTCAGTGCTGATGCCGATGCTTCCCTCACAGGACTGAGAGGATATGCTTGGTACCCAGTCAATCCCCAGTCCCCAGGACCTTGGCCAGTGTTCGCGGCACACAGTAAGGGCCCAGCACGTCATTTGTGGCTGGAAAGTGCATCGGGCCTGGAGTCAGAAGATACATACAAGCCTTTCCACGTATCCCAAACCACATACTCCCCGAAGATCATCCCATCTAGGTTACGGGATTGCTTTGAGCATCAAGTGAGATCGTGGTATTGTTCAAAGGATTATTTATTTATGTTTTGCATCATTCCAAAAAAAAATTGGGGGCTGGGTCACAGAGATATATCAACTTCAACAGGAGGGGAAAAAAAAAACAGATAACAAAACCGAGACAGAGATAAAAACGAGGGTGGAACAGTAAGAAGGAAATCAGAGCTAAAAATGGTATGCAAAGTCTATTCCAGGGGAGCTGAAGTCTAATAAAACGGTGTGAGCGGTCACAGCACATGGCGGTGGGTGTCCCTCTCTTGTTTGTCTCCTCCCGCCCAATACAGGCCCGTCGAGAGACTCAGGCAGTAGGGGTGAGGCTGCCCCTCCGTGTCTGCCCCCTCCCCACTGGTTCCTTGGGCCGTTCCCAGCAGATTGCAGTGGCTCATTTCCTTTCTCATCTCTTCTAGGAGTCTGGAGTGCTCCTTTTACCTGCTCATGGGCAGTTCACATGACTGCTCTCGGGAATGATGGGGTCACAACGACCCCTCATCCTAAGTATCCCACTAGTTCCACTCATTTGATACGAGTTTAATTCCAAGTATTCCACTCATGGCCTGAAGAAAAAGCCTTTTCAAACATATACCCTCCCCGGCTCAACCCTCAAGGGACGTTTCCCCAACTCAGCGGGCTGTTTGATAAGTGTAGGCACTGCATGGGTCTTATATTCTTAGGGCTATGCTGCGTCCTAGATCAGCAATCTGAACTTTGGAGCACCCCAGAATTGTCCCAGTATCTTCAAGATAATGTTTCAAGGTCTGCTCAGACTTTGTT